>NC_140124.1:88035122-88696722 GCF_964035555.1 Netta rufina
AGTCAGATAAATATACCAAGGATAATTATCCAAATATAAATGTTTATATATAAGGCAATGAGTGGAGATTATCTGAGGGATAAATACTAGGAAAGTGTTTACACACCTATCCACACATACACACTTTCTTGACAGGAAAAAGACTCAAAGATTTCATTCTCCACATTCAATTCTACTGTACCCACAACATATAGTTTATCACATTAAAATTCAATAAAATTTGCATGTTCCTTGACTTTGAAGTCTATGCAGGCTTTTCTCTAACAGTAGTAGATTGCAAGAGCAGGGTAGGAAAACAAACAAAGAAATAGAAAAAGCAGCCTCAAAATACTGCAAATAAACAAATTTGCATTTTGTTTTCCATGAAAAAGTTAGCAGAAAATCTAATATTTTGATGGAACTTTATAAGTTAATATTTATTTTGATTCTCAGTAACTGAACACAACAATTAAGAAAATAACCAAGTATATTTATTTTTGATATTGAAGCATACATTACAGACTAGTGTGGTTATGAAATCTAAGGAGTGAAAAAAAAATCCTTTTGTGTTCAGTCAGGTTTTTTCCTACTCTGTGACTATACTAAAATGCTTTTGCCCTAGCAGAAGCGTGATCCCCACACACTGGCTATATCAATGGCAGATGGTCTGGGCTGCAAATAATGAGTCGGATTTCATCTGGGTGTGCTCACAGCTCACCTCCCACACCAGGAGATGTGTTAAGTGTGGCTATTCAGGCAGCCACACAGCTCTATCTTGCATTTTACATTGCCACATTGTCAATGAAACCACAGTGCTCCTCTGGTATCCAGTAAATCCCTAATGCCATGATGAAAGGTAGTTATGAAGTGCATAGGCTATTAATGAAATAGAGAGGAAAGATTTCTATAGGGAAAGAAATTCTTAACTCACTCACTTGCATACAGACATACATACATTTGCACAATTGCATACACATTTTGCTAGAGCTATAAAAACTCACATGCCAACCAGAGAGAACCAAACTGAAGATCCTTCCATGTAAGCTCCAGACCACTTTGCACAGTGTGGAATGATAGCACTCAATGTACCAAATACCCTTGACAGCTGCAGGTCGCAGAACTACCCACAGGCAACACAGGAAAAGCATCTGTAACTTAGAGCAGCAGCCTGGCCTCTCTAAATTATGCTGGCAGCAGTTTTGGCTCTTGAAACACAATCTACAACTGGGAAAGTAGAAAAAGGCTAACCTCACCTCCTTCTTCTCAACTGGTTGCACCAGTTTGTAAAGTGACCCCTACTATCAATGTAAGTGCATTTTCTTGATATCATTGGTGTGTATTTACAGCTATACTTATGCATACAAACCTTCTGCTTTTCCTCAGTACTTTTTTTCTCTCTCTGTAGGGATGGATGGATAGATTAGATACTTTTTTTTTTTCTATTTGAAAACGGTCATGAAAATGACCAATTTTGATGCGACATTTCTCACAAAACAATTGTTAACATGTACAAGCAATCTGTTCTTCTTAATATTTTTTATACTATTCTTTTATTGAAATTTTGTGGAATTTTCTTTAGCAAAATATTTTAGGATATGCCAGGTAATTTCATGTTAGTATCTGTGGAAAACAAAAAAAACAAAAAAACAAACAAACAAAAAAAAAACAACAAAAAAAAAAAACAACAGACAACCCCACACACACACAAAAACAACAACAACAACAAAAACACAGACATTTAAGTGTTGCCTAGAATTGCACTTTAGATCCAAAAGGAACCTGGTATACTGCAGATTTCCCTTCACACCAAGGAACTCTGGCAGGAATACTGCCTCACAGAAGCAGAATTGTTTTTAGTGTCCCTGTGCAATCTACACAGCTAAACAACTTCTTAGAGCAGGTCATCACCACTAACACATGATCAGCCCAACAGAAGCAACAAATATACTTAGTCCTAAACCCAACTCCATGGATACTTCGGTGTCCATAAACTTCCTAATACTTTGACAGAAACACATTTTTTTTTGTAGCACATTTTCATGTCCATAGGAAATACTCACCAGCACGAAAACACTTACTATTTAGATATATCCCAACATTTCATTACACAAAGACTATGACTCTTCATGGATTTTGCTAAATGTCTATGGGATACATTTCCAAATACTCTCTCTTTCTCCCTTCCCTTCCCTTCCCTTCCCTTCCCTTCCCTTCCCTTCCCTTCCCTTCCCTTCCCTTCCCTTCCCTTCCCTTCCCTTCCCTTCCCTTCCCTTCCCTTCCCTTCCCTTCCCTTCCCTTCCCTTCCCTTCCCTTCCCTTCCCTTCCCTTCCCTTCCCTTCCCTTCCCTTCCCTTCCCTTCCCTTCCCTTCCCATGTCCTTATCTTGCCTTTTTTTCCTTTCTTTTTTTTTTCCTGAGGATTAAACAGTAGATTTCACAGCATCCTCTCTGTCATGGGCATGTGTGATTTTCTAACTACTCTCTAAATTATGCCTCTCTAGTATCATTTTTAAAATTATTTACACTTTTCTTTGCATGCACTATTTTGTTCTTCATCATATAAAACATCCGAAATCTCATCTGCAGAATCAAAATTTTCTACATCATTTAATATCAGGAGGTAACTGCCAAAAATTACTATTATCCAGATATGATCACCTGGGCAGTCATGGCCCTGGTGGGTGGGAGGGTGGAATAGCTCATTTCATTGTCGAATTTCCACATCAGTAATTACAATTCTCACATACCAGTCCTTTTCATTGTACTCTTTTCCTTATAGTGTCACATGCTGGGTTTGCTTCAAGAGGCACCTCATTTTCTTTTTCCTTCTAAATGACCATACTCTTGAGAACCTAAGGTGACAACATTTGCATGGATATTGAGGAATCATTAAAAAGTTACCTAGTCTCTGAAAGTTTAGAATTACAAATATGTCCTTTACCCATTCACTCACTTGTGCAAAATTGATTAAACATCCTTCTCTGGGATCATGTGGCCAACAGCTCCAAAAAATGACCTCGTTGTTTGAAAAGTACAGATCCATAATTCAATGCTCTTTGCAACCATAGTTCCTGACCCAACTGTGTGAAATATTGACAGCGGTAGGAGCACTCTATTGCTTTTGAGTGATTGCAAAAGCTTTAGAGACTCCTTCCAGAATCACAAATGGATTAGGTGATTCATGCTTATTTGGCTACTGTAGAAATATTTTTAAGCACATTTAAAAATCTATGACTAATAGTTGAGAAAAAAAAATAATAAATAAAAAATCAGTACTGCTGTACACATGCTTCTTGAGACTAGAATCTGTTAGACATATTGTATCGGGAGTGCCCTCAATGGTATTACTACTCATAAGGGGCAACACAAAGAATACAGCGATGAAGAAGGCTTTCCAGGTATTTGCAGTTCTGCTTCTTGGGGTTGGAATGAGAAAAAAAAAAAAAAAAAAAAAAAAGGAAAAAAAGGAAGACCAAAAAGCATTTGTCAACAAATCACTCACGCTTTTCCTGACTTTATCCATGGTATAATTCCATCCCTCTTCAGCAAGGCATGTAAGTAAATGCATGCCTTTAATGCTTGTCCAAAATGCAGAGTCCCAAATCAAGCACAGGTATTCAATGACAATGTCTGGATCTTCACCATCACCAAGTCAAAACTTTGGCAGAGCTGAAAAACAAAACTGAAATCCATAAATATACCATGTAGATAAGTTACTCCATATGCCTCCTGTTAAGTAATATTTTAAGCAAATAAATATTACTGAATTGTTTTTCATATCAAACATTTAAATGGAATATATTGAAACCCTGGGTTTGGCACTGGCACAAACAGACATATACCACTGTATGGTGGAATAGGAATTCTTGGAACTTTCCTCTCACTTGATATCTCTTACAGATTAGTCTATGATAAGCAGACACAAAAGATGATGTTATTATATAATTAGTTATTGTGTCAGGAAACTGACCTTATAGAGAAAATGTGAACTTTTTTCTCTCTCCCGTGAGAAATGCTAAGAGTTAAGTGAACCTGACATGCCAGGGTAAGAAGCTTGACAAGAAAACAGTAGGAGTGGGTGGAGAAAAAGACAAACTACAACTATCCCACTCCTTCACTTCTGATCATCCCCCTGGTTGTTGATCAGAAAAATATCCCTACAAAGGAGAATAGATGATTACTGTACGGTTTTGAAAACAGGATATTTTATTTTGTAAGCTACCATATAATACAATAATATAGTTCACTAAAAATGAATTTTATGTCAAGTCAACCTTAAATTGTTGTTGACTATCAAAACCAAGAATTAAACATGGATTAAAGGTGGATCTTTAAGCATTTGGCAACAAAAAGCATTCACTTTTTTTCAGTCTACTAATTCTTACTGAGACAGGGGCTAGTAGGATGGCATTAATCAAATATCAATATTGTTTGGCCTACTGTTTTGTTTCCCCAGTATAAAAACAGGGAAAAATGCACCACTCTTGAAAGACACTCTTTTTTCAGCAGAATAGAATGTGAAAGAAGAATGGGTTCGAAAGAAAGAGGAAAGTATTCAAATTAGAGAAATGAAACCTTGTGGATAATTTTATTTTCATCCTCTGAACCAAATTTTCCTATTCAGAACTGAAGGAGCTGATTTGAAGGAGAACTTGGAGTGTATAAATAATCTCTAGGCTCTCTGCATTCTACATGTTGATGAAGTCCTTTCTCTATGACATTGTGGTATCATATTGTTTGTTCTCTGCCTACTTGTGGATGAAATAAAAATGGTCAGTTGTAGTCTTCACGAGGTCTGCAATGTTATCAGGAGTCAAAAATGATCTGAAATTATATACTTGTTCTTTATAAAGCTACTTCTTAATAGGCAGAAATACACAGTGGAAGAAGAATATCATTTAGGCATTCTTGCTCTATACGCTATGCAGAGTTTCAATGCACTGCCTTGCTGACTGAATTGGAAATTAGTTTTGTAATTGGAGTTGCAATAAAATGGACACCCTCACAAGTATATAGTGAAAAGCCTGTTGGGCCTGCATTTTATTTTTATTTTTTAAGCTACATAGTTTTAACTCAACTTTCAAGTAATGCAGCTGCTTCAGGTACACAATGACCATTCTCTCCAAAATACAGTTTATTTAAACCATACTGCCACTTAGGTATCTTTCATGTGTCCCTTACAAATAGTATCTCCTAGCCTTAGGACTAAAGCAGATGCAAGCTGGTGAGGTAGTGCAAGCCTGGATATGGAGACATCTTTGGATTTCCATCTCTCCCCCAACTATTTCGTATGATCCCAGTGCATCCCAAGTACATCCCATGTTTCTTCCCTTCTGTAAGACATGGATGATAATGTTTCTTTTATCTATTTTCTCCCCTTAGGATAAGCAATGATGGGTATGTATGGCCAGATGTGGGACAAAATGTGGGATTGTGGTCCCATCTGCTCTTCCACAAGTACAGAGCTGTCAGTGTACAATAGGCCATAAAAGAATGCTAGCCTGCTTTCTGCCACGTCTGAAAAAAATAATTGTTAGGATATGCTCTGAAACAGGAGTCAAACTAACACTTTTCTGTCAAAGTCTCATGAAAAACAGTCAGGTTATTGGGATAGGAGTTCAAACTTGAATATTTCCCTCATCAAGGGATATACCTATCTAAATCTCATTCAAATGTTGAGACCAGAGTTTAACTCAGAAGGTAATAACTAGCAATGATTTATCAGATTCAATTAATACAGGGTCACTTTTATAGCATTCAGTCTTAAGTACATGTCTCAGAATTTATTCAGTGATTGAACTGACACACCTGAACACCACAAAAAAAAAAAAAAAAAAAAAAAAAAAAAAAAAAAAAAAAAGGATATATCTTGCTCCTTGTAGAAGCTCTTAACCTGTGGATCTATCAATATCAGAAGTGTTGCAAATCCTAGACCTGAATATCACTACCAACACCAGGATGGAAGTCAAATAACCATTTCAGCAAGGTTCTGGCACCACAATAACAAGCATTAATTGGAAACCAGACATTATATCTTTTTGTTAGGGCTTTTGTTAGTCCTGTTTGCACAGGATTGCTTTGTACAAAGCCATAGTAAGAATTAAGAGTCAGAGGAGTGCAATAAGAATCTGGGTGAGTTCTGCCCCCTTTGCAGTTTTGGTGCAACTCCAAAAAGGCTTAATTTAAAAATAAAAAATAAAATAAATAAAATAAAAGGCAAACATATTCAACACATTCTGTGTTATTTTTCTTTTTATACTGAGTTTATATCCAATGAATGATACAGATTTTTTATTTTTTTTCCCCTTTGGTTTCTATGAATTCTGGAGTACAAAAGAGTATGAATTTGGGAGCATAAGATAAGCATTGACAGAAGAGCAAACAGTGGCATGGCTACAACATTCAAAACAATAATTTTCAGTATTGATTGACTGTTGTCCTGACTCATAGCTACTATGCTAGCTGCATACAGTATATTGCTGCCAATATTAGACTATTCCATTATTCCATATTCCTTTGAGTACCTAGCATTAATGAAACACTATACTGGGCCATTATAAAAAGAAAAGCATGCACACATATTATGAATACAGATATAGATTTTACTGAGAGGGTGAGATAATGGGTCAAATTTTGCCAGTAGCTATTGACCTCTAACAACAACAAAGATCAAAGAATGTGCATAACTGAGGTTGCTAAATCTCATCATAATCACAATTTAGATTGCTTATATATACATAACATTTTATATTCCTGTTTGTGGTGGTTTTACTCAGGTGTGCAGCTAAGCTCCACCACAACTGCTCTCTCACGCCCCCTTCTCAAAGGGAAAGGAGGAGAAAATAGAGTGAAAAGAGCTCACAGGTTGAGATAGGAACAGGGAAATCACTCAACAACTATCCTCGTGGTCAAAATAGACTCAGTATAGGGAGCTTAATACAATGTATTGCCTATTACCACAAGTTATAGAAGTGTGAAACAAAGAAAACAAACTAAAAACTCCTTCCTGCATCCACTCTCTTCTACATCCTCTCTCTGCATGCTGCAGGGTAATGGGTTGCAGTTTACAGCACTTCGTCTCTGGTTCTCCTTCACATTCGCTCTCAGTCCCACACTGATCCTGTGTGGGCTTCCCACAGGCAGCAGCTCCTCAAGAACTGCTCCCACATGGCTCTGTGCCATGGGGTCCATTCCCCAGGAGCAAACTGCTCCAGCACGGGTCCCTGACAGGCGGCAGCTCCCCCCAGACTCCTCGCTCCTGCATGGGCTCCTCTCCATGGGCTGCAGCTCCAGCCCGGAGCCTGCTCCTGCAGGGGCTCTCCATGGGCCGCAGCCTCCTCCAGGCCACATCCACCTGCTCCACCAGGGGCTCCTCCACCCACGGGGGGGGCTGCAGCGTGGAGATCTGCTCCATGTGGGACCCATGGGCTGCAGGGGGACAGCCTGCTCCACCAGGGGCCTCTCCACAGGCCGCAGGGGAACTGCTGCTGCATGCCTAGAGCACCTCCTGCTGTATTGACCTGGAGGGCTGCAGGGCTGCAGGGCTGCTTCTCACTCATCTTTCCCAGCTGCTGTTATGTAGCAGGATTTTCCCTTTCTTGAATCTGTTTTCACAGCTCTGGGCAGCAGTGGGTTCCTTTGGAGCCATCTGAAATTGGCCCTTATCTAACATGGGACGGCTTCTGGATTTTTTTGACAGAGGACACCCGTGCAGCCCCCCACTATCAAAACCTTGACATGTAAACCCACTACACTGTTCCATTTTCAGCCTTCATGTTTCCACCCATAAGCAACAACAGTAGTCTAAGTGCCAACACTAATTTCTTAAATCCACAGGTCAGTTTGTAAATGCAGGACATTATTCAAAAGTGTGAAGCAAATTACAGCCCCTGTTCTTTTAACTAAGATATCAGTGTGCTTACTGGGAAAAAAAAAAAAAAAAAAAAAAAAAAAAAAAGTGGGCGATGTTTTCATTATCATCAAATAAAGTCGTAAAAGACAATTTAAAAGAAATAATGATATTTGCATGTTCTTAGATGGAACTGCACAACTTGTTTAAAAAAAAAAATCTCTGATTATCCACCGGTTTGTCCAGTTCAATAGCAAACTCATGTTCTTCAAATCATAAGTCACAGTACACTGCTAGTGGTGGGTGGGCAGACCTTACTATGCAGCACACCAAAGAGGTATGAGAGACTGCATAACAAACACCACAGTCTAGTCAGTTTTCCAAAGCAGAAGAACCTCTTTGACATTAGAGAAACTAGAAAGAAATAGTATGGCAGGAATGAGTATGTTCGCTATACTTCAGAGGCAGATGGAAATCTGAAGGAACACCTTAGTGACACCGAGATACTAAAATCCTTGTAATCTAGCTAATAAAGCCATATTTACATTTGTTTAGTCTCCAAATTCTGTCTGAGTAAGATCATTAAAAAGATTGTAACCAAAAATTTTAACGGTTAATTGAGCTTCAGGTTTTAGTTGGTGCAGTCAAGATCATGTCTTATGAAAATGGTTTAATGACACTGCAAGAAAAAGATCAGCTGTCTATGCTGATTAAGAATGATTAAGAAAACATCTGATACTGTGGAACTCCAGAGTTTCAAAACCTTGAGGCTTTAGAGAGAACAAATTTTATTACTTTGTTGTAAATTCTGTCTTGCCTTTTCAGAAAAAAAAACGCAGAATGGAGGTGGGGAAAAGTCACAGTTGTCCAAGTTTCTTGTGTAAGTTTTTACAGTTTTCCTTTAACAGCAAAATTAAAATAACATTATTACATTAACCAGTACATACCATTACTATATTAACTATGTTATATACATTTTTTCAGTAGAGGGAAAACTGAAAAATCTGATCTGTGGTACCATCAGCATATACATAATATACCATCCTGTCTTTCCTGAGTTCTCAACAGATAATTTATGATTGTTTATAATTGGTCTTTGTCCTTTGGTCGGATTGAATCAATATGAGAAAGCTGTTTAAGACTCAAGAATAAGTGATAAGGTTAGGCATGTAACATAAACTGGCAAGAAAAGGAGAAGGAAACACTGAATGTGTATATATATATATATATATCACTTTTGAAATCTCACATCTTTAGCTATTTTTGCTTTGCTTTGATGGGAAGAAGTTCTGATTGCCTTTGACTGCAAAATCTGAGATTTTTCAATTTTACTGTTAAGGGATTGCACACGAGAAACTTATATTCAGAGGTGTAACATCAAGAAATGTCAAAAACACATTTCTGTGAAATACTTCTGTATACTTCTAAAGACAAGCTAATATGATTATTGTACACAGATACAGCAGGTTGAAATACGGTTATAGACACAATACTGTAACGAAATCATAGTTAGTGGTGTTTTGTTGCTGTCGTTGCTTTGTTTTGTCTAAAACAGTAATTAAACTCTTAAAGAAGTTGGAGGAAATGAGGAGAGAGAATGTAATGTAGTGGGATCAGATTACATTTGCAAGGAATCAAATAATAGACTCGTAAAAATGCAAGGCCCTGCATCTGGGTTGGGGCAATCCCAAGCACAAATAAGAGGAGACACCACCACCTCCCTGGGCAACCCATTCCAATGGCTGACTGCTCTTTCTGAGAAGAAATGTCTCCAACCTAAACCTCCCCAGGCACAACTTGAGGCCATTCCCCCTAGTCCTATCAGTAGTTATCTAAGAGAAGAGGCTGATGCCCAGCTCCCCGCAAGCTGCTTTCAGGTAGTTGTAGAGAGCAATAAGGCTTCCCCTGAGCCTTCTCTTCTCCAGACTGAACAACCCCTGTCCCCTCAGGAGCTCAACATGAGCCAGCAATGAATAAATGTAGCACAAAAAGCCAACCATATGCTGGGCTACATCAAAATAAGCGTGACCAGCAGATTGAGGGTGGTAATTGTCCCACTCTTCTCTGCTCTCACTAGACCCCACCTGCAGTACTGCTTTCAGCTCTGGGGCTCCCAGCACAAGAAAGACACAGAAGTATTAGAATGAGTCCAGAGGAGGGCCGCAAGATGATCAAGGGGCTAGAGCACTTCTCCTACACTGGCACAGGTTGCCCGGAGAAACTGCAGATGCTCCCTCCCTTGAAGCGTTTAACTCCAGGTTGGATGGGGCTTTGAGCAACCTGGTCTAGTGGGAGGTGTCACTGCCCATGGTGGGAGGGGGGTGGTTGTGTGAAATTACATTTACATCTTTAAGGTCCCTTCCAACCCAATCCATTCCATGACTCTATGTATGATTCTATGATGAAGTCATGAGGAGAATATGTATATATTAAAAAAATGGTAACAAATTTATGTTTCATTTGGGTTTTATGGTGAAATCACCCTATACATTTTTGCTCACCACTTAACACCACTCTGAATCTAAACCTTCAGAAGTAAACAGAGTTCTGATTTCTGCCTCTTGCATTATCTCTCTTCTATCCTTTTATGTTTAAGGATGAATATTTTCAAGCTCTGTCTCATTCTCACAACATGAAGAGCTTTGTGAAACAGCTTTTCAAGCAACATTTCAATGATCAGAGCTCTAATGATTTCATTAACATAATGGCTGCTCACAGATTTAACTGTAACTGAGCCAACGCATTGCCATTTTAGTGATATTTAACAGAGTTCATTAACCCTGAATGTATTTATTTATCACTGCTGCACTTAAATTTTAATGCAAGAAATCCACAGGACAAGCATTTACTTGCAAATTTGGCAATTTTCATATGTAAACATTTTCAGAAGGAGTTCATATATTTCTAATATAAAAAAGCAGTCTTGAAAGAGAATTGGATAGTACTGCACATAGGTCTCTGAATACATACTTCATAATAACATATAAACATCTAAAGAAGGTGGAGAAGACAGTAAAATTACCTTTATTTCTGGATCAAGTCTGTAGAATGAATATATAAGAATTATGCTGACTTCCACTTTATTAACAAGCAGATTTTAGTCATTCATTCACCCATTCATACATTTTATGAATATTAACAAGAGAGTTTAAATGGAAAAAGTCTTACAAAAAAAAAAATCATCTAGTTGTGAAAAAGGGTATCAATATCCTATGATTCAAACTGGATTTTTATTTAGAGTAAAAAACATATCAAGTGTAGTAAAGAAGACAGTTTAATGCTACTGCAGTAATTCTAAGAGAGTAGATAAGAACTTCAATTGAAGGATTTAAATGATTTCAGAGACACTTTGCATTATAAGTGCTCTCATAGGTGGCCAGCAGAAGACCCACCCCTATTCTGTAATTTTTTTCTTCTTCTTTCTTTAAATAGGAATAAACAACTACTTATTATATCAGCTTCTAGTAATTATTCCTATGCAAATATTCTCACTCAAAATCCTTAATCCTAGACGCAAGCATTCACACATGGAAGAGAGTTAAATAACAAGGGTTGCTCTGAAGCACTATTCAAAGCTCTATGTTGCTTTCTATATGTAAAGTCAAAATATGAAATATAATATTTCATTTGCTGTAACATAAAGACTAATTTTAACAATTATAAGACTTCTGATGTTTTTCTACAGGCTTCTGTCAATTGTGTCTGGCAAGGAGATGGTATTTTTTTTCTAGATGGGAATCAATTAAATTAATAAGAGAAAACAAAACAAAACAAAACAAAACAAAAAAACAGGTGTCTGAAATCACAGAAATTCTGGCACACATTCTCTGGATTTTATCCTTTTGAAATGGTCCTCTGGACCTACCAGCAACCATTAGCATCCCACAGCAGCTGCTGCGTGCCAGTCTCCTTCAGCTGCTGGCTGTAAAGCAACACTTCATGATGTGCAATATCCTTGCTGAAGAAGTAAGGAACACACTAACAGAAATGTCTGTCCTTCCTTCTGTGGTAGTGTGTGCTACGTCTGTTCAATAGGTCTTGCCACCTTCTCTGCTAAGAGCAGGCCAGCTACAATGAAAGTCCACAAGACCAACACGTCAGACATACTTGGTTCTGACTTGTTCTGGCCTTCCTGTAACTTTTTGTTTATTTATTTATTTATTTAGCATATTTAGCTACAACAGCAATTTCTCCAATGACCAGGTGGCTATGCTTAATTTATTTCTTATCTTTTTATGCTCTAAGCATAATTTTTGTATACATAGTAGCAATAAACTGCTATTCTGTTTAAAATGAAATATTCATTTTTCTAGCATAATGATATCATATAGAGAAACAGACCTGGCACGACAGCAGAGACCTTGAAAGGGAAGATACAGGATGCAGTGTAGAGGAGTGCAGACATGGAATGATAAAAGGCAGATTAAAAAAGACTAAGGTGTAAAACATGTTAGAACACACACACAAAATAGCTCTAAGTAGACCCCAGGGTGTGAAAAAAAAGATGTCATTATGTTACTGTGGTCAATTTCAGACCCTTTCTGACAATGAAGAGGAAGGACATCATCAGCATCACTATTCTCTTGATGAAAAACCTGGGACACTGTTAACTCCTTGTAAAACCCCTCCTCAGTCTCCAGCCAGACCAAGTTGTTGACCTTAGCACTCAGAGGGGCTGAGAATCAGTGAGTATAACACTAGAAAAAGGGGCTAGGTACTAGAAAGTGCATATTACAATTTTAACTATATTAGTCATTGTTGTTAAGCCTTTTTCTCCAATAGAATCCTTTTCTTTATCTTCTCTCTCTCTCTTTTTTTCTTCTTCTTTTCATGTACTAACTAGTTCTGTACTAATAATCATTTGATTAGGCTGTTAAGATTTCAATTAGAGTAAAAATAGACTCTTAGCTTTGCAAATAAGATGTTTCCTTTTTGTCATTTCAAGATTTTGAGTGTAACAGGCTATTTGAATAATGTAAGAATAGTCATGTGGAGATCTACATCTGAACTACCTTAAGCTTCCTTTAGAGTGAATAAAACTTACTTTAGAGACAGTCAAAGTGATCAACAGGGTCATAGATGTAATTCATCTCAAAGCAAATATTTCATTTATTTCCTTTGTTTCAAGCAAACTGTAATGTGTAGTTTTGACAGAATGTATGCTAAGGACTTCTGAACTTAAAGAGGTAAGGTTCATTGTGTTTACCTGTTTACAAGTTGGAAATACTTAGCTTGGTATGTTTTTTATTATCAATTTCTTGCACCCATGTTTTGGGTGCTTTAGTTCTTACCAGATTGCTTTAGATTGCTTTAATTCTTACCAGTTTATTAGGCTCAAAATCTTCCTTGCTACTATGCTCACCTTTCCACTGCACCTTTAGCTCTTAACCTGGGACAAGCTGTCAAGTGTTCTATATCCTGTGCTGGGACAAGTATGATGCTGACACTTATAATTTCTTCTTCGTCATTCTAGGGACCATTTGGGGTAATTTTTCTATGTTTGATAATATGCTCTGCTTGTGTTCTTCAGTGGTCCATGACTCCAGTGCTTGCAGACCAGTTTCAGTGGTCTGTAAATAACAATGGCAACAACATATTTTCAGAAAAGAACAGAACAGAACAGAATTTCTCAAGATCATTGAGTCCAACCTCTGACCTAACACTAACAGTCCCCACTAAACCATATCCCTAAGCTCTACATCTAAACGTCTTTTAAAGACTTCCAGGGATGGTGACTCCACCACTTCCCTGGGCAGCCTGTTCCAGTGTCTAACAACCCTTTCAGTAAAGAAGTTCTTCCTAACATCTAATCTAAAACTCCCCTGGCGCAACTTTAGCCCATTCCCCCTCGTCCTGTCACCAGGCACGTGGGAGAACAGGCCAACCCTCACCCCACTACAGCCTCCTTTAAGGTAACTGTAGAGAGCAATAAGGTCGCCCCTGAGCCTCCTTTTCTCCAGGCTGAACAAGCCCAGCTCCCTCAGCCGCTCCTCGTAGGACTTGTTCTCTTCTGTACTGCAAAGTTACAATTTAATGTATGTATATATATAGAGAGAGAGAGACAGAGAAAGAGACATACATACATATCTAGGAAGGTTTTTTTGTTTGATTGTTTTTGTTGTTTTTTTTTTTTTTTTTTTTTTTTTTTAAATAATTGTCTTTTGGATCCTTTTTATTCTTTTTTTTTTTTCTCTCCATAATTCCTCAGGTAAGCAGCTGTGAAGACAAAAAGGTTGGATTAGAATGGTCAGCTACAACAAAATTAAGAACAATTCTGGACCAATAAGTAAATAAATGGAAGTTTATGAGAACCTGTAACACAGTTCAGGCACCACAGGTTTCAGGAAATAAAAAAGGTAATTTGATGGTGCCTATAATGACTCTGCATTTCATTGTAAGAGATTATATTATTTGCTTATTTCCAAAGATATATCAGCCTCAATGAGGGAGCATTCCCGCTGTATCCAGAACCAAGCAAGACTTAAGTGATGACAACAAAAAGGTATTATATTCTTTGAGATTCTTTACTGCAGTTTTCCAGAATGATTATGTATTGGGTTTATGTGGCAAGGATTTGGTAACAGAGGGTCTGCAGGGGTGGCCTCTGTGAGCTGAACCCAGCAGCTACCCCATGTCAGATCAGAGCCAGGTCCAGATGGCTCCAAAAAGGACCCACCACTGGCCAGAGACAAGCCAATAAATTATGGTTTTTGCACCTCTGTGACTGCATATTTAAGAAAGGGAAAACAAACAAACAAACAAACAAACAACAACAAAACAACAACAACAACAACAACAACAAAAACACACCGCTGTGCAACAGCAGCTGGGAGAGAAGAGTGAGAAGCAGCCCTGCAGACCTCAAGGTCAGTGCAGAAGGAGGGCACGAGGTGCTCCAGGCTCTGGAGCAGAAGTTCCCTTGTGGCCTGTGGAGAGGCCCCTGGTGGAGCAAACTGTCTCCCTGCAGCCCATGAGTCCCGTGGTGGAGCAGATCATGCTGCAGCCTGTGGAGGAGCGCCAGGTGGAGCAGGTGGATGTGGCCTGAAGGAGGCTGCAGCCCATGGAGAGCCCCTGCACGAGCAGGCCCCGGGCCGGAGATACAGCCTGTGGAGAGGAGCCCATGCAGGAGCAGAGGATCTGGGGGATCATATCACAGAATCATACTGTGAACTTGGTTGGAAGATCATCTAGTTCCAACCCATGTAGGATCCATGTTGGAGCAGTGTGCTCCTTAAGGATGGACCCCATGTTGTGGACCTATGTTGGAGCAGTCCTTGAAGAGCTGCTGCCTGTGGGAAGCCCCCACAGTCTAAGTTTGGGAAGGATGACATCCTGTGGGAGGGACCCCACGTGGAGCAGGGGCAGAGAGTGACTGTGAAGAAACAGAAGAGATGAAGTGTCATGGACTGACTGCAGCCCTCATTTCCTGTTCCCCTGTGCTACTCGGTGGGAGGACCTGTAAGACGGTGGATGGGGGAAGGTGCTTTTACTTTGCTTTTAGTTTCTTACTGTTCTAGTCTGCTAGTTATAGGAAATAAATTATATTAATCTCCCTTAATCTCCTTACAGTCAGTCTGTTTTTCCCATGACGGTAATTGGTGGGTGATCTCCCTGTCCTTATCTCAGCCTTTGAGCTCTTTTCATCGTATCTTCTCCCCCTTTTCTTTTGAGGAGGAGGAATGAGAGAGTGACTGTGGTGGAGCTCAGCTGTCCAGGAGGGTAAAACCATGACAGACTGTAAACCCAGATCTTATTTCACTTATTTTACAACATTAGTTCTAGCAACAGGACTGATTCCAATGGCACCCTGTAAGCAGATTCTGTGATTTTAAGCATGTATAAAGTCTGCTCTGAAATAAAATTCATACTACTTTACAAGCAAATATTTTTTTTATTGCGACAATGAATCACTGCAAATGTTATGTTGCTCTTCATGAATCCTACACTGTCTTCTATAAACAAGTATGAAATGGATATTCAGTGGATATATACCTAAAGGGCTTGTGCTATTGTTGAATTCCTGAAATGTTTACTTGAATTATACTTTTAGTGAATCATGAAATTCAAAACACAATTAAATTACAAATGCATACAAGTAATATTTTTAAAAGCAAATTAATACCAACAAAGATACCATAAATAAGTACACACATGATCATCTCCTTATGCCTGATCAGAACAAATATATTCTCTACACTCTGAAAAAAATAAATCTGAGGAAAATGTAAGACTAAGAAAATTAAAATAAAGTATATTGTATTACTTATTAATGCTATGTTTCCTGGGCATTTATTTTCTTTTTTCTTTTTATTGAATGGTTAAAATATCAAATATGTATTAAACATACAAATTCAAGAGCACTATTAATATGTAAAACTTCTCCTTAAAAAAAATAAATATATATATATATGTATATATATCTTAATTAAGGAAATGGTAGGTTGAATTTCAGTGGCTAGAAACACTTACCCCAGGCAGAGGATGGGTAGTTAGCCACTGACAATGTTTGTTGGAGCACTTATTTTATTACTTCAGGGTTTGAATGTGATCCCCTGCTTTGTGGCAAGCCCGGGTGTGTTAATGCATACTGCAGTGATGTTAAAAGGCTTGAAACAGCGATGGTGTCAAACTATCTGTGTCACCACATTCAGAGGATTAAAGTGCAGTTACAGCTTGAAAAAAATGATTATGAAAAATACCATATTCTTACCCAGCTGACCTAATCCCCATATGCACTTGATGTGCTTACTTGACTGACTAAAACAAATGTTTTGTAATGTTAGCACTACAAAATGAAGACAGCTCTGTAGGATTGCACAGGATTTCATTCTGGCTCATATATAACTAGCAAACCCCTCAGATGAATTCCAGCTGTGGAACAATTATTACTGATGATGATGTAACAGAGAGGAAGAACAGGTTCCTAGCAGAATTCGCAAGGTAGGCAGGTAAAAAAATTATCAGGTGCATGCACACACACACACGCGCAAAACAGGCGGTCATTACAAGCCAACAGAGAATATTTATCCTAATTATTTTTGTCTTGAGTGTTGATGTCAAAAGTGATGTCTGTCAGTCAATGAGAAAAGACTTTCTCTGAGAAACAGGGAATATGTGTGCTTCATATATATGAAATTTCAAGTTAAGAATTTAAAATAGCCTAAAATTAATGTTCTGAATTTGCACCAAAATGCTAATCCCCATCACTACAGCACAGTGCTTTTATGAAGTAGCTGTACCTTTATGAAATTATATGGGTGAAGTTTTGTATACCTTCTTAATTAAAGGACTTAGGCTTTTGCAGTGTGCTTAATAACTTTAGTTTCAGAATATCTTTTTTTCCTTAAAGTACAGGTTATTTAAATAATTATCTACCTACCTACCTATCTTCCTATAATCTGCAATTCTTTCTGAACATTTGTATCAAGCAAAAACACATTGCCATAATATAGACACGTATTGGAAACAGAACCATCTACTAATGTTCCCTGATTCTTGCTGCTTGGTTCATACAAGAGCCAACTACAGGGAAGTAAAGGATAAGGATGCTGTGTATGCAGCCTGAAACTATTTCTGAGACAGCTCACACTCAGTGTGGGTGCAATACAAGTCTCCATACTGTAGGTTCTGTATGTTCATTTCTGTAGGATCTCCAATTCTGATGCCTCAAAGTACTTAACACTTGTTTGTCTTTTTTGAACTGAGAATCTGAACCTTACAGGTTTGTGCCTTAAGAGAGTCTTGATACACCTCATTATCAGAAACCATGACAATTCATTATAGTAACAAACTCAAGATACATATACATATAGTCTGCTTTAAAATTCACCTCGTAGAATCGCAGAATCATAGAATGATGTGGTTGTTTTACTCAGGTGGACAGCTGAGCTCTACCACAACTGCTCTCTCTCTCCCCCTCCTCAAAGGTGTACTGGGTCTGGCTGGAATGTTAACTTTCCCGGCAGCAGCCCATACAGTGCCGTACTCTGTACTCGTAGCTGGAACAGCAGTGTTATCACACCAGTGTTGTGTCTACTGCTGAGCAGCAGTGGCACAGCATTGGGCCTTTCTCTAACCCTCCTAGGGGGTGGGCAAAAAGTGAGGAGAGAAACATCACTAGGGCAGCTGACCTAAACCAATCAAAGGGATATTCCATACCATGTGGTGTCACACTCAGCAATAAAAGGTGGAAACAGGAAGAAGAGGGGAGGGGTGGGCTCTCATTGAGAAGACGTCGGTCCTCCTCTCGAACACCGGCTGCGTGCGTTGAGGCCTTGCTTCAAGGACGTGGTCAATCATCGCTCATTTGTGGGAAGTAGAGAGTAATTTCTTTCCTCTGCACTTCCATATAGCTTTCATTTATTTTGTTTGTTTGTTTTCCTCCCTTTTTCCCCTTTCCCTTTTATTTCCCCTTAGTTAAATTGTTTGGTTCATGGTAGTCTTTATTTAATTATTATAATTATTTTCATTTAATTAAATTATCCTTATCTCAACCCGTGAGTTGTTCTTTGCTTTACTTCTCCCCCTCCTCATCTAAAGGAGGGGGAGTGAGAGAGCGGTTGTGGGGTTTAGCTGCCCAGCACGGTAAAACCACCACAAAAGGGAAAGGGGGATAAAATGCAATGCAAAGGGCTCAAGGGTTGAGATAAGGGCAGGGAGACACCTCATATATATAATCCTAAATATAATCCATCCAATATAAATCCTAAATATAATCCATCCCTGAATGGAGCAAGATGCAGTTCATGTGTAACGTGTGACCAAGTAGTAAAAACCCAGGGCTGAATTAATAGAATCATAGAATCATTAAGGTTGGAAAAGACCTCCATGATCATCTGGTCCAACCATCACCCTACTACCAATGTCACCAACTAAACCATGTCCCTAAGTCCAACCTTTCCCTAAACACCCCCAGGGACAGTGACTCCACCACCACTTCCCTGGGCAACCCATTCCAATGCCTGACTGTTCTTTCTGGGAAGAAATATCTCCTAATTTCCAACCTAAACCTCCCCTGGCACGATTTGAAACCATTCCCTCTAGTCCTATCACTGGTTACGTGTGAGAAAAGGCTGACCCCCAGCTCTGCACAGGTTCCTTTCAGGTAGCTGTTAAGAGCAATAAGGTCTCCCCTGAGCCTCCTCTTCTCCAGACTAAACAACCCAAGTTCCCTCAGCCACTCCTCATAGGACTTGTGTTCCAGGACTTTACCAGCTTCGTAGCCTTTCTCTGGACACGTTCCACGGCCTCAATGTCCTTCTTGTCCCAAAACTGAATATGGTACTCAAGGTGTGGCCTCACTGGAACAGAATACAAGGGGATGATTTATCCAAAATCTTCTACAGTCTTGTTTAAGACATTTTCCTCCCAAGATGGGGCTGCATGTTTGAAACCCGTGGGTTCAGAAGATAAATTGTCTTGAATTCTGCACATTAAAGACTGAGAGATATTGTACAAATCAAGGCATTGATTGTTGTGTGAAGCACAAAAGAATGAATATTTCTGGCAAGCTTTGAATGCTTAGGCCCTGCTGACATTCCAGCTCATGTCCATTGTTCTCATTACAGGTGAGAGATTTTGTGACATATACTGTATATAGGAATAATGCTTAAATAATTATTCTTACAACTCCTAACTAACAGGAATACAAGGTGCTTGTCCATATCCATGGAGCATTATATTTAGAAGCACCTGTCACAAAGCTCCAGTGATGTTGCTCATTACATCTGCATGCCCCCTAGAAAGAACTATGCCTACCTTTTCCCCATACATATACATACACGTGCAAAAACAATGCAGTAATTTTTATATTAAAGAAAGTGATTTTTTTTTTCTCCGAAAGAAATTCAGAAAAATATTAAAGAATCTTTAAAAACACAACAAAAATCTTCTCTGGAGTATGCCAGATGCCTTTTCTCCATGTGGTGAAATGTTGAACATTTCATTTTAAATTCTTTACCAAAGTCCATGGAGTTTGCTACAATATCAAAACTCAAATGGCTTAGGAAGCTAGTGAAAAATTATCCAGCTCATATGGTTAGTACGGTTCTACTGCATAACCTTGGAACAATTAAATCTGGCAAGTTGATCAGACTAGTAACAATACACCAAAACATACTGACAGATAGCAACTAAATGAACCAGAATTCAATGAAATTATAAATAACTGACAGTTTTTGTATAGTCATAAAGAGGAGGAGCAACAATAAATCACCCCTCAAAGCTTTCTTTTTAAATTTGAGACACTGTTCAGTCAATTATAATCATCTTAAATTGTAAGCAATAAAATGTTTAGTGGGAAGATTTAGGGAAGCAGAATATATGAGAGAAATTAAGCAGCTAATGGGGAATTGCTCAAGTTATAATTTACTAAATATTGTTACAGGTTCCTTGTGTCGGGTTGCAATAAAAGGAAAATCTTCTTAAATTAATGTATACTGATTAATTAGCTCCTGGATAATAACTACGGTTTTATGCAATATGAACTTACTGTTTTAAGCTGGATGCCCGAGATTCAACACTCACAATCTAACAGTACCTGCTACTGTATCCTGAAAGTAGGCAGTCACACTTGAATATTGGCCTGTTGATCTGCTCTTGTGGTTCAATAACGAATGCCATTTGTTACTTCATTCTGATCAGTCCTTGCTTTTCTGAGAAATTTGCTAAAAAGGAAAAGGATAAAAAATTAAAACTGGGCTGCATGAAGATTGTTATAAATACTGCTCAGGAGTACAGAGAAGTAAAGTAGGTAGTTATTTATCCGAGTGGCACATATTCACTTGAGGACATTGGACACTTCAATAATGCATACCACCTCAAGCTAGGAAAGTGCGACTAAAGGCAGGACTGCAAATGTTGCTGTATAAGCCTTTTCTTCCTTTGTTCAATCCTTCATTTGTAGTGAAAAAGGGAGTAGAGAAGAAATAACATTCTTGTTGTGTTACATTTGATGTTTTGGGTTTGCTTCTAATGTTTATCTTTAAAGAGGCCTTATGTGGTTGTTGCTCTAAGAATAAATAAAAAATAAATAAAAGTAAAAATATCAAATAAAAAAAAAAATCTAATACTCCACATGTTTTCAAAGGTGTTTTAGTTTTTTTTTTGTTTTGTGAAAAGCCTTGGCAGATTTTTATAACTAGCTATGAATAAACAGCTTGAGAGAAAGTCAAATATGCACACCAGATTCAAAGAGAATCCAGACCAAGACATACTTAATAGCTGATATATTAACTTTGCTTTTTGAGGGAATCCACTTTCCTCTTCATTATCCTCCCAGAGTATGGAAGAGAAAGAACCCTGGAGAAAATATTTTAAAAATAAAGCTGATGACTATTATCTCTGTGTATTTTTAATAATAAAATTATACAAGATAAAAACTGGAGTAACTCCATTAAATCTAACAGGGCTATGTATTTGATTTACAGTCTTTTCAGATTGTTCACATTGTTGCTGTGATATGTGGCACTTCCAGGAAGAGCAGTACTGCACCAGGAAGCTCGATTAGGCCCCAGTGTTACAGCATCACCTTTAGAGGAACTGGGCACATAAAGTAATGGCTGTGTGTTTCAGTAAGTGGTTGCAGTTTTAGCCAGTGACCACCTAGAAGTTTCACTTAGGATCAATATATCAAATTTCATTTGTGAATTCCTGAACTTTTTAGAAAGAGTTAAAAAATAACTTAAAAATGGATAATGGATTTCTTATTATATGCAGTGCTCCCAATGAAACAGAAAATTAATGCCAGAATAAGAGTCAGAGCTGAACTCCTCCAAATGCACATCTGATGAGATTTAACCAGCAGGTTGAACTGTAGCTTTTAGTTAAAAATGTATAAAGCTACATTTTGACATCTAAATAGCTCAATGAATGGAAGAATGTCATATGGTGCATTAGTATTTCTCCATATAGTTTGGACATTTCAGATCAAAGTAAGAAAATATCACCTAGGGCAGTGACTGGCCCTTTATTCTATGTGTTGGAAGATCTCTTTAACTAATTGAGTCTAGCTCTACTCTTTTTGGAATAGAGTTGGAACATAATGGTGCTGAGAAAGCACCCATAACCAATGGGTTGTGCCAATACATGCTTTGGAACAGTGACAGACAGAGAAATCTACGTGATTTTAGAAAAATACTCAGTAGGCATGATATGAAAGTCATCCTGCTCTCTGCATCAGCACTCTCCCCTGGGCTGCTGAGGGAAAGTGCAGTTCTTCAAGCATCACTTTTTACTTTTCCAGGCAAAGGATAGAGCTATCTTCTCACATTTCTAAGTGCAGGAAGTGTTGATACTGTTGGGCAAAAGAAGGCCTTTTAACCTCCTTACCACTCTTTGAGGTACCTTCAATAATCAGACCAGTGTATTTAGAAGGAAAGTTCTTCTTTCTTTACTCTGTACTTTCCTATACTGTTACAATTTACTAAATGCTTCCCCCCAGGGGTCAACTTCATGTAGCAGTGCTGTGCATTATGCAGTAACTACCATCATAGCACTTATACCAGCACTAGAGGGAATTACACCTGTAACATTCTCTTTGATTTTACACAGTGAACAGAACAGTGTTCTCTGCATTGCCTCCACCTTTACAGTATAAAGCACTAGAATGACTCACTGCCCTACTTCAGATTCAAAAGAAGGCAGATTTTCCCTTGCTGTTATAAATAAATAAATAAATAAGTAAATGTTTCTATGCATCTTCTGTTCCAGCTGTAAAGATGTGGCAAGCAATGTAAATTGAGTATTCTTGGCAGTTAACTTCTTCCTAATATTTATGGGTCAGATTGTCAGACATGAACAGCAGGGTCAGCCAACTTCTTTTCTACAGTAAGTGACATACTTTTCTACTTGTAAAAATCTAAGTGATTTTGTGCTCTGGTCACCTTATCCCCGTGTTTTTCTGTTTAATCTAAGAGAGGCAAAAAGAAGGATCCCTTGATCTTAGCATTAGAATAATCACTTTGCCAAAACTCTCCTCTGTTGCTAAAACTCGGTATCATAGATTTAAGGAGTGAATCAATGACTTCACAGAAAACAATATTTTCCATCAGGATTTATTCTAATTTTTCATAGATTCGTATATCCATATTCCATCCTATGATTTGTCATCTCATTAAATGATTATATGAGTATAGATTAAAGTTAATTTAATTCTCTTGAACTCTTACTTGTATAACAATGAGGGAAACTATGGAAACCTTATGGGGATATTGGCTGTCTAGGCATAGACATCCAGTGTCTAGAATATCCTGATTTATCTTCATCTACACTCTAAATAGGTGTAGGCTTATGTCAAGATCTGTTGTGCATTTTTCAATCCTATGCAAACACCTGAGATACTCTAGGGAATATCAGTGGACACCTTTAGCATAGACAGTTAGCTGAGCACTGTGAAAGATTCAACTAGAATCAGCAAATCATAGCTTAGAGATGTTACTTTCATAACCTCTGTACCAAAAATGCAGCAATAAGGATGAAGTTCAAGTATCTTCTGGTTCATCTCTTAAAATACAGCTTGCATAATAAGAGAAAAAAAAAAAAAAAGAAAAAAAAAGAAAAGAAAACTGCTACTTAAGCTATGTCCTGGTATTGGAGAATTATGGTGGACAGAAAATATTTTCACACTTCCAAATGCTGTATTAACTAAACAACTAAACTGTCTTGTTGTCTTCTGCGGTATCAGGTGAAGAGGATGGGAGGAAGCAGTTTCAATAGTTATACCTAGAATTATAGAATAGTTGTAGAACTATATAGAACTATAGAATGGTTACATGTATACCTAAAACTATATAATAGTTCTACCACACCACTGGGGTCTCGGCTGGTTACAGCACTAGCAGTCATTTCTGACCTGTTTCCAGTCAAGGATTTCGGCTGTTGCAGCATTTGTAGGTTGGTACAACCCCTAGTCTACCCTTGCAGTTCAGAAAATAGGAGTGAAACCTGCTTTGCTCAAGAATCACTCTGTCTTTGGAGCCATATTTTATCTCTTTAAAAGAGCTAACCACAGAAATTCAGAGCTCTCCATGAACTTCATTTAAACTTTGAAAACTGAAAACCATTTAATTAGTCAACTCACCTATATGTAATACATATTCTGAATGGAATGGAAAGAGCTACTCAAGGCTGATGTTAGATTCTACCTCTACCTTTGTATGCCTTGTCTTTAACTGGTATGTACTGCAGTTTTCAGAATAATTGTGACATTTTATTTGTGTAATATACAGGAAAAAAAAAATTCAACAGAGGGACTGATCCAGTTTCTATTCAGATCAATGGACATTCTAACATTCTTCTGAAATTATATCAAGCCCTTAATAAGTAAAAATTTACTTTACATAAATAAAATGTAGAATGGTACTATGACACAGGAGGAGGTAAAAATAGTCTTCTACTTTGAAATGCCTGTGTGCAGGTTCTCTCCATTTCCAACAGACACATTAGCTTCACATTTAATTTTGTACTTAATGCCAAAATGTGATAAAAAAAAAAAACACACCTCATTATGCTGAGCTGTGCTTGCATAATTATTCTTCAGGCTTCACTTAATTATATGCCCCACCATGTGTTACTTTTCAGCATCCTAAGTGGTACCACCTTACTGCTAGGAATATTAAACAATGAAAGGCAACACTCCTTTGTTTGGTTACACAGCATGCTGTGTCTGAATTCAGTCTCTTCTCACAGGTCCCCCCTCCCAGCTTCTGAATTATATCCTTTACAAGTTTTTCAAAGAAGGGCACTAGTCATGCTTGCTCTGCAATGTTAGGGCTGCTGTGAGGCTTTTAGTGTTTCCAAGAATTGTCCCCATTAGCCAAAATGAAATAATAATAATAATAAAAAAAAAAATGAAAGAGAAGGTTAAAAAAAAAAAAAAAAGACAAAAAAAAAAAAAAAGAAACTACAGAGATTCTGAAGTTTTATTTTAGGACTTTTTTTTTTTTTTCTTACCGTGCCAAGATCACACACCAACAATTGAGATGAGGACAGAAGCACTGGAAAAGCTATTTATCCACAAATGGTATTTCTTAGATACCTAAGAAATATTATTATTAAGTATTTCCTGAAAAGAACTGGGATGCTTAAGAATCGGTGAAGAAAAACAGGCAGTGACTAAAAAGAAACTGAAGATTTTGCTCCAATCCAATTGGATGAGAGTTCTGATCATGTTTTGTATGTCTCATCATACACAAACACACACACACACAAAAATAAATAAATGGGGGGGACATTCTGACCTCTTTTGTGTCAAACACAGAGATAGACTAACCAACATGGAAATTATATTTTTTATATAAACAGTTTTTTCCCTTCCCTTCCCTTCCCTTCCCTTCCCTTCCCTTCCCTTCCCTTCCCTTCCCTTCCCTTCCCTTCCCTTCCCTTCCCTTCCCTTCCCTTCCCTTCCCTTCCCTTCCCTTCCCTTCCCTTCCCTTCCCTTCCCTTCCCTTCCCTTCCCTTCCCTTCCCTTCCCTTCCCTTCCCTTCCCTTCCCTTCCCTTCCCTTCCCTTCCCTTCCCTTCCCTTCCCTTCCCTTCCCTTCCCTTCCCTTCCCTTCCCTTCCCTTCCCTTCCCTTCCCTTCCCTTCCCTTCCCCTCCCTTCCCTTCCCTTCCCTTTTTTACTTGCCCTTCTTTATAAAATAGAAGGTATTTTGAGCAAGTTTGCTGATGACACCAAACTTGGAGGAGCTGTGGACTCGAATGAGGGTGGAAAGGCCTTGCAGAGGGATCTGGATAGGTTGGAGAGCTGGGCGATCACCAACCGCATGAAGTTCAATAAGAGCAAGTGCCTGGTCCTGCACCTGGGACGGGGAAACCCTGGCTGCACGTACAGACTGGGCGATGAGACGCTGGAGAGCAGCCTAGAAGAGAGGGATCTGGGGGTCGTGGTAGACAGCAAGTTGAATATGAGCCAGCAGTGTGCCCTGGCAGCCAGGAGGGCCAACCATGTCCTGTGGTGCATCGAGCACAGCATCGCTAGTAAGTCAAGGGAGGTGACTGTCCCGCTCTACTCTGCGCTGGTGCGGCCTCACCTCGAGTACTGTGTGCAGTTCTGGGCACCACAGTATAAAAAGGACATGAAACTGTTGGAGAGTGTCCAGAGGAGGGCTACAAAGATGGTGAAAGGCCTGGAGGGGAAGACGTACGAAGAACGGCTGAGGTCACTGGGCCTGTTCAGCCTGGAGAAGAGGAGGCTGAGGGGAGACCTCATCACAGTCTACAACTTCCTCATAAGGGGGTGTCTAGAGGCAGGAGATCTTTTCTCCATTAACACCAGTGACAGGACCCACGGGAACGGGGTTAAGCTGAGGCAGGGGAAATTTAGGCTTGACATCAGGAGGGGGTTCTTCACAGAGAGGGTGGTTGCACACTGGAACAGGCTCCCCAGGGAAGTGGTCACTGCACCGAGCCTGTCTGAATTTAAGAAGAGATTGGACTGTGCACTTAGTCACATGGTCTGAACTTTTGGGTAGACCTGTGCGGTGTCAAGAGTTGGACTTGATGATCCTTAAGGGTCCCTTCCAACTCAGGATATTCTATGATTCTATGATTCTATAAAAATATTGAAAAGTACCGGCCCTAAAATGGAGCCTTGAGGGACCCCACTGGTGACTGCCCGCCAGCCTGACGCAGCCCCATTTACCATAACCCTTTGGGCCCTGCCCTTTAGCCAATTGCTCACCCATCGTATGATGTTTTTATTTAGCTGTATGGTGGACATTTTGTCCAGTAGGATCCTATGGGAAACCGTGTCAAAAGCCTTGCTGAAGTCCAAAAAAATCACATCAGCTGGTTTCCCTTGGTCCACCATACAGGTGATCTTATCATAAAAGGAAATCAGGTTAGTTAGGCAGGACCTACCATTCACAAACCCATGCTGGCTGGGACCAATGACTGCTTTGTCCCCCAGGTGCGCCTCAATAAGTTCGAGAACCATCTTCTCCATGATTTTACCAGGCACTGACGTGAGACTGACAGGCCTGTAATTGCTAGGGTCTTCTTTCTGACCCTTCTTGAAAATCGGCACAACATTTGCCAGCTTCCAGTCTACCGGGACCTCTCCAAATTCCCAGGATCATTGAAAAATAATTGAGAGAGGTTCCGCGATGACGTCCGCCAGCTCTTTCAGCACCCGGGGATGAATCCCATCTGGACCCATGGACTTGTAGGGATCCAGGTGGAGTAGGAAATCCCGCACACATTCAGGGTCGGTTGGGAGTTTGTCAACCCCACCGTCCCGGTCCTCCAGCTCAGGGCACCCTGGGTCCCGAAGCCCATCATCAGCATTGAAGACAGAGGCAAAGAAGGCGTTAAGCGTCTCTGCTTTGCCTATGTCATTGTCTGTGAGGAGACCTTCCCTATCAAGGAGCGGCCCTATGTATTCTTTAGTTCTCCTTTTTCCATTCACATATCTAAAAAAACCCTTTTTATTTTCTCTCACAGACACAGCCAGCTTCAACTCTAGGTGTGCTTTGGCCACACGAACTTTCTCCCTACAAACACGAACAGCATCCCTGTATTCTTTCCATGACACCTGGCCCTCCTTCCAGTAGCGAAACACTCTCTGTTTCCGCCTAATCTCCATTAGAATGTTCCTGGTCAGCCACGCCGGCCTCCTGCCCCGCCTGCCTGACTTGCGATATTTAGGAATTGCCTGATCTTGTGCTTCTAGGAGGCATTGCTTAAAGAATGACTAGCACTGGTGGACATCGAGGCCTTCAAGAGCAGTTTCCCAGGGGACCTTGCTGACTAGTTCCCTGAGCAGCCTGAAGTCTGCTTTCCCCATATCTAGGGATGAGGTTTTGGTGGCACTTTTCCTTCTGTCACCGTAAATTTTGAACTCAACCACTTCATGGTCGCTATGACCGAGGCGGCCACCAATCACCACATCTCCCACCAGACCCTCTCTGTTTTCTAGCAACAGGTCTAGGAGGGCACCTTTCCTAGTTGGCTCCGTTAGCACCTGCACCAAGAAGTTATCATCTAGGTGCTTCATGAACCTCCTGGACTTGCTCGTGTCAGCCGTGTGGCACTCCCAGTTAACGTCTGGCAAGTTGAAGTCCCCCATAAGGACAAGGGGAGTTAATCTCGAGGCCTCTCTTAGTTCTGTAAAGAATAATTTATCAGTGCTATCGTCCTGGCCAGGCGGTCTGTAATAGACTCCCACAACGACATCCCCTTTATTCGTTCGTCCCTTGATCCTTACCCAGAGGCTCTCAACTTTGCCATTGCCGACCTGAAGTTCCCCACAGTCCAGCCCCTGCTTCACATACATCGCCACCCCACCACCTCGCCTACCCTGCCTGTCCCTCCTGAAGAGCCTGTAACCATCTATCGCAACACCCCAGTCACAGGACTCATCCCACCAGGTTTCACTTATGCCGATGATGTCGTAGTTGCGGGACTGGGCCAGGACTTCTAGCTCATCCATTTTATTCCTCATACTGCGTGCGTTCGTGTAGAAGCACTTCAGGTGCGTCTCCTTACACTCAGCACCTTGTGGATCTGACCGAAGGACCTCCCTGGCACACAGCCCCTCTGATTCTAGCGTACCATCCCTTAGGTCTTCACCGGCGTGCCTGGTTTTAGCCCCTTCCCCCTTCGACTCTAGTTTAAAGCCCTATCTATCAGCCCTGCCAACTCCTGACCAAAGGTCCTTACCCCTCTCCGAGAGAGGCGCATCCCATCCGGTGCCATCAGGCCCGGTGTAGCATAGACCTTCCCGTGATCAAAGAACCCAAAGTTCTGCCGGTCACACCAGTCTCGAAGCCACAAGTTTATGTGAACAGCACGCCTTTCAGCTTCGATCCCCCCTATCGGAAGGACAGAGGCAAACACAACCTGCGCCCCTGATCCTCTAAGTAGTCGCCCCAAATCCCTAAAGTCTCTTTTGATCGCCTTTGGACTTCTCGTTACTACTTCATCGCTACCAGCCTGAAAGACCAGTAGCGGGTAGTAGTCAGTGGGCCGTACCAGGCGCTTGACTTTCTTGGCAAAGTCTCTCACCTGAGCCCCAGGGAGGCAACAGACTTCTCTGCAGGTTGGGTCCGGTCGGCATATCAGTCCCTCTGTCCCTTTCAGAAGGGAGCCCCCCATAACAATAGCCCTTCTTTCTTTTTTGAAGGATGATGTGGCAATGCGACATGTAGGTCGCCTTGTCTTAGGCGCCCCCTCCAACTGGGACGGGTTTTTATCTACTTTGTCATTCAGATTGTCTTCTTCTAGTCCTTCATATCGATTATTTAAGGGTAGATGAGAAGGTGAGGTGGGCAGAGAGAGGGCTCGCCTACCACCCTGAATAGGCACCTGCCTCCATTCCCCCCCTTGATCTAGGTCTCCTCCCGCTGCCTGGCAGGAGGAGGGAACCTCCGTCTTCTGCATAACAGGAGACGCCTGTGCTGTGGCAGGCTCGTGAGCCTGCCTCAGAGAGGGTAGAGTGCACCTCCACCAGTCAATTTCCCTCTCTGATTCCCTGATGCTCCTGAGCCTGTTCACCTCCTCCCGGAGCTCCGCTACCTGGCTGAGCAGTTCTTCAACCTGGGCACATCTCCCACAGGCATACCCACCACTGCTGTCGGAGACCGACAGAAGGCTGGGGCACACTCTGCAGCCCAGGACCTGGACAGCTGCGTGTTTCCCCGAGCCCTCCGTCTGAGTAGCCACACTGGTGACCGTGGCTGGAGATGCCGCACGAGATGTGGAGGCCACGGTTTTCTGCCTGGTTGATACCATGGTCAGGTTCTACGCAAGCAGGTTACAAGCACCGAAGGGAGAGGCAGCTGCAACAGAGCAACAATGGGCCCTGCCTGCGCAAACTGCCGCGCAAACTGCCACGCCACGCCCTTCGATGCGCCACGCCCTGTTTGCCCGTCCGGTTCGCCGCGCTCCTGGTCGCTCGTGCTCCCTAGGGGCAACTTTTAATGGTTTAACCAAATAAAAGTTCACTTTGTTTTATTTTATTTTATGGCTTATTTTGTATATCAATATTCCAAATTATATTCTTAAAACAAAACCCCTTAAATAAAAGAGAGAAAAAAAAAAAAAAAAAAAAACAAAAAAAAACATAAGCAACATATTGCTTTTTTTTAACACATTAAGTTTTACTGATAAATAATCTTGTAAAACAAAGCAATCTATCAATTGTTTCCAATCAACAAATCCTAACATTTAATCACAGATATATTCACACTTCAATATGGATCGACTTCTGTCTTTAAGCTTCTAATTAATAAGTGTGTTGTCAAAATGCAGAATCATGAATCAAGACTTTTCCTGTGCAGAAGATGATGGATTCTTGTACTTAACCAATCAAAAATTTATTTACTTTTTAAAGGAGACGTCTTTCATGTCTTTTAAAAGTAGGATCAAGCAATCAGAATGCAGGCTTTTTTACCATTTTAAATCTCATTTTGAATGCTATAGAAAGTGAATAATTAATAAATAATTACTGAAAAAGGCACTTTTCCTCTAGGTTGTGGACTTCCACAGGTATTACCTGATACAATGGATTTATTACTGTAAGTGCTATGGGTCAAAATTTGTCACCCTTATTCACATTTTTTTTTTTTCCAATGATGTATTTTCCTTCCCAGAATGAAGATGCATGCAGAAATGGTGGAAACTATTCTTACTGATTCACTGAATAGGAAGGAAAATAAAATGTAAAGGCTGGAAAAGCTGAGGAGAAAAAAAAAAAAAAGACTGTTTCTCAGGTGAATATGTTGAAGTTTAGAAGTTTAGAAGTTTCTTTTTAACAGAGCTCATATGGAAACTAAGCTCTGATGGACTTCTGCCTGCCTGCTAGGTTTACAACCAAAACTTTCCCAGTTTTCAATCATTTTTGAAGCTTTCAGTCCCCTTTGACTTCTTGGTCCTGCATCGTGAAGATACCTTGACAGTCATCAAGCCTACTAGAAAGCTAGTGTGGGTGAATGTGGAAACATAATGCCCAGAGTCAAAGGCTAAGAGTCTAACTTTTTCTATCCCAAGAAAATAGTTCCTTTCACAAGCTGAAACTGCTGTGGTAGCTCTTTCACTGAGCTACATAAATATCTGAACTGGATAAGAAGAGATACCTTTACTTAAAATGATGAAAGTAGATTTATTTACTAAATATTATTATTAATAATCATGATTATTATCATTAGTAATATTCATATTTTGGTGTATAGATAGCTGAAGCTGTCACAGTGGTTTTCAACATCTCCTCTAGAAAGTTTTCCAATGCGTTGAAAGGACATTATAGTATAGATTGTGCATTGTCATTGGCTTACCTCAAAAGGATGTAAAATATCCATTGCTGACAAAATCAGCCTGCTGTATTTTGGAATTCTTGTATGTGTTGTCATCATCAGCACCATGAAAGATTAGTTTTATGAAGTCAGAGGGCTCTCCATTTTCAAGCTAGGTGTACTTTACTGCGTGGTTTTGTGAGTGATGCTTTTCTTGATGGGTAACAAACAGGAGGAGCTGGAAGCCATCGTGCGGCAGGCAGGCTACGACTTGGTTGCCATCACGGAGACGTGGTGGGACCAGTCTCATGACTGGAGTGCTGCAATGCCTGGCTATAAGCTCTATAGAAGGGACAGGCAGCATAGAAGGGGTGGTGGTGTGGCTCTCTATATTAGAGAGTCTTTCGAGGTTGTAGAACCCGAGGTTGGGAATGACAAGGTCGAGTCCCTTTGGGTTAGGACCGGCAGGGACAACAAGGCTAGTGTCCTGGTCGGGGTCTGCTATAGACCGCCGAACCAGGATGAGGAGACGGATGAGGAATTCTACAGGCAGCTGACAGAGGTTGCAAAATCATCAGCTCTTGTACTCGTGGGGGACTTCAACTTCCCTGACATATCCTGGAAGCACAACACAGCCCTGAGAAAGCAGTCTAGGAGGTTTCTGGAGAGCATGGAAGATAGCTTCCTGACGCAGCTGGTTAGTGAACCTACCAGGGGTGGTGCCCCGCTAGACCTTCTCTTCACAAACAGAGAAGGACTGGTGGAGGACGTGATCGTCGGGAGCTGTCTTGGGCAGAGTGACCACGCAATGGTGGAGTTCACTATTCTTGGCGAGGCCAGGAAGGGGACCAGTAAAACCGCTGTATTGGACTTTCGGAGGGCTGACTTTGAGCTGCTCAGGACACTAGTTGGTGGAGTCCCTTGGGAGGTGGTTCTGAAGGGCAGAGGGGTCCAGGAAGGCTGGGCGCTCTTCAAGAGGGAAGTCTTAATGGCGCAGGAACGGTCTGTCCCCACGTGCCCAAAGACGAGCTGGCGGGGAAGAAGACCGGCCTGGCTCAACAGAGAATTGTGGCTTGATCTTAGGAGGAAAAAGAGGGTTTATAAGCTTTGGAAAAGTGGGCAGGCCACTAAGGAGGACTTTAAAGAAGTAGCGAGGCTGTGCAGGGACAAAATTAGGAAGGCCAAAGCTCATCTGGAGCTCAATCTGGCTACTGCCGTTAAAGATAACAAAAAACGTTTCTATAAATACATCAACACAAAAAGGAGGACTAAGGAGAATCTCCATCCTTTACTGGATGCGGGGGGAAACTTAGTTACAAGAGATGAGGAAAAGGCGGAGGTGCTCAATGCCTTCTTTGCCTCAGTCTTTAGCGGCAATACCGGATGTTCTCTGGATACTCAGTACCCTGAGCTGGTGGAAGGGGATGGGGAGCAGGATGTGGCCCTCATTATCCATGAAGAACTGCTTGGTGACCTGCTACGGCACTTAGATGTGCACAAGTCGATGGGGCCAGATGGGATCCACCCAAGGGTACTGAGGGAACTGGCAGAGGAGCTGGCCAAGCCACTGTCCATCATTTATCAACAGTCCTGGCTATCGGGGGAGGTCCCAATCGACTGGCGGCTAGCAAACGTGACGCCCGTCTACAAGAAGGGCCGGAGGGCAGACCCGGGAAACTACAGGCCTGTCAGTTTGACCTCAGTGCCAGGAAAGCTCATGGAGCAGATCCTCCTGAGAGTCATCATGCAGCACTTGCAGGGCAAGCAGGTGATCAGGCCCAGTCAGCATGGCTTTATGAAAGGCAGGTCCTGCCTGACGAACCTGATCTCCTTCTACGATAAAGTGACACGCTGGGTGGACGAGGGAAAGGCTGTGGATGTGGTCTACCTTGACTTCAGCAAGGCTTTTGACACCGTCTCCCACAGCATTCTCCTCAAGAAACTGGCTGCTCTTGGCTTGGACTGGTGCACACTTCGTTGGGTTAGAAACTGGCTGGATAGCTGGGCCCAAAGAGTCGTGGTAAATGGAGCCAAGTCCAGTTGGAGGCCAGTCACTAGTGGCGTCCCCCAGGGCTCGGTGCTGGGGCCGGTCCTCTTTAATATCTTAATCGATGATCTGGACGAGGGCATCGAGTGCACCCTCAGTAAGTTCGCAGATGACACCAAGTTAGGTGCGTGTGTCGATCTGCTTGAGGGTAGGAAAGCTCTGCAGGAGGATCTGGATAGGCTGCACCGATGGGCTGAGGTCAACTGCATGAAGTTCAACAAGGCCAAGTGCCGGGTCCTGCACCTGGGGTGCAATAACCCCAAGCAGAGCTACAGGCTGGGAGAGGAATGGTTGGAGAGCTGCCAGGCAGAGAAGGACCTGGGAGTGATGGTGGATAGTCGGCTGAATATGAGCCAGCAGTGTGCTCAGGTGGCCAAGAAGGCCAACGGCATCCTGGCTTGTATCAGGAACAGTGTGACCAGCAGGGCTAGGGAGGTGATCGTCCCCCTGTACTCGGCTCTGGTGAGGCCGCACCTCGAGTACTGTGTTCAGTTTTGGGCCCCTCGCTACAAGAAGGACATCGAGGTGCTCGAGCAGGTCCAGAGAAGGGCGACAAAGCTGGTGAGGGGCCTGGAGAACAAGTCCTACGAGGAGCGGCTGAGGGAGCTGGGCTTGTTCAGCCTGGAGAAGAGGAGGCTCAGGGGTGACCTTATCGCTCTTTTTAGGTACCTCAAGGGAGGCTGTAGCGAGGTGGGGGTTGGCCTGTTCTCCCACGTGCCTGGTGACAGGACGAGGGGGAATGGGCTTAAGTTGAGCCAGGGGAGTTTTAGGTTGGATGTTAGGAAGAACTTCTTCACTGAAAGGGCTGTGAGGCACTGGAACAGGCTGCCCAGGGAAGTGGTGGAGTCACCATCCCTGGAGGTCTTCAAAAGACGTTTAGATGTAGAGCTTAGGGATATGGTTTAGTGGAGGGCTGTTAGCGTTAGGTCAGAGGTTGGACTCGATGACCTTGAGGTCTCTTCCAACCTAGAAAATTCTGTGATTCTGTGATTCTGTGATTCTTTGTTTGCTTGTTGTTTTTAATATGAAATAGCATAAAGGCATTTGGGAAGTAGCTGAAAGGAATTGAATTCTTCAAATTAAAACTTTTCTAAATATTTTATGCTTTTCTGGATGAATAACTGCAAATACTATCCAGTGATGTTGTCCTGACCATAGACAATGACGTTACCTTTCATAATGTGTCTCTTCTGCAAGCTGAACAGACTCTCCCAGTTTCCCAACATTATAGGAAAAGATACAAGCAAAACTCCCCATCTTCAGCTGTTTCTTACCATCTCCTTTCTTAAACAACTGTCCACAAGAAGGCAAGAAATAGTATGGATTAAAAACACAACCCCCAAAAATCTATAAAAGACACCTGTTTCATAATTGGATTTTGACATGGACTTGGATTTTTAGGAACTGAAACTGTTACGATTTGTAAAATCTCCTATGTCTACGACAGTTAAATTTTGTACAAATTATGTGCACCCGTAAGGCTTAACTGACAGGCAATTAGAAATGACAAGCTAACAAAAATGGCCACAAAGTAGTGTAGTTCATAAAGACTTATTTGAAAAAGTAGATTTTGTTTTAAACACAAAGAAACAGATAGTGCCTCTCACAGTCACACAAATCATGAGTGCTATCACACAATAGCAGTAAGAGTATTTTCAAGTGCTAAATAAGAAACTTGTCTTGCAAGAAAGGATTTTTCCCCCACCAAGACCACCCTGTACCACAATTCATTGTAAAAATTCAACCTAAAAATAACACAACATTCCTTATGTTTTTGTTTGTTTGTTTGTTTGTTTGTTTTGTTTTACATTATTTCAATATGCGGTTGCATCCAATATGCCTGTGACAGCTAATGTAAGGAAAAAAAGAAAAGAAACTAAATAGAAGTAAAAAATAACATCTCCAGTAAATATTCCTGTATTACTCCATTAAGAAAATGAAGAAAGTTCTTTTGTTAAGCTTTTTCTTCATCAAACTGACATGTCTTAAGAAATCTGATCTGGTGGCCAGTCATTAGCAGGGTTCTTCAGGGCTCCATTTTAGGACCTGTTCTCTTCTATGTTTTCATAAATGATTTGGATGTAGAACTCCAATGCATGCTGAGGTTGCAGATGATAACAGCATTTGTCACAGGCATAAAGGAGGATCTGTTGACTCCCTTGTGGATGGAAAAAAGCTTTCTCTTTGTGAAGAGTGATCTTAACAAATTGGAAAACTGGACAAGCACATACTGCATAAAATTTAGTAAGGGCAAGTGCCGGATTCTGCACCTGGAACAGGACAATCCTGGATACACATTGGAGACAAGTGGTTGGGAAGCAGCCCTGTGGAAAGGGATCTGGTGGTTTTGGTTGATGGCAAGCTGAATACAAGTCAACTGTGTGCCCTGACAGCCAAAAGGGTTGCACCACACACTGCATTGCTAGCCAGATGAGGGAAGTGATTGTTCTCTGCTTTATGCTGGTGCAGCCTCACCTTGAGTACTACCTGCTGTTTTGGGTGCATGGGTCCAATGAAGTGTAACAAAAATAGTGAGAGCTGTAGAGGGGTAGATGTACGAGGAGTGGCTGAAGTTACTTAGTTTGTTCAGCCTAGAGAAGAGAAAACTGAGGGGAGGTCTCATGGCAGCCTACAGATTCCTCACAAAGAGAGTGGCAGGGTAGGCACTGATCTCTGCTCTCTGGTGACCAGTGATAGGGCATGAGGGAATGTCATGAAACTGTGTCAGGAGAGCTTCAGACTGGATATAAGAAAAAGGTTCTTTACTGAGAGGGTAGTTGGGCACTGGAACAGGCTCTCCAGGGAAATGTTCACAACATCAAACCTGCTGGAGTTCAAGAAGTATTTGGACAACACTCTTAGACATATCATTTGTTTTCTGTGTAGCCAGGAGTTTTTCTCGATAATCCTTATACGTCCCTTCCAACTCATTCTATAATTCTATGAATCAAGTAGATTTGGGGACTACCTCCACAATAAATAAATAAATAAATAAATAAATAAATCTTTCATTCTTTTCTATACATAGAGTGTGATTGGATTTAGCATGTTTAAAGGTCAGGAATGAAGTTCTTTATCTGACCAGCCCAATAGCTATCTATAGCAGCCCTTTTTTTTTTTTTTTTTTTGAAACTGTTGAGCATGTCCTCTCACTAACTGCATACCAGCTTAGTCAACACAACTCAGCTACTGTCCTGATCTCCAGTCTGCCCATCTTCCAAGAAACCTCCTCAACTATTGCTATATTTTGCAACAACACTTTCAGAGAGTCAAAGGTGTTGAAAAAGGGGAAATCAAACTGAAATTTCAGTTAGAAAGTTGAAGTTAGAAAAGCTGAAATCAATATCCATTTTTCAGTCAATATAAAATCCTACAACAGAATTTCCTCATCTTACTTTTTTGTCTTGCTAAAAAGCTCTGACTATATGATTTAGGAACTATACAATCTCACAAGTTTTTTTTAAACTGACTTGGGACAGAATTATGAATTTATCATAAAGATACGTCAAAACTATTCTTGGTAAGAACCAACTGGTGTGGGAAGAAGTTAAGAAAATAATAGAAAAAAAGGAAGAAAAAAAAAACAAACCACAAAATAAAACAAACAAAAATCCATAAGAGATCCATAACAAGAGAATTACAGCATAATTTTTTTTTTACATTAGATGCCGAGCTTCACGTTTTCCATAAACTTAAGGTACATAGTGTGCTAAAAATAGTTTTTTGTTTGTTTGTTTGTTTCCTTTTTTTTCCTTTTTTTTCTCTAATAAGAGAGAGAGAAAGAGAGAGATGGGGAAAAAAAAATTGGATTGATGCCCAAAGTCCCATTTTAAGGTTTGAGTTTTTATCCCAGCTGCCTAATGGCTGAGAGAGACAATGGAAGAGAGAGAGCTATAAAATGTTCAATATAGATAAAAAATCTACTGAAAGAGTACTGTTAAAGTCACAAAATCAAAGAGACAACAAAACAAGGATTAAACTTGCCTCCCTTCATATGCAACATCATGCAGTCTTTAAATACATTGTGATGTGGGGGATTTACCTAAACTTTCCCCCACATCATTCAGGGTATATGAAGAATGGAACTGAAGTAATGAACAGGTCTTTAATGTTTTGGTTACTTTTATTGTGTCCCTAGGCCTCATGCACACTATACAAACCCTGAGCTGAAGGTGGAATTATTCATTTCTTTATGGGCTTCCCTACAGTGCATATTACATGAAGCTCTGTGAGTTTCAGGAAAGTTAATTTATTTCAAAAAAAAAAAAAAAATCTTGCTGAAGTGACAAGATAATATATCCCTCTTTACAGATAGACAAAAGAGGTTCTCAAACAACAGTCAACTTTGAGCTACCTCAACCCCAAGTTGTGCTTTTTTTGTTGTTTGTTTGTTTGTTTTTCATCATGTTTCATAATAATTTGAACCTTCAAATACATCACCATTCACTTTAATTGCAGCTGTGACTGCTTACTGCTTTTTCATCTCAGTCCCCAGGATCTCAAGGTGGCATTGAGGAATGAGAAGCACAGAGTTACTTACTATCTGTGAAACATTTGGTGTGATGGAAGGTGCAACATCACACAGGAACTCTGGTAGTCAGTTGGACTCTGCTTCTCTAAGCCACAGCTTAGCTACTCTGAAGGAAGGCCATCTTTTGTCTTCCAACCTTTGTAAGAAATAAGGTAGAAGCATTTTTGTCTATTGATTGAAATATAAGATCAGGTTAAAAATAGGTGTTCACCTCAAGTAGAGCTTGCTCATAATTGTGTGTCAATTAAAGGAGTGAATTAAGATAATGGATAAACTTCATTATAATGTTTTCTAAATTTCAACCCTTTCACTGATGTTTCACCTCTTTCTCTTCTCTTGATTTTCTCTTATTCCTCCAGATTCTAATCAGGTATTTTGTTTTGTTTTGTCTTGTCTTGTTTTGTTTTGTTTTGTTGTGTATGTGCAGTTGCTCCCCCTGCATGTTTGCTCACTCTGTGTATGTGCACTAAATGTACTTAGTCAGCATTCAAGACTGTAAGAGGTTTAGGCATGATCAGTGAACACAGGCTGAGTATATGCAACATGTAATTTTTTCAGACCTTTCAATATGTCCAAATATGCATGAATTGTCACAAGAATGACAAAGGTACAATGTCCAAATACAAATTATAACTCTATGAAATATCATGTCCCTGACCAGAGTGACAGTGTGAACCTTTCAAATAAAATATTTTAAAGCTAAAATAGTACTTATCTCTAATCTCTTATCTCTCTTATCTCTTCCTCTACTGTTGGTCTTATAGGTAGGTGATTTAGATTTGAATAAAAGCATTAAAAAAAAAATCAAAAACAAAACAAACAAACAAACAAACAAAACAAAACAAAACAAAAAAACACCATCTCAAATCCTGAAAGATATGACCAGTATAAACACATTACAGACCAAATACATAGTTTCAAAAATTACAAATTTACAAACTAGGAGCATGATGGAGTATACTATTTGTGTTTATGCAAAACAGTAACCAGAATAAGCAATCTTTTTCAAGTAACATAAAGGATCATTTGGCAAATATTTTCCAGATTGCTAAGTGTCCCAAGTACTAGTAGTTTCAAAAGGTTATCCCCTTATACCTCTTCGTTATGATTAAGCTACCAGATGCGTTACTGTTTCTGGGAACCCACAATCACTTCAAGTGTATGTATACCAGAAAGTAGTTGATATGGCAATACTTAAAATATAAAGCTTTGTCTAACTTGACTCTTGAATCTTCAAAGATTACAAACACTCTGAACATAGCCAAAGATTTCATTGTCTCAATAACGGCAATTTTGTGTTCATGTTATTGCCTTAGACTGAATAGATACAAAACTGTGTAAGAAGTCCCACTGATACTGTCAGTTTTGAAAGTTAAACTTCCACACTTTTTTTTTTTCAGAATTATAAAAAGTAATCAGTTTTGAGCTATGCTGCTACTAGCTCTGTTAAACTTGTAAATACATTATAAATCAAGCTTGTTCATAAATTTCCTACATAATTTAATTAACTATTGCATTGACAGTGATTTTGTTGCAAAGAAGCAACATGATATGTAGGAAGAGGCTAACACAATCACTTGGGTTAACAAAGCCAAACAGCAATCCTCAGTGAAGAAAACCAACTTCCTTCTTTACTTTTATAAATCAGAAATTTATTCAGAAAATGCAAAATTCCTTTTGAAATAATAAGCCAATCTTTCAAATAACATCAAGAATGGAAAAAAATGCTGAAAATATCAGACAAGATTCCTTTATGTTCCAACATTCTATAGAGTTCATCATACACGCAGGCACACCCAAAAACACTTACATAAAAATTAGTCAAATTCACTTGAATATATAAAGTTATTCACAACATGGCTATAAATAGTAATGATCTTGAATACTTAGGTCTGATTGCTCAGGAGGTCCCCAAAATTATTAGGTCAGTCTTGCCAATGTCTTCATAAAATTCAGCTGTAGAACTGAAACTTCTACTGTTTTTGTGAGTGCATCTGCCACGTTTGGGATCACAGCAACTGCCCCCTTGTAGTAATTATGACTAGGGATATTCTCTGGTCTGCTTCATCAGCTGACAAAAAAGGAATAAGTTTTAAGACAAGATAGACTTCTATATAACATAAAATAGATCAATACTTTACCACTGATAAAGAAGTGGTAGATATCCCTCAAAATGCTTTGAGAACATCATTCATGCTTGTGTTGAAAATGATTCAAGTTCTGAAGTTCAATGATATAGAAAACGGGCTGTGAGATGAGGAAAGTAAGCCTCACTCACATTTCTGTGGGTAGCACCTTTTAGGCTGGTTAGGAAGCTTGTAAAACTTTGTTAGAAATTGAGTTCTAATAGCTAATTCCAATTGCAGATGTTTCTTTGACACCCAGCCACCAAAGTAATTGAAAACCTGGATTATTCAGCTGTATCTCAAGAGATTATTTGTCTCCAACAGGTTTCTTCTATTAAGTGCCATGTATTGGCTTGAACAAAGTTATGATAAAGTATGTACATCATATGGCTTCCACATACTATAATACTGAGTTCATTATATTATGAAAGCAGAAAACATTTAAATACATTTAAATTTCCTTTTTCAACATAACAGACCTCTATGCATGTGATTGCAAAAAATTACCCAACATAACCATTGTGTGACTAATGAAAGAAAGAAAGTGGAACTCTTTTAACTTAATTCTTTCAGTCAACTCTGTCTAAGATCATCCAGCAGTCCAACCACATTTTACAGACAGCAAAATAAAAGTCACTGGAGAGGAACAGTAACTCACCAATCAATAAAATCTCCATGAGACATTGAACTTGAAGCTGATTGACTTAAAGTGTCTTCAGTTAGTATCACATTAACCTTCTCACAGTTTTCCTCTCATCCCTTTAAGGCATAAGATACATTTGGTGGATCGAGAAATAAGACTCTTCATCAGCTGAAATTATTTCCTGAACAAAATAAGTTATTCTATCTTGCTTACACAGTGAAAATATTGCATCAAATTCCATGACACAGTATTCTAGATGATTAATTTCTAGTACAATAGATTTTTAATTCTAGGTCCACAAAAAATCAGACCACATGGCCATGTGAAGATTCATCTAATCTATTTCCAGAGTAGTCTCACAAAAGTAATCTGTATTGCTATTCTGCAATAACTGTTCTAGGTTCTTTCTTCCCTGCAATCTTATCTTATACTATTCTACAGCCTTTTTAAGTGCATGATTTTTTATTTATTTATTTATTTATTTATTTCAGATCCATGGTGAAGTACAGAGTGAATAAGATAAGGAACTTATATAGAAAATTATTTTTTCAATGCTGAACTCAAATTCAAAAATAGGAATACATAGAGAGTATTCTAAACAGGATTTTTTTTTTTTTTCATTAAAAAAAAATAATCTCCAGGTAACATATTTTCTTTTCATTTTTGACTGAGATTGTTAGATAGCAACACTCAGTCATGGTTTTATGCAGAGATATGAGTCATCAGCTGATCGGTTTCCTGCATGGCAGAGCAGCCCATGCCATTGCATATGCAAGGTCTTTGTGGGACCAAAGCACTCCAACTTTACTGCTGACTGGCAGCTTTCATTTCTAATCTTTATTGAGCATGGAATTGTAACTTCAGTAGTCACTTTTTCTTCAGTAGGAAAAACAGATGCATAGTCCTGGTGAAGAACATGCATGACCTTTTACGGTTTTGAAGGAGGACTTAATCTGGAAAGTGTACTGCATTACTAATATGACACAAAGTAGAGCTACACAATTCAGGTCCAAAGCAGAATAAATGGGTCTTCAATTATTAGATTTCTTTGGCATGTTTGAAAAGTCATTCCCCTGTGCATAGATGTCTTGGCTATGACCTGGGAGAGTGTCCAGTGATGACTCATCTTTTAGAATCATTGAAAGGGGAGAAAAAGAGGCAGAAAAAAACAAACTGGAATAAACCATATAATTCATGTCATAAAATACAATTGATATTCTCATGCAAGTTATGCTACATGAAAACCCTTTCTAGATCAGAAAAGGTAGAAATTTCACACAAGGTTATGACACACATTCACTGCAGAGATTCATACAACGTAGTTGATTGTGGACAAGCCACAGCCATCAGGGTAAAATTTAACACTGATAGCATGAGGTGGATTATTTCTATGGTTTTGCTTGCAATCATATAGCCTTATGCAGCACATAAATAAAGTAAAAATAACCAATCTGTAACCAAGTTTTAGGATTGTGTCTATTAAATCATTCTCCTAATAAATACAATCTCTTTTTTGATATCTTTATAAACATGTATATTACTTTGTACCTCCCTATGCCACTAGCTTAAGATCTATTTAGTTCCATTGACTACAAGGTATTTGGGAGGATTATATTTGTCTCTATATTACTAATTAATAAAATTAAATTTACCTATCAAGTGCCTTGAATTGGAATAGGCCAAAATACAGAGAAATGAAAAGTGATCTATATTTGTTTTCTGCTTTCCTTCTAAACCAGGTGATACTGCTTAGTGTTTTTTTTTGTTTTGTTTGTTTTTTGTTTTTTTGTTTTTTTCCTCATGCCTAATTTACATTTAACTTGACTGCTGATAATATGTCTCTAATTTGTAATTTCAACTGATTACTGATGACGTACATGGGTTTGAAGTGAATCCTATAATCAGCCTTCATTTTCAAGAGTGACTTAGGATTTTGGTTGCCCATCTGAAAAGAATCTGATTTCTTTTACAGAAATTATCAAAACATTCACCATCTGAACCTGTAAAGGCCCTTATAGTGTGTGTCTAATCATTGAATCACTCACCGTCATTGGCTACTTCAGACAATTTAGCTCCATCACCTTTAAAGACTTCTGCATTTCTTTTGTTTTACAGGTTTTCTTTGGTTTTGAGTATATATCCATCATGAACTCCTTTAAAGTAATTTCAACTGTAATAATAGAAAACCTCTCATGCAATGTAATCTACATATATATATATAAATATAAAGGGGGTCATTTTAGTCAATTAAATTATATATATATATATATATATTTTACTCAGAATGATTGCTATGCTTATGATATGACATCAACAGAATAGACCATTACCAAGGGGAAACGTCTTCCTTCCTTCCTTCCTTTATTTATTTATTTATAAAGAGTGACAGAAACACACAAAATTATAAAACACATAAATGCTAAAATGCAGTCAGAAGTATTCTTCTCTGGTTAGATGACATTATTTCTGTAAGAGTTCTCTTTAGCTATGACAGATATCTTGTATGCATGTAATAATTTGGATAGTGCAGTAAGTAGGGTAAAAGTTGTGTCTCATGTCTTTGTGGAACTGCTGCACTCCCATTGCCAGGAACCTATCCAATTCATCCATTAGAAAAACACACTGCCTATTCTGATAAAATTCTTTTAAATTTGGTACTCTTTATCTCCTTTTTATTCTGTGATTAGTAGTTAAGATTAGCTGTTTGGCAGTCTGAATTACCATGTGTTCTTTTCAAATTCAGTTTTCTCTTTGTTTCAGCCTTGTGAAGGTATTTGGTGTCTGCTTAGTGCAACAAACACTTTCTAGATGTTTTTTTTTTACTATAAACAACACTCTGATTTTAGTCAGAGAACTTCTCTCAGTGCAGGTGCTTTTCAGGGTGTTTTGAACACCTAATAAAGTCAAGGTTAGTCTCTTGTCTCAACAGTGTTAATATACATAAGCAGAAAACAGACAAGAGATGGGGAAGTATTCATTTCAAGAGAAAGATTCTTTAATACATTGCAAACATTCTATGCTGTATATATATATATTACTGTAAGTAATATATTGAATATGAAAATACATTTTTATCTGGCTCAGTATTTTTTTCCATAGAAATCTACATAAATACATGTATCCTAAGGACATTCTAAGTGCCATCTTCTTGATGTGTCTTTGAAAAAAAAAAAAAAAAGAAAAAAAAAAAACACAAAACCACATCACTTTAATGTAAGATGGTAAAAGCATAGTTATTTGGAGCAGGCAGTAGCAAGTGCAGATTAACTGAATAACTATTTTCCCCCAAAACCCTGTGAGAGGGAAAGGAAAGGGAGAAAACAGAAACAGCTTAACTCACCAAAAATCAAACCACTGCATTGCCCTCTTAGCCACTGAGTGGTTTGGGATGTAAGACCGAAGATTACATCAGTACAATAGAGGCAATAGAGGCTCCTTGCTCTCTCTACAATCACAAGCTGTACACCATGAAAAAAAAAAAAAGCAGCTTTACGCCAGCATCTAAGCCAGTAGAAATCAGAACAGGTAGAGAGGTGAGAGAATAGAGAGAGAAGGAAGGGTTAAAGGCATCATCGCAGCCATTAGAGGAAAAAGTTGAAGCAATACAAGCACAGTAGACTTCTCTCCCCCTCTCACACACCCACCCCCCACCCCCGGCCATTCCCCACTCCCCTCTTCCCAAGCCGGATCAGTGTGTAGGGAGGGCAATCATCACGCCATCCTGAGCAGCAGGAGCTGACGTTGGACGAAGCTGCCAGGTAGCTGAAAAAAGGCACGGAAGGCAGCTGATACCCACTTTTCAACGTTTTTTTTTTTTTTTTTTTTTTTTTTTTAGACTGAATCTGGACTTCAAGCAACACAGCGCCTGAGACAGCTCATCTAAACCTCACTGTATTGCAATACTTGCTCTTCCCAAAGAAAAAGACTCCACTGAGTAGCAGAATGCTGCCAGTGTCGCAGCAAGGGCTACAATACAGAGCCTTTTTGTAACATTTTTAAGTCTCTTTCTGTTCATATGTTTAGAGATACATAAACACACTCATATAAAAATTCTTCCTTTTTTTGAAGGATCCTTTGGCTTTTGTTACCCTGATGTGACTTCTTCTTCGTCTTGGAATGATGGGGATCTTTCTAGCTTATGTTGGAATCTTTTTTTTTTCAGTTATGTATATTCAACAAGGACTTTCTACCCAAGGTAAGATTGCTTATTGTCATATGCCTGTGTGTGTGTTTTCATGCTATAACATAGTGAGAACAGAATTGGGGATAGAGAAAAAAAAAAAAAAAGGATAAAAAGAAGGAAAACAACTACAGTGGATAGGAGACGAAGACACCAAGTATCAGGTTTAAATTTATTTTTAAAACCATCTTTAAATAGGAACAGTAACGAGAAGTTTCCCCAAAGTGGTAATAAAAGAGTCTTCTTTTACTTGATTGGGAAGAAGTAAATAAGAGGCACCTTGCAAAAGAGTAAAGGGGTGATGGTGAATGGATGTATATGTGTTTGGGGTTTGTATGTCTGTGTATATGCATCCCTGCATATAATAAACACCTATCCTTGCATGCATAATTATTGCATTCAGACCAAGTACCGGATGACTAAATCTACTGCCTCCCTTAAAATATTGCAGACTTTTTCACTGCATCCCCTTTCCTTTCTTATTATCTTAGGAGTCAGACCTTCATTTCCATTTGGTGACTGTGTAATTCTGAAAAAAAATAAGGGGGTGGGGGGGGCAAAAAGATAAAATCGACTTCTTTGAAGACCTTCCTCCCCCACACACACCACCACCACCACCAACCCGTTCCCCGTCGCCTTTCCCCCCCCCTCCTCGCCGAAAGGCGCGCCTTGCATTTCAAGCAGCCCCGGCGCCGCAGGAGACGGTTGTTTGGGACCGCCAGGGCTGCGGCGCCGCTGTCAGCACCACGGACAGCTCCCGGGGGGCCGTCCCCTGCCCGCCGCCCCCCGACCCCCGCCTGCAGCCCTACGGGGCTTTGCGGGGCTGCGCGGTGGCGGTATTCCCCCTCGCCTCCCCGCAGCGCTCACGACCCTTGACCGGTGGCAGGGGGCTGGGGAGGGTGGACACACAAGGACGAGGTAGGGGGGAGTAGGCAAACAAAAAAGACCAAAACTTACGAGCCCCGAATACGCAAAATGCAAAGCCCTTTTGCCGGTTTAACTGGGGGATTAGCAGGCGGTGATTGGGGGGCGGGAGGGGGGGGACACGACTGGACGACAGCACAGGAAGGGCACCGTGAAATAAAAAGCTAGTAGTATTGCCGAGTAGCTGTTGACAAGCACAAACGTAGGGAGGGAAAGGGGGGGGGGAGGGGGGAAGTAAAGCTGTTTGCCCAAATTCCTAAATTATCCCACCAATTCCAGGTTAGCTAGGAAGATTGGATAGGGAGACAGAAAGAGGGGAGGAAGCACTGGCAGTATCTCCTTTGCATCATAATATGCTCTAGTCAATCTGTAACAATGTATAACAGAAAGCAACGTTGCAGGCTCTTCCCCAGATTCCCTCTTCTTGAAACATGTCTCATTTATTACACTGTTTGATTGTAGTCCTCCCTCACTTGACTATCATATTTCATTATGTTCCACGATTTTAAAGTGAAATATGTGATAGGATAAGAGAAAAGTCAAGACTGAAACTTAAAGAAATGTTCTTGCCCCGGACTATGTCCATCAGGATTAGTTTTTAAACCTAGCAGTGGTATATAGAGATGAGCAAATCCTGTTTGTCAAAGGACTGCGATACGAAGGTGAAGGTTAGTTCTAGAAAGTGCATGCCTGTACTGAGAATTAGAAGATGTGTTGTTCGTGGTCTGATTATGCAAGCAGAGACTCTCAGAAAGAGTAAGTAACTCAGGTAAAGCCTTTGAAATAGGCACTTTAATAAAAAAGTAGTCATAACCCACCCCTAAGAAGAGCGCCCATTCCAGTAGCTGCTCCAGGCAGCTGTGGAAGGTTTGACTATTTACACATTTCCAGTTCAGCTCTACAAAACACAATAAATCAGCCTCATATGCTTTTTCCTGTTCCAAACTGTTCTTGAACAAAATCCCTCAGTGTGTTTGGAGAAATACTGCATACTACCCAAGGGTATTTGGACCTAATTAAATGAAACTTTAGTAGCCCATGGGAGCAAGCAGTGGGGTCTCTAACATTTGCCATGAGACTGCAAGGAAAGTGGATTTGTACATAAGGGAGAAAATGAATACCTGGGGTTTAGAAAGACCGGGAAGATGTGTGGGGAAACTGGAAAATCAGAAAAGAGAGGGAATGAGGAAAGGACAACGGAGAAATGAATAGGGAAATAAGAGAATAGGGAATAAGAGAAAGACAACACAAAGAGAGAATTAAATGTGCAAATAACAGGATTCCAACACAGCACACATTTGTTTTGCAGCAAAATTCACTGAGTTTCCGCGAAATGTCACGGCCACTGAAGGACAGAATGTGGAGATGTCTTGTGCTTTCCAAAGTGGCTCCGCTTCAGTGTATCTTGAAATCCAGTGGTGGTTTCTGCGTGCAGCTGAGGACCCAGAGGTTGGAGCTGAGGTGACAGGCACTCAGGTACTGGTCCTTTGCCTTGGGGTCCCCAAACCACCTGGGTACACCACAGGAGAGGGGGTGGAATGGGAGGCAGAGAAAGGGGGAGGAAGCAAAGGGAGGTTCTGGATCTCACCAGGGTCTTAATTTCAGCTGTGAAATAACAGTGCAGGAACCTGCAGAGAAAAATGTCCACCTCAAGAGATGGCGCATTTGGTGCTTGTCACTTTCAGGAAGCAGCTAGGGATGTTCACGAAACCACATTGATTTCCAAAGTCTGTTTTTATCTTCTTATCTTTTTATTTTATTTTTTTATTACTATTTTTTAAAAACTTTTTTTTTTTTTTCTTTCCTGTCTCTCATTTTCCCTTTGGAAACAGCTGTTCAGAAACTGCTCCTTGTGGGAATTTTTATTTCCCAGATGGCAAGATCCTATATAGCTCTCCTATTTACAGCTGGTGCAATCGAGTTGGCAACCCTAACTCGGCATGCAGCTGCCAGAGAAGGGCACGCGCTCTTTTTTTTTTTTTTTTTTTTTTTTGAGGGGGGTGGTGGTGCTGGGGGAGAAGCCAATTCCCCGTTCAAGCCAAAAATAAATAAATTAATTAAAAAAAAAAAAAATCCATACAACGGCTCACTTTCAGCCTTCCGAGAGGGGCAGAGGGAGCCGCATCCGCCTCCATCGCCACCTGGGGGCCCCGACAAGACTCCGGCTCGAGCGGTGCCGGTGTCGCCCGGCGGAGGCGGAGGCTGAGGCTGAGGAGGCGGAGGCCGGACTCTGCCCGCTGCGGCCCGCAGGTGGCAGACGCGGCGCGCTGCTCCCCGGTGCGAGGGCCGGAGAGCTACGGCGGCGCTCCTTTCCCTGCAGGTGGAGCTCTTGCCCGAGCGGGACCTGGAGAACGACGGCACGAAGATAAGCGTAAGTGGCGCCCCCACGGCGCGGGCAGCTCCCCAGCCCGGTGGCCGGGATGTTCCTAACCCAGAGCACACCCGGGCGCGGAGCCCTCACCCACAGTGAAACCCCTGCTGACAGCGGGCATGAAGACATCAGCAAGAGATGATCCGGGTGGTAGAGCTTTGGTAGAACCTCTGTTTCTGCCATGTGAAGCAGACAGCCCGTGTCCATCCTTGTACTTGCTTCCAATTGCCCTGAGTAACTGCCGAGTGTGCCTTAGCAGTCCTAAAGTGCTTTCAAGGCTGAAATCTGGCCCCGAAACTGCACTTTCCTTCAGTGTTTAAATGTGTGCTTTCCTAGCATCATACTCACTGGCAGAAAAAAAAAAAAAAAAAAAAAAAAAAAAAGCTCAGTCCAAGGAACATTGGGAGTAATCTCTGAAAGAGAGGTCTTGCTGCTAAGTTTCTTTCTGAGGGAAGTGGGGTTTTGACACCAGAGTTAACTACCTGTAATTCTGAGATTAAATGAAAATTCTCAAATGAGATAAAATTATGAGCAGCATTGTTCCAGCCCTTGTCCAGGGGAAGAATGAATTGCACTTCAACACACTCATATCACAAGTCAGGCAGAGCTACGGCCCCTGACCCCAGTAGAGCTCAGACACTCTTTCTTTAACATCCCAAGATATGTACAGTGGTGGGGTCATGCTCACTGCAGTGGAAAGTCACTGACATGCAGCAGATGCTGCAACATAAATACTTCTTAAGAGCCCAGCGGAGTTTTCTTTTTCTCAGGCAAAATCTCTTAGGGACTGCCTTTTAGCTGCATTGAAGGCTATAACTACCAGCCAAACTTAAAACAGCAACAGAAGCAAGTCATTTCCATTAAATCCTTCACTTTTTTTTCCTCTTCCATGTCTGTGAAAAATTAACCTCAGTAATTATGTCAGGTTTAAGTGCAGGTATATACTATATCTTCAGCTACATTTGTAGGCCATCTTACAAATAAAATCCACATGTGGCCTCTGGATAGTACTCTACTAGAAACTGTGATAGCAGCCAATTTATTCTTCATTGATATCAGCACACTCAAAATCCACATAGCAATCTATATGTCTGTGACACATTATGGACTGTAAAGCTTGACCTTTCTTTCAAATTGAAAAACTTTCATTATGTACTATAATAATCCATGGTGGGGTATTTATTAAATGTTTTTAAAAGCTTGCATAATATATTTTGCATTTTTCATTTTTTTTTAAAAAATCACCATTAGTTCACAGACTAAATATATGATAGAAATGTAGCTTTTCTTCCTTCCTTCCCTCTCTCCCTCCCTCCTTCCCTCCCTCCCTCCCTCTCTCCCTCCCTCTCTCCCTCCCTCCCTTCCTTCCTTCCTTCCTTCCTTCCTTCCTTCCTTCCTTCCTTCCTTCCTTCCTTCCTTCCTTCCTTCCTTCCTTCCTTCCTTCCTTCCTTCCTTCCTTTTTTCTTTTCTTCTTTCTGGTATACAAAGAATACCCATTAATACTAAAGGAAAATATCTTCTTGAAGAGGAGAATAAACTTTTAAATATACTTAGTAAATTATTTAAAGAGGTGCAAAAATATGTGTAGTGGGTTTTTAAACTGTGCTGAAATACACTACTTATATTGTTTTAAATTAAATAACTTCTAAATTTCAAATTCAAACCCCAAAACATATTCTGTTCTCTAATTGTGCAACTCTGTTAACTTTGCAGATATTGCATGAGGGCAAATCGAGACAAAATATGACCCACAGATTCTTTTTCCATCCATATAGTTCATATGAAACTTTTTTAATCTTTTTGCTGAATATGAGCTATTCAGTAGAAAATTTATTATTATTAATTATTATTATTATTAAATGTGGTTTAAATAACTATCCAACACTTTCTGTTTAATTGATATTGCATATGTTATGCCTGAAAGTAAGCAATCTATACTTTCAGTTCAGATTGCCAAGAATAAAATCAGATCTGGAAACTCTACAACGGGCTGTAAGGTCCATCCAGTACCTTAAAGCATATTCATAAGTATTTGTCTTCCATTTAACAAGCAGGAAGAAAAAGCACTTTGCCAACACTAGTGACTATAGTATGCCATGTTATCAGAAACAATGTGTTAAATAATCACCAAGAACACATGCCTCATTTCAATCTGACAGTTCCCCATTTCTGTGATCCACCGTATATTAATTACCCTGATGTTTCCTCAGTGCCCATCACTGATATTACACCAGGTAACTATTACATCCATGTTTAAACGGTGGGTGGAAATAATGTAGTTTTCTGCCCCACTGAATCCCCTTTAACTGTTTTTCTACGGGACAGCAGATATTAATCAATACAGAAATTAATAGCCAAATAATTAAATATAAATTATCTGAAGTGATGAATGTACAGAAAAGTATTTGTGTTACTTTTCTTAATGTCTTAATGTCTATCAGACATTTCTAGATGCATAATTTGCTCAGACGTTTTAAATATGTGAGACAAAAATATATTATATTATTCTCAGATATTAAAAGCAATTACAGATAAACCAGTAGTCTGATTTTAGCTGAAGAAAATTAAAATTATCCTGAATAGGTGCTGCTTTCTATTGTTAAGTCACAGAAATGACATATGACCTCTAATAAGTACACACTTAAATAAATGAGACAAAAGGAACTGCCCAACACAAGATATCTTGTTATGGCTAATAAACCAAAAATTCCTAAGGTTTGGACATGCCTGGAGTCAAACTGAATGTGAAATATGCAATTTCAATATAGTAAAGACTACAGGCTAATCTAATAAATAATTATTGAAGAAGTTTAAATATTGGCAAGCATCTCCAACAAAATTGTTTATAAAGTAGTTCAAAAGCTGTATTATTTAATATAGCCAACTAACTGTAAAGTTTTAACCAAAAAAGTGAACAGATATTATGTTTGTAAAAGAAAGCTTATTAAAAGTACACATAATCTGAAGTAGTTAATTGGAATGAACATGGTAATTTGCTTTATTCGTCTGAGGCCAATTAACTTTTCAGAGTAAACCATCTAAACAGTTTTGAAAAGAAGATATCAGTATTGTTATCTTATTGTTATCCCAGTTATCCTAGATATAAGTAATCAAACTTATCCTAGTTGTAACTTCCCTGCAGTAAGCACAATTACACCACTGGTTAACTTGGCACATGATCTCTGGACAGGCTCTACATCAGTAGAGTCTTCCCAGAGAAAGAATAATAGCTGATGCCATGTTTTCTGTTTTGTTTTGTTTTGTTTTCCTGGAAAATTTGCAGACAGTGAAAGTACAAGGGAATGACATCTCCCACAAGCTGCAGATTTCAAAAGTGAGGAAAAAGGATGAAGGCTTGTATGAGTGCAGGGTGACCGATGCCAACTATGGAGACCTTCAGGAATACAAGGCCCAGGCATTTCTCAAAGTCAATGCTAACAGCCACTCTCGGCGAATGCAGGCCTTTGAGGCATCTCCAATGTGGTTGCAAGACATGAAACCTCGCAAGAACATCTCAGCAGCTGTTCCAAGTAGCATCCATAACTCTGCCAATCAGCGTGTACGTGCCACTTCCAGCCCTGAAGCAGCAGCCAAAATCCCCAAACAAAGTCCACAATCAGGTATGGTAAAGCATTTTGAGTATTTCACTTGATTGCTTACCAGCATGTAAAAGGAGACTAACTCAATGAAGTAAACAGGAAGGTTTACCTGACCTCCTGACTAGGAAGATTCTGGTGCTCATTTATTCTCCCATCTTTCTGACCCTATCTCTCCTGTTATCTCCTTAGTTCTTAAAAGCTGAAAAATCAGCTTCTGGGAAGAAGAAACAAAAAACATTACATTCCTATATTTAGAGTTCACCTCTACTCATTCATCTAAGGTTAAGTCTCTAAGACTTAGCATTCCGTGTTGTGAATGGAGAGAGGAGCATGTCAGTGAATGACTTACCTCATTTTAACGATGCCTGTGCATGATAAATGAAATAAAACACCTATCTGGAAGTTTTTATTCCTAGAGTGATTTAGGCCAGTCACCTAACTTATATACCTCTAATATTTTCTAAAATTAGTCAGTTCTATTTTCAAAATGAACTAGATCCCTAAATCTAAGCAGACCTTAGATACTTGTCATTTTTCTGTTGTGTAGGCTTTAGAAAGAATGCAGGTTTGTCAGAAAATGCAGGTTTGTCATCTCCGGAAGCTTGGCCATACGCTTTGAATCAAGCACTAAAATGTTAACACCTCAATTGTCTGTCATATGTAATTTGACACATTTTGTTTGGGAGATTTTGTATCATACTGTACAAATAACTTATATCGATTATCACTGAATTTAGTAAATTGATACAGTAAATCTAGTAAATTCTACAGTTAAGTAAATTTCATCAATTTAGTAAACATTCAAAATACATTAATACAGTAAATTTTACAGTTATGTAAAGGTACATGAATGTACAGGAGGTGAAACTCTTGACTACTTTAGGATAGCAATAGAGAGATATACAAGATAAATAATTTAGATGTTGTAAATTACCAAATTTTTTTCTGGAAAATAAGCTATGCAAGTTTAAGGGTTTCTGGGTTACTTCTTTATATACTGAGGGTCCAGTTTAACAAGGCAGGAGACCACAACCTTGTGTAAAATAAGGAACGAATACTAATTTTTTTTTTGTTTTGATGCATCATTTTACTGCTACCAAACACTACGCCATCAAAAACAAAACTGGGAATACAACAAATTTCATAGTACAGCTATTGTGAAATCAATTTCACTTCACAGGCATAATCTTAGGAAAACATTTTGATAAAGAAAATACACTTCCTTTACAGAATGAAAAAATCTTGTTATTCATATGAAAACTATTATTGGTATTAGAAAAGATGATGCACATGCTATCACAATTTTACCTCTGTGAACATTTATTGATTGATTTATTTAAAACTTACATTTAGTTCCCTTTCCCTGGAATGGAGACACTTTCAATTTTTTAGTTCTCCCAAAACAATGTTTGAGCTGTTAGAAGAAAAAAAATATTTCAGTAAGTTTAAAGTCATCACTTTACTACAGACTTTCCTTTCATAGAAATACATATAGTGATTACTTACCATTGGAGTCATGCATTTCAAAGTAGCAGGCTTGTCCATAAAATTTAAACTCTGCTTTTTGTTCAGTTCTATGTGAAATTAGTTAAAATTGTCACAAGTTTATCACTTGTATAGACAGATTATACTGCAGTGGGGCGAAAGCATGCTCACAACAGCTGATCCACCTCAGATATATAATTGAATATATAATATTGTCTATTCTTAAAAATATATCACAAAATTAGTGGACATTGGTTATTTGAGAGCTAGTAAGCCATTACCTGGAAAAGACCTCGTAAAATAAACTGAGGAAAAAATATCTCTATTTTTTTTTCCTCGAGCAAATACTGTTATAGAACAAGTACAGTCAATCCCAATCATATATGATTTAAAAATTAAAAAGATTAAAATACAATTTGATTTATTACTTCATTTGTTTTATGATGTAGCACAGATTAATGGTATATTCATCAGAGGTGAAACTTATCTACTGAAGAAACAGGACATATCAGGAATCCATATTAGGCTTAATTCAATTTAATGGTCACTTACTACAAAGTAATTGCTGGTGATATTTTTGATGAACATCAGTTCAACTTTTGAGAACCAAAATTTATCTTTTTTTTAAATTATTTTATTATTATTATTTTTTAGAATATGTTGGCCTGATTTTCTAGCTATGGTGTAATTTTGATTTTCTCCCCATTTTACACAGATATATTCTCCACATTCTACACAGATAGAAATACCCACAAAAACAGCACAAGGTGATGGGGTGTTGGGGTGGGGAGAGGAGGAATATCTGTATGCAATGTCAAGAAGCAAGTTCAGCTGAGGAGTGTGAGACTGTAGTTGTGAGACCTCAGAAAAATAGAAAAAGACAAGAAAGAATAACTTTTCTTTATGACGTCTAATCAACACAATCTCTTTATACTGTCAAATGAGAAATTCCTCTCTTCTTCAAAAAAATGCTGCAAACACAATATTATGGCATGATTACATTACATGTAATCATAATCTATCCAACCTACAACACAGAAATGTAGTCGAACAGAAATTTATCACTATTAACCCGATGTTTGTGTTTGAAAAACCTAAAGGTTGACTGAGATATGTTTATTCATGCTAATACATTGACTTCAGCAATACTGTTTGAGAAGTACTACTAATTGTATCAAATATTCTCCAATGTTAGAGAGCCAGTATATAGTTTTCAGCAAGCAATAAATTTTACTGCCATGTTCACAGACATGATACTGTAAAGCAAAATACTTTAACAACAGAGGAGAATGTGACACTGTGAAATTATTGGGAAAAGTATTCAACCACTTCTTAAGAACTCAGCTACCAGTGTAAGAAAAACTGGCTCCAATCATACAAATATTTTGCCCATAACATTTGTTTTGGAAAGGTAGGTAGCACTCTATTTAACTCCTTCCCTCCTGAAGCATACTGCAGAATTCCAGCTATTTCTTAGCAATAGATGTTTAATATGTAGCCCTAGAAAAACAGCTGACAGTCACTGCCATTTCAAACTATCACTTTTCCACATCTGAGCAAATATCAGCATTTTCCAGCTGAGCAGATGTTTCTGCTATTCTTCCTTTTTACTCAAATATAAATGTATCTGTGAAAATCTGTGAGGGGTCTGTATAGCCAGTATCAACAAACTGATGTGGTATGAGGTTCATTCAGTATTTTATTCTGCTTTGAAAAATGCTATGTGAGTTTAAAAATAATTATTATTGTTAGAGTAATAGAGATGTAGTATAGAAAGAAAAAGCTAAAGAGAACATCTCACAGACAGTCTTCAGGTAATACACTGAAAAGCATTCAACATCTACTGCAAAGTAAAAAAAAAAAAAAAAAAAAAAAAGTCGGGAGAGCAAAAGTCAAAGTTAACAGTGCTTGACCCTTTCATTTCATATTCATGGGCTGCAGCAAATGAAGTAAGCCATCACAGCATAACAGGAATCTGAGGAATTTGACAGACTAATCTGCATAAATCCAGAAAATGTCCCGTGTAGGTAGACTGACAGACTTTTATTTTTTCCTGCATAATTCATAACAAAGTATATTAGACAGGTAGAAGTACAGAGTTATCACAGGGTCTTGTAACTCTAGGCAGTGTTGCAACTAACTGGGCTCCAAGAGCTGGAAAAAAGCAAGTCAAAAGCAAGCTAACTAGTTGGCACCAAAACTCAGTCTTTCATGGATATGAATCAAGATGAACTCTGCTAGCTGCATTCAAGTCACTCAACATTTGTAGCAACACAAAGGGATGTGAAATTTGAGGTGCTAAGAACATATATATCCCCCAAACTATTTTTGTTCTGCCATGTTTTGTCAAACCACTCAAAGCCATTAGTTGCTTTTCAGATTCATGAAGATTAGGCTGACAGAACTCATGAGGGAGTAACTACAAATGAAGAAATGACATTAGACCCATTTTCTCACTGCTTACATACAGACTTTGCAGATATCTTGCAACCTTTTGTTCTTTCCTGAAGTAGAAATTTCAACTGCTGACTGAACTACATGTCAAAACTATTCCTGTGATGGCAGAATTGCAATAAGTGACTGGAAAAGGAGCTCAAAGGAGAAGAAGGTCCTTACCTAAGACAGAATTACCTGGGTTTTGGCATCATAAATCATGCTGAGAAACTGATCATCAGGTTTGAATACAAGAGAAGAGGATAAAAACCTATTTCTTGAGTCTGTTGATACTGATAAACAGATGACATTCCTTCCAGCCTCCATTTTTATCTACAGAGTGCAGGAATCTTTTATTAACTACCCATTAAAAACAAATTTAATGTCTAATTTGAAATCTTCTGAGATATATACCAACTTTTTTTTTTTTTTTTTTTTTTTTTTTTTTCTTTTACATCTCTTTTTAAAGCTAAGGGGTGAAAGGTAGGTCTGTTCTAGCTTCCACCAAGGTGACAGCCAACATTACTACTTACTTCATTACAGAAGAGACTAGCTTTTGAGGCTGCTTTTTTTCAGAAACACTAACTGTTGTTGTGATCGTTGCACAGTAAAAGTCAAGTTTCTGTCTTCTTAGGACTACGTGAAAGCAAAAGTCAAATGAGGTTTTTGTTCTTGTTCTAAAACTTTATCAGCAGAAGTTCTCAGAAATTCTTTCATGATGATGATGATGCAAGGACTATCCCATTTTAGATTCGTATACATTGCAGTCTCTATTTTTACTTTTAATTTGCATTTAGTTCTCTTTTCCTGAAATGAAATTACTCTGCTTGTTTTTAGTTTCTCTGAAATAACTAAATAAATTATAACCATGTTAATTAATGTAACCCTAGTAGGCCCTAGATGTTGACCTTGACATTGTAAGTATCTTCAGAGAAGTGCTACTCTGCTCTTCGTCCCAGAGGAGAATGAATTCACTACTGCTTTATATATATATATATATATTTTTTTCTTTTTTTTAAATATACTTATTGTTATAAACAAATGCATATAAGTATTTAAACTCCTATTCCCGGTCCTTAGTCCAACTGTAACTAAGAGTTTTCAGTGGATCTGGAATTCTAACTCCTGTTGCAAGTTAAAAATAGATGCCATAAATCATGCAAAATAGTACATATTTTTTATAACAATCCCTCATTACCATTGCCAATTGCTGACACCATGTCACTGCCACTTTTCTATTCCATTCTATTTCTCTTACAGAAACAAATGTTCAGGAACTGAGAAGAGAAAGTACTCCCCAAACAAAAATGTTCATTTTATTGTACTAAGGGTTTTAGCAGTTGTTCAGTACCATATGCTCATGCCAGACAGTACTGGGTATACTTAGTTTCAAACATATCCTCTTTGAAATCAGGGAAATTATTTGCACTCTTAGTTATGCCCATGGTTAAACACCGATACTGAACCCTACAATAAAATCAGTGTCATCTCAGATTTGTTTAGATCATCATGGATTCTGACCTTAAATGTGTCTCCTTTGTAATACGTATATCTGTAAAAATGATTGTGTTTGTAATGAAACATGAAATAATCTTAGATAATCACAAGCAGAGGTAGCAGAGAATTTGAGAAAACAAATAATGACAGATTAGAAACAGCTTACTACAGGAAAGGGGACTCCATGGCAGATTTCCTTTTTTGATACCTGGCCTAGTGCTGAAGAGTTGATTTTCCAGATAACTCACAGGTTATATGCATGACGACATGCGAAATTGTCTTTGGGTGTTGCACAATGTATTTATCTCCCCTGAAGTCAGTCCAGAAACAACGAGGACAAACATGGCAGGTGTTAAATAAACAGAGTTTAAAAAAAACAACAAACAAACAACAAAACAGACACACAAACAAAATTCAAACCAAACCAAACCACCCCCCCAAAAAAAACAAAAAAACAACAATAAAAACAAACAAAAAATAAACAAACAAGAAAAACAAACAAACAAACAAAAAACCAATCATTTCACCATTTTTCTATCTCTATTGTTATCTACACAACTGTATACTAAGATCTTTCCTGTTCTTTTAGTAACATTACAGAAATATTAGGCATTCAATATGCTATTGCTATGTATGTACTTACATCTCTTCTTTTCTTTTAGCTATTTAAAAATTAACCCTTCAGACTTACCTACAGAACGAAACTAGTACATAAAGGTCTGGTATGGAACCCCACATGAGTTCCCTGAGAAGCAGAATCACACTCATTCTATTCTACTTGTGTGATATAACTTTAGTTGGTAGTTAGCCACAATAAAGATTGCAGATGGGCCACACAGTTAGGAAAGAAAGATATTTAGAGAGAGGCAGAGATGTTGAGAGGAAGAAAAGAGGAAGAAAAAAAAAGAAGCTGTTTATAAGTTCTTGTCAGCTCACTCAAATTCTTTTTCATTGCTACACAATCAGGCAGCTCGCACTGGGTCATCAGAGATTGCAGCATATGTGACAGGGCCTGCTTTTGACATAACTGATGGGATTTCCTTGCTTCAGAACACAACTCATTTGTTACTTGACACATACAGCAAAGCAGAGGACATTTTTTTTTTTTTTTTTGATGAGCAGGAAGCTTCTTGTGTATGGTGCACTACTGCATTATGAAAATCCTTTGCATCACTTATAAGTAATATCACTATGATAATTTAAAAGAACGGCTAGAATTTTCTGCTGGTTTGAATAGATGAATGCTGAAGCAAAAAGAACGGAATTTCGTTTACAATAGCAAAAAATTTGGCTCAAGTATAAGAATGAGGATAAATTCTTCCCCACTCCTAGAGTGAGAATAAATTATAAGAAGAATCCAAGCTTTATCCAGAAGTTTATGCCTAAAAACTGTTGTTTTTCAACTTATTTAAATTCAGGGAGAGGCAAGATGTGGTTGCTTTTGTTGAGCTTTTTTTTTTTTTTTTTTTTTTTTTTTTCCCCAGACTATCTTGAAAGCTCAGTGCTCTTAGTATTTTCTTATTCTCTGAACAGGAATTTTCAGTTTGAATAAACAATTAATGATAAAGATATTCCAGACACATAAGCTTCTTCACAGTTACAGGAACAATTAATCCTGCATTGCTGATGATAAAACCAGATGTCATTTGAAGAGAAGCTGATGAAGATTTTTGGTCTTGTAAAGAGAAGACTCTGCTTCAAAACCTTAATTTTACTTTATCACAAGGAAGTTGCCATCATACTATTTGGCAGTCCAGCTTGCTATTCTGTCTGTGTGGTTGTTACAGTCTGATCCACCTCCTGGAAGTTTGTTGCCCCACCTACTTACAAATGCTTCCATCTTGGAATAAAACTGCCTAGTGTGTTGAAAAGGGAATGTTAACTGCCACAGATGGTATTCCTAGCCCTTTGCACATAGGCAAGGTTTTTGCATCAACAGCAACATATATATATATAACAAATCAGAATGCTACTTCTGCTTCCAGTCCTATTTCTACTGGTGTTATTCACTCAGCTTCTACTGTTGTCAATAACACAGAGGGAGGTTTTTGGCCACCCAACTGAAGCCCTTGCAAGGGAGCTGCATCTCCCAAGAGAATGGGGAAAATGGGGAAGAGGAAGAAGAAAACCCCTTTTAAACATGACTATATGGCTATGGTCTATCTATTTTCTCCATTTCATCCTGTGCAAGTGAAAAGAAGAGTTAAAGATATTTCATCAGCGATCAAATGAAGCCAAGAACTTACAGTAGGTCTCACAGTAAAATAGACATTCAGATGGTTCAAAGCCCTTTATTAGAATACGGATTTATAGTATACAATACTGTTGGAGAATATGGTTAGACAGCATTGTGCCTGTCCAAAGCTCTGTCAAAATAACAGTTCAAAGACCTGTATTAGTGTCCAATTTAATTCTTCACATGCATACAATATGTACTGATCAGTGATCATTTTACACCTGAAAAATCTTACAACAAAAAGGAATGACATTTTATATTTATGACTTAAAGCACACCTCAGAATGTTAAAAAATATCTGAGAAACAAACAAACAACAACGAACAAACAAACAGCAATTTAGAATGTGAATAAGATGGAATTGATGCAGGATTTCACACAGATCCTTCAAAATACATTCTAGTGATCCACCATTTTTAAACTACTACACTGGCTGTAGGGGTGATAAACATTTTTATTATTATTATTATTATTATTATTATTATTACTACTTATTTGTATCAAAGGAACAGGAAGGGTGAAGGCTTTGAGTTGTACCTTTTGATTTGCTCTTACAATTTAAAATGTCACCCCAAAGTCTCTGTCTTGTGCAGATCAGAAGTTGTTGCCCCAAACCTTGGCAAACAGAAGAAAATATGTGTCAGCTCCTTAACTGTCTTAATTCACAGCACTGAACATTGAATGAAGTCACTGGACTACAACAGATGATAAACTAAAGCATCAGTTTATTAAATTAAGGTAGATAAAGAGATGGCATGGGGTTTGCTCCTGTTACTCCTTCTGTTGGGGGTTTAATTTCCATAAAATGGGGAGGTAGATAGATGGAGGCACTAACATCTTAAACTGCTCCAGCTAAAGTCATTAAGAGCTCGTGAGTCATAGTCCTTAGACAGAGGGATGTTTTGTTAATCAGTCATTGTTCTAATCTCTATAACAAGTGCATTATCCACCAGGCAAACAAAGGATTAGAAGAATGGTCCCTGCCTCAAAACACTTAGAATCTAGGAATCAGAGGAAGACAGACTCATCCAGTCAGATGAGTACAGATAAAGGGGAACTTAGGTGAGTTCCATGAAAATATCTCTTATGTAAATGATATAAATAGAAAGAAATCAGGCTGACTGTAAGTCAAACATAAGCCTAAGACATGTCAGGTGTAAAAAGTGAGCAAAGGGATTGAATATCTCATGCTGAAATATTTACAAAGAATGACAATTTTCCTTCTGTCTATGTTATAATAACCCTTCTTGTATGTGCTTTTTGGTATGACAGTACTGTTGAAGAAGATAGAGTAATATTAACTATCATCCCATTCATTTTATTTTATTATTTATTTATTTATTTATTTATTTTTTCTGATTGATAAAAGGATGAACAGGGTGCAAAAAGCAGGAGAAAGATGAGTTCAATTATATATATATTTTTTTCAAATAAATCTTTTTTTACTGCAACTTAATAGCATCTTTCAGAAATGTCTCTGTTTAATTACAATGACACATATATCAAGTATACACACATTTATGTATATTACAAAAATTCTGAGCAAAGCATGCTAGAGCCAGCTTTAGCTAAAAGAGTAGAAGGTGGTTGCTAACAACAGTCAATTCAAGAAGAATTTTAACTAGCAAGTGAAGTTACTACATTAATTTAGGGTGGAGCATAGCTATATGCAGGTTAAGGGATGAGGATGGGATACTATAAGTCAGTCAGAAAAAATCTGCATTTACTTTGGAATCAACCATTTCACACAAGTTAATATAAATGTATCAGTTTACACGTTTTTCTGTCTCATATTTAAAAAAAAAAATTGACATTTTTATATCCATGTTTATCAGGAATAGAATGAGGGATAAAGGTGCCCCGTGCTGTAGCTAACAGTGGTGTTTCACCTATTATGTACAAGCAACCCCTTTCCCTAAAACTACTATCTCACTAAAAATGAAACAGCTGAAGTCAATGTATTACTTAGACATGTGAAGAGGCAGCCAATATAGGAAAAAAAAAAAAAAAAAAAAAAAAAAAAAAAAAAAAAAAGAGAGAGATAATTTCAGGCTCAGGCATAAATAAATAAACATAAATAACTAAATAAAAGGAGGAAGAGAATTAGGATAAAATTGGTAATGTGTGAAGATTTGTGACTGAAAGCCCCAGATGCAGAGAATGTCATTCTCCTCGGAACAAGAAATCACTTGGGGAAGTTCTAGTATAAGACAAAAAAACCTTTTTAATAGTATAGTAAATGCCTAGTAGTGGAACTAGTTATATTTGTACATCTTCTAAATACTTCAGAGACAAGAAGGACTCACTATATCATTGGCTGAGCACATGAAAAGTGAGGTAGCTGGGCACTAAAAAATGTTTAAGATGCTAGAAGAAAGAATTTGCATAACTAAAAATTAAAGTTGTGTGTTAGGTTCAAAGATCATTTTGACTCTGACACACTCAACCCTGCTAGTAAGTAAAATATTTTTTTTTCTTCTGAGCTACATATTAATGCAATTTAAACCAAGTTACACTATTAAAAGAGAAGGAAATGCACTGATGGAAATGATAATTGTAAATGACAGGATAAAGGAGATGAGAGAGAGCAAAAATTATCCTAGAGGTGGAATAAGCCAATTACACATCTTCCTGAAGAAAATGTGTTCAAACTCAGCAGTTATTTTTACACTATTCTCACCAGAATGGTATGAAAATCTACAAATGTCGATCACTTCCCACTTCAGCTATACATATAGGGAACTTACCCCCTCCCTAGTGTCTGCTCAAGTTAAAAGGACATGGTCAGATCATTTTGATGATATCATTCTCATCTTTCATTTTAAGAATTACATTAGAGGTCATTTTAGCTTCTTCATAGTGAATGATGCCCTAATTAGGAGCCTAGGTAGTAGTTAAGAGTTAAAGAATTAATAATGAACAAAAGCACTGTCTGAAGAATTAAAAAGAAAACTATGACCCTCAGATAGGTTGCAGAGGAAGAACAAGACTTATTTTTTGACTTGGGTATGGGTTGATGCAAGGAAAGATGTAGAAAACAGCCTAAATGTAAAATCCCATGAATGTTCACACCAGCATACCCATAATTGCACTTCTGGCCATCTTGGCATTATGAAATTGCAGAGCTCATGAACAGTTACATTAATCTGTCTTTCTTACTTCATATTGATAACAATTGCCGTTCCATAGATTTATTCTGACTTGTTCTGGACAACTGCCTTAAGCCATTTTACAACATGCCACCAATGTTTGAAGTCTCCTCAGGTTTTTCCTCTTCCAAGTATTTCATCACAAGTTTGAATTAGAACATGGCTTTAGATATAACTGGAAGTGAATTCAAGGCTGTGACCTGTCCCAGCCCAGAAAGAGCTGCAGGAATTATTGTGGCATAAATCTCTGTCAGAGTTCTCTCTGCTGCTCAGGGTTGGAAAATTCTCATTTTCTTTTGACCTCGGACAGTACTGAAAACCTCCATTTGCCTGGTCATCTCACTTACAGAAAGTTAGGGAACAGTAATATAGCTAGGGATCCCAGCCCTTTCCCTCACCTACTCCCTGGGTAACACAGACAGAAAAGATCAGTGATATGGAAATGAACAGAGCTACACACTGTCTGCAAAGTCTAAGTAGGCTTCATGGAAATGTAATACATAGCCTATTCCAAATTCCCATCAATTTCTAAAGTTCCACCAGTTGGAAGCAGTAATTTCATTCCAAAATTCTAAAAAACAAAACAAAACAAAACAAAACAAAACAAACAGCAACAACAACAAACAATCAAACAAAAACAGAAGATCAGATACATTTTTTCTGTTATTTAAGATGAAGTTATTTGCCCATCGTGATGTGGTACACTCACCCAAGACAGTGATGGGCAATTCAGACTATTTTATATTGATAGAAATCTGACTCCTGTATAGCTAATGGGAAAAGCTGTACTGGAAGAAAATATCTACATTAGGAGGCTTGAACATAATGCCTAACACTTTTATTGATCACTTCCTCAAAATCAAACACAAGTGATTGATCCTTGAAATAAATATGAGAAGTAGTTCCCCTGAGGAATGAAAGGTAGACCTTACATTTGTTGAAGGGAAATTATCTTCCCCAGAGTGTGTATATATTCTAGCCATACAGGATAACTATAGTTAACGGTTATTTCTGCAGTACAGAATAATAATAATAATAAATAAATAATAATAATAATAATTTAAAAAAAAAGTAACTATTGATGGGACAGAAAGGAAGAATCTGTTTCAAATCTTTGTGAAACATATTCAAATAAAATTTCCGAATCAACCATTTTCACCCACTTTTTTTTTTTTTTGACATAAAAATGCAAATACCTTCTAATAAATTTAATGATTAATGAATTTCCACAATAAAATTAAGGCAGTAACTCTTACATATTTTAGATGGAAATCATGCTAAATTATGGTTTCATGTTGTTTGAACTAGGATTGACAGAAGGCTGTTTCAAATATAACAGTATATATAGCAAATGTGATTGTTGCAAAACAGAAAACCATGCACTTCAAAATGGCAGATGTCAGCAAAATATCCTGTAGGAAAAAAAAATAAAAAATGAAGCTGACAATATTTTAACATATATTTGATTTCAGAAGCCAGTAGCCCTGCTGGTATTCAAGACAAGGAAAAAGGACACATACACTCGCCCACTTCCCAATATATATACAGAGATAGATCGTCATCATGTAATAGATATAAAGAATCTAGAACAGACTTCTGTGTGACTGGCTGTATTTTCCCTGTACTGGTCAGCACAAAACCAGGACTATACTCAAACATTATTCTTCCCTTGTGATCAGTGGCTTATTGCTTAAAGAAAACTGAAAGATACCCTCATTTAAAAGTACATGCTTATTAAAAAATTGAAGCAGTGTTTTTGAACTCACATATTCACTCTAGTATTTATGTAATACACTCATTGTAAGTGAACCTGCAAGAATGTATTTATTTATTCATTTATTGAGGAATTAGGTCCTGAGGGTAAGAATGCTGTAGGCTATTAAATCCCAGTGACTTTACAGGTCTCAGCAAGCAAAAGGTATGCCAAACTTGCTACATTTCAATCCTTGCAGATGTAAACTGCTTCACACCCAACATGATGAAGTGTACCAGGTGATCTTACAAGTAGAGGATTCTAAAACTGTAGGGCCTGAAGCAGCTGCTTAACTTACAAATTTCTGTTTTGTCCAGATGTGAAAAATAAATAAGCAAAATCATGAAGCCAATATTAGCTTTCCTCTGCCTGGTTCATAAAATCCCATATATTTTTATACAAACTTTGTCTGATCAATATCCTAGTGAAAGCAATGATATATATTAATTCAAGGACTATATTCATGGCATGCAGTGAATAACAAGCTTTTTGATCAGTTAGGGCTAACTAGCAATTTATAACTTCAGCTGATATGCAATGTTTTATACTTAGATGCTCTAAAATTAATTTCATTAACTGGACAAAATTGATGCTCCGTCATTTGGTCCATACAGCTATGAAATGTGCTTCAACATTTGTGACAGAGATTATTTTATTAATTTGAACAATAAGCTCACAATTATTTATTGCTATTGTTCTCTTCTCTCTGTTTTCCTGGCATTTAACTAAAAGACATATTAGAATAAATCACAGGTTCAAAGAGTTTAATGGCATGAATTACTCTTGTAATATTGAACAGAGCCATATCTCATGATAGTATGCCTTTGGCAAAGCAGCATTTGTTTACAGAAGGGCAAATGTTTCATGAGCATTTGCTCTTCTTGATGTGTGTCAGTGACAGAAAACAAAACAAAACAACAACAACAAAAAAACATGTAGGGATTCACTACTCTCAACTATAATTTAACTGGATCCCAATGGCTGATAGGCCAAAATGTGGGAAACCCTGACCCACACATCAGGTACAGCTCAACCAACATTGCAGAAATAAAATATGCATTCATACTGCCATTAGTCCTCTTTTGTCTTTGAGGGTAACATAATTTTAGTCCAGCTTCGCCCACTACTCTTGACCTGCAATAAAATCTATTTTAACTGTTATTATGTTAATTAGAAGATGATGTTAGAAATAACAGGGAAATGAGCAACTGATTTAGCAAATCCACAACCAGGTCAACAGTGTTTTACTTATACTACTCCTCACACTTCCAGTGATACTATTTAAGTGCCACTCAGAAAAGTACACCAGACACAGATCTTTATGAAAAGTCCAAATTTGGATATTCCATATTTTTGAGACATTTGGATTTAGATCTCTAACTTTCTTCTGACTTAAGTCTAAAAATAATGCAACAAAACTCTGTTTTAAAATGTATATTTTGTGTATATATACATATAAAACATATGTATATATGTATTACATGTATATTTAAAATGCCATATTATTTACAACTTTTGCTCTTCCAAAATCTAAAGTGATTCTTGGGTTCATGAAAGAAGAAATTAAGATAATTTATGTATCTACTGAAAAAAAAAAAAAAAAAAAAAAAGTCAAGCCTTGGTATATTTAAACTACAGTTGTATTTCTTAAAGCATCATGGAAAAGATGAAAGTTCACCTAACCACCATATTTGTCACTGTGGATTGCAAATCAACTTTATTGAGGGTGAGATATTACTGAAAATATATCATTTGCATTTGGCAGCATTTTGGAAACTCTTTAATCAGTGTATGCCTCTCTGATATGACATTTGGATATACTAACCAGTTCCTGAAACCATACAAAGGACACGGTACAAAAGACATGCCTAAAATGATTTCCAGCAATCCTAAGAGCCTTTCTTCACTTAGAAGATGAATTTGTGTTAGTATTACCCCAACATTTTCTCTATGTTCTCTATTGCTTTATCTTGCACTTGCTGCATGTACTTTAACCTAAATTCCTCCCAAGATAAACAAACTAGTTTACAGAAGAACATTCTTGCAGAATGTGATATAATTATCAGAGAGGGAGATCATTATTTATACAGTAACTGAACATTATATAAAAAAAGTTTACAATGTACATGCAATATATGACCCCTAATTTTTGGACCTATGGATTGTAATACTGGAAAGGAAAAACAAAACAAAAATCAAAGAATGCTTTTTCTGAAAATATTATGGTGCTGCTTATCTGCCAATGAGTAGTTTAAGACAAATATTTTTTTTTTATTCTAAGGTTTCTCTTCCTTTAAAGTTACAGATTTAAAATTAACACTACAGTTTTAAAAATCTCAAATTGTAATACTATTAATTGTTAAATAAAAAATAAAAAAAATAAAAAAAAACTTTTAAAATTTCCATGAAATTCTTGTATTTATCCTTAATTCCTTATTTGCATTTTCTAAATGTTATGTAAAGAAAATCTCCAAAGACATCCCTGGAATTGTCTTTAGCATTATATTTCCCTAATTCAGTCATAAAGATATTTAAATAGAAAAAAAAAAAAAAAAAAAAAAGGGAAAATAATTCAATATAATATAAACTAATCTAACACTAAAATAGATTCAGTAACTACGCTATGCTACTTAGGGAAAGAAAATCTTCTATAAAAATCTGTTAAATGACAAATTTTATACCTATATAAAAGACAGAATAAAGCCACTCCATGATAAAACCAAAACTAGAAATTAAACCTGACCCTTGTATACCAGCTTGTAAATAGTAGCTGTACAAGAACAAACCACAGGAAGAACTTGTAGCAAATTTTCTTGTTTGTTTGCCTGTTCCTTATACAGAACAAGTGATTTGAGAAACCCAGCAAATTACTGCAGCATAGTGTAGACAGTAGCACTGTAGAGACAGGCAAGAAGCAAATAGGTTTGTTCTACCTTTTATACCTAACTAGGCATAGGCTTCCTTTGGACTTCTTGGAAAATGTTAATTATATGTTTGTGACATTTCTCTATTTAAAAGTTAATATTCATTCTGAAGTTCTGTTCAAATGTGGATAATTTACATATTACTGTTACTTAGAAACTCTTGGGTGTGTTACAGAGGACTGTCTTCTATGACAACTACACTATGTTTACATGACATACCATATATTTACATGATAAATACAAGACAGGTCTGTTCACAGATCTGGGATTTGGTTTAAATACCCCTTTGAAGGAAAAAAAATAGTAAAGGGAGAAGCCAAAATACTTCTTGCTACAGTTATAAACATAGTTAGCAGATCAAAAAATATTTTACTGATAAATGCCTGAAAACTTAAAAAAATGAGCAGTTGTCTTTATTCCTTTCCTTTCCTTTCCTTTCCTTTCCTTTCCTTTCCTTTCCTTTCCTTTCCTTTCCTTTCCTTTCCTTTCCTTTCCTTTCCTTTCCTTTCCTTTCCTTTCCTTTCCTTTCCTTTCCTTTCCTTTCCTTTCCTTTCCTTTCCTTTCCTTTCCTTTCCTTTCCTTTCCTTTCCCTTTCCTTCCCTTCCCTTCCCTTCCCTTCCCTTCCCTTCCCTTCCCTTCCCTTCCCTTCCCTTCCCTTCCCTTCCCTTCCCTTCCCTTCCCTTCCCTTCCCTTCCCTTTCCCTTTCCCTTTCCCTTTCCCTTTCCCTTTCCCTTTCCCTTTCCCTTTCCCTTTCCCTTTCCCTTTCCCTTTCCCTTTCCCTTTCCCTTTCCCTTTCCCTTTCCCTTTCCCTTTCCCTTTCCCTTTCCCTTTCCCTTTCCCTTTCCCTTTCCCTTTCCCTTTCCCTTTCCCTTTCCCTTTCCCTTTCCCTTTCCCTTTCCCTTTCCCTTTCCCTTTCCCTTTCCCTTTCCCTTTCCCTTTCCCTTTCCCTTTCCCTTTCCCTTTCCCTTTTTTTTTCATTGTATGCATTGTTGATGAGAAGATAAATGTGCTTTTTGGGGCTGCAATGGAATTCAGTATTCAATTTAATATTGAATTATTCACATAAGAATCGTTTACAGGATTAAATGCTTTTAAAAGTAATCAGTTGTGAAAAGTCCAACAGTAGTATGGACTGCTTATAACACTATCAGCACTTCATTATAGAATTGATGCCTGTAATGATTGATAACATTCATCTTTTTCAAATAAACAACATAGTAATAAATTCTATTAGTCATGTATTAAACCTGTTATAATAATAATTTTATTTATGGCATAACCAAATCAAACTTATGATTTTCACCTCAAATAATATGTTTCAAATTCTGGATTTCTCTCTCTTTTTTTTTTTTTTTTCTTTTATCATAAGAAGTTATCATTGAGACTTGATGTGTAAGACATCTAAATCTCCATGTTCTTCATGTGCCAATATTTCAACTTAATTAATGTAGTTCTGAATGTTTTTATTCTGATAAGACGCTTAAAATATAAAGCTATGTTTTGAGAAACAATATAGGCAATTTTTTTCATAGATTTCTAAAAAAAAAAAAAAAAAAAAAAAAGAAAATTCTATTGCTCAAAATAAATAGTTGAAATATTTAGTATTCTGTTTTCCCGTTGTAAATCTGTTTTCCCACAAATTTTACAATTTACAAATTCCCACAGTATCTCTTCTGTTTTACAAGGAAATACTCTGTAGCTACTAGACTTTTTTTTTTTTTTTTGCTAGTAGGCAATGATATGATGCTGGAAATGATTTTGTAAAGAATGCTTTGAAATGGAAGGTGTTTGTATGTGTTCTTGGTATATAGTTTCACTATATAACATTGTTTTGTTTTTTTTAAAAAAAAAAAAAAAACAGTCAAGAAACAAAAGCAAAACAAAAGAGAAAACTTCCCTGGGACTGAAATACTTTGTATGTGTTGTTATTTGCAGTGCATGCCAAGACATTCATGGGCACCAGAGCCAACCTGGCGAGCTAATTAAATATATAAATGTATATGTTTAAAACAGCCTTATAAGGAGCATTGGAAATCTGCAAGATGAGCGAATATCTTATAACTTCTTCCGCAGGTGCGAGGATAGCTACAAGCCATGGACTTTCTGTCCTGCTTCTTGTTTGTGGCTTTGTGAAGGGTGCTTTGCTTTAATCTAAAAGTGCTGACTTTTTCCAATATCACTTTCTCTTCTTAAAGCAAAGAGCAAATCGCCTGTAAAATCCACGGAGCGGACAGCAAAGTTGACCCTAACCTCCAACCACCACTCTGCACCCAATGTACTCTAAATCTCTACACAAGGAGCACCTTCTTCAGGAAGTACAAACAAAAATACTAAATAAATAAATAAGTAAATAAATATTATAAAAAGAAGAGGATACCACATGTTTTCTTGATATATCTTATTTTCTTTGGCGTATCACTGATCTTTTATTTGAAGAGAACTGGTGTGATGTAATCAAATGTTTTGTAACAGCAAGACATAGCTTCTTTTTATTTCGGCAAGGAGAAGCCTCATCCTTGACTTATCAGGGGTTGGTCTGCGAGTCATCGGTATTTTAGAATTAACCATGGATGATATTTGGTTTCACAAAGAACTGTTCCAGCCTAGAAGCAAACAGAGGCCAATTAATGAGACAAAATATAATGATTCAACATTGACCTAATAAAAAAAAAAAAAAAATCACAAACTTTGCCAAAAAATCAAAACAGATTTTTTTTTTGTTTGTTTGTTTGTTTTGTTTTTGTTTGTTGGTTTGCTTGCTTGCTTGCTTTTTGTTGTTGTTGCTTGGTTTGGTTTGGTTTGGTTTGGTTTGGTTTGGTTTGGTTTGGTTTGGTTTGGTTTGGTTTGGTTTGGTTTGGTTTGGTTTGGTTTGGATAGGCTTGTTTTTTTTCCTGCATGAGGAATAGAGAGGAGAAAAGATATTCTACAAAGCAGTTAAGCAGACTATAGAACATTGTTTTTGTAAAATAAATTAGATTTATTCTTTTTATTTGGTTTGTTTGTTTGTTATTCTCTTCCCCCACCCCCCTTTTTTTATTTTTTTCTACTGTTTTGTTGTTGTTGTTTGTGGTGGTGGTGTGGTTTTTTTTTGATTCCTTTCTTGTTCAATGGTGGCAATTGCAGATTTAGGCCAACCCCTGATGACTGCGTGGAGGTTTATATATATACATCTTTTTTTTGTGTGTGTGTGTGTTCTATATTTCAGTGTGTTTTCTCTAATTTTGCAACTCCTGTATATGCAAAACTAACTTAAATTCTGTAAATTGCTTACAGTCTCTGTGATATAACTTCCAAGTAGACATACTTTGGTCCCCATGCAAGCCAGTTTTTAATATTACCTATATGTTGTGCCACCAGTAAACATCTTTTCTTTTCTTTTCTTTTCTTTTCTTTTCTTTTCTTTTCTTTTCTTTTCTTTTCTTTTCTTTTCTTTTCTTTTCTTTTCTTTTCTTTTCTTTTCTTTTCTTTTCTTTTCTTTTCTTTTCTTTTCTTTTCTTCTCTTTTCTTCTCTTTTCTTCTCTTTTCTTCTCTTTTCTTCTCTTTTCTTCTCTTTTCTTTTCTTCTCTTCTCTTCTCTTCTCTTCTCTTCTCTTCTCTTTTCTTCTCTTTTCTTCTCTTTTCTCTCTTCTCTTCTCTTCTCTTCTCTTCTCTTCTCTTCTCTTCTCTTCTCTTCTCTTCTCTTCTCTTCTCTTCTCTTCTCTTCTCTTCTCTTCTCTTCTCTTCTCTTCTCTTCTCTTCTCTTCTCTTCTCTTCTCTTCGTTAATTTTTAGTTTGTAATTCAGTACTGTGTGGATTTTGTAAATCATACCTTCATTTCCACTGGTTTGACCCCTTTCAGCCCTCTGTTTACTCTGTAAATGCACATTAAAAATTGTTATGGTCTCTAGACAATGAATTACTTTAGTTTTGTGTATGTTGTATTGGAGTTCAGTTGCTGAAAGCTCTTTTAATTTGTGATGTTTATAGAGAATGAAGTGATTTGGTCACTAGAGACTGTAAAATGCAGGTTTACAGTCAGATTCTGCATGTAAAGTAAGGTTAGAAAAGGAAAACAGACAAATAAAACAAGATGGCTTAAAGGATATTTATTCAGCAAAGACTGTTAGGAAAGTGTATTTATTAAACCGACAAACTGACAAACTCCTTTCAAATAGCCAAAGAAAAATCTTTTTTTTTTTTTCTTTTATTTTTTTTTTATTTTTTTTTTCTGGAACTCTATTGTCACTGCTCATTGATATTCTTAATTAAAATACTTTATGTCTGAGAACTAAACATGAAAATTTTGCTGTTGACTATAGCAATATGCATTACATGAAGTACATTTATTAATGCAGGAAAGAAAATTTGCTTCCATCTGCAGCTGCAATCAAGAAGGATTTTTTTCTTGTTCCCATCCTTCCACTGGTGCTGAACAATCCAAGCCCTTTCATCTATTAGCATAGACAATTACGTACATCATATGCTCATTATGATCTATTTACAACAGCATAAAGTAGCTGCTGTGTAGTCAACTGAGAGATTTCTCCACTTTCTGAAGTAATACAAAGAAGAAGTAAAAATTATGTTTAATATCTCACCTATCCATGGCTTATAGTCCTAATATTTTATTTCAAAATGTCCAGAAGAGCCCATTCTTGCATTCCCTTAAGTCTTCCCTCATTATTTTCATAGTAGAAAAAAATAAATATGATACAGAATCAAAGATTAACACTAATGTTTTGTAAGAGGGTAACGTATTAGTGCAGATGTTATTCCCCTTAATCATAAGCTTGACTGGGAATGGTCAGTCTTTGGTTTTAGAAAAGTCTTAGCATTTATAAAGAGAATAAAATATGGTTGAATTCAGATAAATGAGGAATAATTATCAGGAGAAAAAAAGGAGAACGTTCTTTTATTTCAACTCAAAGTTAGTAACTCATTAGAGATATTGCATATTGAAAATGTCGCTGAAGTAAGAATAGTTTATCATCCTACTGATAAATTATTTTTTGTTTAAAGTAGAACTCGTCCCCATTCAAGTACTTTGAATTAAACACAGTATTTTGGATTGAAGAGAAAGTAAAAGAAAAAAGAGTCAAAGTTCTTTGAAACTCATTTTCAGAATGCACTGTGCAAACAAAATTTCAGAACTCTGGAGGAAACGCCCCATTTTCCCTGTGCAATAGTCATCTATGAATGCATGTTGTGAGAATCTCCCATTTGTCATTTGGAAACGTATGTTTCCACTGATCTCAATAGGAACCAAATGCTTAACATCATACATATTTCATATGTTTACATGTAACTTGTATATTGAATATTCTGGAATGCATGTAGTCAAGTAGACAACCATCAATTACAAACACAGCATTACATAAAAAATTTTTCAGAAGTATTTTAGCCACATATTATTAAAGTTATGTTCTGCTTATTATGTTAACCTAATATGTGTTTTTTTTTTTTTTTTTTTATGCTATTATCTACTTAGGTATAAATCACCATGTATTAGGAAATGAGATGAAAGAACCAACTGAAACTAAAAGCAGGATTCTAGACTACTGAGAATAATGTGATGTAACAGCTTAGATGTTACCAAGGGAAGTGCCATATTGTGATCTGCTTTTCATGGTGTCAGAGAAAAAAAAAAAAAAAAAAAAAAAGATAAAGACAAGGGTGATAGACAATCAATGTCACGTTTGAAAAAACTTTGAATTTTGCATGAGATGCTAAGGTATTATTATACTAGTTCTCCTCCTTCTTTTCCTCTTCCTTTCCTCCCCGCCTAAGATAATAAACCCAAACTCTTCAGATGAGGCAGGTCCAACCTTTCTGATTACAGATGTAGATGTTAGGTTTATAGCTTCTACCAATCTGTGTGGATGTTGTAACATCTTCTAAAAGGAGCAATTATGTTGTTTCAAAATTTTATGATGTTACTTAAGAGCTGTTTAGAAATCAGCTTCTAGTTCCAAGGAATCCTCAAAAGGAAGTTAAGACAAAAGCCCCTCTCCCACAAATTTAGATGCAAATAATATTTGATATAGTAATGGAACTGCAGTTGTTTTCTGTCCCCTGTCTCCAGTTCCATCATTTAAGCTTAACATTAATAGAAAAAAGTAAAATTTATTATTATTATCATTACCTGGCTTATTTATTTATTATTATTATTATTATTACCTGGCTCATGCTTCTCGCTTCTCACTTGGTGTCCTCAAGACCTCATTAGTTCTTCAATTCTACAAATTCTTAATATATTTCCAATGTTTTTTGTTTTTAATAGAAGAGTAAATGTGAGTATGAAGCACTTCTGTATTTCAAGGTATATGTCATCTGAATACAGCACACACATTTTGAGCTGTTATGTCTTGTGAACCTAAAAGTAACATATTCCAGCTCCATTAAATAACATTAAATAACAATATTCTACTATTCCAGCTACCTTTTCTGTTACTAGCAAAAAAATCTTGGAGTTAGAATTGATGATCCTTATGGGTACCTTCTAACTCAGGATATTCTATGATTTTATGAAATCTACAGTACTTCTGCAATACTAACAAAGATTGTTACTGCTACAGAACCTGTTACATAATTTCTCCTCTGGTTCAATGGTTACCAATATTCTTTTAATCTCTGGAACTTCATGTGTGCAAATTGTTGCATAATGTGTTTGACATTGTCTTTCTTAGTTATCTATTGTAGATTCTTCAACGAAATTTATGGAACGGGAGGGTTGCTCAGCCCATAGATTACAAAAAAAAAAGCTTGGCAGATTGATTTAGGACTGACTGTTTCTTCCTCAGAACTTGTGTTGAGAACAGTACTAGAAAACTTGAATGATAACCACCAAATCTTATCAATTATTATTATTTGTTTAATTCTCAGAGTTTAATATTTATATTAGAGCAGTGGCCACTAGGGGAGTGGGGGGGGGGTGGTGGGAGGGATATTAGTGCTAACTTAATATTTTTTCAGTATTAAGCTTTTATCTGCTTAATAATAAGTAAACTCTACAGTGATGTCATCCTTTAATTCACAATTAAAAGCAAACAAACAAACCTACAGACTCCACTGATGGCACTCCTCAAAGTCTTTGTTGGGGTGGGAGGAGGGAGTCGGGGTGGAGAGAGAAAGAGAGAGAGAGACAATAATTCAAACCTTTGTTATCTGCCATATGGGGAAACATTTGCCCCTGACATTACTATTAGTAAATGTCAAAAGTTGTTTAAAAAGCTAAAAGCATTAAGGACGAAGAATGGGATCAACATATTTTGTGATATAAATTTTTAAAGGTTAATCTTCTGTGATTAGCTTAACTGAACAATACTAAGCACAAAGTAAATTGCCTAATGCGTGTTATCATAAATGGCTTCAGTCTTTCATTCTAAGCTTCCTAATATTGATTTATTTGATTTCACAGTCATAAACTTTGCACATACTTCATATAGATGAAATATTATATATTGTCCTGTTTTTCATCTAAATAACAGAGGGAGATAGAAGCAAAGAATAAAGCTAAGTTTGTCTGTAATAATGAATACAAACAATTCATAGAGATATTTGCAAAGATATAGAAAAAGTATACTTTCTCAAGAATCAAGTGTAATTGAAATCTTATTTCATTTTCTCCTATTTTGTGCTTTTCATGCCAACACATCAGTCTAAAGACTACAAGAATAATGTAATTCTGACTACTCAATTCCTACAAGGTGAAAGAAGACAAAATAATGTCTTATTTGTTATGTAAGCAGAAAAAAAAAAATAAAGAAAGAATATTTTCATTTGACAAGCTAAATGTTTACAGTGTTCTATCAACTCAAACTCTCTTTCCTGTTAAGTTTATGGGGAAGGAGCAACAGAGAAATTGGTCTGTGTTGGCAGCTGATTGTCATCCTACAGTCTTCTATACACTTCACAGATATAATAATTTTCCCTGTAACTAACAGTGACAGATTTGTTTGAGTTTGGAAATTATAAATACTTGCAGCTCAGTATATTTTTCCACACTATTATAAAAGTCACAAGAAATGGCAACAAATAAAGCTATAAACAAGTCTGGAAGAATATCATAAAACAAAGATTCAAAATATGTCAAACATTTTGATCAAAATGGCTTTTGGTGGACAATTCCTTTAAAGTTTTGTTGCTCCCCACTCTCTTAGTCCAATAGTATGGATTTGAATCCCAACTGTATCATGCTGATAGTACAGAAGACCCTCAGATGGGAGCCAATGAAATTTCCATTCATTTAAATGCTCCTTTACTTTAACATAATGGCATAGAAAGAGGTCTTATGTGCACAGACTATTTACAGTTACAGCTCATAAGGAAGCCGAAATGTGCATAATAGAATATTAATTTATTTCCTCTGTTTATATACTGTGAATGAACTTGAAAAACAAGAGAGAAAATTGTTTTTGAGAACTAGCTGCTTAAAATAAACTATTTCATATAAATCTTTGAAGAAGCAAAGTCTCAAATATTTCTTATTAAAAAAGACTTTTATAACTATGACCTTTTAAGTTATATGGCTTTTAGATTTTTAAGCACTTAGGTATATTCTATATGAAATCAGTGTATGTAATATTGGAAGGAGGAGATGATTACTTTTGTTACTTCTGATAGAAATTTACGTTAGTTGCTGCTGATTTTGGTACTGATTTCCAGTACCAAATGATTTAACAGACCCTTCTGATCATCAACAGCTATAATAATAATAATAATAATAATAATAATAATAATAATAATAATAATAATAATAATAATAATAAAGCCAAATTTTCATATAACCTACAAAACCCACAATAAACTTTCAGTTCATTGAATTCAAAAAAATTACTTGTACACAATGTACTTCCCTGTGCATTTGGGCCAGGGGAGTTTTAGGGTGGATGTTAGGAAGAACTTCTTTACTGAAAGGGTTGTGAGGCATTGGAACGGGCTGCCCAGGGAAGTGGTGGAGTCACCATCCCTGGAGGTCTTTAAATGCCGCTTAGATGTAGAGCTTAGTGATATGGTTTAGTGGAGGACTTGTTAGTGTCAGGTCAGAGGTTGGACTCGATGACCTTGAGGTCTCTTCCAACCTAGAAATTCTGTGATTCTGTGTGATTATTACCTAGAAGGAGGAATTCACACATTAAAAAATAAATGTTAACATATTTACCAATCTACCTCAACGTCCCTTTTCTTTGATGAATCAGGTACACATTACATTTGTACAGATATGGCATCAACTCTTGGGGTCTAAGTACAGACAAAAAAGAAGTGAAAATGTGGATCCTAGGATTCACCTAGTAATTAATTGGGTTCCATTGTAAGAGACAGAAAACAGAAGGGAGAATTCCTTCCATTTTCTTACAAGTCAGCAATGAAGTGTCTTAATGGGAACAGCTAAACTAAAACACTACTGTTAAAAATTATGTTGATAGGACAACTTTATAATAAAGTAAAACACACAATGAAATTAATAGCAATTTATCTAGCAAAATGCAAAGGTATTTCTTCCATAACTACTACTGCTCTTTCATCTGATCACTCTTCACAGTGCAGGCCCATCGTAATACATAGACCAACTGTATAGTATCAAACAGAGAAAGACAGATTTGTAATTAGGGCTTTGAACAGGAATGTCTTTTGTCTACCTTTTGCAAACAGACAATGACAACCCAGAAGAGACTGTTTCCCTTCCAGCATCACTGCAGAAATCCTGATTTTCAGTCTTGAGGGCAATAAGGTGATGAATATATATGTAACAAAACAGTAATTGCCTATAGTTAAAAAAATAACGTTTTTAGTTTTTATTAGAAAAATCTTATAACATTTAAGCAAATTTTGTTTAAAAAAGTAAGAGAATGCTTACATATTTGCATAAGTATGATAAATTATTGTTTTGAGGTTTGTTGTGTTTTTTTTTTGTTTGTTTGTTTGTTTGTTTCGCTTTGTTTTTTAGAAGTTCTTAGCACACAAGATAACAAAAAAAAGATTTAAGAAGTGACCTAATAGTGTTCTGCATCTATGTAAGTTTCAAGAACTGCTTGTCTTAATGGAAAACAAAACAAAACAAAACATCGGAAAAACTGGTCTGGAGTTCATTCTAATCAGATATGAGTGATGGAGGAGGCAGTGGGAAAAAACTGTTGGAATGATACTGGTGCTGTCTTTTAACTTTCCAGTATATGTTCTGGATCCAGAAAGGAAATAATTTCTGAAAGGACATACTATACAGCACAAATAATGTGTGCAATAATGCTGACAGTCCTGCAAACCACAGGACCTACTGAGTATACGCAAAGTGGGTAGGATTATTTGGCATTGTCTGGATTAGACATCTTAGATGCTTGGTACATATAAGAGGCCTCATCCCATATCACAGAATGAGCTGTTAGACATAGGCTGTTCCAGACACTGGATGGGATGTGTCTAACTAGAAATGTCCCCTTTCTAAGATTCCCATCCCACAGGACAAATACAAGATAGAATACTGAAAAATAAAGAATATTAAAAAAAAAAATAAAAAATACTCAGGAGACTCCCTCATTTATTATGTTTGTGACTCAAACTTCAAATATGGAAGTACAGAAAAAACAAACACCACAGTCTCTTCATCAATTACCCCCACAGATGGACTTGGAGAATACAATTCCACCTGAAGCTTACAGCCAAGCTTTATTTTTTTCAGTTTCAAAAGCTATGTCAGCATTTAAATAGAGTATAAATAAACAAAGAGAAACAAATTATTTTTGTTCCAAAAATTCTTACTCAATATGAAACATAAATTATCAAGTATACTGAGTAATAAAACAAACTCTTCTACCAGATACATTAAAGAAGTCACTGTTTTACCATCATATAATTTAAGAAGGCATCTGGGAATTTCTACTCTATTATTATTCATTGGTTTTGAACAATAGCAACCTTACAGCTGCTTGTCATTCAGTAAATTAAATGTTATTTAGTATGATTAAGAACACACAAAATTATTGAGACTCCTGTCAATGATACCAGTTCATTTTCTCTTGGATGGATGAAGCAGATGGATAACTTACGTTTTCTTCACACTTTTCCTACTAATCAGTAATTAACATATCAATGTATATCCTTGAAACACATATAGAGTGTTTTTTTATTTATTTTTATTTTTTTCTTTTCAATTAGGTACTTTTCCTTCTTCATCAGACTATATCTTATCAACAGACCTATATCTTTCATACTGCACAAATAAAATATTTCCTTAGGAAAAGGCAACAACAATCTTATTCTGTACGATGGGTTTGTTATATGGAAGTCTTATCTGAGCCAGTGTTCAGAAGTATTTGCCATCACATATGCCACAACAGAGGTTGTGCTTGAAACATCCCCGCTGTGAAGATTCCAAAATGTTCTATTTGTCCTCATTTTATCATGGCTTTCTCTATTCAGTGTTCAATTTCAGCAAGTTAAGCTGCTAAGCCATAGAAGATTACTGAAGTTGATGAGAAGCAAATGCACAATCTGCTTTACCTGTTTAGCTTTGAGGACTCCAGCTTCATGGAATAGAATCACAGAGTCATAGAATATCCTGAATTGGAAGGGACTTACAAGGATCAGCGAATCCAACTCCTGGCTCCACACAGGATCAACCAAAAATCAAACCATATGTCTGAGAGCATTGTCCAAATGCTTCTTGAAATCTGGCAGACTTGCTGCCATGACCAGCGATCCTGTTCCTAGGGAGTGCCTGGGCACCCTCTCAGTGAAGAACCTTTTCCTGATATCCAACCTAAACCTCCCCTGATGCAGTTCCATGCCATTCCCCCAGGTTCTATTGCTGGTCACCAGAGGAGAGATCAGTGCTTGCCTATCCAGTCTCCCTCATGAGGAAGGTATAGGTCATGATGAGGTCTCTCCTCAGTCTACTCTTCTCTGTGCTGAACAAACCAAGTGACTTCAGTCATACTTCCCATGTCTTGCCCTCTAGGCCTTTTACTATCTTTGTAGTCCTCCATTGCACACTGTTTTATGTCCTTCTTATAATGTGGCACCAAGAATTGCACACAATAATTGAGGTCAGGCCACACCAGAGCAGAACAGAGCGGGACAATCACTTCCCTCAACTGGCCAGCAATGCTGTGCCTGATACACACCAAATGCACCCCAGATACAACTTACTAGCTGTAGGGTGGTAGCAAACAAGTGGAGTCACAGAAATGTTATAAAACAGTCATGACTATCTCTGGTCATCCAAAAGAATAAAATGGCATTGGGAAATTTCAGAGAAACATCTTTCAACAGCTGGCATCAGGTCTGCTGATGAACCAGAACACAAAGCTTATTGTGTAGATGAAGCTATGCCAACGGAAGTACACAAACTGTAGGAGGCAGGATGAATGTGCCGGTAATTTCTTCTCTCCATCCATGTTTCATCCACTGGAGAGGGGTCTTTCAACAACACTTATACTACCATGTGTAGAGGTTTGGAAGAATCACTATAGAAGCAAGTTCTCAAAAAAAACAAAAACTACTACCAGAAAGGTTTGTTATTGTACTAACTGTATTCATTCCAGAGAAAGACTGGTGTCCAATGTGACAAGAACAAAAAAAAAAAAAACACAACACACCACACTTGTAGTGGTTAATGGGTAAACAAACAGAATATATTTTGACATATATGAAGCAAATTACATATTAAACTCTGAATATAATAAAATGACACCACATGTTTCTGCTGTGTGCAGCTGAGGAATGCTAAGTTCAGATTTTGGTTCATTATCACTGACAGCACTGGTACCTGAATGCAGACGTGAGTTGGAGACCTACTTCAGTATGGAGCTGGGATGGCTGAAGCCACAGTAATTTAAGAAATAATTATATGAATACCTTTTATTTATTTATATATATATATATATATATATATATATATATTTCCCTTATATCTTTTTCATAAGGAGCATCTTCTTAAAGAAGTCTTTGCTTCCCTAGCTCTCAGACTGGGTGTAAATGGGGCTTGGTAGCATGGGGGCTGCACAGGGGGATGTGGCAACAGGCAGAGGGTTGTCCCATGCCAATCACAACTAGTTCCAGACAGCTCTGCAATAAACCCCCCACTGGACAAAGCTGAGCCCATCATGTCTGTGGTACCTCTGAGAAAACATGCTCATAGAATCATAGAATCACAGAATCATAGAATCATAGAATGGTTTGGATTGGAAGCGACCTTAAAGATCATCTAGTTCCAAACCCCCTGCCATGGGCAGGGTCACTTCCCACTAGATCAAAGGCCCAATGCCCCATCCTACCTGCCCTTAAACACTTCCAGGGAGGGGACATCCACAACTTCTCTGGGTAATCTGTCTCACCACCCTCAGAGTAAAGAATTTCTTCCTTACATTTTATCTAAATCTACCCTCTTTTAGTTTAAAACCCTTGTCCTATCACTATACCCCCCAACAAAGACCCAAAACAAAAATCCAGAACAAAAGACCCAAAGACCCAAATACAAAAACAAAAGACCTTAAGACCCAAAACAAAACCCCCAGCTTTTCTGCAGGCCCCCTTTAGGTATTGGAAGGCTTCTATAAGGTCTCCCCAGAGTATTCTCTTCTCCATGATGAACAACCCCAATTCTCTTAGCCTGTTGAGAGTTGCAAGTTGTTCCAGCCCTTTTACCATTCTTATCAAATCACCTCCCTCAGCTTGCTGATCATGCTTCTTTTGATACAGTCCAGGTTACAGTTGGCTTCCTGGGCTACATGTTGATGAAGTCTTGATCTTTTACAATACAGAAACAGCATCTTAATAAATTCTAATTAGGTCTATTCAAGATGACCACCCAAAACCAGACTGTGATTTAAAGCTTTGCTCCGTGTTTTTCGCAATGTCACTCCTTTGTAATCTAGGCAAACAAATTCTATCACTGCATGACTTGGCAAGCATGTTCAACAGACAGCACACTTTTTTGCTCTTTATACCTGTGCAGCAGGGCAGCTGATTTCAGGTAGGGTTACTTTAACTCATTTATTATTATTAATAATAATATTATCATCATCATTATTTATTTATTTATTATTTAATGTGAGTGTTCATTATGATTTGTGATTACTTAGAATTCCAGCCTGGTACTTCAGTTATACAGTCAACAGGATGTGGCTGATACAGGAACCAGCTATTTTTAGGTAAAACTCCTGAAGTGGGACTTAATTCTAAGTCTTTTATGCATTTTTATTTCTCAAGCTGCTTGCCAGGCTTGAATGGTACATGATTAATAATTGAGCATATCATATTTATACATTCCCTTGCAAGACATCCATGAAAAGAAAATTGAAAATGAAGGGGAGAAAAAAAAAAAAAAAAAAAAAAAAAGGATTAGCAGCTTGGGTTACCAAAAGGCAAAAAATGTGTTTCCATGTTTCCTTCCTTCCTGAAAGGAAGAAAAGGAAGAGATGAGCTGGTAGTGATGATAATTTATCTGTCAATCAATCTTTATTTAGTCTTGATATATTAATTTCTACATTCCCCCATTTTCATATATGATCCTTTCTCTTCTGATCAAGAGAATTAATAACAAGATTGTTTTGACTGCATTAAGATTAAAACTAGATTTTTTCTTAAAAATTTCTCTTAAAATATGGGCTGAGTAGTGATGCTATGAGACTTAAGGTTAATACAAGGTATTCTTTTCCTAGATAGACTGTGTAGTTAGCCATATGGACCAATGTCTTTATGTGTGATGAGAGAAATGTCACTTCCACATTTTTTTCGCATGTGACAATTGTTTGCACTTTCAACCAGATCAAAATAAAACTATCAATCAACTTCATTACAGTATCTTATGAATTTAACATTTGAAATTTTCAATTACACTGCTTCAGAGTGCTAGTGCTAACAATCTACTTGTGACATCTTGAAGCAGTCATCATACCTACCTTTCTTCCCAATATGAACCGCATAATGCATTGTTTATTATTATTTTAATTTCAAAAATCATCAAATTCTTCCTTTTGGAGCTTAGAATGTACTGCAGAAAAGGTTATGATGATAATCTTGTTTTTCACATTTACCTTTAAAAGATTTTCTTGGGTTGTAGGAACCATCATGTAAAAAATTGAAAATTTTGAAAAAAGACTTTACTGTTGAGAAATTTTGCCATATTCCTGCTGACAGTTCAAAACCTATGAAATCTCCATGTCTTAATGTCTTAATTTCTTCATCATTCAGTGGATTCCAGCTAGTTCCTTATTCGGTGTTCAGTAGCAGTCATACCTACATGTTTTTCAGAGATAGGCAAAATAAATCTCATGGAACAGTATGTTCATTCAATAGTGTGCCTAATGATTATTTCATTCCTTACCAGCTGTTAGCTTCAGTTCTGAAACATGTAAAGATTTAGATTCACTCATAAAAGCTTGTTCATAAGACTTTTCTACTGTTTCTGTAGACTTTAGTTTTTAACCTCTATTACATCTACCACTGTCCAGTTTCACCTTGAATTTTTCTATGTATCTTCCAGTCAGTGGGAACTTTACTTACTTCTCCATGACTTTTCAGATATGAGGAATAGTGACTTAGCAACTACATCTACCAGTTTCCACAGGACCTGCAGATGTATCTCATGGTCCCATGGACTTATGCACTTTCAGATTCCTTAGCTGGTCTCAAACTTGATCTTTTGCAATGGTCAGTTCATGTTATTAAGAAAGGTCAGAACATGCTGGTAAGAAAAAGGAGGAGTGAACAGAAAAATGAGAAACAACCAGGGAAACACCAAGGTCAGAAGAGGAGGAGGTGCTCCATTACAGAGCAGATATATCCCTGCTATCATGTAGACCCCACACTGCAGCAGAGGAAAAGAGTGAGAAGTAAGGAGTGACAGAGTAAAACTGTTGTGTACTGACAGTAAATCTCCACCAGAAGATACTGTTAGTCTATCATTGAAAGGACTGAATGTGACCTGCAGCAATAACAAGGAGAAAGGAGTTGGAGTGAAGTTGAAACTGGGAAAAATTGAAATAAACCTGTTTTCCCTAAGTCTGTAAATGTTTGTTCTTTTTTTTTTTTTTTTTCTTTCCTTTTCTTCCCAATACCCATATCAGTAATTACACATTAATTTTTATTGTCAGTAATTTAATTTTCCCCTAATCAACTCTGTTTTACCCACAACGGTAATTGGTAAGTGATCTTCTTGTCTCTGTCTTGAATCTCAAGCTTTCTCATTCCTGTACTTCCTAGCTTTGCCCCCATTCCACCAATCAGGGGGAGTGAGCAAGTAGCTGGATTCACAGCTCTCCTTGTTGTTCTGGAAAAGAGAAGTGAGAAAAAAAAATAATTAAAAAGAAAAACTTTCAGTTTTCTCACAAATTCTCAGTTACAGAATGCATGGGATGACACAGGACTGACTTTTATTTAATTTCAACAAAACCTTTTTTGGTTACGTTTTTGGTAAATGTCCTTGAGTGCAGGGTTAGATCTCAGAGGTAGGTAACTCAAAGCCATAAGTTATGTGTGAAACACTTTCTGAACTATGTCTTCATGTCTGGTTCATTCCAGGTTAGAGCAAAACCCAAAATCTAGTCAATGTTTAAGTGGTTCAGGATTTTGCATTCAAGTCAGATCTCTAATTGATCTAATCCCTATCCTACCAGCAGCCGAAGAACAGGAAACAGCTTTTATTGATATAAGAGTTTAGAACCATTCATCTCTAAGCCACACAATTAGAAAATCTCTTAGGTTTTGCTTTCTTGTTTTCTTCAGTTCAGTTACAACTACTTTGGAAAAACTCTCCTCTTTATCATGCTACAATGTCTCTAAAATTTCTCAAGAGTTTCTGATGTTAAAATGGAAAAAAAAAAAGACATAGCTAATAGAGATTGGTCAACAAATTGATCATATATCAAATGCAGACATCATAAACAACAATCACAGATGCATTCAATAACATTCATCCAGAAATTCTTGCTATGCACTGGGTTGACTACTTCAAGGGAGCTAGTGGTTCTCTTATCACTGCTCATCACTGACTTGATAAGAACGATGTTTCTTTTTCTTTTCCTTCTGTGGTGCTTTTCTTCAGTATGATTTGTTATTGGGTACTCTGAATATTTATTTATTAATGTATTTATTTTTTATTGCAGTTCGCTATGTCTCTTTTGGGAATAAAATGAGAAGTGAAGAAGAAGCTTTTTATGTGTCTCTTGACTACAAATGTTCCAAAATGGAAATGTGTAAGGCTGCTTGGCATGGGAAGTTGAGATGAGAAACACTGTAAAGTCAGAGAGAGAAATTAAGACGACTTTTGCTTAAGGCACTGCCTTTTAAAAATGAGAGACTAATAGTATTAGAATTGCCTAGAAGACTTTCAAGGACTAAGATTTGGATAGAAGGGAGCTCCAACATCATGTGGGGCTGAACTTTTTATCAGGGAGGGAATCAATATGTTATATCTTTATATGACATTATACGATATAACAATATCATTGACAATATATGACAATATATGTCAATCAATATGTTATATGATATGTTTTATAAATATAGCATATAACACCATACCTCTAATAATTGTTATCAGAAGAGGAAAGATCTGAGAAAGATGAATGATATTTCAAGTATTTCAAATAATACAGTGACCAACTTAAACAGCTTCTTAGCCCTCTAAAATACTACTAGCTGAGAAAAGGCACTTAAAAGAAATAGGAAACTAGTTACATTTAGAATTTAGTCTTGAAAACACAAATTCTCACATCTTTGAGTGCTTATATACATGGACCACAATTTTTCCTCTGTTAGGCAAGGGACTTCAGAAATGAGAAGAGAGATTTTTTTTAGCTGCTAAGAGGGTTTTTTCAGTGTTAAATTCTCTTCTTATAAATTGTTCTGATGGTGATATTTTAGTGTCAAATGGCAGACATTGTGAGTTGCCTCCCATACTGCTGTATCATGAGGTTCAACTTTTCTTCAGATCCATTCTGAGCAGTGAAAATAATGGCATGAGGGAAATGACTAAAATGGCCTAATACAGCCAAGAGTAAAAACAAATAAAAAAGAAATGAATAATAAGATTGATAGTTGTGCAGAGAAGGGAAAATGAAGTAGAAGATAGGGAAAAATATCATAGCAATAAACCTATTACAAATGGTTTGGTACAGAATTAAAATGAAAAACAAAATATGGGGTTAATTAGATTGACAACTACTGTTTATGTCCTGAGATCTTTACTTGACCCAGTGCTGTAGTTCTTGTTAAGCTATGAAATGTGCAAAAGTAAGACAGATGTAAAGAGAATGCTGTCTTCATCACTTGCTAAATTCTGCATGGCAAAAAGGAGAGAAATTAAGACATAAAACTCTACATGCTACTAAGAAACTCAACCTAAGTATATTGAGTTGTTTAAATCCCTGTAAACATGTCACATCTCAAGTTATTTTGGTGTATGTTAAATTAGTAATTACACCACCCAATTAAATGTACTTTAAATTTACTCACATAGGAGACAACCTTCTAACAATTTCTAAGTGTATTTTTATCTCCATGCATCAATGTGTGATTTCTTTTTACTGAACTATAAAAGTCATTTGTAGCTTTCCTTTGTGGAAAAGAGAAATTTCAGAAGAGGTTCAATAGGAGAAAAATAAAATGTTAAGTGGCATAACAGAAAATGGTTTGAAAGATTGAAATTGTTCACTTTTTTACTTTTTTTTCTTTTTTTTTAATATTTATTTATTTATTTATTTTAATGCAGGAATGAGTTTCAAACCAAACAAGATCAAATGCAAAGACCTTGCCAAAACTGATGTGGATCCTAAAAGTTCATAGGTTGACTGGGAGACTTAAAAAGTTTATGGAAGAGAAAGCCATTGTGGGTTAAAAATATATAGACACATGTAGAGTCAGACTTTTGAAGTGAAAGTAAGTGAAGGCTGAAAGTAGCATTAGGTAGAAGGGTTATTAACTTGTTCTGTCTTCTTCCATGTCAGTTTCTTCTGGATGCTGCACATAGCAGACAGATACACCATGCATCTTGGTCTTTGAGTTGAGCCTGAACTGGTATTAAAATTATTAAGTTCTCTAAGTGATTTCACCCACTGATGTCTTCAAGTGAAACTGTAGATGAATGCTTGAAACCATTTGTATTAACTTTGGAAATTATGAGTAACTACTCTGCACTAGTAGTTCTAAGATTATTCTTGTATAGTCTGAAAACTTCCCTTCTATTGCTCTGAGTTTTGAAATGGAAATTTATTCAATTATTGTATTTTTGATGCATCAACACAAACTTTTAGTCTTAGAGCAACCATATTTCCTTCTACCTGTCTGATCTGACAAGGTTTTCCACCCCTGTTATTTCTACCACTCTCAGCTTCTTAAGGATTTTGTTTTATATTCACTTTAATTTCATTATTTATATTTTGTTTATATTTTATATTTTAAAGATTTGCCAATTAACAGAAAATTTCTACAGGTTGAAAATAAAAAATAAAATAAATAAAATAAAATAAAATAAAATAAAATAAAATAAAATAAAATAAAATAAAATAAAAAAGACTAAGATATCCTTCTTAAAGGATATTCTTGTCCAACACTTAACTCTTGATAGTTATATACACCTATCTATGTACTAGGCCAAGATTTTGGTCTCAAATGGATTCTAGAAAATTTTGCATGTGGATACAAGATAAACCAAGAATTTGCTCAACAATGGCAATTTGATTAAGCTGCTTTAGTGGACACAGTCTTAATCTTAAATTTTTATGGACAGGGAAGCAATAGTAATTCCATCAATTTATTTATTTTTATTATTTATTTTTTTTTAATGTAACCGTGCAAGTCTATCAATCTCTCAAGTTAATTTCTCACATGGCAATTTTTTCCTCTATGTAATATTTTTCCTATACCTTGGCAGGCTGATGTAACACCACAAAGCTTTTCATTGAATAAGATCACGAACTGTATAGTCAGTCTGGGTTAGCTGTCTTGGCTGTATCTGCTCCAAACGTCTTCTGCACCCGCAGCCTCCTCACTATCAGGGCAGCAAGAGAAGCACTACTCTGCCACAACTAAAAACATCACTACGTTATCACCCCTACTTTCAACGAAAATCCAAAACACAGCATTATGTGAACCTCTGTGAAGAAAATTAACTTTATCCCAGTGAAAACCATGACACCAACTGATAATACTGACACAACTACATGATAACTACCTAGTTATTCTGCAACATCTTCTCAGTAGCTTAAAACAGGAAAGATCAAAATGCATGAATAAATTGTCAAATGTACACAATCTAAGTAGCTAAATTAATGTTTGGGTCTGCCTTTACTATTGCAAAGAGCAACAAAGTTTATATATATATATATATATATATATATATATATATAAATCATAAATAGTCAAAAACTTTCATTTTATTTGAAATTTTATTTTTTATGGTTTGCTATTTATTAAACAGATTGTTGTTTAAAAGTCAACATTGCTCATAAAATAACATTCTTACTGCTTTAAGGTTAAAAAATGGTTATGATGGTTATGGTGTTAAGAAACTGCCTTATGGTAACTCTGAAAATACTAACTCACTGGCAAGAATGGCACAGTGCTGATTCCAAAACTAACACAGCTTTCAACATTAGAGTGGCAGGGATAGCTTGTTTCCATCAACATCACTGTAATTTGAAGATCAGAATAATTAGATATTTATTTAATACTAAATGAATTCCTAGCCCTCGGTCATTCAATGTAATACCTGTGTAATTGTATAAAATTCATCTTCATTGAAAGCACGAGCTGCATTTCCATATATTATGGAAACTCAGAATTTCATAATAACTTTATAATTTCTAATTGGGGAATAATACAAATCAGTTGTAATAGCAACATACTATTAACAAAACTCAATGATGTTCACCATCTTAAAAAAAATCTTAAAATAAATAAATAAATAAAGCTTATACATAAAATAATGCTAAAATATCAGTTTCTTAAATTTTTTCAATATTTCAAATTCTAACAGAGTAAAAACACTATTTTTTTTTTTTTTAAAAAGAACATTTAGACAATTTACAGAAAACAATTTGTTTCTCTCTGCTTTGTGCAATGCTATGACATTACAGAACTTATCCATTAACTGCTCTAAATTTATTGTTTATTTCTGTATCTATCTACATGTCTATCTACAGCTAGACTAGAAATGGTTCTGTGAACACAGTTGCAGTATGTGGTCAAGGCTTTTCTCAGTCTTTAATTTATCTTCACAACTCCATTAGCTCAAAGCACTCTATCTACAGAGCATTCTTTTCCTTTTAGCACTGACTTACCAAATGTTACTCTTAGACACTTTTAGGAGCAGATTAGACAGTCTTCAGAAAGATTGTTGTATAAATCATTTTGTACTGGAGTAGAGGAATGAACTCAATGACTCTCAAGGTCTCTTCATTCTACCTTCTAGGCTTTCGCAAAAATTAACAGAGAAGTCAAATATTAAAGATGACTGGGAAAACTCTGGTCATGAACTAATGCCACGTGATATCAGTGTCAACTTTTTCAATCAACTGTAAATGGTATATGATTAAGGGAAACAACGTTGATTATTCTAACCCATATTTTTTACATTAATTTTTATCTGTTATCATTCTGGCAAAAATTATCAAAGAGATTAGGACAATGGATGTTACAAATACCTTTAAAATATATTTGGATGCATACATATATTACAGAGTGTCAGAGAGCAACGTGTAAAAAAAAGTTGTCAAATGTGTTTTGAAAGCTATGTTGATAGCCCAGAGAAGCTCAGTGATTTGTTGAAGGGCAGACATCTGGATCATTATAGTATCTGTATGAAGAAAAAATAGACAGTTGATTTCACAGCCATTTTTGACCTCTCTGAATAATTTAAGTCTGACTGTGCAAAAACTCTTCACCAAGCAGACAACAGTATTATACCCATGTTGTTTATTATCAGCAGTCAATGTATGGCTGCTGAATAAGTAATTCAGCCTTTCCAGAATTGATATTTAGATCTAGCATCTGTTTTTCTTGGCTTCTTTCTCTGCTGACTCTGCCAGCTTCTTAGGGTACTTCCCTTTCCTTCTTTCACATGCATAGATATTTTTCCTTTGTCTCTCAATTTTCTAGTTCTAGCAACACATTAACCTGTCTGATTTTTTTGTGATTGCATTTTTCAGCTGCAGTGTGAAACCCATTCTATAATTCCAATCGTGATGTTTCAAGTTTCAGCACATTGCTTGGTGTTGGTTCCCCCCTACCATTGCTTCAGACACAAAGGGCTGTGAGACAAAATATGGGAAGGTCTGAATTCACTGTAAGACTTGGGGTAACAGTGAGATTTTTTCCTTCTAAGTGCAAAGTCCTCAAATATGTGGTTAAAAAAAAAAAAAAAAAAAAAAGTAAAAAGTAGTGTTAGGATACCCTAAAAGACATCAAAAAAATGTAGTTTCAACACTAGATGGACTGCAGAGGCATCAAAAGACTTCTTTTAAACTGTATTCATGTCTCTAAGGAGGAATATGTGTTTTCAATAAGATTTTCACAGCCACCTCATCAGCTCCTTCTCTTTAATTTAAAGAAAGTGCCATTTCACCTGAGAATCTTGAGATCTTAAGATTTCACCTGAGAATCTTTCATTTCACCTGAGAATCTTGAGTTCTCAAGAGTATCTTGAGAACTTAAATAGTTATTAAACTCAGACCCTACCTATGAATCTAAAGGCAGCACTGAGTCTAACCATCACACAGTAAAATATGAGATAACAGAGCTCACAATGCAGTGTTATACTGCTTGAAACTACACAGAATCAATCAATCTCCTCTGCAACCTACCCAGCTTCAGGCACAGTAGTTGAAAACATAAAGGCACTGATGATGATGGTCAGTCAGAGATGAAAAACAGGATTACAGGACATTCAACTCCAAGATGAAGGGTATTTTTAATATTAATCCAAGGTATTTTTAATATTAATCCAGAGCTCTAATTGTGCTGCCTGACAAATAAATGAATAAAAACAACAACAACCAACACTCAATAACCAGTTAAGGTCATTAAAATGTGTAGATTCCAGACACCATGTGGAACAACACTAATCATATGGCAGATGTAGTCACTGTTCCCTTTAGTAATAGCAAGCAAAACATTTGCATGCAATGAAAACAGAAAGAGAAGACAGTTCAACATGAAGTCCTTGTGAATGGAAAAACATAAGAACAATTGGTAATGATGACCATTATGAGCAACATTTTCCACACAGATGTACATGCAGGTGGCTCACAGACATAAGTAGAAGCCTTTTTAGAAGCCTTTTTTTTTTTTTTTTTTTTTTTTTTGGGGGGGGGGGGATGAAGGGGGGAAGGTTGAAGAGGGCTGAAGTACAGCTTTCCATAATAATGACAGGATGGAATAGAATTTCTTGAGGCAGATGTTTTGCTATGTTCCTGTGTAATGATTATTCGAACTCTGTTAAGCCATTGTCGTCACCTGTGGCATCAAAAAAAAAGCACTTTTAGAAAAATGAGATCTTAAGAGACTTAAAACTAAACTTGTATTGTTACTTCATCAACAATTCTTTTTGTATGTCTGTTGCACTTCAACTTTGAACAATGTGGCCATAAATTCTAACATTTCATAAAACTTTTAATGATCATTACAATATGCCTTTAGAGAAAAGTGGAACAGAAAAAGGTTGATAAGAGAAGTGAATCAAGCCAGCACATAGGTCATTTGGCTTGACAGACTTAAGAATTGTCTTCCAAGATGATAGTTAAATACAAGTTAATCCCTGACAGCATATCGCAGCAAAATTTCCCAGAGCCCCTTTTAAGAAAAATATTAAGAAGCATGTCATTATTTCTTCTCTCTGAAAGAGTTATTTGCCTACTACTGCTGATTATGAGCAATACCAGTAGCATTTCAAATGCTAGCAAGACATTTATTTTATTTTCTAATACCACCTTTTCCTATTTTTGTTGCTGGTTATGACAGTGCAAAAAATAAAGTAGGTAAAAATAATACACAGAGAATTCTCTTTGAGAATCCAAATCATATTCAGACAAATGTTCACCAAATAAATATATTTGAATTCAGGAGTGGATTGTTATTCTCTTAATATACATGTATATGTGTCTTGCATATATTTCCACTACTCTTGCAATTCCATAAACTATGTACAGAAATTAAATTATCCCTTAATAGACAGTATACTAATAAGAAAGGGAGATTAATCATCATTCTCTTGCTGTTTCCATGTTCTGATTTCTTTGTTATTATCTTTGTAACTCCACCACCATTGTAATTTATTAAATTACAAATAATTAACAGTATGACTCTGGTAAAACTGGCACTTTCACCACAGCTAACTTTCATAAACCAGAAAAAAAAAATCTGTGAAAGTTACTGTGGTGGCTTTACCCAGCTGGGCAGCTGAACTCCATCACAACCACTCTCTCTCCCTCCTCAAAGAAAAAGGGGGAAAACAGGATGGAAAGGGCTCAAGGGCTGAGATTAGGACAGGGAGATCACTCAACAATTACTGTCATGGGAAAAACAGACTCAGAATAGGGGGATTAATCAAATTTATTATCTTTTCCCAACAAGCTACAGCAGTGAGGAAACAAACACCTTCCCCCATTCACCTTCTTCCAACTCCTTCCCCCAAGCTGCGCAGGGGAATGGGAGCTGTGGTCAGTCCCTGACCCTTCACTTTGTCTCTGCCGCTCCTTCACAGTCGCTCTCTTCCCCTGCTCCATGTGGTGCCCCTCCCACAGGATGCCGTCGTTCCCTTCCCGAGCTAAGCCTGAGGGGGCTGCCCACAGGCAGCAGCTCTTCATGAACTGTTCCCACACGGCTCCGTCCCACTGGGTCCATCCATCCATCCCCCAGGAGCAAATTGCTCCAGCACGGGTCCCCCACGGCTGGGCGGCAGCTCCCCCCAGACCCCTGCTCCTGCGGGGGCTCCTCTCCATGGGCTGCAGCTCCAGCCTGGGGCCTGCTCCTGCGGGGGCTCTCCATGGGCCGCAGCCTCCTCCAGGCCACAACCACCTGCTCCACCAGGGGCTCCTCCATCCAGGGGGGGCTGCAGCATGGAGATCTGCTCCATGGGGGACCCATGGGCTGCAGGGGGACAGCCTGTTCCACCAGGGGCCTCTCCACAGGCCGCAGGAGAACTGCTGCTCCAAAGCCTGGAGCACCTCCTGCCTTCCAGCTGCACTCTCCTGCAGGGCTGGTTCTCACTTCTCACTGTCCCAGCAATCTTTTTCACCCTTTCTTAAATCTGCTCTCACAGAGGTGCAAACAACCTCGCTTATTAGCTCAAAGCTGGCCAGCAGTGAGTCACTTTGGAGCCAGCTGAAACTGACCCTTATCTAACGTGGGGCAGCTGCTGGATTCTTATCACAGAGTCCACCTCCGCAGCCCCCTTGCTACCAAAACCTTGTCAGGTAAACCCATTATAGTTACATATTAAATATATAGTTACATTTAACAAATGACAGGTTTACATAGATATGCAAAGTTCACTCTTCCAATTCTCCATTTTTAATTGAAATGAGATAAGGAGTGCTCATTCAAAGCAAAGTCATTTCTTATAATGCCATCAATTTTAACTATTACAGAAATGGGTGGAATTATTTTCACCTGTAAAAAATGTACTACACCTTGCTCTACGCTATGACTAGGCTATTGTACATTATTATTTTTTTACAGTTTACTCAGGAGAAACTGATTTTATGTTCTGCGATTCCCAAGTCCAGTCCTCGGCTATAAGTAATAATAACTTTTAGTCTAGTTGAATAATAGCAAATTACAAAACTCGGGGTCTCCTCCTTCCTTAATTGTTTATAGTTTAGAGTGAAACTGTTACCTTCAAGACCCAGATTATTTTCAAGTTCTGATTTCCTTTTATTATATAGGCCTTTTTACACAGTTGAAAAATTGCAACTCTTAGGCTCAGCTGACATCACTGTAAGCAATGCCTAGTCTAATTAAATTGTATAGTTCAGATTTTGTGAGCACTATGGATTTTGATTATGTTGACTTCATGTGCTGGCAATAACTCAGACAGTACATGAGCCTACCTATGACTGTGCATTAAGAAACAGATTATGTCAAAGTTCTGCTGAATTGCGTACATTTATAATCTTCCACGTCTCCTACCAGCTTCTTCTTTTTGATGATGGAAAATGCATCTTATCTGTCATGGTACTGCAGCAATTAACTGTTATACTTTTCTTTCCACTTGTAGATAATTAGCTATCATTCCAAGATTTTTACCCAGAGAACAGGCCCTTATGACAAAACCCAAACTCTACCATGTATTCACAAAAACTTCCAGCCTCTCTCCATCTGAAATTGTGAAGGATTATTCTATGCTGTTTTATGAAATAGGAAATATCATGAAACATAGGTAAAATAATAATTGTTTATTTGAAGCAACTGCCTAGAGATATTATAGTAATAGGATGCTTTCAGTTCTTCTTTTACTGCGTCCTACTTTCTGCTGTAAATGGAGTCCAGGTGGGCTATAAAATTCAGTATGGTATTTCCTGAACAGAATCATAAACAGAAAAAAGCAAATTTGCTTAGCTGTTAGTAGAAATTTAAAATTCATTATTTTAACTAGTAATAAGCATTTCAGTTTCTATAGATACATTTAGTGTATTTATTGCAACAGAAGAAGCAAAATAATGAATTGACTGCTATACTTTTATATGGTATCTTCTCCAGAAATGGTCACATGATATGCTCATACTTCCATAAACATATAGGAACTAAATTACTCTCCCTCATAGAGCCTCCTATTGTCAATTTGACAGCTCTTATTGCACCTGCTAGTATCATTTCAGAGAAGTGCTTGGAATAGTCAACTGAGTTACCGTTTGAGAATCTACAACTGCACAGAACCTGAAACTAACAGCTCACTAAAAATATTCAACCTAGTTACATATATTGTCTCTCTCACAAGAGTCTCTGGAGAAAATTTCTGTTTATCATTGGTAGTGGATGGTGAGAAACTAAAACATACATACAAACAAACAAACAACAACAACAGATCACCACATTTCTCATTTCTTGAAGGAGATAATTTGGTTATTTTACAATAGCTTCACATTTAAATGTGGAAATAAAGTTCTAGAAGATATTTAAGCTTTGTGAGTGAGAAAGGGCATCTGTTAGCATCCAAGGACTGTATAATTAGGGTAGAAAATTGCGGTATTCTTAACCTGTAAAAGTTCAGAAATAATTTCTAATTTTAACAAACCCATTCTTCTCATGTCATCAAAACAACAAGAACAATGAAGAGTAGAAAAAAATAAGTTTTGTTGGAAAACTGAGGTGTGATGAGTTTCAGTATTAAAAGACAAGTCAAGAAAACACCAAAACTACTTACTAATGGAGAATGAATGGCATTTCTGTGATAATTTAGTCTGATTTTAGTGTAGAAAGCTTCCTTAAATTAATTCTTGCTTAAATTAATCCATACATATTGTTAAGAAAACCAAATAACCTAATTTTGATTACAAAATAGCTAATGACCATCTATTTCTGCTAAATTGCTCTAGTGTTTAAGGAAGTCATACTGCACTGTCTAAAACCTCTTGCATTTACAGGATACATATGTCTAATTTTATTTCTCAAGACATTGGGTCTCCTAGCACATCATTTGATTTTTAAGGATCTTCCTGTGAAGAAATTGAGGAAGTTTCTAAGATCCAAGACATTAAGAATTAATAAATATATATATTAATAGAGCTCTCAATTACATTAGAAAAATAATCAATTCAAAACAGAAGAGAAAAACACTTATCTGTCTTACACTTTGCAAGAACTGTTAAGTAAGTGGCAGCTTACTTAACACGGTTTTACTAAACACTTACTAAACACACTGTTTTAGTGTGAACAGCTTTATCTGACACTTCACTTAAAAGCATGATTATAGATCGATCTAAAGGTGTGAGAGAAATGAATGGCTAGCAGAATCCATGTGAAAAACGGTTTATTGTTTGTTTGTTTATTTGTTTTCCTCAGTAAACATATATGACATGCCCACTTCAATACATTTGTAGTTTATCTGTATTTTGTAGGTATAAAGGTTGATTGTAATCTTTGGGAGCTAACATACACCTGGCTACATATGGGTCCTAAACTTGTCCTAAATTTCCATCTAGAACTAATAAAACTTAAGTGGTTTATCATATACTATCTATTGAGAGAGAGTACTTATATGTGTATTCTTTGTCAACTGGCTTCTTAAGTTATACTTATTGATTGCAGTCTCTCATTCCCATTAGCCTATTACCATAGCAGGCTAACAGACTAAAGGGGTTATCCAAGGTCTTCAAGAAATGAATGGTCACAGTACTGTTTTCAGCTATTGTTCTTGATTACTAATGCAGTTAGACATACTGCAAACAAGCAGTACTAAAATAAAATAAAATAAAATTCATTTAAACTAGTAGTATTACAAAGTTCAGGTCACCCAGTGAATAGATAGCAGATTCTCATAATTTCAGTTGCCAAACAAGTTGACTTGTATATGGATGTATTTCCAGGAAACAATACAGATAAATTCATATGTAGATTATGCATGTGAATACATAAATGTCAGTTAACAAGCAAGTATAGCCTATAGTGTCATTATACTTTTACTGACATTGAGAAGGAACACTATTCTCACAATGGTTTTTCCAAAATGAACAGTCAGTTGTGGATCAAAACAACATATAACAAAAACTCAGGGATCTAATAAATTATAGGGGTTTCTTTTAAGGGGTTTGGCTCTGAAATGAAGGTTTCAGAGTATTATGCAATTCGTATTAAAATATGCTCCCTCATTCTAAGTACTCCAAATAAAATAAAATAAAATAAATGTAATCTCCTATGTCTGTTTCCACTGGCATTGTTCAAAAGAATCTTCATTTAGAATAACTCAAAAGATATGTATGATACTGCCTGGGTTGGCAAACACAGTTACCTTCTGTCAACATTCCTTTTTCCTTTTAAGTAATTTCTGTCATCTGAATGTATATTATATTACTCCCACTATGCAATTTATACATTACCACTGAATGCCAAGGAATGGAAGGTCATTGGGTAAGTTCCCCAATGTGCAGCATATGCTACAGTCATGAAAGCTTGAGCCTTGTCACCTACTATGAACACAAGCTGTTCCCAGCTAATGTGATATAATTTGCTGTTGTATGTACAATAAATATTAAAATGACAACCGCAGTGTGAAATTTAAGTGTCTGCCTGCTTCCTGAGAGATATTTGTACATTTGATTATGGAACAGGCTTTAGCAAAGAATCCATCTGTAGTCATATTTTATTGAGAAATACTAGGAGAATTTAAGCTTAGAAATTAAATTAAATTTTAAGAAATACGGTTTGCTGGAGGTGCTATTCAACCTTTTCTACAAAAATGTAATCTCACATGTAAATCAATGGGAGTCTTGTCATTGCCTTTAAAAGAAGTAAAATCATACCCTAGTTTAACAACCTCTTAGTTATTAGGCCATAAAGAATTCAAAACTGCTTTTCTTTTCATACCTAAAATATTCAGTAATCTACAAAATACCATTTTCCTGTATACTGTAGCCTTTTGACATAAATACTTGTATTTTAGAAGCAGCAACTGCAGCAGTTTAGATTAAATTACATACTTTATTCTAGTGCTTCCAGTTTGCTCTCAACTGTACAAGCTTTTTTCAAAGTATATTTGTAGTGATCCTGACCAAGAGACCCTTGGATGTCAATGAATTAGTGATCCATGTAACAGTTGACCTGAGTAGTCTCAAAGCTGTGCTGTTTTGCACTATGCTTCACACGGAGTGTGGTCTTCATTCCTGTGTTGTGCTGCATTAATTCTTTGGTCACAGAATTAAATCAGCTATCTTATTATAATAGACGATCCTGCAGGCAGCTTCCAAATGGTATCAGTGATTACGACACCTGCATGGCCTTGCCTTTATCAAAAGGTGCAGCAAGAAGTTATCATGAGAACATTCTTTCTGTTTGACAGCAGAAAATAATGAATAGAGTTGTTTTCTTGTGAGAAAACTATAATTGCTTGAATGGCCAAAAAAAGGGAGATGTTTATACATGAAAAGGATCTGGTGATAAAATCTACTTGGGATCTGTCCAACATTACATGAAAGCATGGTTCCCAGCGCTTGATGGGACATAGAATTTACTCACTATTTATATTCTTATTTCTTATTAAAACAGCTATTCTATTAGATCATTTGCTGTTGGACCTTTCTGATTGAGATCCAGAAAGAACACTGCACTGTCTCTCTCTTTCTCTCTCACACCCTTTCCTTTGCCTCAGTGCCTAACAATTTCTCAGGGCCATTCTTGACTTGATTTTCTATATTCTGTTCTTCTTCAAACATAAACACATTTACAAAATTCTGTGAGGCTGATTAGCCCTTTTCCTTCAAGAAAGAAGTAAAGAATCCTATGGTTGCAGAGTTTGAGTTCTGAGGTCATTTACTCTCAGAGATGATATTTTGAACCTGGAACTCTTTTCCCTCTCTGAAAAAAAAGAAAGCAAATTTTTACACTATCACGGGGTTGGTAGTAGAGATTATAACCTAACCTGATTGACAAATGCATCCTTGATTATAAATAAATAAATAAATAAATCATTTCAGGTGGAAGAAATCTTGGCAATCTAGAAGGTAACACTCTTCCAATAGTCAACAGAGAGGTGACTGGTAAACAACATGATAGTATGTATTCCAGCTTTAAATATATATATATATATATTATTTATTTATATATATACTCACTTAGGCATAGGAGAGATAGGTGAAGTGTCCGTCTTCTGCTTCCACTTGGATATACCCAATGCTTACTCCAAAAATGTCTGCTTTTTAGCAATGGTAATAGCATTGCAAAATATATAGCTGATAGAGTTCAGGAAGGCTTAAAAAATAACAACTACAACTGTGTAAATCTAATAGTAGAGTCTACTATGTCAGTCTAGAACACCACTGAGAGGTTTTTTTTGCTAAAAATAAGTAAATAATAATAATAATTAGTATTGTTATTTAGAGAGCTTTAAAATTAATCATACTGATAGATGATTTCACTTGTCCGAGAAAAGGCTTTTTCATTACTTTGAGAGGGGATAAGCAGTAACAATGCTGAACACAATAGTTCGGCATACACTGCTGTGCATCACAGTGATGGAAGGACAGAAAGCTCCTAAAAATCTTTGATTGACAGAATCATCTGATATGAGGAAACAAAAGACCTGACTGACATTTTTATTTGAAGATAACCTCTTTAAAATAACTGATTCTCCCCATTAAGAAACAGTCTTTGCTAACAAATGTGACTGGTTATGTTCAAGTATTAAGGGCGTAACACTGAAGCACCATATTTCCTTATTGAGAGTGTCCTGAGCAAGTCAAGTATTAAACAAACTACACTTTAGAGACTGGGCAAAAAACTCTTGAATATATAGATTCATGATTAAGCTACAATCAAAAAGTACACTTTCCACTCAGTGAAATGATGATGGGCTTTAAAGAGCAGATATCTCTTGTCTAACAATCCAGTCCATGGCCACTCTAATGCTAATGACAGTGGGTCCTTAACGAGGCCAATGCCCGTACAGGACTCGTCTGGAGTGATGAAGGTCAGCTGCATTACTCTCAACTTGCCTCCTACTAGCACATAAGCCTAAGGGGAAAGACTAACAGCTCATCAGTGGCACAGATGTGCCAGCAGGAAAATGTTCCTCTGGTTATTTATGGTTGAATAAAGTCATTTACAGAACCTCAGTGGAGCCAAAGGGCCATAACTAGACTTGAGAATCTATTTTCTTTTTTTAAGCCTCACAGGAATTTCTGCTTACTGTTGCATACAGTGCATTTATGAAATGCTCCCCTCAGAGAAAAATGGTTTTATCCAAAGCCATCATTTCACATAGATTTCTGGAGGGGGATTTCTGCAGAGGTTTCTGGAGGGGATTTTCCACTAGAAAATCAGGGAGAAATGTACAACTGGCATATGTTCAGTATTAATCTAGCCATCTAGCTGGACCAAAAAGAAAACAGTAACTATAAAGGAGAATAGAAAAAGAAACAAAGAAATAATGCCTTAAACAGTCAACAAAAGCATCTCTGGCAAACTTAAAGTCCAATGGTAATTCTACTTGAGGTAACGTAATCTGATGTATTCTAATGTATTTTTGGAACAATTTCCCTTCACAATAAGAGATTCTGTATTTTCACTTTTGAGCAGATAGAAGCCAAAACAGTACATCAAAATTTCAATATTTCCTGTGTGGCAGAAGTACTCTTTAGTGACCATTTCAACCACTGCCTGGAAAAGATTTGTCTTTGATGACTGAGAAGAGAAATTAGTAAGAAGAAAAGATTATGTGAACCTTGAGATGGACAAAGCTGAGATACATCAGAGGATGTGCTGCAGAAACAAAATATAAGAAGAGAAGGAGTCAGCATATTAATAAGCTAGAGGTTTGGGAAGAAGCTGAAAGAAAAGTAAATGGTTAAATATTAAGTACAGTCTTCCTGTTAGTAGTTCTTCCTGACTCTCAATTACATTTTCTATTCTATCTCTCTAAATACAATCCATTAGGGTTTCTCGATATAGCTAAAGAATAGTCCTACTACATGATTTAACACGACTCTTTAAAGAATGTGTCATTCAACCTGCTTCCTGTTTATCTTTTCATTGTTTGAACAATGCACAATGATCCTATATTGCATCACTTCATAGAGGTATACAACTTCCTTCACACAGGTACATTGACATTGATTTATTCTAATTATTTTCATTTATTCATCATGCAGCAAAACAGAAGTTCACTTTTAATTTACTGTGTCTATAAAACATATCTGGGAAACATTATACTCAACCTTAATCATTCCTGTGATCAAGTGAATCACCACTTCCTCCAGGCAACACATCATCTGTATTGTCATTCTCTGAAAAGTCAAAAGAAGTCCTGACACCTGTGTAATTTTGAATAAGCAAAGGGTTTTTATCATATTTTTCAAATTCTGTAATCTAAAACTGTCAAATTCCTCTATTAGGTTCTTTTACTTGTAAATCCTCTGTGCCTAATAGAATAATGTAAATCCATAAATAAGATCATTTTGATTTTTCACTATATAGTCACACTGCTTAGTCAGAAAGTATTATACAGATGTATGGCCACAGAATTGAATAAAGAAAAAGCAAACTCACAAACAAACAAAAAACAACAACACAACAATTTTCATAAACAGCATAAGTGATACCTGTGTGTGTATCAACACAGAACTAAGTGTCAATAATTATTTAACAAGTAGCCTAAATGCCCATGACAAACCCTTTCATAATCTCAAACAATCTTGCACATTATAGTGATCATAACTGGCTGATGTAGTTAGTTGCCAAGCCACTCTCTATCATATTTGAAAAGTCCAGGCAGTCAGGTGAAGTCCCCAGTGACTGGAAAAAGGGAAACACCACTCCCGTTTTAAAAAAGATTAGAAAGAAAGACCCAGAGAACCACTGACCAGTGAGCCTCACCTCTGTGCCTGGGAAGATCATGGAACAAATATTCCTGGAATCAATGTCAAGGTACAGACAGGACAAGGAGGTGATCCAAGATAACCAACACAGCTCCTCTAGGGGCAAATTGTGCCTGACCAGTCCTGCTTGTGTCCTGCTAAGATGGAGCAACTGCATCAGTGGCATGGGAAGACCATGACATCTCCCCATAAGGCCTTTGACAAAGTCTCATATGATATCCTGATCTCCAGGATTTGAAGGGTAGACCATTCAATAGATAAGGAATTGGCTTAATGGCCCGAGCCAGAAAGCTGGGGGTTAAAAGTTCTCTCTGGGTGGAGGCCAGTGATGAACGGTGTCCCTCAGGGGTCTGTCTTGGAACCAGTACTGTTTAATATCTTTATCATTGGCATAGACAGTGGGATTGAGTGCACCCTCAGCAAGTTTGCAGATGACACTAAGGTGAGTGATGCATTTGATACAAAAATAAGAAGGGATGCTATCCAAAGAGGACCTTGATGAGTTTGATAAGTGGGCCCATGTGAACCTAATAAGGTTCAACAACTCTAAGTGCAAGGTGCTGCACCTGGGTTGGGACAGTCTCGAACATTAGTACAGGCTGGGAGGTGAACTAATTGAGAGGAGTCCTGTGGAGAAGGACTTGGGAGTTCTGGTGAATGAAAAGTTTGACATGAACCAGCAGTGCATGCTTGCAGCCCAGAAGGCCGGCTGCATCCTGGGCTACATCAAAAGAGGAGTGGCCAGCAGGTTGTGGTTGTCCCCCTCTACTTTGCCCTCATGAACTGCCACTTGGAGTTCTGTGTCCAGGTCTGGGGCTCCCAGCACAAGAAGGATGTGTAACTGTTAGAATGGGTCCAGAGGAAGGCTACGAAGCAGATAAGAGGGCTGGAGCACCTCTCCTATGAAGAAAGACTGAGAGACCTGGGGATGTTCAGCCTGAAGAATAAAAGAATCCAGCTTTGCAGTTTTTCAGTATTTAAAGGGGACTTAAAAAGACAGGGAACAACTTTTTACTCAGACAGATAATTGTAGGATAAGAGGGAATGATTTTAAACTAAAAGAGATTTTTATTATTTTATTTTATTATTTTTTAAACTAAAAAAGATTTTTATTACATATTAGGAGGAAATGCGTCACTCAGAGAGTGGTGAGGTCCTGGAACAGGTTGCCAAGAGAAGTCGTGGATTCTTATCTTTGGAAGTGTTCAGGACCTTGTTGGACGAGGCCCTGGGCAATCTGATCTAGTGGGTGTCATCCCAGCCTGTGCCGTGGGGGTTGGAACTAGATGATCTTTAAGGTCCCTTCCAACCCAAGCCATTCTATGATTCAGTGGTTCTGTTAAATAATGTTTAGGTTATCCCATTTGCTAAAATCATCATATATATATTCATTTATATTTTTGAGATTTATGTATGCAGTTCTGAAGTCTACAATTAAGCTTTTGATTTAAACATTAAAGAATATGAAAGGGTTTTTTTATCTTAAATTTTAATCTTAAATTTTTTTAAAAAAGATTTTTTTAAAAGATTTTTTCCGTTTTTTTTTTTTTTTAATCTTAAGTTTTAATCTTAAAGATGAAAAAGAAAATCTTATTAAAAATCAAAACAATATGTGCTCCATCAATGTAACAGAAAAACAAAAACTACTAACTTCCATGTGATTAGAACATTACTCTTAATGACAATATGTATTTCAGTAGAATATATATTGATGTTAGAAAAATAACTGTTCTGTTCATTTTATGTCAGATGAAAAATTAGCTTTGCTTTAGTTCATTTGCCTTGTGGTAACCTCTGTGGTAAGTCACAGAATTCACAGAGCCACAAGAAAGACTGAAGACAGTTGTACATGTTATAGAAAAGAAAAATTTTTGTAATAATTTTTTTTCCAGTTTTTTTCTGACATCATATACTCTATTACTTCAATAAAATGAAACTTCCATGGTCTACGGTTAAATAAAGATTTGAGAATCATAATGCAACATATAAAATATCCATTAGTATATTCCCTTAGTTTTTCAAGGAGCTTGCACAATATTTAAACTGTATAACACATGACATTTCAACATACTATAGGCATGGTAGACTCCTTAAATGCATAAAATGCAAATGTCATTCCTTACAGTAAAACACATGTTTACACAGAATGATGAAGAGCAAAAATACAAAATGTCTCAAAATGTCTCTAATCTTTCAAATGTATTCTTTGCATGAAGTTAATTAATAAAATATTCTTCACACACATTTTGTATGGTACACACTTCCTGAATTTTATTTCCTTGCTTGCAATCCTTTCTCCCATTAGATAGGCAATTACACAGTTTTAAGTTTTCTTCCCATGCTTTGGTTCGTGTCTTGTAATGTAGTCAATGAAAAATGACAAGTGTTCAAAAGATTAAAAATAAATAAATTAAGAGTTAAATATCAGTTCCTGAGGAGTGTTACTCGTGTTTTTCTGTGATATAAACTGAAACCTGGTGTATTGATTACCTTGTAAGAAATATGTTTGTAGAATACTGTATTTGATTTATGTGACAAGGTTTTCATAGCAGGAGGACTGCAAGGGTGACCTCTGTGAAAAAAGCCTAGAAGCTGCCCCATGTCAGATAGGAGATTATTTTATGGGACCTGCCACTGGCCAAAGCTGAGCAAATGAGTGATGCTGGTTGCTCCTCTGTGAGAGCGTATTTAAGAAGGGGGGAGGAGGATGGGAGGTATGAGAACTGTTCTGCAACAGCAGCTGAGAAAGAGGAATGAGAAAATGTTGAGAAACAACCCTACAGACACCAAATTCAGTAAAGAAGGAGCGGAAGGATGTGCTTCGGATGCTGCAACAGAGATTCCTCTGAGGTGCAGACCATGTTGGAGAAGCTATCAAAACTGCAGCCTGAGGAGGACTCCACGTGGGAGCAGGTGGATCTAGCCTGAAGGAGGCTGTAGCCCGTGGAGAACCCCTGCAGCAGCAGGCTCCTGTAGAGAACTACAGCCCGTTGAAAGGAATGCACACAGGAGCAGAAGGTCTGGCAGGAGCTGCCACCTGTGGGGACCCATACTGGAACAGTTCATTCTGAAGGATGGACCCCATGTTATGGACCCATATTGGAAGAGTTCCTGAAGAACTGTGGTCTGTGGGAAGCCCATGCAGAATCCGTTTGGAAAGGACTGCATCCTATGGATGCACTGGAACAGGGGAAGAATATGATGAAGTGTCAGATGATGAAGTGCTATAGACTGACCACAGAGATGGTTCACCATTTCACTGCACTGCTTGGGAGAAGGAGGTAGAAAAGGGTGAGTGGGAAGAATCTGTTTTTATTTTGCTTTTAGTTCTCACTTTTCCAGTTTATTATTAGTAGTTAATAAATTAAATTAATCTTTCCCAAGCTCAGTCTATTTTGCCATGACAGTAATTTGTGATCAATCTCCCTGTCTTTATCTCAACCCACAAGATTTTTCATTATATTTTCTCCCCCTGTTCTGTTGAGGAGGGGGAATGAGAAAATGGCATGATGGTGCTTAGCTGTCCATTTGTTTTAAACCGCAGTAGACTTTTCTAGCACCCAACATGGGGCTCTTGAAGAATTTGAGATAAGGACAGTAACTGAGAGAGGTAATAGGCAAAACATGAACTGGATGTTGCCAGCATGTATTAATTGAGGTGAATGTATGTTGTTGTAAAGTGGTGAAGGGACAAGGGGTAGAGTGTCTGTAAATTGCCCCTTTTTCAGATTTGTGATCATGTTAAGTTGACATTGATGTGAGGAATTCTTTTTATTGATGTTACTGGTGTTTCTGAAGATTGTGTGATGAGTGTACATTTTAATGACCATTCTTAGTATGTTTTTCACAGAGATGCAAAATGAAATGTATTGAATACTGCACTGGACTAAGAAGTATATATGTTGAAAGGTGAAAAAATCAGCAACTCTCACCATGGATGTGCTGGATTCTCCATTATACCAAATCACATTGAGACTTGTCTCTTTGTATAGGGAGGGAGGATAATTAGCTATCTTGGGTCAAAGATGCAATGTTAAATTCCATAATTACTTATGGGTTATGTACATCACTTTTAAATATTGTAACACTTTCATTGACCTTATCTATTGCTGTCACTTGTCACTGTGAAGATCAATTTAATTTTATGTCATTCAAAGCACCTTTTATTCCTTTTTGCTGCCACAGCACATCTCAACGTGTTTCTTTCATTGAGCATTCTTAGGTCCCCAGCGGGCTCTTAAGATTCTACAAGTAACTATGTAATAAGAGTCAGTCTGACTCTGACTGCAAGGTACTGTTTTTCCTGCATTCCAGAAAAAAAAAAAAAAAAAAAAAAAAAAAAAGAGAAAAAAAAGAAAAAAAGAAAAAAGTAAAAAATAAAAGTGGGGAAGGGGGGACCAGCAGGGAGCAAATCCTCACTCTTCTACTCTCCAAAGCAAGATTATAAGGGGGCCTGGGGGCTTGATGTTAAGACAGAAAAAAAAAAAAAAAAAGAGAGAGAGGGAAAGAGAGGTGTGGGGAGAAAGAATTAATGTGAATATCTAAGTGATTAAAAAAAATAAAATAAAAAAAGCTAATAAGCTTGCCATAAATCTTCAGTGCAAAATTGAATTCAGAAATAAGCGGAAGTAAGGAGAAATCTAGGCCTTCAGAGAATTTTTGATGTTAGTTTACACAACAGGTATGTTTATATCATTTAAAGTCTCTCTTTCTTGACTTTCTTGACTTTCTTGCTTGACTTCAGCTCACCTGGCATACTTAGTGAACAGAATTATTCATGTAAACAATCTATCCAAAATCTTCTCAAAGTCAAACAGAATAGGTAGTTACAGCATTTCTTCAGCATATAATTTTTTTATTTATTTATTTGCTGTTATTTATTATTATTATTACTGCCTGCAGTATTGGCCTGCAGGTTGTTGCCAGTATACAACAGCAAACAATGTCTTTTCTAAAGCAATTTTTAAATTCAAATGTTGTTCAGTACAAATGGTATAGTACTATCATCCACCTTGTTTTCAGCTTAAAAAATGAGACTTCAAGGGTAACCTGGAACAGAGATAATGGACACTTGAGCTCTTCAAAGAAAACCACTTAGAATCCTCACTGTTCCTGCTTTGAAATTGTTTAAAGGGGGGCCTAACAGTAATAAATTATTCAGTACAATGTGAAAATTAAATGCCATTTAAAAATATTTCAAACATTAACTTTCAAAGTTCATTTTAAAAAGGAAAAGTCAAGAAATCAAGGGTAGCAAAGCATTTCATTATGTGAATAATTAATCGCTTAAAATGATTAGCTTCAAAGGAAAGCAATATCTGTAAATAAGGTAATAAGCTGCTCTATGTGATTTGATTTTAAACCTCAAGATCTGTATTTTCTCATGCTGTACTCATGGAAATTTTGCAAAACCAAAAAACATTTTTGCTATTTACCTCAGTCTGCGAGGCTGCTATTTAACTGTTTTTGTTTGTTTGTTTGTTTGTTTGTTTTTCTTTTTTTTTTCTTTTCCCTGTGCAAAACATATAAATGATCTGTACACCATAAGGTAACATGAAGATTAAATGAAACATTTGCTGTTTCAATATGTATAAAACTATGTAGGTATTTTAAATTGTTTTACTTTTTTCACCTCTGTCCCAAATTCAGAGACTTAAACAAATTCGTAGACTTGGTGGGTATGGAAGAACTTTTACAGAAATAATTGGTCTCTGCTTTAGCAGGTTTCACATCATTCTACTCCAACCCAGATGCATGACCAAGGCACTTTTCCCGTCCTCCCTTTAAGATAGCTCATTGACTGCAATGATTTAAAATAATGTACAGTAGTATTTCTTATCTAATTATGGCATATGTTTTGAGACAAAACTGAAATAAATTATGTCTTAAAAGCCAAAAGTCCATCTCTTTTATGGGGGGCTGAGAAGGGTCTTACTTTACAACAGTTGTTCTGGCTAAATGCTGTTACACAAACAGCGTTCAGTGTTCAGTGACCAAGAACACTGAAACTGATCTGCAACTGCTATGCATGAATGGAAAGGATGAGCAAATAAATGTTCCACTTCTGACTTGGTCATTGTTTACACCCAGAATGGAGAATTGTGATTTCTTGTGCTAGGAGGAATCAGGAAAGGTTGTCCTTAAAGCTGAATTACACCCAAAATATGGACTTAGCAATTTTGATCATTCATTGAGTGTGAATTAGAAAAATCATGTAAATTTCAAATGATTGCAGCTTTTCTTGAATTACTGTGTATTGGATTTACATGGAAATGTTTTGGTAGCAGGGGGATGCAGGGATGGCCTTCGTGAAAAGAATCCAGAAGTTGCCCCATGTTTGATAAGGGCCAGTTTCAGCTGGATCCAGAGGGAAGCACTGCTAGCCAGAGCAGCGCAAATAAGCGAGGTTGTTTACACCTCTGTGAGAGCAGATTTAAGAAAGGGAAAACAACAACAACAAAACACTGCTGCCCAAAAACAACTGGGACAGTGAGGAGTGAGAAACATCCCTGAAGACCCCAAGGAGGGCAGAAGGAAGGCAGGAGGGCAGGAGGTGCTCCAGGTTCTGGAGCAGCAGTTCCCCTACAGCCTGTGGAGAGGACCCTGGTGGAGCAGGCTGTCCCCCTGCAGCCCATGGGTCCCCCATGGAGCAGATCTCCATGCTGCAGCTCCCCCGTGGATGGAGGAGCCCCTGGTGGAGCAGGTGGATGTGGCCTGGAGGAGGCTGCGGCCCATGGAGAGCCCCTGCAGGAGCAGGCCCTAGACCAGAGCTGCAGCCCATGGAGAGGAGCCCCTTCAGGAGCAGGGGGTCTGGGGGGAGCTGCCGCCCAGCCGTGGGGGACCCGTGCTGGAGCAGTTTGCTCCTGACGCATGGACCCTGTGGTATGGAGCCATGTGCGAGCAGCTCCTGAAGAGCTGTTGCCTGTGGGCAGCCCCCTCAGGCTTAGCTCGGGAAGGGAACGACGGCATCCTGTGGGAGGGGCACCACATGGAGCAGGGGAAGAGAGCGACTGTGAAGGAGCGGCAGAGACAAAGTGAAGGGTCAGGGACTGACCACAGCTCCCATTCCCCTGCGCAGCTTGGGGGAAGGAGTTGGAAGAAGGTGAATGGGGGAAGGTGTTTTTTGTTTCTTTGTTTGTTTCCTCACTGCTGTAGCTTGTTGGGAAAAGATAATAAATTTGATTAATCCCCCTATTCTGAGTCTGTTTTTCCCATGACAATAATTGTTGAGTGTTACCCATAGTATGGTCCCAGATTTGGAGAAGTTCCTGAAGAGCTGCTGCCTGTGGGAAGCCCCCACAGGATCAGTTTGGGAGGGATGGCATCCTGTGGGAGCAACTCCATGATGGAGAAGTGGCAGTAAGTGACTGAAGGAGCAGCAGAGGTGAAGTGCTATGGACTGACTAGAGCCCCCATTCCATTCCCCTGATCCCACTTCATTCCCTGATCCCAAGTTTCCACTTGGGGGGAGGATTTGGAAGAAGGTGGATGGGGGAAGGTGGTTTTAGTTTGTTTCCTTTGTTTCTCACTGCTCTAGCTTGTTAGTAATAAGTAATACATTTTATTAATCTTCCTATGCTGAGTCTGTTTTTCTCATGCTTGTAATTGTTGAGCAATCTCCCCATTCTTGTCTCAACTCTTGTGTGCTTTTCATTCTATTTTCTCCCCATTTCCCTTTGAGCAGGGGAAGTGGGAGAGTGATTGAGAGTGGCTCAGCTCTGCCACACATTGCAAGATCTAAGAAATACAAAGATTTTTCTCATATATGTGCTGCTTGGAGAATGTTATGTTTTAGGCGTTTGGTGTATACACTGTAAAAAAAAAAAAAAAAAAAAAAAGACAAAAAAACCCCTTCATGTTAATTAAAGAAGTTCTAACAGAATCTGTCTTCATTATTCAAAGCCTAACTAAAAATTCTGTTAAATAAATTACACAAGCTGCCTCTACTAGGCTGAGCATTGGTAACTTCACAGAGGGAAGAGCCATTTGTTCCATAGCAACTGTAGGAACTCAGATTCTTTCCTGATAAAGGAAAAGACTGAAACCATACACCATTTCTGCACAAGGTAGCAGTCCCAAAAACAATTCCTTGTTATGGCTAGGGACAAGTTCACATCTCACCACACATATAGTGGTTCCTAATTTCCTCTGACATAGGTAACATAGGTTCAGTCCTTCTTCTCTTCTATCTCAAGCTATTGTGTAAATGATAAAATTATTTTGGAGATTTATGTAAAATCCAGTGTTTCTGGTCACTGTTACCAGAAATTGTGAATATCTAAATATTTATATTGCATATGATCAAATTATTTAACTGTCAGTGCTAAAAAGTGTTCTCTTATTAGAGGAATTGCAATATGAATTCCTGTTAAGTCTTGATAAAATGAAGACGTCTATCTCAAGAAATGATATAATGTGCTTTAAAGATAATTTTAAATTGTGCTGAGTGAATTTTCCTGAACAAAAGTAGTAACAAACACTTGCTAGTATATTGTATATGCACACACACATATATATAATACATATGGACACATATTCTAAACACTACTCAAAACATCATGAGCTGATGTTAATTATATCACAAAATGAAAGCACTCAGTCAATAAATATGCTAACAGTTCATTTTGAAACCTGACAAGTTTAAAAGATTATTTTATCCACCGTAAAAAATTCAGTACAAAGGGAGTTATTCAAACTCTGTCAATTGAATAAGCAAAATTTATTTTCTCAGTTTTACAGCATTCTTCACAATTTCTAATCTTCACAAAAAGAAAGAAAGGTTATAGGAAAAAAGCCAGAAAACAACACTGGGAAGTAACCTTCCAGTTCAGTTAAACCCATACAACCTGAAATTCATTTGGAACAGTTTACAGGTTGTTTCTCCCTATGTAGGGAGAAAGGCTTTGTTTGTGTATACCATTCTTTTACCTTCAGAAATAATTCACTGGTGTCTATAAATCTGTACATTTTTCTGAAGAAAAAGAGATTATTATAGTCTTCTGTCTACTTTTCAAGATTTTTAATCCTAACAGATTATTATGTGGGTAACACTCTTCGTTTTCAATTCAAATAACATAAAGTGTAAGAAAGGTTTGAGATAAGTCCATTGCTTATGGAACAATAAAATCTAATAATACTTTCTTCTACTTCAGGTTACTTGAAACATCTGTTAACATATAGACCATACTCCTTAAACTGTAAAATAGGCAATGTATAAACACTAACAGTGCACTTAAACATCACCATGATTCTGTGATCATATTTCCTCAATTAAAAGTGAACACTCATAGACAACCTTTTGTATCTGACCTTTCCAAATAACGTAAAATAATGGGAATACACATCCTATCCATCACCAAAGCATATGGACTGCTAACAGAAACAGTTGCATGTAAGTAAAAATATTAGCAGGGGGTACATAGAATATGGTCTCCCCTATGGAAAATATTTCTACAAAACAAGCAGACTGTAAGTTGAGTATGTTGCAGTGATTCTAACACTAACCAACACATTTCAAGGCAGAAGGCATTCATCAAGATACTCATTTTCACTTTTTTCACACATACATTACAGTTACTTCAAGCAGATCTAGAAATCTGAAAGACTATAAGTTTTGATTGAACCAAGTGTTATTTCCTTACTGACTATGCTAATTCAGCAAAATGTTAAAACTGAGCTGAATAATCATGCAAAAGATTGAAGCTTTAAAATACTAGCTGAAACATGATTACACATTTTATAACTATTCACAAATCCAATAGATTCAAAATTTTAATCTTTCTGAAATTTGCTGAACTTTACAGTGCACTGCAGAATAAGAATTCTAACATTAAGAATTATTAAAAAACAACAACAGCAAAACTAGTGCACAGTATAGTTATAACTCCATGGAATAAAATTGCCTTTTATGTTTTTTCTCATTATTATAATGTACAAACCACATGTATTTCCTAATAGAGTCATAAATATATGTTCTATTATGAAACACATGCACAGGGTGCTTCATCAATAACTAGCAAGCAAAAGATATATTAATAATGTCTGCATCAGAATTTCAGCTCAAGGAGAATTTCAGCTCAAGGAGATCTAAAAGCTTCTCTACATTTCTACTTCCAGTTTCATGTTCTATTTTCAATCACACAATAACCAAAATGCCTAAATGTCAAGGTGCAACTGGCCACCATTCTGATATACAGCAATCAGCTCCTTTGCCAAGAGAATAAACGTGGAAGAATCTGTATAAACATACACTATTATCATCCCCAAACAGTCTACTGCAAGCAATCAGTAAACTCCAAAGAACTTCTGCAGATTCCAAAACATGGGAATAACAGGTAAACAGCCTCTGCCTTTTGAATCTCAGAGAGGATCCAGGCACCACTCCAAAGAAAATATAGTAATGTCCTTGCTGAGAATACTACTCCAGAAAGTAATTTGATTCAGGAACCTATCCTGTCTTCCTCTAAGCTGTCCCTCAGTTCCTTTCTTTAACAACTGCACAGAGAGATTAGCCTTACCTTTCTTTCTTGGGCAAAGAAATGTATCTTTTGCCTGAAGAGGTCCTGCTTGAGTAGGGATAAATGCCTGGAAGATTCAAGATAAGCATATTCAATTGCTGCAGATGCTAGGTCCTAGTGTGATGACTCTGAACAAAAAGTATTGAATATACTCTTCAGCCATTCAAGGTTATTCTTGCAAATTCAAGGGGTAAGCAGGCTGGAAGCAATGTGTCTTTATTCATGTGTTCTAAAATCATCTTAAATCCTTGAGTGGTTTTTTTTTGTTTTTTTTTTGTTTTTTTTTTTTTTTTTTTTTTTTTTTTTTTTTTTTTTTTTTTTGCTTGCTATGTTTCTCTCTAAATATGCAAAATTGACCACTAGGAAATACCAATGGAGACAAAACATCATGGGGAACTGTTTGAGATAACAGTAAAATTTCCACAAATGAAAAGAAAGAAGAAAAAGAAAAAAGAGAAGAGAAGAGAAGAGAAGAGAAGAGAAGAGAAGAGAAGAGAAGAGAAGAGAAGAGAAGAGAAGAGAAGAGAAGAGAAGAGAAGAGAAGAGAAAAAAGAAAAGAAAAGAAAAGAAAAGAAAAGAAAAGAAAAGAAAAGAAAAGAAAAGAAAAGAAAAGAAAAGAAAAGAAAAGAAAAGAAAAGAAAAGAAAAGAAAAGAAAAGAAAAGAAAAGAAAAGAAAAGAAAAGAAAAAGGCTGACCACACCTTTGCATTAATAGATGTAATTCAAAGTTTCAAAATGTGTTTTGCCTTCTACAGGTGGATCACCATTACACAGAAGCAACACCACGCCATAGTTTTAATGTCAATATACTTAAATATATGAACATTACAGGGAAAGACAATTTTTAGCTGCCTGAAATAAAACTTCCAGTTTTGCAAGAAATGAATCAATACAGTTCAGCAGTTAAATATGAGAGAAAAATGACTGGAGAAAAAAATAAATAAAATGCTTTAAGGTAAGAGAAAAAAGAAAAAAAAAAAAGATAAAAAAAAAAAAAAGTAGTTATAAGGCCAATTATGATTTTTTCCAATCAAAATAATAACAAAGATTTAGTTTTATTTCTTAGAAGTTTAACTAAAATCTCTAAAATCTGTAGATGACTTGTAATCTACAATGGTATTTAGTACTTCAGCAAACCTAAGGAACAGAAAGAAAAGATGTTTTAAGTAAATCGTATATCATTTCTTGCTAAGGGTATTATGCAAAACAACCCCTCTCCCCCCTAAAAAAAGCCCCACAATATTGTAGTACTCCAAAATGTATGGAGAATTCTATTCTTTCTAACTAGTGACTTCTTTTATATTTCTTTTTTTTTTTTTTTTTTTTTCAGTTCATAATTTATTTTAAGGATTAGAAATTTTTAAAAGTTCAAATGAGTCCCAGTTGTCATGTTAAACCAATGTAATCACATTGTTATTTGCAATATAAATCAAACTGACACCTTTGTGGTACCATTGGGGAGTGAAAGATAATGGATTACTATTAAGGACCTTGAAAAGACAGGTTTCAGAGTTTAACAATTTCAGTAGATGTAGAAATCCTAAGAACGTAGCATTCTGCTTCCTCTTGTTCATCCAGTTATTTTCTCCTGTATTTAAGTTTAAAATATGGATAACATTCTGTTCATTAGCAACTACTTCCAATAACTCTATATTTAGTAGTGGCTTTGCTTCAAAGAGTCCTATATTGTTGTCAGTAGTTTTACAAAGTCTCCAACAATTATAAACATATAAAAGAAGAGACATTCCCTACAGATGACACTCTGGCCACTGACCATTTTTCATACTAAATAACAAAATCTAATGGAATCATTTTTCCTCAGGGTTAAGACATTCTTTCTCCTTGGAATTTATATAAAATCAGTACACAAAAAAGAAGGTGAAATACATCTTATTGTCTGTGGCATTTATCCAAAATCACGGCAGAGCAGTGGCCATGTATATTCTCTAAATATCTTGTTAAATAATGTCTTTCCATTTACTTGATTGTACTTGTATTTAAAAAAAAAAAAGGAAAACAGCTACAAAAGGGAAAGAAAGGTATCTACTGCAAAATAGTCCACAGTACTGTAGCAGGTTACTGCTGCAATTAGAGCTGGAACATATACCAGATTTTCCCACCTATCAAGTGCATATTCTAATTATCCTGAAACAGTTTCTCAACTTAACTTTTTCAATAATCATAAAAAGGAAAAAATGAAAAGTTGATTCTTGTTTTCAAAAAGGTCTTAATTTTTCTGCGTGCTGGAAAAAAAGTACTTATGGGCAAACTGGCAAGATGCCACCTCTGTAAGCTCTGAAAATACACAGGCTGATATAAGCCAGTAGACCTTCATTCATTTTAAGAAAACTGTGCTCACACAATGCAGTAAGGACACGAGACTAAGAATGCATCCAAACTTCCTTTCTTTCCCTGCAGCTTGAAGTTGTTATGGACTTTGCATGCCCAATATCTAACGGCAGGAAAGAGTCTGAAAAACTAAATGTGCGTAAAACATAAACTGTAGTGGATGTAGGTGGCAAGATTTTGGTAACAGAGTGGTCTGCAGGTGTCATGTCTGTGAGGGGATATCAGGTGATGTTCTGCCTTGGACACAGCTAATTCTAGCCTTCTTTGCATGGAACCACAACAAGAAAATACAGCCTATCAGCCATATGTGTGGTTCCTCTCAGAAAACATATTAAGAAAGGGCAAAAATGACACAGAAGCAGACAAGAAGGGAGAAAAATGTGAGAAACAATCCTGCAAAAGCCAAGAGAAGAAAGATGTGGTGGAGGTGGTCCAAGCAATACTTCTCATATTCCCTGAGGCTCATGGAGAGGAGCTTGGTGAATCAGGTTATTTCCCTGCAGTCCATGGAGTCCATGCAGACCAAAGTGGATATTCATCCTGCAGCCCGGAAAGGACTTCACTCCAAAGCAGTTGGTTATTTCCTGAAGGAACTGTGGCCCACAGAGAACCTACACTGCAGCAGATTTTTTCCTGATGGACTCCAGCCCATGGAAGGATCCCCATCAGAGCAGGAAAAAATTGTGAAGAAGGAAGAGTGGCAGAACAGTTATGGACTTACCATAAACCCCTGTTCTCCATCCTCTGCTCAGTTACGCTTTGCTGGGTGGGTGTCAAGGTGATGGACAAGGTTACCTACCACATCACCAAATTTAGATTTGCTTTGAACAATGACTGACTCACCAGTAACAAACTGACTCATCTCAAGTACTGTGTTCAGTTTTGGGCCCATTACTACAAGAAGGACATCAAGGTGCTTGAGCATGTCCAGAGAAGGGCAACGAAGCTGTTAAAGGATCTGGAGAACAAGTCTTACGAGGAACGGCTGAGGGAGCTGGGATTGTTCAGTATGGAAAAGAGGAGGCTCAGGGGCGACATTATTGCTCTCTACAGGTACCCTAAAGGAGGCTGTAGTGAGGTGGGGACTGGTCTATTCTTCCATGTGTCCGGTGATAGGATGGGCTAAAGTTGTGCCAGGAGAGGTTTAGGTTGGATATTAGGAAAAACTTCTGTATCAAAAGGGTTGTTAGGCATTGGAATGGGCTGCCCAGGGAAGTGGTTGAGTCACCATCTCTGGAGGTCACCATCTCTGGAGGTAAGCTCTACATTTAGATGTAGAGCTTAGTGATATGGTCTAGTGGAGGACCGGTTAGTGTTAGGTCACTTAGTTGGACTAAGTGACCTTGGAGGTCTCTTCCAACCTAGATGATTCTGTGGTCTCTCTTTAGTCCAAATGTCCAACTCAAATAATTGTTGCTTGGTTCACTATAGCATCAAAGAGTCCAAACAAATATTCCTAAATGTCAGAAGAGGGAAATATTAAAATTAGATCCGTAATTGGTTAAATAAGTTTTAAAGATATAGTAGCAAGTTACCAGTTATACCAAAACCTAAGCTTTAGTAGCTCCCCTGCCTCCTTTGAGGTCACTCTTAGAATCTACTGTTTCATTTTGTTTTCCTTTTTTGTACCAGTTCTCAAAATGTTGTCAATGAATACAAACTGCATGCTGAAATATAGTTTATCTTTAATCATCTTCAAGTAATACATAAATGTAACACTGAAAATTTGGCCTGTTGTCTAGTTTCTTTTCTTCTAATTTCTATCAACATTGACTCCACGCTACTCCTGAGGCAGATTTCTATTTAATTACTTTAAAATATTTTGGGAAGAACAAAGTGAAATTTAACCCTCTTATAATTTCTTCAGTTCCTTCTTGCATAGAGAAATCTCACTTGCAGATTAATCCACAGATAAACAAGGCAAAGGTTTCCATTATCCTATAATTCATGCTCAAAATAAAGATTGCCCAACATCAGGAAGGGAAATTCCTATTGTCTACCACACCTCAGGAAATACTCACCTCAGTGCATGTTTTAATGAGGAAAATAAATATTGACTCCCCAGAACTATAGTTCACAGAAATCGTTAAATATCTATGTGTATTTGGATCAAGCATTTGCTGGAGCCCTTGGACTTAGTTTTTGGACCTGGTGAACATCAGCAATTACTGTTAACTCAACAGTGGAAAGGGTCAGGCCATCAAGTACTGAAATACTGAAATTCAGGGACAGTCTTGATTGACTTCTGAATTAAACCAGTAAAAAGAACAGTGTAAAAATTGAAACAAAAGCAAGAATAATGCCTTCACTGTATATACAGGAAATAATCAATTATATTTAGGCACATAAATAGTGGCAATCTAGTAGCAATTGGAACTTCCAAACTGCTGACCACTTTGAGATGCAGCATTAGCTGCTCATCTTGCTGGAGAGAGCAGAAGTCAAGCTGTTGTCCAGGAAGTAAATTAAAGGTTAGAAGATCTAAATTAAGCATCTGAAATCTTTTGAAAACTGGAAAGCCTTGTATAAAGAAACTTTCTAGAAGTTGATCTGGTTTGTTTGCCTTTCAGATTAGAATATTAAAGAATGTATATTTTTTCTATTTTTAGCTTTCTGTATCTACTATTTGTTATAGCACATCACCATGGGCAAGGCTACTTTCTACTACAAGTTTCATGATATGTTTGAGTTAAATTATTGTGTCACCTGGTATTATGAGTGTCACAGATACATAACAAGTTTTAAATTAAAAAAATAAAATCCATATTTGCTTGCTATTAAATATCATAAGCTTACCTTACCGGCCTATAAATGAGGCCTATAATTTTGTTGTTGTTACATAACAATCCATTTAGAATCATAGAATCATAGAATATCCTGAATTGGAGGGAACCCATAAGTATCATTGAGTCCAATGCCTGGCACCACACAGGTCTACTCAAAAATTCAGACCATAAGATTAAGTGTACAGTCCAAACGTTTCTTAAACTCTTGCAGGCTTGATGCCATGACTATGTCCCTGGGGAGCCTGTTCCAGTGCATGACAACCCTCTGAGTGAAGAACCTCTTCCTGATATCCAGCCTGAACTTCCTCTGTTGCAGCTTGACTCCATTCCCACAGGTCCTATCACTAGTCACTAAAGAGATCAGTGCCTGCCTCTCCACTCCCCCTTGTGAGGAAGCTGTAGACCGCGATGAGGTCTCCCCTCAGCTTCCTCTTTTCCAGGCTAAACAGACCAAGTGACCTTAGATGTTCTTCATACATCTTCCCCTCTGGGCCCTTCACCACCTTCATAGCCCTCCTCTCGATATTCTCCAACAGTTTTACATCCTTTTTGTACTGTGGTGCCCAGAACTGCACACAGTACTCGAGGTGAGGCTGCACCAATGCAAAGTAGAGCGGGACAATCCCTTCCCTCAATCGACTAACAATGCCATGCTTGATGTACCCCATGATATGGTTGGCCCTCCTGGCTGCCAGGGCACACTGCTGACTCATGTTCAACTTGCTATCAATCACAACCCCCAGATCCCTCTCTGCAGGGCTGCTCTCCAGCATCTCGTTGCCCAGTCTGTACGTATAGCCAGGCACTTGTTCTTGTTAATCTTCATGCTGTTGGTGATTTTCCATCTCTCCAGTCTGTCCAGATCTCTCTGCAAGGCCTTTCCACCCTCATCTGAGTCTACTCCTCCAAGTTTGGTGCCATCAGCAAATTTGCTCAAAACACCTTCTAGTTCTACATCTAAATCGTTTATAAAAACATTGAAGAGGACCAGCCCTAAAATGGAGCCTTGAGGGACCCCACTAGTGACCATGCGCCAGCCTGATGTGGCCCCATTTACCACAAGCCCTTGAGCCCTGCCTGTCAGCCAATTGCTCATCCACCGTATGATGTGTTTGTTAAGTTGTATGCTGGACATTTTGTCCAGTAGGATCCCACGGGAAACCGTGTCAAAAGCTTTGCTCAAGTCCAAAAAGATCACATCAGCTGGTTTCCCTTGATCAACTGGATGGGTGATCTTATCATAAAAGGAATTCAGATTTGTTAGGCAGGACCTACCCCTCATGAACCCATGTTGGCTGGGACCAATGACTGCATTGTCCCCCAGGTGCGCTTCAAGAACTTCAAGGATCATCTTCTCCAGAATTTTACCAGGTGCTGATGTGAGACTGACAGGCCTGTAGTTGCCACGATCTATTTTCTTGCCCTTCTTGAAAATTGGTACGACATTTGCCAGCTTCCAGTCCACTGAGACCTCTCCAGATTCACAAGATCATTGAAAAATAATTGAGAGAGGTCCCGCGATGGCGTCAGCCAGCTCCTTAAGCACCCTGAGATGAATCCCACCCGGTCCCACGGACTTGTATAGATCCAGGTGGAGCAGCAAATCCCGCACACGTTCAGGGGCGGTTGGGAGTTGATCATTCCCACCATCGCGGTCCTCTAGCTCAGGGCACCTGGGGTGTATTTACTTCGGCTGCGTAGAAGCTATCACGCATAAATGCCAGGCTCCGGATCCTCACTCACTATTCAGGTCAAGGACTGGGCTGCAAGTTTTGGCTTTAATTTGGTTACGTGCCTACATTGCTGTTTCCTGGCAGGTCATGGGAAGAAGGTTGGCTGGCTTGCGGCAGCTTACGTGCACGAGGCTTTTAGGCTGCAGCCAAAGCGTTCCTCTAGATCTGGAAGTTTGAAGATGGTTGGAAAAGCCATCTGAGTGGTTAGAAGGCTGCCTGGCAGAGAAGGACCTGGGAGTACTGGTGGCTAGTCGACTGAATATGAGCCAGCAGTGTGCTCAGGTGGCCAAGAAGGCCAACAGCATCCTGGCTTGTACAAGAAACGGCGTGGCCAGCAGGACTAAGGAAGCCATTGTGCCCCTGTACTTGGCTCTGGTGAGGCCGCACCCCAAGTACTATGTTCAGTTCTGGGCCCCTCACTACAAGAAGGATATTGAGGGGCTCCAGTGAGTCCAAGGAAGGGCAAAAAAGCTGGTGAGGGATCTGGGGAAGAAGTCTTATGAGGAGCGGCTGAGGGAGCTGGGATTGTTTGGTCTGGAGAAGAGGAGGCTCAGGGGCGACCTTATCGCTCTCTACAGATACCTTAAAGGAGGCTGTAGCGAGGTGGGGGTTGGTCTGTTCTCAGATGTGCCTGGTGAGAGGACAAGGGGGAATGGGCTAAAGTTGCACCAGGGGAGGTGTAGGCTGGATGTTAGGAAGAACTTCTTCACCAAAAGGGTCGTTAGGCATTGGAACGGGCTGCCCAGGGGAGTGGTCGAGTCACCATCCCTGGAGGTCTTTAAAAGAGGTTTAGGTGTGGAGCTTAGGGATATGGCTTAGTGGAGGACTTGTTAGTGTTACGTCAGAGGTTGGACTATGTGATCTTGGAGGTCTCTTCCAACCTAGGTGATTCTGTGTTGCGGTCTCCAAGCTGGGATACAACCACCTGTTAGTTCGGCGTAACTGAATTTTGTGTTCCTTGCACTAGCTGTTCCTTCACCTCCTCTTCAGAGACAAGGTCATGCATCTCTTTCACGCTCCTTCATTAGTAAACAAACCAGGATAGATTAAAGCCCCTTTCTTCACGTCAGTAAGATACCTGCCTTTGGTTTCAGTGAAAATTCAGGCCCTAGCACCTGAAGTTTCTTCTGGATGGTGTTTCTTCTGTATAGGGTAATTTAATTTCCCTGTTGAAGACTTACAAGGACGTAGTAACAAAAGCAAAGGCATAAAACAGTCCAGGAGGCATAGGCTGCTTTTGAGCCTGCAGCAGACTATAGGTATGATATTATCATTTCAGACAAATACACAGTCTACGTAACGTGAACGGTTTCAGCACGCTTACACTCTGCCAAAAGCCAGAAAATGGGACCTTCATTTTATGACCAGATGGAAAAGAAAAACAACAATGACGAAAATTAAGAGAAGGAACTTTTCCTTCACCTAAATTTTATTATTTTGCAACTCCTTCAGGTGTCCACAAGGAATTATCAACACCCTCCTCTCCCCTCCCCACCCCACCCCCCACCAAAAAATAAAAAATAAAAAAAATAGAGGGACATTGTGGCATAGAGGTATAATTTCAGTTCACACCAGAAGACATTCTTCTCACTGAAGTACAGCTAAGCCCCACAAAGCATCAAAACAAAACAAAACAAAGAAAGCCAAAAAGAGATGTATTTATGAGTTAGTTTTACGTGCCGGCATTATTTCCTTGTCTGGTCTCGCATTCAGGGCAAGATCTATCTGGGGGAGAACGTGTAATGCCGTGCAAGGTTGTTTGGTGGTATGAGCAACAACATGACTTTAAAATTTTGAGCTGTTTGTATAGAAGCAAAGTACAGAAGAGTACACTATCCCCGAGGGCAACGTAGAAACTACCTGTTGCTTCTCAGGTTTAAAAGTTAAAAGGTGTAAGCAGCTGTTTGAGTACCATACTGACGTATACATGAACATTTTCCTCTCCAATGTCCAAGTTGGAGTGCAACATTTTTCATCGTGCTCTCAGATCAGGATTCTGATTCTAACAATGGTTCCTAGTGCAAATTTCCAGAGAAGGGGGAAGCAAACCAGTCCTGACTGCTTTGAATGAGATGGAGAGAGCAAACAAATGTAGACGAAGAAGATAAACCTGTAGGAATGTTTTCAGATAATTGCCACTGTCCAAAAGCTTTAGAGTGGTTGAATCCTTCAAAGTTCATTACTGAAAACTCCGGCAGCATCACTGAATTTGAAGGAGTAAGATAGACTTGCACCATCGCAGAGCCTCAGCCACAGTTTAAATTGGCACTGCCTCTAACTTCACAAAAATGAAAGAGAAGAGGTCATCTTTCTACCTTGTCAGCTACTGGCAGACCTAGAGAAAGAAAAAACAAGAGTTGTTAACATTAGGATGTAATGTTTTTTTTTAGGACATCTCACTAAATGTGTAATATTGAGTAGTAACCAGACAACAAATGAAAGGGAAGAAGAAGGAGTAGAAGGTATTGCATGGCCTTAATTTCCGTGACAATTGACAACAACCACAATCCGCAATGATTTCTAAGTGCCTTACACCATTGACCCTTGAGGCACAAAAATGGGATTCCCACATTAGGTAAGGGGAGTACAATCCCTCTCAAAACACGAGAGTCTGGGGACCGCGACTGAGTACTGAAAATCTTAAGGCTAGGATGTTCACGTACCAGAAAGGAAACTCACATTTTAGCACTAAACAACTACCTTTCGAGGCAAGCTGGGAACCGGTTCTTTTTAACCCAGGGTCCATTTCAACATCTTCAAAGCTAAAGAAATGGTTGACTGCTCTGTTGAATTGTGCTCCAGGCAGAAAGACTCACGTTCCTATTAACAGAAAGAGCTTAATACCTTGCTTCTATCCTAAAGATGAGTTTTGGATTCAAACATACCCCATCCAAGCTGAACAACTACCTTAACTTTGTGGGGTTTATATTCTGCATAAGAGATTTATAACGTCAAGCTTCACAGCTTCTCCTCTGGATGCAGGAAGGAGGCTACAGATGTAGAAAAGGGCAAGACAACTTCCAAAACTAAATTGCATTGCCACAAAACTAATGTAACATATCCCTGCAAGCAGAGAAACTCCTTTGCAAACCACCACAGATGGTGGTTTTGCAAAGAGGGCTAAAGAGTGCAGAAAGGATTGCTTAACAACTGTATGCATACTGCCAACTTTATGAGCCAGTCAAACGGAGATGAGAGCTTGAGATCCCAACTGTGGCTTGGATATGCTGTGCACCATAGAACTTCCTCCGCAGAAGATGTCTTGTTGGGAAGCGCCTCTATTGGTGCCATCAGCAAATTTGCTCAAAACACCTTTTATTCCTACATCCAAATTTTTTATAAAAGGATTGGCCCTAAAATGTAGCCTTGGGGGACCCCACTAGTGACCATCTGCCAGCCTGATATGACCTCATTTACCACAACCCTTTGAGCCCTGCCCATCAGCCAATTGCTCACGCATCGTATGCTGTTTTTGTTCAGCTGTATGCTGGACATCTTGACCAATAGGATCCTATGAGAAACTGTGTCAAAAGCTTTACTGAAATCTAAAAAGATCACATCAGCTTGTGATCGACTTGATCTCAATGACTTCTTTGCCTCAGTCTTTAGTGGCAATATCGGTTGTTCTCTGGATACTCAGTACCCTGAGCTGGTGGAAGGGGATGGGGAGCAGGATGTGGCCCTCACTATCCATGAAGAACTGGTTGGTGACCTGCTACGGCACTTGGATGTGCACAAGTCGATGGGTCTGGATGGGATCCACCCAAGGGTACTGAGAGAACTGGCAGAGGAGCTGGCCAAGCCACTATCCATCATTTATCAGCAGTCCTGGTGATCAGGGGAGGTCCCAGTTGACTGGCGGCTAGCAAATGTGACGCCCATCTACAAGAAGGGCCGGAGGGCAGACCCGGGAAACTACAGGCCTGTCAGTTTGACCTCAGTACCAGGGAAGCTCATGGAGCAGATCCTCCTGAGAGTAATCACGCAGCACTTGCAGGGCAAGCAGGCAATCAGGCCCAGTCAGCATGGGTTTATGAAAGGCAGATCCTGCTTGACGAACCTGATCTCCTTCTATGACAAAGTGACACGCTGGGTGGATGAGGGAAAGGCTGTGGATGTGGTCTACCTTGACTTCAGCAAGGCTTTTGACACCATCTCACACAGCATTCTCCTCAAGAAACTGGCTGCTCTTGGCTTGGACTGGCGCACACTTCGTTGGGTTAGAAACTGGCTGGATAGCCGGGCCCAAAGAGTCGTGGTGAATGGAGCCAAGTCCAGTTGGAGGCCAGTCACTAGTGGCGTCCCCCAGGGCTCGGTGCTGGGGCCGGTCCTCTTTAATATCTTCATCGATGATCTGGATGAGGGCATCGAGTGCACCCTCAGTAAGTTCGCAGATGACACCAAGCTATGCGCATGTGTTGATCTGCTTGAGGGTAGGAAAGCTCTGCAGGAGGATCTGGATAGGCTGCACCGATGGGCTGAGGTCAACTGCATGAAGTTCAACAAGGCCAAGTGCCGGGTCCTGCACCTGGGGCGCAATAACCCCAAGCAGAGCTACAGGCTGGGAGATGAGTGGTTGGAGAGCTGCCAGGCAGAGAAGGACCTGGGAGTGATGGTGGATAGTCGGCTGAATATGAGCCAGCAGTGTGCTCAGGTGGCCAAGAAGGCCAACGGCATCCTGGCTTGTATCAGGAACAGTGTGACCAGCAGGGCTAGGGAGGTGATTGTCCCCCTGTACTCAGCTCTGGTGAGGTCGCACCTCGAGTACTGTGTTCAGTTTTGGGCCCCTCGCTACAAGAAGGACATCGAGGTGCTTGAGCTGGTCCAGAGAAGGGCGACGAAGCTGGTGAGGGGCCTGGAGAACAAGTCCTACGAGGAGCGGCTGAGGGAGCTGGGCTTGTTCAGCCTGGAGAAGAGGAGGCTCAGGGGCGACCTTATCGCTCTCTATAGGTACCTCAAGGGAGGCTGTAGCGAGGTGGGGGTTGGTCTGTTCTCCCACGTGCCTGGTGACAGGACGAGGGGGAATGGGCTTAAGTTGCACCAGGGGAGTTTTAGGTTGGATGTTAGGAAGAACTTCTTTACTGAAAGGGTTGTGAGGCATTGGAACGGGCTGCCCAGGGAAGTGGTGGAGTCACCATCCCTGGAGGTCTTCAAAAGACGTTTAGATGTAGAGCTTAGGGATATGGTTTAGTGGGGACTGCTAGCGTTAGGTCAGAGGTTGGACTCGATGATCTTGAGGTCTCTTCCAACCTAGAAATTCTGTGATTCTGTGACTAGATGGGTGATCTTATCATAAAAGGAAATCAAGTTAGTCAAACAGGACCTACCCATTGTGAACCCATGCTGGCTGGGACCAATGACTGCATTGTCCCCCAGGTATGCTTTATTAACTTCAAGAATAATCTTCTCCATAACCTTACCAGGCACTGATGTGAGACTGACAGACCTGTAGTTGCCAGGGTCTTCTTTCTTGCTCTTCTTGAAAACTGGTACAACATTTGCCAGCTTCCAGTCAGTTGGGACCTCTCCAGATTTCCACTACCATTGAAAAATAATTGAGAGATGTCCCACGATGACATCAGCCAGCTCTCTAAGCACCCTGGGATGAATCCCATCATGGACTTATATGGATCCAGGTGGAGCAGCAAATCCTGCACATGTTCAGGGTCGGCTGTGAATTTAAGAGCTTCTTTGTACATAAATTTTCAAGATTAATTTTTGGTTTAGCTTTAGAATTAACATTTTTTTTGTAAATTTTCCCTCAGTTCATGTCATATATTTATTAAGATATAATAATAAAGACTAAAAAAAATCTAGTCTAGTCATCTCCAGAAAAAATTTTTATCTCATGAAAGTGAAATATAATAGCCCTCAATCCATCATTATATACAGGAAAACTGGAGAAGGACAATAACAATACAACATATCTCCTGTCAAAATGAATAATCACAGAAAATCAGTTAAATAACTGAATACCTCAGGACAGAGAAATTTGACCAATATGTAATACGTACAGAAATTTTGTTTTCCTTGTATATTGCAATAAATTCAGACTATAAGCACTATACATCATTTGTGGCCGCAAAAGCTTAATCTTTTGTGATAACATTTTTCCAAAGTTAGAATTATTTTTTAGTTTTCTAGTTTTTCACTTAAGAGAGACTGAAAATAAGGATCCATTCAACATGTAGAACATGTTTGTCAGAGAACTTGCCCTTCAGTCCTCTTTGCTCATAGCGTTGGCTTAAAATGGTAGGTTCAAAATACCAGAAAAAAATATTATTTTTGATGGGCAGCGTCTATTCCCTATGGCAAAGCAAAGATCCCATAAATACCATGATACCATAAATACTGTGATCCCATAAACGACCCAAATGGTCAGACCTGTTCATCAGCTTGTGTTATGTTGGGATTTCCACAGATATGCTTAACTGAAGATTTTATATTTATGATAATAACTTAGAACTTAAAAATAAGGTTTAATTAACAATTCAAATAGCCCTTCTCTGACTTATATAAGTTGCTAGAAGATTTTCTTCTAATTCATATGCCTAGATTATTCCTTCCTCTTATGGTTTAGCTAAAGAGACTTATGTGGCAGCTCAAAACTATTTGCTAAGTCAGACTGCTTCACCACTTTGTCTAACCCATATCTGTTAATTCCCACCACTGAACTGCAATTCAGTCCAATCCAGTTCCAGAGAATATATTCCAAGCCAGAAGACATGCATAAACCAGAATCCAGGTTATCCCTTTTCTCCCTTTTAGACTACCAAATACACCTACCAGTGAAACTCAACCAGAAGCTACCCACTTTATTTTACAAATTACTGATACATTTCCTCAATAAAAAGTCTGTTTTTCTCTTGCCAATCTTCAATAGCCATTCCACCGCTATAATGGAGGTAAGTGAAGGCCACAAGACTGTGAAGAAATGGGTATTTCCTGTACTACTGGTTTTAGACTTTCATCATCACATAAAAACAAGAAGAATTTCATGAAGAGTAATCAAGAAGGATTCAATATATCCTAACAAGAATGTGATTGAAAGGGAATGATCACAGATCATTTTCACTCAGCTCTCTCTCTCTCTCTTTTATTTATTTACTTATTTTTCTGTCAACAGAAGAACAGCATTTCCCCAGAAAGGGAAATATAAGGGAAATATGAACACCTAGCTTTCACTCTCACATGAATAAGCAATGTCGAAGACTGAGAGACTCACAGGAGTGTGTGATTTCCTTTTTATTCTATTTATTCTATTTATTTATTTATTTTGGCAGCTGTGCACAATTTTCATCCCATGAGGTAAGTTTTTAGTAGGACAGAAGGAATTAACTGAAGGTAAATAGAAAGGGAAAAAATCTCAAAAGTAAAAATCTTAATAAAACACATTTATGCAAATACAAAAAATAGGAGGATGTTGATGCAAAGGGACTAAAAGAGAGAGTAGTACACAGTTGAATCAAAGAATAATTCAGCACAAGGCAAGGGTAAGAATGTCCCAAATGACCTTGAAATTCACCTGGCACTGATGGTACCACCTGGCACTATCAGGCCCTGAGAATCTACTTTGTAGTCACCACCCACTGATTATATCAGATGAATTTCTAGATATTTTATTCATTAGACTTTTTTTTTTTTTTTCCTTCTCTGGTATAATATGACCTGGTCTTGTTGTTCTTTTCCATCTTTTTCCCACCATCACCTTAAGGACTACTTTTGCACTGTTTTAGCTAATTGCTATAGGGGAAGTAAAATGACTCTAAAGCTATGCAGAGGTACTGTTTTAGTCCTGTGTTCACAACAGCATTTCATTCAAAATCACAACTTTATTTTTTTCAAAACATACCAAGAATTTTGCAGTTCAACATTTGTACAACATCATGTTGCTTGTCTGATGAGACTGGATGAGACAACATGTAGAATAGTACAGTTACTTATGACAATATTTTTTTTTCTCTTTTTGACTAAAAATTCTCTTCTTAGTGATTTGGAGAAATGTGTTTGTTTTTCAGCATAGACATACAAGTGCATGGGTTTTATTCAACTTGTTCTCTACATGGAAGTACTGGAACTTATACTTAGAGAAGCGCAGTTATGAAGGTATCTGCACCACAGGAGGTTCAGGTTACAAATTAGGAGATATTTCTTCTCAGAAAGAGTAGTCAGAACAGGTTGTCCGGGGGATCACTGTCCCTGGGGGCATTCAAGGAAAGGTTGGACTTGGTGCTTAGGGACATAGTTCTGTGGGTGACATTAGTAGGAGAGTGGTAGTTGGACCAGATGATCTTGAAGGTCTTTTCCAACCTTAATGATTCTAAGATTCTATGAAAAAAATCTGCCATTACACATCCCAATACGTTTGGTCCTGTTTAGGAATAGCCTATCTTGGAGTGAAATTTTTTGACTTTTAGATTTCATCTAAGATTTCAATGCTGTTTCTCATAGTATCCTATTGGACAAAATGTCCAGCATACAGATGTAGATTCACCCATAAATACATAATATGGTGGGTGAAAAATTGGCTGACAGGTCAAGCTCAAAGGGTTATAGAAAATGGGGTTACAACAGGCTGGTGATCTGTCACTAGTGGGGTCCAGTAGGACTCCATTTTTGGGCCAGTTCTATTTTTTTTTTTTCAATAAATTATCTGGATGCAGGATTCTAATGCATACTAAGCAAGTCTTCAGATGATACTAAATTAGGAGAAGTTGTTGTCTCCCTCAAGGGTGGAGAAACCTTGAAGAAAGATCTTGACAGATAAGAGGGGTGGGCAATCACCAACAATATGAAATTTATAAACAGGAAGTGCCAGATTCTTCACCTGGGATGGGGCAACCCTGACTATACATAAAATATGTTGGATGAGAGTCTGGATAGTAGCCCTGTGGAAAAGGACCTGGGTTTTCTAGTTAACGGCAAGTTGAATATGAGTCAACAGCGTGTCCTGGCAGCCAAAAGGGCCAACTGTATCCTGGGGTGCATCAAAGCATGACACTGATAGCTAGTCCCACTCTACTCCGTTCTGGTGTGGCCTCAACTAGAGTACTGTGTGCAGTTTTGAGTGCCACAACATAAGAAGGTGTACTGGGTCTGGCTGGAATGTTAACTTTCCCGGCAGCAGCCCATACAGTGCCGTACTCTGTACTTGTAGCTGGAACAGCAGTGTTATCACACCAGTGTTGTGTCTACTGCTGAGCAGCAGTAGAACAGCATTGGGCGTTTCTCTAACCCTCCTAGGGGGTGGGCAAAAAAGTGAGGAGAGAAACATCACTAGGGCAGTTGACCTAAACCAATCAAAGGGATATTCCATACCATGTGGTGTCACACTCAGCAATAAAAGGTGGAAACAGGAAGAAGAGGGGAGGGGTGGGCTCTTGTTAAGAAGACGTCGGTCTTCCTCTCGAACACCGGCTGCGTGCGTTGAGGCCTTGCTTCAAGGACGTGGTCAATCATCGCTCATTTGTGGGAAGTAGAGAGTAATTTCTTTCCTCTGCACTTTCATATAGCTTTCATTTATTTTGTTTGTTTGTTTTCCTCCCTTTTTCCCCTTTCCCTTTTATTTCCCCTTAGTTAAATTGTTTAGTTCATGGTAGTCTTTATTTAATTATTATAATTATTTCCCTTTAATTAAATTATCCTTATCTCAACCCGTGAGTTGTTCTTTGCTTTACTTCTCCCCCTCCTTATCTAAAGGAGGGGGAGTGAGAGAGCGGTTGTGGGGTTTAGCTGCCCAGCACGGTAAAACCACCACAGAAGGACATAAGAGAGTGTCCAAAGGAGCTCATCAAAGATGGGAAAGTGTATATAGGGGAAATGTATTAGGAGTGGTTGAAGTCACTTGATTTGTTCAGCTTAGAGGATGGGTGGTGTCCTCACTGCAGTCTACAGCTTCTTCACAAAAAGACTAATCTCTTCTCTCTGGTGATAGACTTCTGCCAGATCCAAGGGAATGGCAGAAGTTCAGGAGAGATTCAGACTGGATGTTAGGAACAGATTTTTCACTGAGAGGATGAATGAGCACTGGAACAAGCTCCTCAGGGAAGTGGTCACAGCATCAGGCCTGCAGGAGTTGAAGAAGCATTTGGACAACACACTCAGACCTATTGTTTAATTTTTAGGTATTCCTGTTGGTAACCATGAGTTGGAAATAATGATCATTGTTGATCTCTTCCAATTCAGGATATTCTATGTTTCTATGAAAACTAAATGGTCATATTACTAATACCATGTGAATGAATGAAAGTAAAGATGCATTCAGTTACTGCTTTTTTTTTTTTTTTTTTTTTTTTTTTTTAACAGAGAAGGAAAGCAAAGTAAGATTGACTTCATACCATACCTTTGCATTGACTTTTCCGTACTGACTAACATGATGACCAGAGCAAAAAAAAAAAGTGAATTCAGAAAATGAAAAGTATATCACCAAGCCCAAATTTTGAGACCCTAGCAACTTGAACTCTCTTGCTTGTCTTCCAATATAGAAAGAGCTCCAAATAGAGCACAAAGCAAACTCAGCAATTAAAGTTAACGTTTGTGCAAGTTCTAGAGTGGTAGGATATTAAAAGGGACAGTTTCAGTCTCACCAATTAAAGAGAACTGAGGTTATGCTTACTAAACCTTAAAAAATAGACCGAAAGACTAATGACTCACATTGGAATATACAAACTCAGATTTTAAAATAGTTGTCTATACTGCTATGACAGCTGCTTTATAGACTTCATTAAATGGAGAAGTATTCTTTGATGCTGTGGAAAATCAGACACACATTTGTAATGGGAGATTGATCAAGAAATTAAATAAAGAACTCATTTAAGTAACTGTTCTCTTTCCTAAGGACATCACTGTGAGACAGTTAAACTCCAGTCAAATATGGAAATATAATGACCTGTTACTCTTCTGTGTTTGTTATTTATAGGCATAAAATGCAACTGAAAATGCAGATGCAATGAATCCTTTCTTCACTACATACATGTACACAGTAAGAAAGCAGGCAAACAAAGGTACAGAGATAAGGGAGCAGAAAGAGGAAATCTTCTGATCAAAAGAAAGACCTTCTTAAGACCAAATGGATTTTAAAAAATACAAAGTGGTGATGCAAGGGATAAAAAAACAAACAAACAAAAAAACTCTTTTCCCTTTCACTGACAATAAGCAGAAGCAGAAGCCTTGAACTACTGAATTGCTGTCCAGGAGATTTAAGACAGATATAAGGAATAATGCTTCTCCAAATGACATTCCTACTTCAGAAAGCTACTGGAGTTTCTTCAAGAAATAAACAAATGTAGAACAAGTGCAAATTTTGTGAATTTGGTCAAACAAGATTTCCAAAATTGATAAAATCTTTTAAAAATAAACCTTTAGAAGATAAGGAAAAGTATATTCCCTTGAAAAAATAACTAGTTAAATACAAGATGAGAACAGATAGAAGGAATTAAAAGACAATTTTCACAATGCAAGGAGTGAACACCTACTGAGTTCTGCTGTCAAGAATATTCACAAAATGATCAGGAAAGTAAGGTGAATAGTAAGGGGATAAACCTGACATTCATTATATCATTCATGGCCATAAAAGTAAAGACTGAATGTGAAAAGCTCTAGAAGGGCCTTTCAAGACTTATTGAGCAATATGATTGGAGATGAAATGTAACTATCATATTTTATTTAAAAGTCACTAATACATGCAAAGTATTTCAGATGCTCCCTCCAAACATTTTTTTTCTCTCTTGTCTTAGCTGTATCATGACAAAACTAATGTTCTCTCTCACTATATAGAGAATGAAGGTACTCCTGGCAAACAAAAACAAAAATAAGAATTTTCTTTGCTCAGTCTAGATCTAAACCCCTTACCACTAGGAATGCAGCACAAACCCTTGTAATAACCAGAGGGATTACATTTTTATATAACTCTGTCCTTCAGTTGTAAGGGCTGAAGACAGCTAAATATTTCTATGTCATAAATGTGCCCTGATGTATTATAATGGATGTTTAAAATGACAAAAAAAAATACAAGAACTGAAAGATATGCAAATATATTTCAAAACCCCACAGCCATTCAATTTGGAATATGCATTATATATAATGCATATTATATATATAATGTATAATAATGTATATATTATGTATAATAATGTATATATATATAATATATATAATATATAATGTATAATAATGTGTATATATAATGCATTATACATATATGCATTATATATATACATTATATTGTATATATACATATATCATATGTATTATATATATTATTATTATTATAACTATTAAATATAGAAATATTTTGACCATTTCATTGTAGAATACTGTAACAATAACAACAAAAGTAAACAACAACAATAAAAATCTCAGCATTTTAATGTCAAAATACAAATGCTTAAAAGCATAGTTATAAAATTATGTCAGGAAAGGAAACTTCATTGTTAAACTCTTGTTCCTAGTTGAACAAGATAATCTCAGCAGTGTTAAGAGAGTTAATCTCAGAGTGGTAAGAGATGGAAAGATAGATAGACAGAAAGACCTAAGACTTTCCTCGCTTTAAGTGGAGAAAAATCTGCTGATGAAACTCCTATTGAACTACAGTATTTAGGGTTGAAAATATTAAATATTTTGTTCAACAATAACTTGATTTAAGTTTGTGTAAAGCAGCAAGAATTTGAAGCTTTCCAGTTTCAGTCATTTGTTCAGAAGGAAGCAGTAGCAGACCTGAATTGTTAAAATTGAATGTAAGCACTTGAATAATTTAATATATATTTGTTTTGATAGAAGTAGATGAATTTTTAACAGTGACTATAAGGTTATTCTGATTTGTATTTATGACAGAAAATGCTGATTCATTTGATATCTTCACATGGCTTTTCATGTAATCTGTGTTCAAATATTACATTTTTTTTTCCTTCAATGAAGTATAATTAATTATAGCTAGAAATAGAAAAATAGAATATAATCTGATAAGAAAGTATTCTTTGAACCTTTTTTTTTTTTTTTTGTTCCCTCCATTGGCACAACTGGCATGCTTTCACATTCTACTGTTTTATCTTTCAATTAAGACGGAAATGACAACTGTTGAAGATTAACAGATAAACTGTTTAAACTTTTTATTTTTATTTATTTATTTATTTATTTATTTATTTTTCTGGCTTAGCATAAATGAATAAATATTGAAAATATTGCAAGGAATGTTGAAACTCATGGTGAATCATGGTGGCTTCTCCAAACCAAATAATTCAGATGAGTTGATACTATTTTAAAATAGAATTTCCTCTACAATAAATCTATGACTTTTATTTTTTAAAAAATAATAAACATATAATATATATAATATATATAATATATATATATATAATTTTATAGTAAATGTTATAGCAAGCATGGAAACCTAAGCAAACTCATTTCTTCTCAACAAGATTTTTTAAACCTGAGATGGTAAAGCTGGAGAGTATTAGCTTTCTCTAGTGAACTATCAAGGAAAGATATGCAAGATCTAGCGACAGTCTAACTCAAACGTTGTTTTCTAAATGGCAGTAACTTTTACCTTGTTGGTAAGACTTGATGTTGTGAATTTATGCAGCCTGTGTGAAGATGCCTTAATCAAAGATGACCTGAGTTATATCTCTGCACATTGGCAAGAAATGGTATGTGCCAGAGACCAGAGAGAGTGTTACATAGACTAATGGGGACTTTATTGGGTATCAACAAATTCATGCATGCAAACAGACCAACCACTAGTACACTAATCTTAACTTTTGTCTCAGGAGCTGAGAATGATGTGAAGAGGAAGCAATCAAGGTACATTTTATCGGAAAGGGAATTATTCTCTTGAAACAAACAAACAACAAAAAACAAACAAACCTGCAGCCCATAGTGTGTAGATTTCAGGGGAAAAAAAATAATAAAGTGACTTTTCTTGGAAAAATGTATTTATATCTCACTGTCAATACCTACTTGTACGGTTTTTCAAAAAGACTGGAATACTGTGATATATTTCAGAGCTAGGTTTCATCCTTTTTTTTTTTTTTTTTTTTTTTTTTGTTCCATACTACTGGAAGTAGTACCTAATCACTAGGTAGAATACATTTCATTGTTAGATTGTTATTTCATTGCTGCCATCAATTATGCTTTCAAATAATTATGGCATTTTTATAATATAAATAAAATTAGTTTATGTTACTTTGCAGGCTTATTATGTAGATACATACTTACAACAGATATTAACTTTTCCATCTCTTCTCTGCTTTTCCCAGATTTCAACAATTTATGCTTTTGAGGGGGAGTTTTCTTTTTGTTTTGTTCTTAAACACTTGATTTCCATTGGGACAAAACAGTTCTGTTTTTAGCAAGCAGACTTGTATGAACTTGGTCAAATCACTTCAGATCTTTGTCTCCACTTCTTTTCTAGACTTTTATTTTTGTTTGTTTGTTTTTGATTTGTTTGTTTGTTTGTTTTCTTGTTTGTTTGTCTTTGGTTTTAGACTTTTAGGACAAGGATTAGCAATACATTTCTGGAGTACTTGGCAATAAAGATTCTATTCCCAGGTTGGGTCTAAACACAATTGTAATATAGATAACAAAAAGAATAAAACCCAATCTTTCTAAAGGCTATAAAACTGCTCTGACTTTGGCTTACTCTGATCTTCAGTGGCAGATCACTCCACACAGCAATCTCCATGACATACTTTATCAGTATGCAAGATTTACATTTTCATAGCTTTATATATGCAAGCTCCTGAGTGCTTTTCCCTGGATTTATATAATTTCCTAGCTTTCCAAAGAGAACCTATTAAAGCAACTCGGAAAGGAACTAACATTGTGATATTAATCTTTACCACAGTTTTCACTTGTGATACACTCCTCCAAAATAAAACTTTAAGTCATTTTGCAACAGTAAGTTTTTGCTTGAAAATCCTTCTTTATAAATCAATGACATACAGCTGACTCAGTCTTCGAGAATTTGATTTGCAAGACAAATCACAGGAATAAAAAATACCCTGATAGTATAGGCTCAGGTAGCATCAGTTGTATTTTTGTTATTGTTGTTGTTGATTTAAAAAACAAAACAAAACAAAACAAAACAAAACAAAAACAGAGAGAGAAGCAAATATTTAAACATCTTTGAATTAAAAAAAAAAAAAATCACATCCAATATCTTAGAATGGATAAGGCATTCATAACAAATGTAATGACAATTTGAAAATGTGCCAAAATCAAAGATTATTCTAATGTGGCTTTAAAATGCCACACAGTAAAATTAATTTTTTCTCCATTGCAGAGCTAGTTGAATGAGGATTTGGAAAGGACATTACAAAAATAAATAAATAAATTTACTTAGATTGTTAATTGCTGTTTTACCCAACAATAGCTTTTTCTAAATTGTCTTAACAACTTGTTATTTCATGGATCAAGCAAGATAGCAATAGCCAAATTTATTTTTTTCAAGGATAATTAACTTATGGTTTTCAAAACCTCATCGCAGTTTTTGTTCAATAATTCCCAGTGCTGAAGACTACCTCAATCATTCCAGTCTTTATAGATTCATCTTCCTTACTGATGCAGTCTTGCCATAGCTCCATCAAATCTGATCCTCGCTCCTGCCTCCTTCCTCTGGCAACAAACAGTACTGAGGAAACAGATCAGCAGAGAACAAGTCACTGGCATTAGTGAGCAGGGTCTAAGCTAGTTTTGATTAGCATTTAAAATACTGATTTGCATGTAAGGAACTAGAAACTTCAGTTCCTGAAACTCCATCCAGACCAGTTCTTGAAGTGACCTATCTATGATCTGTAGAGGTAATTATTCTAGGCTGGCTAGTGGTCTTCTGCCAAGTTTCAATGCGTTTACTGGAGTGTTCAGTTTATCAACATCTGTGAAATAATGTCCTGTTGGCCTTCCAAGAGTGGCTAACTCCACTGTAATCAGCTGCATGATACTTGCTATATGCCTCTAGAATTCAAAAAAATATATAGAGAGAGAATTAATAATCTGTGAAAATAGAATACATTTGTGACTACTTATAAAAATAATGGTGCTTACCCATTGTTTCAGCATACTATTTGTAACATAATTTGTAACAAGTTGTTTTATTGATATTTATAAACAAATAAAACCATTAGGGAAGTCCAACATTCTACCTTGTTATTAAATGTATTAAGTGTCACTACTACTGCTGAAAAAAAAAAATAATAATAATAGTCTGTCACTCTATTGATTCTAAGATTTTGGCCTCAAATAAATATTTTTTTAAGGTATTTCCATAAATGTGAGAAACGAGTAGCCAAAATGCACACTTAACTTTGGATGGGATATGATTACCAATGAACACCATGAGCAAGACTTTACATTATTTTGCCTCTCTGGAGTCTGGTTCTCATAGGTAAGACTGATAACTACTGGTGATGTTCATTTCAACCAAAAGAAATTTTTTTTCTCTTTTGTTGATGAAGTCAAAGTCATCTAGTCCACAAAGCTAACAGCATTATCAATGGAATTAGTAGCATCCCTAAGAAGGCACAGATGTCTATAAAATGCAAAATAGAATTGCAGGTTTATTATTTATTATTATTATTATCAATGCTTCTACAACTGAAGTCACGTGTTCTAATTCCAAGAAATACACTTTCCAGAAGAACATGATCATTCCCTAAGCTGCTGTCAGTTGGTGCAATACAGACCAAGACATACATAAGTGCCAATCATGAACTCTAATGTCTCTAAGAACAGGCTAACTCACTGATAGTTAATTAAAGTTTTAATAAAAGGATTTTGGAATCCATCTGAATATGTGTCCAAGATATTTACATGAAATCTTATATTCAGTTTTCAAAATTAAATATAATAGTTTTAAAATGTTTGTTTGTTTGTTTTTGTTTTGTTGTCTGTGACTGAGTAATCAAAAAACAAGAAATGCCTGATTACACATGAATCTTTTCTTCCTACTGTATCCTTACTTGCAATGTGTAAGAAAAAACAAGTTATTTCACTACAGTTGTTGTATAAAACGAAGTGTTATATATGTATTCTAATGGATCAAGAAAAGATTTGAGGAAGGAAATACAGAAAAAAACACCCTTCAGGTCTCAGAAGACAGTATATGCTTTATTGTAGATGAAGAACCTAAAGGTGCTCCCACCTTCCCCTGGACTTGAAATGTAGCTTTCCAAAAGCAGAGAAGCTTTACAAGCCTCCCACCTCTGTAAAGACTAAAGTCATAATTCAATTTGTCCTGCATAACTACATGACAGGGCTTCGTATTGAATGGTCACACCATTGATCCCATATTCAAGGTCACTCACTGGCTTCTAGCCCAGTTCTTGTCAGCTGAAGTCGTCTGCTTCTCTGTAATGGTCCTATAATTGACTCAGGCTTTACCTATGCTATCAATTTTTTGTTTTTATTGTTTTTTGTAAATCAAAACAGTAAACCTTTGTCTTTTCTGACTAATGGCTTTTTCAGCCTCACTGATTTCAGAAAAATAAAACAAACAAACACACAAAAAAAAGCCTAAAAATGAAAGGAAAAAAAAAAAAAAGAAAAATGGGACAAGATCTTTGCTGTTATTTTCTTATTCCACTTTATTGCCTTTCTGCTACCCATACTGTCATACATCACTAAAAGTCTCATAGTCTCATAATAAAAACAATTTTTGTAAACTAATAATATGAGCTACAGTTTTATATTGTGAAAATTAATTCATCTGGACATGCATTTTTCCTGCATCTATGAATATGCAGTTGTTGGTTAAAGTATAAAAATCATATGCTTATGTTTAATTAATAAAATTACACCAGTTATTGCCACCCTAATGTAATGTTGAAAGATTATCTTTTTTCATCTATGGTACAGTTATATCAGCAAATTAGCTCTCATTTATTGAAAAATATCATGTTTTTGGGTTACACCATTTCTCTTTTCTGATATAAATGAGAAATTATGTAGAAAATGAAATGATTTGAAAGACCACTCTAACAAGGACAAGAGGTAGTTTTCTTCTATTGCTTGTCCATTTTATCCAATACTTTGTCTACATCATTCATAATTATTTAAATACTAAGTGGAATTAGCAATGACCTCAGAGAAGTATTAAATAGTGTACTGTGTTTTTTTTTTGTTGTTGTTGTTTATTTGTTTGTTTGTTTTTTTCTTCTTCCTCTGTTCTATTTTGATTAACTTCTCTTATAGCTACGCTCTCTAAAGATGACCAGACACTAGTAACTTGTTTCCCTAATGGGTAACAGAGCTAAATGAAACTCAGAATTGTTCAAACTTAATGTCATATTCTTCACAAAGGAACCACAGATGAAACCTTCGTAGGAAACTAAACATACCCAAGAGCAGGTGGGATACTACTGAAGATTCTCTTTTATGCAGGATGTGGAAGATGTGCAATTATGCTACAATTATGCTACAATCTCTTGGACATTTCATCAGTAAACCTATACATCTCAATATCCATATACTCAGGGGGAAAAAAATAAATAAATAAATAAATATATATATAAAAAAATAAAAAAGTATAAAAAGATACTTCTGTATACTGCCACAGATGAGAGAACATTCTCTCCCCAGTCTAAACACCTCCTACTGTGATTTTTTAGCTTGTGAATGTAAAAATGGTGGAAGAATAATGTAGCCTCTAGGGAAGCTATCAAAATGAAGACACCCTCTGGCAATTGCCAGATCATGTTTATTTTTCATCACGTGTTTATGAATAAGAGAAGTATGAAAGAAACAGCTGTTAGAAGAAGAAAAGAAAAAAGAGATGGGAAGATATTTAAAGTAATATTGTTCATGTTTATTAAAGAAAAATCGTGTAAAACTTTCTGAAAGGTCAAGCTCTGTTTTGAACCTATTCTATGCAAGTATTCTGTTATGAAGTTTTTTATTTTTATTATTATTGTTATTATTTATTCTGCTTATAATCCACCTAGTCAATGGGAACCTTTTAGTTAGTGGTGTTTCAAGAGCTAAGAGTCCTTTCAGTTAGCTGTGCCTAGGTGAGGGTGGCTGGCCTGAAAACACACAATTGCATATTAACTGAAAAATGACTTCACTGATGAGTGAAACACAGGAGTACACATTTACAGAAAATATATATATATAAATAACAAAATAAAATAAAATAAAATAAAATAAAATAAAATAAAATAAAAAAATAAAATAAAATAAAATAAAATAAAATAAAATAAAATAAAATAAAATAAAATAAAATAAAATAAAATATATCCTTATGTCCTTTCCAGAATTGTGTAAGAATATAGTGCTAGGCTGCATTACAACACTATAAGGGAGGTAACTATATTACCTCTGGAAACTAATTGTTTTACAATTGTTTTATTAAGACACGGGTTCTTATTTATTTATTTATTTATTTATTTATTTATTTATTTTATTTTATTTACCACTTTCATATTTCTAGCAGAGCATGAGGAGAGGAAAGAGATGCTATCACCAGCCTAATACCAGCAGGACCAGGCAGGCTGCTTCCCAAGCCCCTTTTATGTGAATGCTCAATTAATTAATGTACTCTTTTTCTCCTTTGTCTGCCTAGAATGCTATTCGTTACTTCTGGCCTCTGCCAGGAGAAGTAAGGAAATCTCTTCATTCCTCCTAAATCACACTCCTCCTAACCTCCCAATTTCAGTTTTCCTTCCACTCCAGCTATCCTAACCATTCCAAAGTTACCATTTTTTTTTCCCTTCAAATGTTCTTCTCCAGAGTCTTGTACTCTCTTTCCTGCATCCTCTAACAGCCAAAGCTGCTGAGAATTTCCTGCCTCAGCTATCCCTGCAACTGGCAGAGTCCATGACACTACCCCTCCAACATCTGACAACATTTGGTTTTCCCTGAAAACCAAAGCTGAAGCACCCAGAAAACGGAAAACTGGAATCTTGCTCTGGAAGACATTTCAGAAACTCCAAGGAAAGCCTGAACAACCTTCTCAGAGGACATCTGGACATCCTGAAGGCAGAAAGAATGGCACACACAGGAAAAGTAGAGGACCTGTTTGTCTTCCATTCTTATAAGGCAATTACCGTACTATAGATTCCACTTGGCATCAGATTATCACACCTCTTTAATCAATCCAGGCATACTGGTTAGCACTCTTTGTCCCTTCCTCTTTTGGGTCACTGATTGATCTCTGCTAAGAAAAGATAAAAATAGCAGAAATCTATGTGTTCTTTTTTGTTTTGTTTTGTTTTGTTTTGTTTTCCCCTCTTATTGTAGAGGCCATTCAAGGATACCATTGATAATTTTCTGTCTTCTAGGATACATTTGCTAAACCAAACTTTGGCATTACACACTTAGTGTGTCACAATGGATTTAGAACAATACCTTTTAATTAATCACCCTCCAGAGTTTCAGTTGGAATTAATACCACACATGGATGCATTTGGAATTGTTTTGAAATTGAGTGTGCCAATATAACATTTTTTCCCACTCAGTCAGTCTTTGGCAGTAAAGCTGGCTTAATTCTTGCCAAGGTGATTCATTTCATGCAGATCTCTAATTGTATTTAAACAATTAAGGAGAGAGGTGGGAGCAGTTCAATAAGTCAAAAGGATTTTATAAATAAAAAATGTTTCATATAATGGAAAGCATTAGCAACCAAGTAAAATGATACTAACAGCTCTTTTTCTTTTTTTTTTCCCTAAAGAAAAATGAAAACAAATAAACAAAATGACTTTTCTGTAATTATACATGTTGATTTGATGGATACAAATAATAAAAGTCCAGAAGCAGAAATGAAACAGGAAAAAGAATGCAGAGTCATAAAAATCCAAGCTTACATAACTGTTACGTAAAGTCTGCTACCCCAAAGCAACAGAGACCACACCTTGAGCCCCACTAGATGCAGAGAGACCATGATGGTCTTTTAATTTCAGTCCTCTCATTATATATATTGTTTTTCTATGGGCTCCAGTTACATACATTTGGCAAGGGTGGTCAAGGACCATTTCTAACACTTACTGATTGGTTTAAGTCAACATAACAGTGAACTCTAATTTAAAGTATATTTATGTTATATTTATGTTTATGTCTGGTCCTCACTTTATTCTATTGACAAAATATTTGTGTTGTGAAACACCACGAGTTTTAACTATATCAATTTTTATCCCTGCTAGAGTTAACATATCACCACTATTGCAAGAAATCAGAATAGGGTTCTGCACAGATCAAGCTGTACTTTCTTCAGGAAAGAAAAGTACTACAGAAAATCAACAGGTGTTTAGATTCACAGGGGGAAGACAATTTTCTCCCTTGTTACATCTGATTATTTTTGAAGGATTAAATGTGAATAATCTACAAATTTTTCTTTCAGAAAATCAACCTCTATATTGTACTCCAAACATGCAATGCTAGAATAATAATTCAGTTCCTTAACTTTATTGGTACAGCATCACAAATCAAGTGCAACATTGTCAAAATAACAGGAGAAAACATTTTTTTTTTTAAATATATTTGTTCTTTATATATATATATATCCAGTGCTATGAGTAGTGATTCTCCACATTTTGTTTGAACAGTTCATTTTCACCACAAGACAGTTGAAAGCAAATATAATCATTTTCTGAGTCATTTTTAAAATAACTGTGAGACTGATTTTCCATTGTCCTGAAGAGTGTATAGTCATTTAGCTGGTGCAGAATGGTCCCAGTTCAGCAATCTACTTTCAGTACATGCCTGACTAAGTGTGTGAATAGTCACATTGATTTCTAAGGGAGTACTTATATCCTTAATGACAGACACACTCCGGAAAGGCTGATTGAATCAGAGCTAGAGTAAGAGTCAGCCTCTCCAACCTGAAAACCAGCACTTCACACCACTCACCATCATAAATGTCATCGCAGAGGGAAGGACAGTGCCCGACTCAGTTTTCTAACCCCTAGATTCAGTTAAACGGGTGAGGTAAGTTGCCAGTTACAGGTCCTCAAAGCAATAATTAGGTCTGAAGCAGGCTGCCAGACAGCTGCAGCACTGTTTTAAGCAAATAAAAACCATTAGTTTAACTGGCATGATATTCACATCTCTGTATGAAGTAGTTATTGAAATTTCTAAATGCACAAATTTGTGCAAAATCTAAACTAACTTAACTAAATAAGAACATAAGAAAAATTACAGTATCTTAAATGTAAATCTTAATGTAATGAAAAAAATTTTAGTAAGTTTTAGAAACTTTAAGAAAAATCATTCATTGATTGTATCTGTGGAACACTGTTTCCATGTTCAGAGCAGGAGTACTCTGGTTCTACAGCTAAGGTCCCTGGGTATGCTGAAGGTAAACACCAATGTACCTTTCACAGAATAAATTATATATCATCTTGTTTTGCATTATAAATTTATATGAAATCAGTTGTGTTCATAAAATTTAGGTGCTAACAATTTTTAAACATATACACAAAAATCAAAGATAAATAATGTATTGGTAGATGAAGAAGGTCTAAAAGTATTATAAAAATAAATTTCTAAAAATCAATATTAATTATGTTTTACAGTTTGCTTTGATGTATGTTACTTTTTTTTTTAATTTCTTTTTATAAATACTTTTTTTTTTTTTTTTTTTTTTCCCTATAAAGCAGGACATGGATTGAGAGAGTTGTTTAAAAAACCTGCATTAAATTTAACAATCTTGAAATAATCCCCCCTCCTCACCCCCTCCCACCCTCCCCAGCTTATAAACATTATTCTTGCAAACAGGGAATGTTTTAGGATTCTAGGTACATAAGTGATGTACTTGTGATGTACATTTTTTTTTTTTTTAAATATAAACTCTGTTAAGTTTACAAATCTTTAAGATACACTAGTGTACACAGATCCAAGAAATCAATTTGACACTCTCAGATTTTGTAATATTGTTCTCCAGGATACCGTCTCCCTTGCTTTCATCACTTGTTCCACCATGCCATGACACAGATGCTTTGCTGCCTTTATGTCATGACATCAGGCTCATAACACTAAGAAGCAGAGAACCACAAATGGCTGTGGAAGGTCTAGGGAAGGGTCTCTGCCACCATCTGCTGGAAGAGAGCAAGAAGGCTGTACTTCCCACTCTATCTCCCCACTTCTCAGTAGGAACTTTCTGGGCAGAATTCCTCTGGGCCCGCAGTTATCCTTCTGCCTACACATATGCCATAGGAAAATGAAGTGAGCCTTCTGAATAAACTGGTAGCAGTCTCCATCCACCATATTTTAGATCTGCCACTATTAATCTTACTGTCAGGCTGGCAGTATTAGTTCAAGAATGTGTCTCATGGAACAATCCAAACAAGTAACCAGAGCATTTCTATTCCACATCAGGCAGTGTCACTGAGCTCTACATCACAACCACAGGCAACAGTATAGCAAATAACTACACAGAGACAAATGTCAATTTCAATACGCTTCCAAATATAGCAGCCTCCCAGGAGACAAGCACCAACCAATGCTCTAGACAGACCTGCCCCAAGGTATTCCAAGCAGAATAAATAAATAAATAAATATACTTTCTGTGGGAACACAAGTCAGTGAATTAATTTCAAGAACTGCTGGGATTTAACCCTCACTCTTCTTGTTCAAACATTACACCAAGGTGGTATTTGTAATATACAATTTAATAATATGTAATAATATGTATTTCCTAAGTATACACAGTCATTTCATTGCATATTTGTTTTCCCCACAATGACTCTTTTCCCTGCAAGTATTATTCTCTCTTAGCCCCGCCTAATTTATCGTTCATACTTCCCTACAAATTTTCTTAAATGTCTTGTCTTCTGTGTCTCCACTTCATATCCAGTTTCATTTAACATATTCAGATTGTTAGTTTTCTATTTTCAGCAGCATTTCCTTCAGTCTTGTGACACCTTGTCTATCATTCTCTTTTATCCTTGCAACCTACTGTAGGTATCTTTATGTTTCTTCTTGGCCTTAGCTATCTGCTGTTTTGAGTGTCCCTCCATATCTTTTCTCCTTTGAATCTCTCCCATTATAACTTCACCTCTTGTGCCACCAAGCTGTCATCCACAGGAGAGGTAGGGATCTCTTTTCTCTTTCTAGCTAAAGCACTCCCTCAAAAGTCTTCATGTGGTATATGAATCTGTATTCAAGCTAGTACTACACACTAAATTACACAGAACATACCTACCATCTGTTCAGAGTAGCTGTAAAGAGTTGCACAGACATCAGTTTCATTGCACAGCAACAAATTTTATTGGTCTTACTAACCCCAGAGACTATACTACACAGTGAGCACCGTCTACTGACATCTAATTACTTAGGCATATATGTAGAAATAAAACATTTCTCTGTTCATAAACCTAACAAAATTAATCTTCAAATAATTTACTTACCTGTTTGTTTATATATTGTTAGATCTTCAGATAGGTGTCTGTTCAGATCACTGCATGGTAATATCTAGATTTCTAGCCTGAAAGGGAAAAATAATTAGATGCTTAAAATAGTTCTTTTATGTTAAGATAAACATACATGTAATTTAACACACACATTATATATATATATATATAATATATATATAAACGTACATATACGTTTAACACTTTATATATACATATATACACACACACACAAACACACACATATATCAATGACAATCTTAGCTTTAAACCATAGGGTCTTTGCTTTTATCTTAGGAAAGCCTACCAAAAGAAGAAGAAGAACAAAATCTCAGATAATGTGAATATACTTCATTGATACCCTGAAAAACTCTTGTGTACAGAAAGGGTATGAAGAATGAGAGATTCCAAACTGGATAGATACACAGATACACTGGAAATTTCTAATCATAATGATTTTGTAAGAAATGCACTTTTTATCGGCTATAGAACATCCAGAAGGCAGTTTTTGATTTTCTTGTAAGTTTTATATTTACTGTGAGGAAAGAAGGAAGGAAGGAAGGAAGGAGTGAAGAAAGGAAGGAAGGACAGACGGACCACAAGATATATATATATATTATATATATATATTTTTGTGTGTGTGTGATACAAATCACAATTTTTTTCATGCTCTTCAGTTAGTAAGTTTAATACTGAAGTATTTGCACCAGTTCACACTTCATTATATCATAGGATATATATATATAATATAGTTTGCATTTCATGACGTTTTAGATCTGTTTATTCTCTGTTATTGTTTGGCTCTGGGGGCAGAGAGTTTAAAATGAACAACTTTTATTTTAAAAGTAAGGGAATATACAGGAACTGTGGACCAATTTAACTGATAAAAAAAAATAAATGTAGAAAATGTTCTAATTTTGATCATATGCCTTCAAGAAAAGATAAAGTTTGCCCTGAATAAGTACTTCCTTCCTTCTCTATTTCTCGCATATAGAGTACTACAGGGGTTATGCTTAGACTACATGTATACCAGTTAATTAAGTGTGCCCAGAAGCTTTTCACAAGTACAAGTAGCATGGAACAGCTGGGATTTGTGAATATATATATATATATATATATATAATAATATATATATATTCTCCTAGTCTCCACCACAGGAGTTGCTGCAGGCAAGCTGAGCATTGGGAACAGCCCTTGGTGTGATGTAAACACAGTACTCGAGGTGCGACCTCACCAGAGCTGAGTACAGGGGGACGATCACCTCCCTAGCCCTGCTGGTCACACTGTTTCTGATACAAGCCAGGATGCCGTTGGCCTTCTTGGCCACCTGAGCACACTGCTGGCTCATATTCAGCTGACTATCCACCATCACTCCCAGGTCCTTCTCTGCCTGGCAGCTCTCCAACCATTCCTCTCCCAGCCTGTAGCTCTGCTTGGGGTTATTGCGCCCCAGGTGCAGGACCCGGCACTTGGCCTTGTTGAACTTCATGCAGTTGACCTCAGCCCATCGGTGCAGCCTATCCAGATCCTCCTGCAGAGCTTTCCTACCCTCAAGCAGATCGACACATGTGCATAGCTTGGTGTCATCTGCAAACTTACTGAGGGTGCACTCGATGCCCTCGTCCAGATCATCGATGAAGACATTAAAGAGGACCGGCCCCAGCACCGAGCCCTGGGGGACGCCACTAGTGACTGGCCTCCAACTGGACTTGGCTCCATTCACCACGACTCTTTGGGCCCGGCTATCCAGCCAGTTTCTAACCCAACGAAGTGTGCACCAGTCCAAGCCAAGAGCAGCCAGTTTCTTGAGGAGAATGCTGTGGGAGACGGTGTCAAAAGCCTTGCTGAAGTCAAGGTAGACCACATCCACAGCCTTTTCCTCGTCCACCCAGCGCGTCACTTTGTCATAGAAGGAGATCAGGTTCGTCAAGCAGGATCTGCCTTTCATAAATCCATGCTGACTGGGCCTGATCACCTGCTTGCCCTGCAAGTGCTGCGTGATGACTCTCAGGAGGATCTGCTCCATGAGCTTCCCTGGTACTGAGGTCAAACTGACAGGCCTGTAGTTTCCCGGGTCAGTCCTCCGGCCCTTCTTGTAGATGGGCGTCACATTTGCTAGCCGCCAGTCAACTGGGAATGTTCATTGGCTCTGATTAATCTACTGGTATAGACACAACTTTAGAGGATTACAAAGTGAATCTAATCCTAGAGACAGGTTAGTAAAGGTTTACTTCTCAACACTGCATTTTCTGCTATGGGAAACCTGGAGTCTATCACAAGGTGCACAGTTTGACTCATCTGAGACATGTAATGGGAGATATACCGCTATGTTATTTAATGATAATTCAGGAAAATGTACATTTTGTTTAACATTATTGACATGTATATGCAATCATCGATCATCTACTTAGTCTCCTGACCAGGTGGCTTGTAGCAGACTCCCAATAAGTGGCCCTCTCCTTCCTTTAGGCATGAGGAAGAAATTCTTACCTCTGAGGGTGGTGAGGCACTTGAACATGTTGCCCGGAAAAGCTGTGGGTGCCCCATCCCCAGAAGTGTTTAAGGCCAGGTTGGATGGGGCTTTGAGCAACCTGGTCTAGTGGGAGGTGTCTCTGCCCATGGCAGGAGGGTTGTGATGAGGTCCCTTCCAACCCTAACCATTCTGTGATTCTGTGATTGTACGATTCTTTGAACTAATTCAAAGCAGTGACTCTAGGCTGTATAAATACATACCACATCAGAAATACATTCATGGATATCGTCATGACTTTTACCACCAGCTAAACTGTGAGTTTCATGTTATTTTAGAATATCTTCTAACATATCATGATAATTAAGAGATAATAAAGCATGTCAAACAAATTATACTAAATTCTGGTAAAAAAGTACCGGTTCAATTAAATATTTTTACACATTTTTATCAGGTAATAGCACTGACATATGTATAGCATTAAATCTGACAAAAGAACCCTATGTAATTTAACATAAAATCTGATCCAGAACAATAAAGACCGTAGTGTAGAAGTAAAATCTATGGAGTACACTGGTACTAGAACTATTGCCCAGCTGTCTCAAAATTTTCTTCTGGATAAAGACAGTATTTCCAGAGCAAAGATTAAGTTTCCATCCTAAATGACAGTTTTCTTCCAAACCTTGAAAGGCTTCTGTATAACAGCAAATTCAAGGACATTTGGGCTGGTCTCATATATTGCTCTAACAGCATTCTCACAGCAATTATTCCACTCTGAATTGAAATAATGAGTTAAGTTTACTTCCTTTCCTGGCATACTGTCCTATCTGAATTTTCCCCAACATAAAATATTCCCTTAATGCTTTAAAATATTTTGTTGGTCTAAAAAGCCATTTTATTATTCTACATTATAATGATGAGTGGAAGTTCATTATCAAAAAGGCTACCAAACTTTAGCAGTGGATTTTTATAAATTTCTACTACTTTTGACAAATATAATTAAGACATTTTATTTTTAGTTTTTAAGTATATGAAAATAAAACACAAATTAAAGTATTTCTTTTATATGGGAAACCTTAAGAAATATCTTTCTTAACTAGTTAGTGAAAATAAGGCTTCCTCAGACTGATAGTCTGAAGATTCACTTTTCACGCTTTCACATAAGACTATATATATGCTTTTAAATTGATTTGTGCATGTACCTCAAAGATCTAGAAAGTCATATTTTAAAATAGCAATAGAAAACGCATAAATATTTTAACACATTAGATACTCTTGAACTTTTACCTTGAGGAGTTTTCTTCAACTTGCATTAAAATGTATTTCAGTAATGGTTAGTGAAGTATTTTGTGAAGTATTTTTGTTAGTTTCAGTGAAGTATTGTTGTTAGTTTTGTTAGTTTCAAGTGCAGAGAGAACTAAATGGAGTATTATGGGCAAAACAAAATAAGTGTAATGCATACAAGAAGCAGAAAATGCTGAGAATTTTTTATGAAACTTTTACCTTCTAAATTCCCTAAAAATATTAGTATATCATAGCATATCTTGTACTTCAAAACCTGCATTTCCCACTTTTTTTTCAAAGCTGCTGAGTGTTAAACTTGAGTTTCTGTCAATATGAAAAAAATAAATCAAATGAGAAGTTTCCACCTGTACACCAAGGCAGCACTGCCTTTGCTAATCAAATAATTCAGACATCGAGACTAAATTCTATTTGGAGCTGTACTGTTAGCCAAACAATGCAGGATACTCCCTGAACTTTCTTGCTCTTCTTTTATCTCTATGTTGTTATCTCTACTCAAATTGAAGCATTTCCAGAGATGCTAAATTTCTGTTGATCTGCACCGTATGAAATATTTCTTGGGAGCTTAAAACATTAACATCGAAAAATAAAAATAAAATAAAAGTCATTATATCTAAAAAATTACCTGTAGATGTATAAAACAATATATTAGAAATTAATTCCTCATGTTTCTTCATAAAACAAATAGATACCAAGCATGTATTTTTAAAAAGGAACACCTAAATAATTTTTGTAAGACTGCATTTTGTACTGGGTCTGGCTGGGATGAAGTTAACTTTCCCTGCAGCAGCTGTACTCTGGACTTGTAGCAACAACGTTGATATCACACCAAAGTTTTGTCTATTGCTGAGCAGTGCTGGCACAGCACCAAGGCTCTCTCCAAATTCCTCTAAAGCCAATAAATTGGGGGTAGACAAGAAGTGGAGAGGGGATATCAGCAGTGCAGCTGACTTAAACCAACCAAAGTGATATTCCATATCATGTGAATATCATGTTACATTCAGCATTAAAAGGTAGGAAAGGAGGAGGAGAAGGGGGTTTGGGGTGGGGGGGTGGGGGGTGTGCTCATTATGAAGACATCTGTCCTCCCAAACAACTACTACACATATTGAGGCCCTTCTTCTCAGGACCTAGATAAACATTGTTCATTGATGGGAAATAGTGAATAATTGAGAATAATTCTCTTTGTGCTTCTGTTTGGCCTTTTTTTCTCTCTCTTCCTTTTCCCTTTAATTAAATTAGCCTTATCTCAACCTGTGAGCCTTTTTTTTTTTTTTTTTTTTTTTTTAATTCTTTCCAGTATACATTTTTCTCCCACCACCACCTCTTTTGAAGATGGGGAGTGAAAGAGGAATTGTGGTATATTTTGGCTGCCCAGAAGGGTAAAACCACTATACCTTTACAATAACAGTCATTCCAAATCTTATCCAGCTGTTATTGTCAATATGCTTAGCAAAAGGTTCATGCTTCCTCTTGCCTTTATATCATCAACATGGGTACTATCCACTACTTCAAGACTGATTACACAGATTCTGTTTTATTTATTTCCAATAAAATGAAGATGGTTTCTGATTTTCCTGTACAATTAGAAGCCCACAGAAGAAAGTAACTTGTGAGAAAAATTTACTTTGCTACTGATGCACACATACTTGAGAGGTAGCTAGAAAAGAGTCAGTACAGGAAAAAAAAAAAAAAAATCTAAAAAAAAATCTAAAAAAAATCCCAAAAAACAGTGTTACACCTAGTTGTGCTCAGAACATTTTAAAGCCTAAAGCTATGCTTAAATCAAATTCACAATACTTGACATTTCTACAAGATAGTGAGAAAAAAATAATTTAATTTAATTTACTTTAGAATACAAAATTAAAATATAAAAAGTAAAAACAAACAAACAAACAAAAAACATACAATGCCAAATGCATGGAAACTGCAGGTTAAGATGTAGTAACAAGATCTAGAATGAATAAATAGTCCTTAGCCTCACAGGGTTATGACATTAGAAATTAACCTATTACCAGCAATTGTCATGCTGGCAATAGCATTGGATCAGTTTATCTTAGTATTATGCTGTTAGGAGCACCGTGTGTTTAGGTAAAAGATAAAAACTAATTGTAAATTATAAACCTGCTATAACACAGTAATTCTTTTTTTCTCTCTCTCTTTTTTTTTTTTTTCCTTTTCTTTTCTTTTTTTTTCCATTTTAATGTATTACTTAAAATATAATTACTCTCAGGCTTGCAAATCATCTACAGGGCATCCCAGATTCTTACATGTGAAATTAAGGCCTATATTCCACAATGGAAACAAGTACATTAAACTAATGATCACCCTAAAACCAGATTATTATTACTGTTATTATTTTGTTTGGTTTAATGATTAGTCTAATTTTGCTGGACATGAAGGTTAAATTTATTTCTTCGATCTACATGACTGGATATGGTACAAGCTTATTAGCTGGTCTGGCCAATTTGTTTGTTAACACAGGACATTTCCCCATAGCTTTTTCAACCATTGTGAACACTTAAGATTCAAAACACATGTATTTACAAAATACATTATTTCTTAGCATTATGAATTTTCTCTGATACTTGTCCTCTCCTTATAATCCTCTCTTGTGATCTCATAACAGGCTTTGTTCCTACTTTAATTTTATTTAGTCCAAAGTAACTTTGCATAACATGGAAGTTCTCAGCAAAATATTGCTAATGCTCTATGTAACCAAATTTCTCTACTATGTAGAGCTTTATGTATTTTGGACTGGAATTTTTCACAGTTAAGAATAATTGGAAAATAATTTGAGCCCTTTGCTCTGTTAGAAAACCAAGGCAGATAGAGATCTTATTATCTATGATGATTTGTGTCTTAGAACTTAGGGATGCTTATTCTTGGAGATGCAAGTCCTTCTAAAGGTCAAGCACAGGATTTGAAAGTGTTTACATCCACAATTAGAAAATTAGAAAATAATTAGAATTAGAAAATAGAATTAGAAAATAAGACTCACTTAAAAGAGATGTAACTGCAGAACTCCACTGTAGAAGATGGCAAACAGAATCTGAAATATCTAATAAATACGCAGGAAAGTTAAAAGTAAATACATAGCTCCTTAGTAAATGGAAGCACATGCAATCCAACCATGTGAGACAGAGGAAATCAAACAAATATTTATATGCCTTATCTATGGAAACTAATTGACAACTGTAAACTAGATGCTTGAATAAATCAACCTAGGGAATTTTCCTCGAGAAACCTCATATGTAAAGTACGTAACACTATCCTACAATTAATTAATCCTATAATATTAACCACAGGTAATCAAAGCTGCATTACAAAGTGAATTTGAAAATGGCAATGTATCTTTCAAAGAAAGCAAGGGAAATCAATGGCAGTGTTGGTGCATGAGGGGAGGAAGCAGCTCGAGATGTTACAATTTAGTGTGAATTCAGTACAAGTAAAACTAGTAAATTAGCTAATATGTGGGTTTATCATTGCATTGCATACTAGATCCCAGAAGCTAAATTCAAACTAGACACAAACAATAAAAAATAAAAAATGTGAGAATTTGGTAATCAAGAGAAAGAAAGGAGAGAAAGGATAGAAGAGAGAGTGAAGGAATGGATGAGAGTTATGAGGGAAGTACAGGGAGAGAAAGAGAGAAGGACTAAGACTAGAGAAAGAACACACTAAAACTAAAGAAATAAAAGAAATAGTCCTCTTTCTCTCTCTCTCTTTTTTTTTTTTTTTTTTTTTTTTCCCCTTAGTGGGGAGAATATAAAACACTGATGATGTCTGTGAAATATATTTCTGATTTTTCATTTATACTGCCAAAATATCCAGGTTACTGGGCATGAAACCACACCTATGCTATTGTTGTCTTGTGCATAGTAGTACTGGGAACTGTAACACCACAAATCTCTTTCAGTTGCAGATAATACCTTATTTTTTTTTCACAGATTTTTGAATATCTTTATAGTTTCTCTCCAGCATTTATTTTTCACTTTAACTAATTTTTTTTTTATTTTTTTTTTCAAACAACTTTTACCAGGCAATCCTATTAAGAAATAAGAATCAGAATTATAATTAGATTGCATGGAAAATTACTATTTTTATATTTCTCAAGGGAGAAGCATAAACCATACATGCGGTGTGACTGCATTAGGAAAGAGGATCACTATAGACATTCAAGAAATTTTGAATTGAAGAATAATTTACAGAATTCACAAGATAATGATACACTTATAGAAATTTCCAAACCTGTAACAGATGACTTTATATATATATATATATATATTTATTTTTTTTTCCCTTGTAATTCTTGAGAAGCTCTCATTCTCCCAGGCAGTTTTATATGTTTTATTTAATTGATTCTGTAGGCACTTAGAATCAATCTAATCCTTACAGAGGGATGGAGAACAATTCCTTTTAGAAAAGCATAACCAACAAAAATGAGTTTGCTGCTTTGATTGAAATGACATTGTATGTGCACGGCTATTGCCTCTGGCAAACAAATAACACAAGAAAAAAACATTACATGGTGCCAAAATATGAGGAAGACTTTTTCTAAAATGTTTAACAACATGTTAGGTCTGTTCATGAATGGAAATTCAATTTAAGACTCTTAATTATTGAAAGGGGATAAAAAACAATTATTTATTTAAGAACAAATAAATTATTTATTTATAAGCAAAAATTATAGTAATGTCTACTTCTTGAACTAAATATTTATACAATTACCTTCAACTAAGTTAGTTACCAGTATAGTAGTGTTAATATTTCTCATGAATTAAATAATTTAAGAAACCATGTGCATTGTGAATTAGGCTTGAAACTTAGACAAAATCTTAAGTTAATACTTTATTTAAATAGTTAATAAATAAATAAATAATAAATTCACCTATGCAAAGGGCTCAGTCTTAAAACACTCTTGCTCTTTTTATTTTAACGCTGGTTGACAGAATAATAGCAGATATTGTGAAATTTAAGTAATGTAGCTGCAAGTATTGTGTTTTGTGAGTGAAGTATACAGGGAAAAATTTTACCTATAAATTATATGATAATTTTTCATGACAGTTCACACCATTATCATTCTTCTTCAAATAATGGGAACAAGAATTATTAATTTTTCCAGGAAAAAAAAAAAAAATATATATATATATATTCTTTCTAATGAATTACAAACACTGAGGTTTTTCTGTTCCCAACTGCTCTGTTTTTGAGCTGAGAAACAATTGTGCCAAAATAGCAACTGAAATGGTGTTGAAAGGTATTACTCTACTCTGAGAAACTTTTAAAATCTAAAAGGCAGTGAGACAATGTTCTAATTTAATGATGTATAAGATGACAAAGAAAGTAGGCATGATAGATACCTAGATGCAAAATCCAGATAAGAATATATGACTTTGGAAAAGGATAAACAAGAATAATGTGTTAAAGTAATGGTTGAAATCTTCTACAGAATCTTAGGATCAGACTGGAATATGATCTGAGACCACTCACATTATCAGACACTAATTGCCTCATTAAGACTTACTAAAATCCTAAGTTATTACTGGAATTTGTTCAGATGTCTTCATTTGGATCTCAGGGCCAAATTCCTTGAAGGATGAAATACGTGATAATTCTGAAACCACCCCAGTGACATTTTTAGAATGACGTTGACAAACAATACATTCTGGAAGAACAGGTCATGGAGTTGAACTGAGTAGTTGTGGCTTGAATCTGTGAGCAAAACAAATAGAATTAGCCCTGAAGTTTAAGTTAGCTATTTCGTAACAAAGGGTGAAAACCTGGGGATTCAAGTCAAGGAAGTTAGTTGGACTGAGAAAGAAAACCAGAAGAGGAGTAAAGGGAATCAAAGTCAAGAAGTGTTTGCCCTTTTTCTTAGCTTTTTTATTAACAATATAGAAATAAAACTACTTGGTTGGCATAGCTGCTGATGGGGGATGTCAAACACCTCTTTGATCTTCTAATACAAAACACTTGGAGTAAACTAATCCCTCTCAAAAGTGTCAGTCTAAAATTGATTCACACAGAAAAGATGAATTTGCTAAACTCTGCACCAGTAGGTGGAATCTTCCCAGTGCCATTGTTAGATAATAATAATTATTAAAAATCATCTTATTAAACCTGTCCTGGGAGAAGTACAGGAAAAAAACAATGTGAGCTTTCAGAATCTTTCATATATGTCCATTAGGTACACATTTGGAGAAATTTAATATATTTTGAATAATTCCCCAGCTGCAGTCCTCACTACCGAATGGTGTCTGATATACAGTTTCACTGATAACATACTAACTCTTCACAGATCCAGGCTGTCAGATGAAGCTGAACATTAAACATTCCACAAGGTATCAAATGCTACCCATGTATTTTGAGAAAATAAGCTTTACTTTCCACTCCCATCTCTGAATCCATCTGTTCAGGGACTTTGGAAGATGTAATTTTGTCTGTTTAGTCCTAGTACAGTTAGGAATAAGTAGTCAAAATAATTTTGCAACAATATTTTTGAGAGTCTATGATCTCCCTTTGATGTAGTATGCAAAATTTAAGTCTTCCACATACTTCAGTGCTTTCAGATAGTTTAAATATCTGGAGTAAATAGATGAATATTTGATTTTGACTTTTCTCTTTCCTCTTGTTCTGCTAACATTATTATGTAACCTGATAGTAACAAAAGGATTCCAAAAAAGTTAGACAATAACAAAGAGAAGGCATTACTTGGTATTTGTATACTTGAGGCTCAAATATGTTTATAAATACAATAAGGTTGAAATTTGGCCCAGCATGATATTTTTGCCCTTTTAGATATAGCAGACAGGGAAAGTAACTCATACAACCATAAACGTCTTGTCTGAAAAGAATCCCTGGAGACTACTTAGTTTAATTTCTATTTGAATTTCTATCTGAATTTGAAGAGAAATCATCCCCAGAAATTGGTCAAATCAGCCTTGGTTTGCCTACTAAAGTCCTGAAAATTGCCAAGGAAGGAGATGCCATGACTTCTATAGGTAAACTGATCCTATGCTATATTCATATATATCTGCACCCCAAATCCCTACTCTTGATTCTTCTTTACTCTTGGTAAAGAAGTTTTCCTAAGATCCAATCCAAAACAGTAACTCATGGATATTGCCCCCATCACATCTCCTGTCATTACAGGGAAAGTTTATTTCTGTGGCCTTTGAAACTCATCTTCAAGTGTCTGTGAATTATCCCCAAATAATATACAACAGAGAAGTGTTCCATCCTTGGAAGTGTTTAAGAACAGTTGGATGGAGCTTTGAGCAACCTGTTCTAGTGAAAACTATTCTTTCTTTGAGGAACTCTCAAGAAAGAGAACCTTCTAGTTTCTAGTGCCCTAATCAACCTTTTCTTGTACATATGTTAAGATAAAAGTACATAAAAACAGACTAATAAACACACACACAATAAAAGACAACCACATTATTTTTTCCTCCTCATTCATATTTCAAAGCATCTGGCTAGATTTATTTTGATGTTTATACAAAAGACCTTTGATGTAGTCCAAGCAGTAAACCAGAAAGTGTTGCTATGTGATTAGCTTGTGGTCCTATATTTGGGTCTTCAACATACAGAGCACTCTGCATTTATCTGTCATTGCATTTCAGTTACTACATATCTCACTGATTTCACTGACACGGGATCCATGTTCTAGCATCTTGCTAATGCCAGAGTACTCTGCTATGCACAGTACTAGATCCTTGGAAGGAATGAACTCAAATTTTGATGCCAAATCTCATTGAAAAATAATGGTAACTGAGCCTTAAATAGAAGACAGGCACCTCCACAGTCCTGGAAATTTAATTCTTATTAAGCAGCTTTGATTCATAAATTTGTTTAAATAAACAAAACCCAAACTAAGCAGAAAAAGATGGTATAAATAAAAAATACTGATTCACACTGAAACAATATACCCCGTGTTTCAAAATTAATTTATATTGATAGATCCCTTCAAATTAAAGGATTTACCAGACCAAAATTTCCTCTTGTTTTTATGCCTCTCTTTTTGTCCATGGAAAGTAACACAATTACGGTTTGCGTTCTGTTTCAGTCAAAGAACAGCTTATGGACCCTGATAAATCGGGCACATTTGTCATAGCATTCTGATACTCATTGAAGACACCAAGCAACACAGACTAACTCAGATTTTGGAGGATTTTTAAGAATGAAGAAACTTGAGTAATTTTCACCATTCTGATAGCATCCATCAGTGTCAATTCTAAAGCAAAATACAGTATCATTTTTTGCTGTTGTTGTTGCTTTCATGCTGTACAAAACCTGAGGATTTTGTCGTGTTATGAAAGGATTTTATGTCTTTAATGAAGCTGAAAAATAGTGTTTATCATCTTACCTTAACATCAGCTTTGTATTCATTTAAAAATTACCATTCCAGAATAGAACTCAGAGTATAGAATGACTTAACAGTATGGTATTTAACCTACAAATTCTATTTTTTCCATTATTCTTCCGTCAGCAGATGTCAGCTGATACCTTCATCCTCCTATATCTTCTTTGCAAAATCCACACGTTAAGCATAATCTATGAAACAATTTACCAACACACTTTGTAATTTTCCACTTACAATATTTGTGTATTTCCCACTTTCTCAAGCTGTAGCATCATGTGTTTTTTTTCTTTTGAAAATGCGTTACAAAATTTTTGAATGCAAAAAGAGTATCAGAACAAATAAATCAGTGCTTCATAGTTTAAGTTTCTCACAATTTGAATAGCTTCTAATGTATCTCAGTTTTGTCCTACCATTCAGCAGTGTCCTGACATACCTCTGAACTCATAATCTTGATTACATAGTATTCAAGGATAGAAAAGCCCACTGCTCAGACTGTGTTCCTAAATGATATATACCATGCATTCACATCCATTAACATTCCGTGAAACTTATAACACCGTTTCTGAACTCTGTAGTTCAGAAACCAAACTTGCAATTTCTATCTCAGCAGTGGCTCAAACAGGTGACATGTTAGTACACAAACTACATTTATCTTCTATTTAATACATCTGCAACCCCTGGATTATACACTGAAATACATACTGATCCTAAGCTTTTGTTTTTGGGAACATTCCTCTACAAAAATTCTAGTGGTATATGTTGTCTACAAAGTCAGGCTTCTTTTGAGATTTTTCTTTTCTTTGTTAATTTTGTTAATTTTGCAGGATTGTTTTCAACCAGAACCTCAAATAAAGACAGATAGATTTAATGAACTGTTTTGCTGACATGACTAATTTAATTCACAATACAAATCTGGAGACATCATATGCAAAACTGAACATGCAATACAAAGAATTAAGTCTGTCACTGTCACTAGGAAGTGTTAGACTACCACTAGAGGGGAACGGGTATACAGGCAGACAAAGAACAATGTAAGAAGAGTAACCATTCTTGGCAAGAGCTATAAAGTTAAAGGACAAAATTTTCTTTAATACGGTTTAGTATTTTTGGGTACTGCTATATACTGGAGAATATAGAAATATATCAGTTTACAGTGGAATTTCTTAATATGGTATAAATTTCCCCAGAGATATCAATGACAACACATCAGATGGATAAAATAGATGATAGTGCAATATGTCACTATCCCCGCTACCTAGTTTAATTCTGATTATAATGTATAGTTCAAACTTTGGAATTCAAATCTGGAAAATATATATTTTTCTGCTTGAGCTCTATGCTAGCCTAGACCCTTCTGATGCTCAAGCCAGCTATGCTAAAGTGAAACTATTTATGAACATCACCGTGTACAAAAAAAAGCTGTTTATTTCATGATCTTGTGTCCAAGTGAGTGACTACAAATTTCTGCACGGAAGTGCTGCCACTCCAGCCCCTTGGCTGAGAAAGTGGGCTGGAGTCCCTTGGAATAGCAACAGTTCCAGAGAAAACAAACTTAATTCTCAGGAAGTCAAATTTGAATTGCATTCATAGCTAAAATATAAATTTAAAATTCATGACTGTGTTCCTATTTACTTGAACAGATGAGAGAATAAAGGTTGAAAAGACCTTCTTCTTGCACATTTTATTTAACAGAACATGAAAAAAAAAAAAAAAAAGGAGGAATTTTGCCACTTTTAATGTGCTTTCTTAAACATATCTTGAATTGTTTATTAAAAGGACTTTTATATTCTTTCCCTTTGCATGCATTAAATGAGACATTGTCTTTAAGATTCAATTATTGCACTGTGTTCCTATAGCAACTCTCAAGGAAGGTCCATTAAGCAACCTTCAAAAACAACACCAATAACAGAAAGTCTTTAATTCATAAACAGTCTATAAATGAGAGGAAAGCCTCTCTTTAATTATTAACTACATGATCTAACAGCTATATAAAGCAATAAATATGTCTGCTTGTAGCCAAAGGTTGATGCTATCTATAGAAATCAGAAGGACAGACAAGGCTGGAGTTAGGGCAACATTCAAATGAAAGATTTTTTTTTTTTTTTGAACAAAATGTTAAACATTGTGACTGAAGATCTATTTGAACTTAACCTAATTTTCAAAGAAAAATAACCATATTAACAACCACAGAAAACTGACATAGTTTCACTAAATTCAGTGCAACTAAGCCAATATACATCTGCAAGAGACCCTAGTATTGTATGAGATAAATATATATATTTTTTTTTTTGGATGAGAGGACTTAAAGGTAATACTCTCTAAAGTGAATGAACAACTCTGAAAGAAAGAATATGATAAATATTTAAATCAATATTAACCCAAGCAAAATTAAATTTGGTTCATACCATTTTTCCATTGAATGTTGAGATGAAGTCCCTGTTCTGACACGAATAAGCGCATGTCTACACACTCCATCTTCAGAATGTGATCTGAAATGTTTACAAATGATGCTAATGGCTATTGTTGAATATGTATTATAAAACAAACAAACAACTCCCCCCTACAAAACTACATCTTAAATGTTCTACCTGAAGTTGTATATATTTAACCTTAAAAGAACATACATGTACTTTCTAACATGTACTAGAATATGTTTTGATATCTGGTTGGTAGAACCTCTTTCATCTGAACCAAAATCTATACAGATAGATAAATCTCTGGGCTGATTACCAGGGCTTTAAACTAGAAGGGAGGGGAGCTAACAGTGACAGAGAAGGGCTGAGGGAAGTTGTCACTGCTGTCAATATTGAAGATAGTAGGGAAAAACCTCTGAGTTGTCCCATAGCATCGTCTGAGGGCTCCTCAGAGAACGTAATGATACCGATACCACATCCGGAATCTTCTTCTTGCATCCCTCCAGGGGTAACTGCACCTGCTGCTTCCCTAAATTGCCTGTATAACAATGCGTGAAACATGGGAAATAAACAGGATGAGCTCGAGATTTGTGTTTAGTTGCAGGGCCACGAATTCATTGCAATCACAGAGATGTGGTGGGACAGCTTGCATGACTGGAACACTATTATGGAAGGCTGTCCTTTTTAGGAAAGACAAGCTGTAGAAGTGCGGGGGTGGGGTTTCCCTTTATGTAAGGGAGCAATTAGAGTGTACCCAGCTCCACCTGGGGGAGGGTGAAGGATGAGTGGAGAGCTTGTGGTTGAGAATTAAGGGGTGGCCTTGTATGGGGGACGCTGTTGTGGGGGTATACTACAGGTCACCAGATCAGGAGGAGGAGGAGGTCAATGAGGCCTTCTACAAGCAGCTGGTAGTAGCCTCGCAATCCCAGGCAGTGGTTCTCATGGGGGACTTCAATTATCCAGGCATCTGTTGGGTGAGCAACTCAGCCAGGCATGTGCAGTCCAAATGGTTCCACTGAAGACAATTTTCTGATGCAGGTGGTGGAGGAGCTGACAAGGTGGGGGGTGCTTCTGGACCTTGTCCTTATTGATAGGGATGGGCTTGTTAGAGATGGTGGAGTTCAAGATGGAACTTAGTGGAAGAAGCCAGGCAAAAAGCAGGATTTCTACCCTGGATTTTGGAGAGCAAACTTCAACCTCTTCTGGGACCTGCTTGGGGGTATCTCATGGGCTAGATTACTAGAAGGCAAGGGTACTTGTGAGAGTTGGGCAACATTTAAACAGCACTTCTTCCAAGCTCAGGATCGGTGCATCCCTAAGAGTAGGAAATTGGGTAAGGGGGGCAGGAAACCTGCGTGGATGAGCAAGGAGTTCATTGACAAGATCAAAAGGAAGAGGAAGGGCTATGAAATGTGGAAAAAGGGCCTGTCCTCTTGGGAGTAGTATAGAAGTGTTGTCAGGGCCTGCAGGGACATGACGATTAAGGCTAAAGCCCACCTAGAGATGAGGCTTGCAAAAGAGATAAAGGATAATATATATATTATATATAATATAATATAATATATAATATATAATATATAATATATAATATATAATATATATATGTTTTGTTTTGTTTTTTCAAGTATGTAAACAGTAAAAGGAAGACTAAGGATAATGTGGGTCCCATGCTGAATGGGAGGGGGGAGGGGGTAGTCTAAGGAACCTGCTTTGGTAAGGGGGTTGGACCCAATGATATCCTTCTAAATACACAGAAATTCAATTACAGTTTCAATTATAGTGTGATATGTTTCCAAACTATTTTGCAGCCCACTTCAAAGGCAGAGCTTTCCAAAACAGTCTTCATTGTCCTAGGAAAACACAGCAAATATACACCTACAGAAGCTGAAAACAGGCCACATTCTGTGTGTTCTCTATTCTTTTCACTCTTAGCTTTTTCCCCTTTGGACTGGTGAAATGAAATCTGAAGTAACTGAAAAAGAGAGCTTATTCAGGAATTCATACAACTTCATTATTCTGTCTGAAATTGTTTACAATATTTATCTCTCTATTTTTATCATGTTCCTTCTGTAGGTATTGGCTTGACCTCTAAAACACACAAGTGAAAGGTGATAACTTTTCTTTAAAATACGATGTTGAAGATTAATAGGACTGAAATCAGAATTAATATGACATCTTTAAAACTTTAGTAACTATATGTTTTCTACTTTAGTGAAGAAATGGTGCCAAATCTTTGGTCATCAAAATAGAGAGGTGACAGCTTCCTGAGAAGCAGAAAAGCAGATGGGAAGAAGAATGTTTTATATTCACAAACCCACACACGTAAAGAAAGATGAAGTGACAGATATGAGACATTAATAAACTGAAAAACACAATACAATGTGCTGTGTACAATGGGTTTAAACACTCCTTGAATACAGGAATAATGAAAGGAGAAAATGTTTTATGAAACCTAGACATTTATGATACCTACCCCAATGTATTACTAGTTTCTTCTAGTATTAATGCTGAATTTTCTAGCTACCATCAAATCTTTAATATCAGACCATGCCAATGGCTGACTTACTGCTTCAATATGGGAAATTAAAAAAAATAAATTAAGAAACAAAATTCATCATTAACCTAGTGGGATTTTGTTCTTAAAGTTCAGTTATACCCAAGACAAAATTGAAGAAGATTGAGACTAAACCATTAAATGGTGTCTCAGCTGAAAGAATGGCTCCTTCAAATTCTGTCTGATTTCTGTCATGGCTTTTTGAAGGCGCTGCAATTGTCAGCAACAGAAAATTGAGTTGAGTCAATCTAATAATCCCATGCTCCACAAACAAATGAAGCTTGTCTTCCTCTGTGGCATAAGGATGATTTTCCATATCACTTAATTTTTAATAAGTACTAAGCTACTTTAGCAACATCTTTGCAGAAGCCTCTGTTCTCTGGAAGCCCTTTGTTTTAATAAAATGTCTTGGAACTTATTCTTTGGGACCTGTATCCCTTGTTCAATTTCAGCCACACTAGATATGAGAATTCAAAAGCTACAGAAGAACAGGGTCAATGACACAGGGGAAATAGAACAAGATCCGTTTATTCAGAAAGCTACAGCATGGAGGTTTTTGTTTGTTTCTTTGTTTGTTTCTTTGTTTTTCCTCTTCTCTCTCTCTGGATGTGTCCAAGTACTTAAATCCATAAAGTCACTAAGTTTTCACTTTCTAACATGGATGCTTCTGAATTCAATTCCTTGGATAATATTCCATCTGTTTCAAGAAAAAAATTATTATATATATACTTTTAGAACATCCTAAGGAATATGAGTGCCATAGTTTTCACAGCCCTTTTTGTAGGACCTGATTATTTTACTTTTTCAAGGCAGTCCTTTTAGACATTGTCTTATTTAAAACAATTGATCTGAATTTTGTTATTTTATACAAGATACTATAAGAAAACCTTTTATCTCTATAGCCATACAATTTCTTATATAATTTAAAATAGGTAGGGAAACATTTCTCTGGGGTGAAAACAATGTTCAGATATACCAGACCAACTGTAGTGAAAGCTGCTTCTTTAAACAAGAAGCAAAGTCATAAAAATAAAGAGCCAAGAAGGTAAGGAGGGAAACAAACAAAAAAGAACAAAAGAACAACAAAAAAATGCATGCAGATGTAGTATCTCCAGTCTTCATATCCCATGTGAGTTTCCTTATGATTATGTATAACAAATGGTAAAATGACAGTGTACAACAGAAGAAAATTGGTCATTTTACTACTAGTAGAAAATTCAAATATAAGAAGCCCAAATGTTTCTCCATAATCTTAGAGGTAGGCACATATCTTAATTTCTGTGGGAGTTCTGCCTCACTCAGAAGTTTGTAATAAATAAATTATGATTAGATAATTAAAGATTATCATAATGCACGTGTGTACATTTTGAAAGTGAAGGTGATTCTGGTAATCTTAATTCTGTTTTTTTTTTTTTTTTTTTTTTTTCCTCTTGATATTGCAATGTTGGTTTTTTTTGTTTGTTTGTTTCTTTGTTTTAAATTCACAGATATAATTTTATGCCTGTTGATTGGTATCTTATTCATTATGTTCACCAAATCATCTTAAACAAGCAAGACAAATAAATGGATTTGTAAAAACACACTAGCTATCTATTCTCCATATCTGAAGTGCTTCATAAATTTTGCTGTTTGCAGATCTTAACTTTGCTGCACAACATAATCTATAAAACCAACCTACACTCCACAGCTCACTTTCTATTCATGTATTGTTAAATCAGGCAAATATGAACAAAAACTTTATATGTTTATATAACTTTAAAGAAATAGTACTTATTACAATAATGTGTATGTTAAATACTTTCTAATTTTCAAGCTATCCTAACAATGTCTTTCCCTTTTATGTCTAAGGGAGTTCTTCAGAAAATTCTACTTTTATATGGCCCAGTGAGTATGTTTGAAACCATTCCTTATTAAGTGTAAGATAAATGCTTAGCAGATAAAGTTTATTAAAATTAAATACTTACATTATAAAAAGAAACTTGCTTAATAGAGGAACAGATGGTTAATGGGCTGTGACTAGCCACAAATGAGTTGTGAATATTACAGCAAGAATCTATCAACAGATAGGAAAATTATTCTGGACAAAGACCAATTGCCTGGAGTCAGTACACAATCTAATGTAAAACTTTTTTTTTTTTTTTTTTTCATGAACAATATGATGGAGTCACGTTGCTGGAAACAATTGAACAGAACTGACAAATTCATAATGCTTCGGACCATGAAATCACAATTGGTCCAATCACAGATACATTTATCATGCCTGTAGACATATTATTATTGTTACATCTTATAGCCCTTCTCACTGTGATAACTGGTCCTTGGAAATAGGTCAGTTTTGCAAAATAATCCACTCAAATAAATTTATTCATAAGACACAGCAGTACACCAGTAAACACACACACACAGAGACATATATATATGTTAAAAAGAAGGCTCTTTCATAATTTTTCTTCTTAGGAAAGTACTTGAGAAGCACTCTAATAGAGCTTTTAACATGGAAGGGTCTAGGTAAATGCTTTGTTCTATACGTCTGTGTCTAAAGATATTTTTACACTTAAGTGTGAAAGCAAATATAATGATTAAATAAACGTGACTTCTATCTGTATGTAGATCTTCCTTCTAGGCAAAGGAACACCAGTCTGTTTTACTCCTCTAAAATTTTATAAAGATTTAAAATGCTGGCACAATAAACCTTTATTACTTTATTTTTTTCTATTTTTCTAGTGGTTCTTTCCAAGAGAGTAAAATCTATGAAAGCTGTCCGGGACAACACAGTACAAGAAACTCACACAGACTAAATCAACAAGATTCACTATAAATATTTATATGGATATATTTAAGCTTTATTGGACTCAATAATCCCTGGTCCTATTTCAGTGTTTTAAGTATTTCAATGAAATGCTTTTAGTTTTAGATAATTGTGACAAAATGTTAATATTGTTTTTGTAAACGAATATACACTAGTGCTTCTCTAAAGGAAATAAAACCGTGGTAATTCCTCTTTGAACTAAACGTCATGTAACAGAAGAACATCCCAGTTTTAATTCAAGAATTCCAGTGATGGAGGATCCACTGGAATGATTGATGAATTAATGATCCACAATTAAAATATGTTTCATCAAGTTTATATTTTAAATCTACCTCATATATTTGAAACACAAGATCATATTATATTTACCAGCTATCTAAAAACTAACTTTTCCTGTTTCCTCTGAGCTAACTGACTGATCTCTGAAATCAATAGCTCTCTGGAAAAAACAAACAAACAAACAAACAACAAAAAAAATTGTCTGAATTCCCTGAGCCTTTAATAACAAATTTGTGCTTTTAGCTCAAGCTTCTTCTGTGTACCTTCTAGATTTTCAACGCCTTTACTTGTGCACAGACACAAAAATTTTAAGTATTTTCCTAACAACCACAATCAGGATTAAAAGAAAACTTAACTTTCTTGCTCAGTACTGGTAGCTAGGAATTGTATTAGATTTTTGAAGTAATGAATTCATAGTGTAAGCTCGTATTTTTTATTTAATATTTGGTTGTCTTCAAGCTCTGGTGAGCTGGTGTTTTTTAAACATTCCAACTTGCATTTTGTAAATATGGCCTATATGACTTTATTCTAGGGAGTAATTCTAATTCATTACGTCATATACATTAGAATGCAGATACAATATATTTAAAAATATTATTTTTAAAATGTATTTGAGTAAGTTATCTTAATGTCCATTTCTTTGTACTTAAAACTTGGATAACATGCAATTATAGGTACCTAATGCCACAAAAAATGCACTGAAAAATATTCTTAATTACAAAAACATGCTTGTGCATTTGAAATTGGAAGCCAGAAAGAAACTTTTGAAACTAACAATTTTTCTTTAAATTCTTTTCTTCACTCGCAAGAATTTTTATTTCCATGGTCCAGAATTCTCCAAGTACAGTATCCACAGAGCATTTGACCATAGCCTTAGTTGTATTTCTCATTAGTGAGCATATCACACATACCATATGAATATCAGTCATTTCTTTCTATTTTACAAAAATGTTTGATACATACATGTATACTTAATTCTCAAAAATCTGTTTAACTTGGGGATGTTAGATAACTCTCATATTCTATGGCATCTCTTAAATTAATACATCTCTTTCATGCATTTTACTTTCATTTACTTTTTACTTTTTCAGAAGGGCTCCCTGAGTCACAGGTTCATATACAGGTTCCACACAGGTTTCAAGAGACATGTTCTTTCTAGTTCAACCTTTAATTCATCTTTCCTATGCTCATGTGGAACAACTCCAGCAACTCATCCAGAAGACAGTTAACCCCATCCCCAGGTTAAGATACTTGCTTCTTTACACCCAGTTCCATATTCACAGAATCACAGAATCACAGAATTTCAAGGTTGGAAGAGACCTCAAGGTCATCGAGTCCAACCTCCAACCTAACGCTAACAGCCCTCCACTAAACCATATCCCTAAGCTCTACATCTAAACGTCTTTTGAAGACTTCCAGGGATGGTGACTCCACCACTTCCCTGGGCAGCCTGTTCCAATGTCTAACAACCCTTTCAGTGAAGAAATTCTTCCTAACATCTAACCTAAAACTCCCCTGGCTCAACTTAAGCCCATTCCCCCTCGTCCTGTCACCAGGCACGTGGGAGAACAGGCCAACCCCCACCTCGCTACAGCCTCCCTTGAGGTACCTAAAAAGAGCGATAAGGTCACCCCTGAGCCTCCTCTTCTCCAGGCTGAACAAGCCCAGCTCCCTCAGCCGCTCCTCGTAGGACTTGTTCTCCAGGCCCCTCACCAGCTTCGTCGCCCTTCTCTGCACCCGCTCAAGCACCTCGATGTCCTTCTTGTAGCGAGGGGCCCAAAACTGAACACAGTACTCGAGGTGCGGCCTCACCAGAGCTGAGTACAGGGGGACGATCACCTCCCTCGCCCTGCTGGTCACGCTGTTCCTGATACAAGCCAGGATGCCGTTGGCCTTCTTGGCCACCTGAGCACACTGCTGGCTCATATTCAGCTGACTATCCACCATCACTCCCAGGTCCTTCTCTGCCTGGCAGCTCTCCAACCATTCCTCTCCCAGCCTGTAGCTCTGCTTGGGGTTATTGCGCCCCAGGTGCAGGACCCGGCACTTGGCTTTGTTGAACTTCATGCAGTTGACCTCAGCCCATCGGTGCAGCCTATCCAGATCCTCCTGCAGAGCTTTCCTACCCTCGAGCAGATCGACACACGCACCTAACTTGGTGTCATCTGCGAACTTACTGAGGGTGCACTCAATGCCCTCGTCCAGATCATCAATGAAGATATTAAAGAGGACCGGCCCCAGCACCGAGCCCTGGGGGACGCCACTAGTGACTGGCCTCCAACTGGACTTGGCTCCATTCACCACGACTCTTTGGGCCCGGCTATCCAGCCAGTTTCTAACCCAGAAATATATATAATATAACTCATAAACCAGAAGTCAGGAGGAGTGTGTGTGTGTCTGTGTGTCTGTGTGTATCAGCGTGTATATGTGCGCGTGCACATGCTGGGCCAGGGGGCAGGACAGCACAAAAAAAGAATCCACAGAAGTCAATACATAAATAAATTACACTTCTCTGAGTTTCATCATAACTTTTTAATGATGTATCTTTGCAGAAAAACCTGACCTGAAAAGTAAATATGAGCTCTAACACTGACAGTGTATTTTCTTTGATAGTGCATCAGCTGCATCAGCTTTGCCATGTCTGCTTTCTTTACAAGAAACAGTCTTTGCTGTTTCAGAGTCCTCATTGTTTTTCCTTTTTGATCTTCTAAGGCTTACAAAGTTGTTTTGTTTGTTTTATTTATTTATTTATGTATTTGTGTGTGTGTGTGTGTGTTTTCAGTATTTTGATTACTTTTCTTCACAGTAATCAAAATACTGAAAAATTGAAATAGCTGATTTGAGGATGAGTTGTACCTATTAATATTACAGAATCCACACCTTGAATTTCAATAGCATTGGAAAAGCATATTTTCAGTTTCTTTTTTAGTGCAAATCTCAAGATTTTTCTACTGACAGGAGACAAAGCCATATACCGGGTCTTACCTAGAGAAGCTAGGTATAAATAGTACTTAATTGCACTGGGACATGCAAGAAAATTTTTCCTCCTGCTCCCTTCAGCCAGCGTACCAGCTTAACCATACTACAGCTCCTACTGAAGTCTCCAGTTAATTTCCATATCCACCTGGTAAAGTTACACAGTAATAACTGGTTCCAAAGTAATTTAAGTCTATATTACAGTGGAGAAAAAAAAAAAAAAAAAAAAAAAAAAAAGAAATTCCTCTTTTTATTTTTCCTCCTTTTATTTGCTTATTTATTTTAGGATATTTGCTTCAAATAAAAATATTTGCAACTGCTTTACATGTGGTGTATCATTTTAAATACTGAGAGGAAGCACCTTCATATCCCCTCTAGATCTGATTTCCTGTTTACTGCTTAGGTTTCTCTGACGTTGTTCATCTAGTTTGTCTCGTGCTATTCATGTTTTCTCAGAATGTTGTCTCAACTTTTGCATATGTGTTTGTTTTACTACACAAACACAAAAGTTGAGATAGAATTTAAGACACTTTGGAAACAATAGTTTATTTCTATACAAAACAAAAAACAAAGAAACAAAAAAATGAGGTATAAATGTTGAAATCCTTTACTGGCACCCAGTTCTTTTTTGTTTTATTATATGCAATCCATTACCAATGACATTGGAGCTCAGAAGACCTTACTAGTAAACCGCATTTCTTTAGGATGATGTAATTTTATTATTGTCATTCTTGTGACACAGAAACATTGGAAGATAATTCAATGATGACAAAATTAAGGAGAACAAAAAAAGTATGAAATAAATGATATACAAAATCAAGAATGCTTTATATAATTAAAACCAAAGGATCCTTTATACAATAAAAAATGTACTCTGTTTTTTCTTCCAATTGCAAGGAATGTACTCTGGTTCATCTTCAGATCTTGTAAATCTGTAAGCAAATCACACAGAATCACACAGAATCACACAGAATTTCTAGGTTGGAAGAGACCTAAAGATCATCGGGTCCAACCTCTGACCTAACGCTAACGGTCCCCACTAAACCATATCCCTAAGCTCTACATCTAAACGGGTATGACCATTTTTCCCATTGACACATGCAACTAAAAGGGCCACTGTGTCTCAACTTTAACCTCCAGATATAATCTGCAGCTACCTAGCTCCCATCTCTCCCTCTCAACAAATCCACACAGAAAGGAATTCTGTGCAAGTAATTTATTTCCAACATTGAAGGGGTTAATTAATTTTCACTATTTAGAACTTGATAAAACAAATTAGGTAGGAGAAAGAAAACATCTAAGCAAAATGTTTACAGTCTTTCTTCAGTTAAAGTTTTTTTGTTGTTGTTTTGTTTTGTTTTGTTTTTCTCCCATAGTCTTCATTAGACCACATATCACCTTGTTACTTTAGAGATGCAGGGTGTCATGCATAGTCTTTCCCTATCCCTCCAGATTCTGTAGTCACTCTTATTTCCTGTCTGTCAGCTTGATATTTTTCCACACACCTCTAACATTTCCTGTATCGCTGAAAAAAAACAAACACAAAACCAGCCAACCAAACAAAACCCTTATGAGTATAGTTTCTAATCTGTACCTCTCTGTACCTCTGATGAAGGTGTTGACTATCCTCTCTATCAAAGTTCATCTCTAACTGCTGAAGTTCGTCTCTAGGTGCTGAAGTAACGCTGTGATTCCTAAATATATATACATTTTTTAATTTTTTTTTTTTGGGGGGGGGACGGGGAGGAGATGGTGTGGGATAACATTTCAGGTTATACTCCTGTCAAAAGGTTACCTGTGAATTCCTCCTTGTGTCCAATTTGTGTAGCATTTCAATCAATCAAACCTCAGCTATAACAGCTTGATTTTAATCTCTGTTTGTTCTTGTAGCTTTTTTTTTTTTTTTTTTGTCATAAGGCTCTGTCTCCTTTGTGCCAATCAAAACAATTGTCCTCCCAATAACAGATAACAGTTGATACCTTTTAACATTTATTATAATTTTTAATGAAAAATTACTTTTATTCTTATTACATACTTAATAATAACTTTATTTAAAGTAAGAAAAATGGGTTCCAGGTTTTGTTGAGTTGTAGCTTTAAAGACCATGTACATTGCAAATGAACATTAGAGCAAGAGCTTACATTTTGATTCCATGACCTTTTTCCTTTCTATAGGAGATAGATTTTTTTTTCCTTTCTATAAAAGATATCTAAATAACTCTGCTTTCTGTAAAATAAATAAATAAATAAATAAATAAATATAAATAAATAAATTGCAAAAGGCTAAGACAGTTTCATCCAGGATAGTACAACATAGTGCTTTTAATACAAGGACTAAAATATGCCTCTATGATCTCATGTAAAATATTATATTCCAGATTTTCTTATTTACTTATTTTTCAGATTTACCCTTCTGTTTACATCATGAAGATATTCACACTTACAACACAAGGTGCAAACACTTCATTTTCATAATCTAGACCAGAAAGGAAATCTGCCAATACATGTGTAGGAAGCACCAGAGAAGTAATCACTATCTTTTTTTTTTTTTTTTTTTTTTTTTTTTTCTTGACGTTGACAAGAAATGAAATGGTAGAGGACACTTTTTCCTAACAAGACTGCTGGAAACAAACACTCGTTGACTGAACTATAATTTCTGCATTAGAATTATATGAGAATACTTCTAAATTAAATCATGAAAAGGCTTCAGGCAAGTATTACAGCATTATATCAAACAGATGTTAGAGTTTTTAAAATCCTCACTTACTAAAGATGGGTAAGGTCTGAGAAGATTTAGTGTTTTAGTTTCCTTTGGACATGCATCCAAAATACCAAATCTAACTTCTCTTAAATGTCAGTTTCAAAGCTTTTTTTTTTTTTTTTTTTTTTTCCTACTGTAAATGGAAGCAGGATGAAATTCAGGCTGATGACTTGGGACTTAGTTTTCCACATAATGTTTTGAAAACACCTTTACAGCATGAAAAACTTTTTTCCTGAAGTTAACATTTTGAATTCTGGAGGGAAAAAAAAAAATACCAAGTTACATGATTGTGCTAAGTTACAAGATTCAGATGCATAGCAACCTATCTGTTCAAAAATGCATGTCAGAGCTTAGTAAAAATTTTCTGTCTGTAAAGGGCAAATGTATTCATTTATCTACCTTGCTTTGTTTTCTAGTATACATGTACATTTCCACCTTCTGTTGAAAAGATATTTAAGATTTTCTTAACACTCTCCTAAACTAAGAGTCAGACATATATATTTTTTTAATATTTAACCTGCTAAAATGACAATAGCTCAAATGGTTAATCTAACTATGGCAAGAGCTACCTGAGTTTTTCCTGATGTTCTCATGAATCTAGGCTGCTGCCCAGTTGGTTTGGCAACCTAGACCTTAGCAATCTTCCTCTTGCATGCAGTTCCACTAAAGATCATAGGCAAAGCTGTTTCCTGTAGGCAAACATTGCAAGTTTTCAATTCTAAGGTTCTGATTCTTACATTCTCTGTCAATCCTCTTGGCCATAGGGTCCTGTGTACTGTGAGTACTTTGTGTTTGGTACCCATCTTAAATACTGTGCTTTCAAAACATTTCTATTGCAACTAAAATTATAGTCAGACTTTTAACATTTTTATTTTATTTTTTTTTCCTCATAATCATTCTGACTATTCTGACTAACCATTCTGATCATTTGGAGGTAAAAATGAAGCTCCTGTTGAAGTTAGATATATCTTCACATGGACTGCTATTTTGTTAGCCTAGTTCTGAACATACACACAATTCATAGCTGAATCTTTGTTCTGCGTGGAGAAGTCACTGGCTCCTATTACAAAGCAGTATTTCTCTGCTCCTAACTAAATGCAAAGACATTCTTTGATAGCTGGAGGTTGACACCAGTGGAAGAGAACTTTTATCATCTGATTAAGTATAAACTACTTCAGGAGGAGGCAGAGTCTCCCTGGGTTGTATTAATTGCCTTCTGGGCAAAACTTATATTTCTCTTAAAGCAGCAGATCCTATTTCCTGTGGAGTTTATGGACTAGAAAGAGCCACTGCATCTAATACTTGTTTATCAATTTACTGCAGATCCCAGTGTTCCTAGTCTGTTCTGTGTTTACATTTCCTGACTTTGGCATTTGCACCATAGGGTCCTTTTAAAAGTGAATAGATGAAACACAATTATGGCACTTGAAAGTGCACTATAGAGAACATCTTTAGCAAAAAAGTAGGAAGAACAAGTAATCCCAGTCAGCATAACACTGAAATCAAGTGCTTCTTAAGCACAAGTGGCTTATCAATCCTGATCTTCAGGGACATACTATAATTGCATCCTCTTACAACCATCTCAGATCCTGGACTAAGGCAGTTTCTAAAATGGGCAAAATAAAAAAAAAATGGTAGTAATGCACAGCAATAGAATAAAAATTCATTCTGTATTTCTTCTTAAAAAAAGAAAAGCCACAGGAAATTTGTCTAAATGGAGATTAATTGGTTTATAAATAAAGCACTTAGTTAATTCATAGTTGAGCACAAAGCTTCTTGTCACCCCCACAAATCAGTCATTCTTAATCTAACTAATCTCGATGTTCCTAGAGGTTAATTGAGTGACGCTGAATAAATAGCTGGAAGCATTGAACACTACTGCAGAAAATAAACAACAACAACAACAACAAATAATTAGCTCAGCAACAGATAGTCCAGATTAACATTTACTCTCATTTTAAAGTACCATATAAATCACAGAATAGAATTTGTAACATGAAAAATCCAAATTCTTCTAAATTCCATGAAAACTTAAATCCTACCTAAAATCACCCTAAATAGCTGACAACAAAAAAAAAAAAAAAATCTGAAACTCCATTCCCACCAGTTATTGCCCAAAGCAGTGTTTCATCTACTCTGAATGCTGAAGAACTTCACAAAGTCATCCTTAGAAGTTGATATTACTGAAGCCTGAAAATTTAATTTTGATCCAGAATGTTGAATCACAAACTAATTTGGTCATTTTTAGCACATAAAAAGACTTGGATAACAATCAGATCTGCTTCAAAATCTAAGTGAATTAACATTTTAATTCTACATATTAAAATTCTACACATTCACTTAGAATTAACACATTAATTCTAGAGTGAGTTATCCCAAGACGATGAAGCCTAAATGATGAAACAGGTTTTAGTCACTTATCTTTACAATGAGAATAAGCAAGGACGAGCATGACTATTGCCACAAGATGAATGTGAATGAACTAGAAATTCCACTCTAGATTTAAGATGATGTCTTTGTAAGACTTTCATCAAGATTAATGAGAAGAAAGGATAGCTGAAAAATAAGGACAGGATGATAAGAGGGGTAATAAAATAAAATAATAATAATAAAAAAGAGTAAAAAATCCAGACAGTTTTTTTCACTTCCAGTATAATGTAGAGACACTAGTAAACTATTAAATATTAGAAAGCATCATATGCAAGAAGTAGTCAGATCTTTCCAAAAGTAAGTGTATGAAAAACAGTTTAACTGCAAATTAGCCCACATATATTTATCCAGCGTATCACAGAATCACAGAACTGTAGGGGTTGGAAGGCATCTCAGGATTTCATCGGGTCCAACCCCACTGCCAAAGCAGGTTTCCTAGAACAGGCTGTTCATGCAGGCGTCCAGACAGACCTTGAATATCTCCAGAGAAGGAGACTCCACAACCATGGGCAGCCTGTTCCAGTGCTCCATCACCCTCACTATGAAGAAGTTCTTTTGCATGTTGGTGCAGAACTTCCTGTGCTCCATTATGTGACCATTGCCTCTTGTCCTATCCTCACAAACCACTGAAAAGAGTTTGGCCAAATCCCACTCTCACCCTGGTCTTTCATCCTTTCCTCATAGGAAAGATGCTCCAGGCTCCGTATCAGCTATGTTGCCCTCCGCTGGACTCTTTCCAGGAGATCCCTGTCTTTCTTTGTAACCGGGAGCCCAGAACTGGACACGGTACTCCAGGTGAGGCCTGACCAGGGCAGAATAGAGGAGGAGGATCACCTCCCTTGACCTGCTGGCCATACTCCTTTTAATGCATACCAGGATCCCTTTGGCCTTCTTGGCCACCAGGACACACTGCTGGCTCATGGTCAACCTGTCGTCCACCAGGACCCCGAGGTCCTTCTCTGCAGAGGTCCTCTCCAGCAGGTCATCCCCCAGCCTGTACTGATACATGTGGTTGCTCCTTCCCAGGTGCAGAACTCTATACTTGCTCTTATTAAACCTCATTTGGTTTCTTCCTGCCCATCTCTCCAGCATGACAGTGGATGTCATCTACTGTCATCCAGAATGACAGTGGATTTCATTCCTGTTTGTTTAAGATTATTTATTGTGTGCTTAACATCATTTTTATTTATTCATTTATTTTTGTTTTCTTATTCTCTAGCTTTGATACCTTAGTCTTATTTGGAATGAGTTTCCTGAGCTATTTTTTTTTTCCCCAGATCTCCTAGTTCTTGCCTGGAAATGAATTTAACCGAAAGCAACACTGCAAGAACTTGTTTCCTTCCCTGGAATATTTTGCCCTGTTTAAGCTTAAGCCTTAAAACTTAGAAAAAAAAAAATATATATATATATATATGTATATATACATTTGGAGGGAGTAGAAAGGCACAACAGAATATCAGTTCCTCCAGTCCTAATACTTTTGATATAATTGTGAAAATATACTACAAATAGAGGAATTATTTCAGCTTAATAGCACTCACACTAAATTTAATGTGTCAATGAAGTTTCACAGTTTTGAGTTACAAATAAGGAGAGTAAGAACACAGTTACATAAATTCTGTCTACAAAACCTAATGGCTAAACGAGTAACTCTACAAATTAATTGGAGACATTATTCTGAAAAATAACATAAAAAAAGACCACTACAATAACTGATTTGCTGTCCAGCAGGCTGTGATATTTTTTTCTACAAGGTGTTTCAGATTTGGGATCCATTTCACAATCTTGATTTGAAAAGTATCCAATCTTGGCTTAATTTGGTGGGTATAATTCACACAGGTAGCTCAACTTATTTCAAAATACAAAATGATTTTGTATATGTATTAGTTACCAGCTATCATACATGTATAGTTACACAGTTTGCATTGAAGTTTTTTTTGCAACCTTGTAGCATTAGATTGATTTCAATTTCAGTTGGGGTTAATTAACTGTAAGAATTTTGTCATTTCCACAACTGGTTCTTTAATCTTCATCAGGTACAACCAATATTTAGCTGAATAAGTTTGACCCAAAATTTTATCTTTTGTCTTATCTTTTCATACTCCCCATAGCTGTACTCTTTGGAAGACCCTTTGTAGAAGGGTGCTGGAAACATGAGGAAGTCAACACAGCAGCTGGTACTATAAATTGAGCAAAAGCAAGGTCAAGAAAATAAAAATAAAAACTTTCTCTCTACCAGGGTAGGGAGAAAATCAATTACCAGTAGCCAAGGCAGCATCAGAAAGCTGAAAAAATGCAAACCACAATATGGAATTCAGGATTACAATTAAATCAGATAGTAATGAGGTTGAAGTCAAGTCTTCAGGAATGCAACACAGAGACATGATAAAAAGGATGAGATAACAAATCCTCTTATACAAAGTCTCAGTAAGGCAACCTATCAACCAAATAACTAACCTAGTCCCCAGAAGAATGGCTTATGGAAACTGCTTAGAGGTAGCTGCAGACCTGCCAAAGCCTAGGATAATTCTGCAACCAGTTCAGGTTAATACTCACTGATCTAGGTCCTTAGTTTGACTGACTGCTCTTCCAGTTAGCTAGCCCTGAGCAACATATTTATGCTGGAATATTGCTTAACCTCAGGAAGTGTCTCCTCTGGAAAAGGAAAGAAAGAAAAAATGTTGCTTTTTAACTGTTTTATCCCACTAATGCCTACTGTATTAACAAACAGCTTTAGTGCATGTATACATGTATATCTTTTCCTGACCATGATCTGAATTCCTACAATAACAGTTTGATCTTTTATCTGTCTGTGTGTGTTTCTTTTCTGTGTGTGATGAACTCGGAATATTTTACTTATGAGAGCAAGTAAAGTTTTCAGAAAGAATTGTAAAATTAAAACAGATGTTCAGAAAAAAGAGGAAAGAAAATAATTCAAATTTCCTAATAATTTTTAATTAATGACCTACATTTTTCATCTACATGAATTCTAATTCTAATTCTACACTAATTCTAGTGCTGTGAGATAATATACATTGTGGTTATGTTTAACATTATCAATAGTACAAGAAAACATTGAAAGAAATATAATTTTTCATAAGGAGGTTGGGGTTTTTGTTTGTTTGTCTGTTTTAACTTGGATAAAGTAGTACATTCTTGTTTAATGAAATTGTATAGTCTTGCATGAATTGGGTGTAGGTGTCCTGGTATTGACAGCAGTTGTGGGGAGCTGCAGTGAGGTCTCTGCAGAGAGACACAGTCAATTCCAGACAGCTCCTTCTAACTGTTCCTCTGTATGGCACAGCTGGGCCCAGAAGCCAAGGCGGTGGTGCCTCAGGGAAACATATTTAAGAAAAGCCAGACTGCCAGACTCAAAAAAAAAAAAAAAAAAAAAAAAAAAAAAGACAGGCAGAGGAGGAAGACATAACAACAAAAACAACAACAAAAGTGAGAAACATCAGAAAGAACAGTAAAGTTTTAACTGAGAAGGAGAGGACAAGGTGGCTCCCACTGCCAAAGCAGAGATACCCCTGTAGCCCCTTGAAACACCACAGTGGAGCAGGTATTTTCCTGAACTAAAACCTGTGAAAAGGAGGGGAAAATGAGTTGTTTAAATGTTTTTTGTTTCTCACCACCCAAAAAATATTTTAATTGGAGATAAATCAAATTAACTGTACCCAAGTTGAGTCTGTTTTGCCTGTGTTTGTAATGGGTAAGTGATCTCCCTGTATTTATCTCCACCCCCAAGTGGAGAGTCTTCTTTTCCTAATTGCCCTCACTGCCCTGTCAAGAAAAGGGGAGTGAGTAAGCAACTGAGTGGGAGTTTGTCCTTTTGACATGGTAAACCCACCAATATAAGTTTCTCTTTGGGAGCCATAAAACTAATTTACTATGAATACAAAACTGAAAACTTCAACCACACTCATGTTCTAGATACATTGTGCTAGAAAACTATGCCCAATAATATTTTTTTTCATGTTTTTTGTAAAGAAATAAATGAGAAGGTTGTCAATTCTGGTTTGTATCTAGAATAAAACTGATAACATCATTTTAATCTATTACTATGTCTAAAATCAATTGATTATTTCAGTTCCGCTCAGTCTACAAAGTATAAGCAAAGTTCCTTTGAACTGTGTGGGGGTGCTTTTCTCAATATTGCTTAAAGTTAATTTAGAAGTAAATAGTTTTCAAATGTCCTTGGGATTGGATCTACAGGGTGTTCTGTCTTTTAATGAAAACATATTATTCAACAGTATACATTACCTTACTGAATGGTTATTTCTAATGTTTTGTATGAGTTATTATTATGTTTTCCAGTGATTTAAAAAAAAAAAAAAAAGAAAGAAACAAAAAAAAAACCTGTCGTATTCTCTAGATTTATTTAGTTTAAAACATGTACTGTTAAAGAAAATATAGTTGCATGTATACAATTCTGATTTCTGTTATGAATTTTCTGTCATGTGTTTGGAAGATTTCTGTTATCAAAACAAAAGACCTACTAGTACTCCTGAAGTATGCTACTTTGACAAAAGTATATCCCCAATTAGCAGTAAAATCAGCTTTCACTTTAAGTCTCTCAGGTTTCCTTTGATCAACCTCTCAACATAGCTTTTACTTCCCTTGATAAATTTATAAAAAAATATGCAAATTAATTAATGTTTAAGTTCAATTAACAGTTCTATTACGAGTCGAATTATAACAACATTTTTTCAACATAATTCAGCAGTGAATACTATAAGTAAAGAGAACTGGATTTTTATAAATGTAACTCAGTAATTTTATTCTTTTTTTTTTTCAGTTTATGAAATGATTTTTTTGGTTAGACATTTATATTTTCTTGATTCTCGTAAAGAGATAATATTTTGAACTAATATTAATCTTTTCTAGCAATTAAATTATCTGTTCATTAGGGTAATATACATATATATTTCAGTAAAGTAAACAAAACAAAATACTACAGCAAAAGTTTCCATTTTAGCAGTGGAAGATTTTGATATTTTAAAAAGTATTCTCAGATCTCAGTAGTAACTTTATTTTATAAATATAGGGAAAATATGACTTAAATTTAGAAAACATATACAAATTGTTATTAAATATAATTCACTTTTACTTAAGGACCACCTGGAGCATTAATTTAAAAAAAAAAAAAAAAAAAAAAAAAGATCAGTTCCAGTCCTTGACTGGACCAGACTGTGATGGCTATTACTGTAGAAGGACATACGTAAATGAATTACATACTTGTCAATGTCTGAAATGCAACTATGCAGGCTTATTCTAGAAATGTAACATCGTTCAGGAGGAAAAAACAAGCACATAATAGCTCATAGATCTTAAATTCAACTTCGTTTTTATGAAACAAGATTTAGATTACTTACACATTTCAGTTTCCTAGATCTTCTTTTATGCAGCTGCTTTATGTTATATGCTTATTAGGTTATTTTTCAATAGCCATGATGAAAAAGGTTATTGGTACATACAGTATTGTATTTTAATCTACTTAATGGACTAAGATTCCAAAAGATCAGTTAGCGAGAGAAATTCAGAGTCTTATGACATTACTTATGATAGGTATCATTTTAACTCCATAAGTCTTAACAAAACTCATTTAAGCTCTCTAGAAATGATTGACGCTGGAATGTCATACCTGAGAAAATAATCTTTAAGACATATTTACAAACACATGGCTAGCAGGGTATCTTAGCATGCTTAGCAGCTAATAAAGTAATGAAATAATATTTAGAGCTATCTATACCTATGGCAGCAAGGGCTGGATCCAAATGACCACACTTCAAAATTGACTACAGTATCCACGTTTTAAGTATCTTACCTTCTTTTAGGATTCTCAAGCCTGAGATAAACAGCAAACACTTACTATTCAATTACATGGAAAAAAGTTAGTAACAGAGGAGGAGACTTAATGAGTTACTGACTCCAATCCTTCAATTATCACTGCTTGGTACCTGTATTCATGTCGAAGTTTCTTACATGCATTACTTTATTCCAGTACAATGGCTGTTTCAAAACCTTTCTTCCCCATTACATCTCCAGCCTGAATATAGTCCTCCTTACAGGATCCCAGAATCACTGGTGAGTTTATGTTAGAAGGGACCTCTGGAGATCATCTGGTCCAAACCCCTTACTCAAGCAGGGCCACCTAGGGCCGGTTGCCTGGGACCATGTCCAGATAGGTTTTAAATATTTCCAAATTGGAGATATTTATATTTCCACAGATTGTCTGGACAACATGTGCCAGTGTTCCATCATCACAGAGTAAATAAATATTTCCTAATCTTCAGAAGATTATACTGAATACAATGTAAAAGTACTCTGTAAATACATGGATAGATCTTCAGCCGTTTCTTAAATCCACTATAGTCTTATAGCAGACCTTCATGAATAGGCTGTCTCTCTGCCTTGTAGCAGCTATTAACTTCCACTTCAAGAAATGGTGGCCTGACTGACTTGTACAGTGAAATTAAACTTTATTTTATGAGCTAAATAAAATATTACATGTTAGTTCCATATACACTAAATTCCTCTTCCTATTTTTGTTTGCAGCAGTTTGCTTATACTAGGAAAGCAGTATCCCTCAGTATTTCAGAGAATGTTGTTAGTGTCATTTTGTTCTTCCTATAGCATATTCTGAAGGCATCCATCCAGCACTGCCAAGGTATACTCTACACACCATTGCCTACCTTTCTTGTCGTGGAACCAGTGGAATCTATTTAAAAGAACTGCCTGTAACTTTGTAATACATTATAAAAGACTGATGCACATCCAAGAATACCCAGACTGTTTTGATGATTAAACTTTACACCACTGAGTTTGTTCTGGGTTCAGGATCTGTTTTCAAGCATAATGGAGGTGGGATCAATAAGTCTTGCATCAGCAAAAGGTATCAAAATTGATGAGAGAATGGATAAAGAATTAGCTTAAAACCAAGTTCCAGAATACAGAATTCTATGCTACTTTTCTAGCCTTTTTTCAGATTGCTAGAATCCCTCCTGAGACAAGCAGAAAAAAAAATGCAAGTATGAGAATCTTTCTCTAGCTTCCATATGACTAAAAACTATACACAATTTTAAGATGTATTTACTCTGCACAGAGGTGGAAGACAACCTTAAGCTATATCCATACTGAAGGACTTAAAGGAGTTTATCAATTTAGAATTTGAAGTATGTATCTATTGGTTTCCCATTGCAAACATAATCTTACTTTGGTGATTTTCTTCAAAAATAAAGCCATGATTTTCATGCAGGAAAATGGCATGGTAAAATGAGGATGTCTCAGTATTCAACACAACATTGAAAGTACCAGTTCCAGACCCAGAAACAATATTAACTATTACATCTGATTTTGTAAAGCTAAACTAGAGGACCCTGCTACAATTATTGATTCTTGTTCACAAACTCAGGCACAATAATCATAACAATAATCATCTTACTTTGTTGTTTTTGTCACAGTACTTCTGAACTGTGTACCAAAAATCTTAAAATGATGACTTGAACCTATTACATAGAATATATCAGATGAAAGTCTCAATATCACTCTGAACATAAACAAATACTTCAGCCACATATCTTGTGTTTAGTCTAAACAATCTTCACTATTTCAGAACACACTTTTAAACTAAATTGTGTACAAAGGGAGAAAAATATATTTCCTAGTTTCTGCTAGTGACTAATAAAAACCCTGAAGCTGAAGGATCATATAAAAAATGTAGTAAAAGTATATCCTCTTTATTGTTTTTGATCTCCCATGGAGATATCAACACATAAAATACCCAAAGACTCACACCACAGGCATACCTTTCAATTTCTATGGTCTTGTCCATACTTATGCTAATCTTTCCCCTACAGCAATTAAGGGAACTATAGTTCAGCCCTGGAACGTCCAATAAACAGTTGCTAATATATTTATATTCCTATCTTATAAATATATATATACATACATGTATATATATATTTATAAGATAGGAATATAAATGGAAAAACAAGTGTTGGGTGGTGGTGGTGAGGGGAATTGAGAACTACAGAGGAACAAAGAAGTTCCTTGAATTATTAGAAAATCTGGAGATGCAGCAACAGAATCACAGAATCACCTAGGTTGGAAGAGACGTCCAAGATCACCTAGTCCAACCTCTGACCTAACACTAACCAGTCCTCCACTAAACCGTATCCCTAAGCTCTACATCTAAACGTCTTTTGAAGACCTCCAGGGGTGGTGACTCAACCACTTCCCCGGGCAGCCCATTCCAATGCCTAACAACACTTTTAGTAAAGAATTTTTTCCTAATATCCAACCTAAACCTCCCCTGGCACATCCTAACCCATTCCCCCTCATCTTGTCACCAGGCACATGGGAGAATAGACCAACCCCCACCTCACTACATCCTTCTTTAACATACTTATAAAGAGCAATAAGATTGTCCCTGAGCCTCCTCTTTTCCAGACTGAAAAATCCCAGCTCCCCCAGCTGCTCCTCATAAGACTTGTTCTCCAGACCCCTCACCAGCTTTGTTGCCCTTCTCTGAACTCTCTTGAATACCTCCATGTCCTTCTTGTAGTGAGGGGCCCAACCTCTGAGCTACAACAAAGTTCTCCACTACTTTTCAGTGAAAACCCATGAAAAAGTCTTTCTGTCTAGTATCAGCAAGATAGAGTGCATTGTGTGAATCCAAAGTTCTTTTTAAAAATTAGATAACATCCTCACCTCAGTGGGCTCCTTAACTAGTGGTTAAGATAATGCAGTCTATACAATAAGAATCTTTGGTATTAGCTAAAATTTTATCTAAAATATGAGGATTGTTTTTATCTTTCAGCCATAAGCATCTTCTCAGAGATGCTTTTTATTTCTGAAGTTAGCTTATTAGCCAAACAGTTTTCATAGTAGATCATTTAAGGTCATGCTATTGAAAGTCATTTTCATCCTCTTAGGTCTTCTTAGTGTACGAAAGAAGCAGTATGTGCTTCTAGCAAAGGTGAACTTCTTACCAGACATGCTTCTGTTTCTCAGGACACTGCAACTATAGCTCAGCAACTTTGTACAGCCTTCATCCAGCTTCTATTGTGAAGTAAACCAAAACCAAATGTGCATTTGCTGTCATCTGTGTAACACTGATGGTTTTATTCCTTATCACTTCATTGACAAGTAGTTTCAAGAAAGAGTAACATATGAAGATACTTCAAGCACTCTTTGAGAGGCAAAGGAGAAATATATCTGTTATCTAAATTATGCCTCACATTTCATATTACATAAACAAATTCAGAATTTGATTTCTTTTTAACTTTAAAAACATGTAAACTGCTTGAAATGATATATTGCCTGAACCCACCATGAAAATAATAGCTCAAACTTATTATTTATGAGGAAAATGTGGGACTTTGTGTATACCAAAATTAAGAAACAGCAATGAACTCATTTCAGCTCATTAGCTACTCATACATAACTTTCAGAAATACCCACGTATGGAAAAAGTCAAGAATGGAGAAGCATAATATATTAACAGCTATTTTTCTTAAACATCATCATACCAAACTTGAACTTCAAAGTATCCAAGTGAATATCCTGAATGTTGAGTACGAATAACCTTTTCATTGGCTCCAGGAAACCTTTACCAAAAGAGTCTTATAATTTTTCATGAAAAGATTTGATGAAACAGCCTTTGTTCACTGAAGAAGATAGAAAAAATAATTTCTGTTTCTTCATAAGAACACATTTTCATATGTTTGTATGGGATTAATTGTCTGCAGTTAACTTTAAAATTTGGTGACAATGCAATGATAAAATAATATATATATTATTTAGCTATAGTAGCTAAATAGTAGCTAATTTTTATTTAGCTACTATTTATATTAATATATAATAATAATTATATTAATAATATAATAAATTAATACAATAATATTAATATTTATATATTATCATGTGTGTGTGTATATATATATATATCCATTTAGCTACTATTCCTTTTTTTTCCTCACCTTTGTGTGTTTGTGTGTCCAGCCACACTCCCTGCCTACATAAGATATATGAATGGTTTGTTTATCACATCAATATGAAGAGAAGATTTTGTGCTGGCACACATAAAGAAGAAAAAAATAAACAAAACAAACACAGGCTATATGTATATGAATACATGAAATGACACAGCCATAAGTTGTGTTAAAAATAGGAATATAAAGTAAACTTTATGCAAGTACTTACATGACAAAACAATCTTTCCAAGCCCTTTATGTTATATTGGGAAAATAATGAAATTTTGTAACTCCTTGAATAAATAACTATAGATAACACCATTTTACAGTCATACTTAATTCTTTGACAGATAATTTACTTTCACTACCTCAAAATGGTAAATAAGCATATTTAAATTATATATATGCACTATATATATGTTTACATTATATGTATTTATACATAAATATGTATAAATTCAGGTCTAACTTTATGCAAAAGCCTAGTAATTGTAGTATCAGGACATCAATTTTGTCTATAACTCACATGTAGTGTCTTGATGTTGAAGTGCATAAAGTTAACAGAAAAAAAAAAAAAAAGACTGCCCGCTGTTTGGAGAGTCTTGAAAATATCTGTGCCTGCTAGGGAATGAGAGGGACAAAGTGTTCCTCTTGAGGACATCTTGTCTTGATTTAGTGTTTTAAAGTCTGAGTTTTAATTAAAAGAGAAAAAACTTCAGTGAGTAATTGCCATTGATACCTAAATATGTACTTACTTAGTGAATAATGCACTGAAAACAGCTTTTAAAAACACCTATTGCTTACATCATTCCAAGGCATTGAATGCTTCTCTCAGCAGGAGCTGATGCTTTAAAGATATAACACTGTGCCTCCTATAAAGAAGGTCAAATTCAGGAAGCACTGTAAGAAGAATAATTTATGAGAACTTGAGAAACACAGTACCAACAGATTCATAGAAATCTGACTTCCACATAAGTTTTTTAAGGCAATCTTTATTTTCTTCCTGATCAGCTAAACCACTCTTAATCACTTGATATAGCACAACAAAATTAGAACCAAGTTGTTAACAACACCATGGTGTTGTTTCCATCACTGTTTTCAGATAATACAGAATACATCTCTAAACCAGATTTGCAAATAAAGTTAACATGTATTTAGAACTATGGATCTGTTGTATATATGTAATATTAATAACTGTCCCATTGCAGTGGTGTCTACTTTCTCCATTATTTCTATTTCATTCAATTTCATCATTATTTATTATGCAGTTTAAACATTGAAAAACTTATTTTGTCTATGTCTATATTAAACAGACACCCAGTCATGAATACCCTGTAAACTGCATACTCTTCCTCTGGAGTGTTCTGTATGTTTGTGATCCAAACTGGACTGTTACCAATATATCTGTAAGAAATAAAAGCACAATTGCAAACTTTACCACTTTCTGAACACACAGAATCACAGAATTTCTAGGTTGGAAGAGACCTCAAGATCATCGAGTCCAACCTCTGACCTGACACTAACAGTCCTCCACTAAACCATATCACTAAGCTCTACATCTAAACATCTTTTGAAGACCTCCAGGGATGGTGACTCGACCACTTCCCTGGGCTGCCCAGTCCAATCTCTAACAACCCTTTCGGTAAAGAAGTTCTTCCTAAGATCCAACCTAAAACTCCCCTGGCGCAACTTTAGACCATTCCCCCTTGTCCTGTCACCAGGCACATGGGAGAACAGACCAAACCCCACCTCGCTACAGCCTCGTTTAAGGTATCTGTAGAGAGCAACAAGGTCACCCCTGAGCCTCCTTTTCTCCAGGCTGAACAATCCCAGATCCCTCAGCCGCTCCTCGTAAGACTTGTTCTCCAGACACCTCACCAGCTTCGTTGCCCTTCTCTGGACTCGCTCAAGCACCTCGATGTCCTTCTTGTAGCGAGGGGCCCAAAACTGAACACAGTACTCAAGGTGCAGCCTCACCGGAGCCAAGTACAGGGAGACGATCACCTCCCTAGACCTGCTGGCCACACTGTTTCTTATACAAGCCAGGATGCCATTGGCCTTCTTGGCCACCTGAGCACACTGCTGGCTCATATTCAGCTGACTATCAACCAATACTCCCAGGTCCTTCTCTGCCAGGCAGCTTTCCAACCACTCATCTCCCAGTCTGTAGCTCTGCTTGGGGTTATTGCGCCCCAGGTGCAGGACCCGGCACTTGGCCTTGTTGAACTTCATGCAGTTGACCCCAGCCCATCGGTGCAGCCTATCCAGATCCTCCTGCAGAGCCTTCATACCCTCGAGCAGATTGACGCACGCACCTAACTTGGTGTCATCTGCAAACTTACTGATGGTGCACTCAATGCCCTCATCCAGATCATCAATGAAGATATTAAAGAGGACCGGCCCCAGCACCGAGCCCTGGGGAATGCCACTAGTGACTGGCCTCCAACTGGATTTGACTACATTCACCATAACTCTTTGGGCCTGGCTATCCAGCCAGTTTCTAACCCAATAAAGTGTGCGCCAGTCTAAGCCAAGAGCAGCCAGTTTCTTGAGGAGAATGCTGTGGGAAACGAGGTCAAAAGCCTTGATGAAGTCAAGGTAGACCACATCCACAGACTTTCCCTCATCCACCAAGTGCATCACTTTATCGTAGAAGGAGATCAGGTTCATCGAGCAGGACCTGCCTTTCATAAATCCATGCTGACTGGGCCTGATCGCCTGCTTGCCCTGCAAGTGCCACGTGATGACACTCAAGATAATCTTCTCCATGAGCTTCCCTGGCACTGAGGTCAAACTGACAGGCCTATAGTTCGCCGGGTCTGCCCTCCGGCCCTTCTTGTAGATGGGCGTCACTTTTGCTAGCCGACAGTCAACTGGGACCTCCCCCAATAGCCAGGACTGTTGATAAATGATGCTAAGTGACTTGGCCAGCTCCTCTGCCAGTTCTCTCAGTACCCTTGGGTGGATCCCATCCAGCCCCATCGACGTGCACACATCCAAATGCCATAGCAGGTCGACAACCATTTCTTCGTGGATAGTGAGGGCCACATTCTGCTCCCCATCCCCTTCCGCCAGCTCAGGGTACTGGGTATCCAGAGAACAGCTGGTATTGCCACTAAAGACTGAGGCAAAGAAGGCATTAAGCACCTCCACCCCTTCCTCATCTTTTGTAACAAGGTTTCCCCCGGCATCCAGTAAAAAGGATGGAGAATCTCCTTAGTCCTCCGTTTTGCGTTGATGTATTTGTAAAAAGATTTTTTGTTGTCTTTAACGGCAGTAGCCAGATTGAGCTCCAGATGAGCTTTGGCCTTTCTAACTTTGTCCCTGCACAGCCTCGTAACATCCTTATAGTCCTCCTCAGTGGCCCGCCCTTTTTTCCAAAGATTATAAGCCCTCTTTTTTCTCCTAAGCTCAAGCTGCAACTCTGTTGAGCCAGGCCGGTCTTCTTGCACACCGGCTCATCTTTGGGCACGTGGGGACAGACCACTCCTACACCATTAAGATTTCCTTCTTGAATAGTGCCCAGCCTTCCTGGACTCCTCTGCCCTTCAGAACTGCCTCCCAAGGGACTCTACCAACCACTGTCCTGAGCAGCTCAAAGTCAGCCCTCTGGAAGTCCAATACAACGGTTTTACTGGTCCCCTTCCTGGCCTCACCAAGAATAGAGAACTCTGCCCAAGACAGCCTCCGACCACCACATCTCCCATCAGTCCTTCTCTGTTTGTGAAGAGAAGGTCTAGTGGGGTACCACCCCTGGTAGGCTCACTAACCAGCTGCATCAGGAAGTTATCTTCCACGCTCTCCAGAAACCTTCTAGACTACTTTCTCTGGTCTGTGTTGTGCTTCCAGAATATGTCAGGGAAGTTGAAGTCCCCCACAAGAACAAGCACTGATGATTTTGCAACTTTTGTCAGCTGCCTCTAGAACTCCTCATCCTGGTTCAGCAGTCTATAACAGACCCCGACCCGGATGCTAGCCTTGTTGGCCTTCCCGCCGATCTTATCCCAAAGGGACTCAACCTTGTCATTCCCAGCCTCGAGTTCCACAACATCAAAAGATTCTCTAATATAGAGAGCCACACCACCACCCCTTCTGTGCTGCCTGTCCTTTCTGAAGAGCTTACAGCCAGTTATTGCAGCACTCCAGTCATGATAGTGGTCCCACCATGTCTCCGTGATGGCAACCAAGTCATAGCCTGCCTGCTGCACGGTGGCTTCCAGCTCCTCCTGTTTGTTACCCATGCTCCGTGCATTACTGTAGATGCACTTCAGCTGGACCATTGCCTTATCCCCCCGGCTTGCCATTGACACCCCTGGTACAACTCCAACAAGCCTTGTTTCATCCCCATCCCCCATCTTACCTAGTTTAAAGCCCTCTCAATGAGCCCCACCAGCTCCTGGCCCAGGATCCATTTTCCCCCTAGAGATAGGGACCTGTCTGCGGCCATCAGGCCGGGTGCCGAGTAAAGTACCTCATGGTCAAAAATAACAAGATTTCTGTGCTGGCACCAGCCTCTGAGCCATGTGTTTATCAGGTGGACTTTTCATGTCCTGTCAGTACCCCTCCCTGCCACTGTAGGGATAGACGAAAACACCACCTGTACTCCCGCTCCCTCCACTAATTGCCCCAGCGCCCTAAAGTACCGTTTGATAGCCTTGAGGCTTCTCTCTTCAGTGTCATCACTGCCCGCCTGGACTATTAAAAAAGGATAATAGTCAGAGGGGTGAACCAGGTTGGGAAGCTTCCTGGCAACGTCCCTGACCCTGGCCCCAGGGAGGCAGCAGACTTCCCTACGGGTAGGGTCAGGCCAACAAATAGGGCCCTCTGCTCCCCTGAGAAGAGAATCTCCCACAACAATAACCCTTCTTTCTTGGTGGAGGCAGTCCTGAGGCGTGGAGTTGACTTCCTTGCCCTAGGCATCCTCCTGGGTACACTTTCTACACTTTTCCTCAGCTACCGGTCTCTCAATCTCCAGGGCTTCAAACCTGTTGTGTAAGGGCACCTGGGAAGGTGGGGCCGGTGGGGGAGGGCATCGCCTGTGAGGTCGAGCAGGGACCTGTCTCCATTCTTCCTCAACTCCCAGGTCACCTCTGTCTGCCCGACGATGACAGGGCAGGGGGTCCACCCCCATTTGGGGTGTCTCTCCTCGGTACCTCTCCTTGAGGCCTTGCAGGGAGTTGCTCCACCAGTCTATCTCCTGCTCGCACTTCCTGATATCTCTCAACCTCTCCACCTCCTCCTTGAGCTCCGCCACCATGTGGACCAGGTCATCCACCTGCTCACACCTCACTCACACAGTTTCTTTGCCTCCCGCCAATGGCAGCAACAGGCTCAGACACTCCCCACATCTGGTGACCTGAACTGCTGCATTTTTTAATGGGTAGTCAGTCTGGATGTGAACCGTCTTTCTGGAGAGCGCACCATGCCTGGTGGAGACCATTGCAGCTTAGCTAACAGCTGCCGTTACAGGAGGTGTTCGTATGGGTGGGGGAGACCACACTGCCCTTCCTGCTCGCCCTGCCTGCGTGAACAGCCATGCTAACTGCCGCGCCACGCCCTTCTGACGTGCCATGCCCTGTTTTCCCGCCCTGTTCGCTGCTCTCCTGGTCGCTTGCGCTCCCTAGGGGCAGCTTTTGAATGGCCAGGGAAGGGGTGCTTCTGGCTCTGCCTACGCCTCGTCAGCCTCCCTCACGAGGGCTGCTGGGTCCTGGCGGCTCCCTCAAGTTTTTCTTGATGTCGGAAAAATTAGCCCTGCCTGGCCGGATCCCCTGTTCCGCTGCAGAACACGTCTGCCTTGGAGCTGATCACCTCGGCAAGTGGCAGTGAAATGGTGGTGGCGCCTGATTTAAATAGCCCACCGCTGACGCTGCTGGCTCCACCTAGACCTCGTCAGCCTCCCTCACAAGGGCTGCCGGGCCCTGGTGGCTCCTTCAAGTAGGCTCGATGCCGGAACACTACAGTATTTGTATAACCACTACCTTTCTGTAACAACATTTTTTTGTCTTCATAAGTTGTTGTTGTTTCCAGATGTAATATCAGTCAGTCCTTGGGGATAAAAAACCAAATATATATATATATATATATATATATATATATATATATTTTTTTTTTTTTCCATCTAATAAAAAAAATAAGCAGACACTCATGGAGTACACATGAGTTAAAATCAGTACATATATCTGTATGCATATGAATTAGTAAAGCTACACATTCTAGCCCTCATTAATGGGTATCATTAGAGAGAGGGAAGGAAGGAGAAGAGAGAGTCAGTATTGCTTGAGAAATTTATTCTTAAACTATCAGACCCCAGACTGGCTACTGTATTCCATGTCCAGACTCACAAAAAGGGATATAATGTCAAGGGCACCCATCACTTTCAAATTTAAGGCAGTGTTCAGCTTGCCTTATTCAAAACTTATTATTAGATTAGCTTGGGTATCTGTCAGCTAGCGTCAGCTATAATGTCTGTCAGCCTATGATAGACAATCTATGAAGTTATCAATGAAGTTATCTATGAAGTTATCATTGATAACTATGAAGTTATCAATGAGTTAGGACTACATGCTTGTAGATACCTTGAAGGCTTCCTACTGGCAATGTAGTGGAGATTAATGCACTTGAAGATTAGTGTTGGCAACTAAGTTTGACACATGGAGTTCTACAAATTGGGACCAAGTCCAAGGTGGTGGAAGGCAGTATAGGAAGACTTGGAGCACATTGGATATTTCTGTTATCCCTTTTAAGCACATAATTCAAAGTTACAAAATTGAAGTCAATTTTGTGTAACTGACAAAGGAAAAGGAACTAATTGCTAATTCTTTTTATTCTCAGCTGCAGATGTAATAAACTCAATCCAGTTTCAGCGTAATCTGCAGTGAGGTCTGAGCTTTTCTGAACATCTCCTGTAGAAAGAAGCTCCTGCCATATCACATTCTTCCCATTTTTTATTTATTTTTTTTTTTTCCCAGATGATTTCAAAGATCTGAATGGTGTTCCACTTTCCATTCAGATTCTGATATGAAGGTTGTTGCCAAAGGTCACTGAGCTCTTTTTCTTCTCTTGTACAGTATACTTCACAGTATACTGCACCTTGCTTTCCACAGACAAAAAAGAAAAAAATAAAATAAAATAAAATAAAATAAAATAAAAGACCCATTCAGTATATGGGCCCAAACAACTATGCAGCAATCTTGCCACAGGATGGTGTCTAATTGCATGCCCTATTATTTTGCCCTTACTCAGCAAATTTTGTGTTTCAATAAAAAAATAAAAAAGAAAAAAGAAAAAAGAAAAAAAAAAAAAAAGAAAAAAGAAAAAAAAACACAGGGCTTCATTCAAACACAAAGGACTGATGGGTGACAGACTGGAAAATTCACAGAAAATCACTTCAGAAGAAAATGTTTGCAAAAGGGGTTTTGGTCCAACAAAAATTTGGTCTCTGTTTATAGATCTTTTTCCAATGAACAGGTCATCTTGAATGCAATCACACAATATATGCGGGACCACCAGGGGATCAAGCCCTCTCAGCATGGGTTCGTGAAAGGCAACTCCTGCCTGACCAACCTCATCTCCTTCTATAATTTGGTGACCCACTTGGTGGATGAGGGAAAGCCTGTTGACGTAGTCTACCTAGACTTCAGCAAGGCTTTTGACATGGTCTAACATAATATTCTCCTGGAGTAGCTGGCAGCCCATGGCTTGGACAGGTACACTTTTAGCTGGGTTAAAAACTGGCTGGATGGTCAAGTCCAGAGAGTGGTGGTGAATGGAGTGAAAACCAGATGGTGACTGGTCACCAGTGGTGTTTCCCAGGGATCAGTGTTGGGGCCCAACCTCTTTATTATATATCATATATACATATATAATATATGTATATGTATTATATATATGTATAATGTATGTATATGTAATATATATATAATATATATAATATATATATATAATATATATATATTATATTTATATTATTATATAATATCTTTATTGATGATTTACATGAGGGAATTCAGTGCACCCTCAATAAGTTTGCAGATGACACCAAGTTGGGCAGAAATGTTAATCTGCTAAAGGGTAGGAAGGCCCTGCAGAGGGACCTGAACAAGATGGGTCTATAGGCAGAGGCCAGTGGGATGAGGTTCAACATGGCTAAGTCCTGCCTTTTGGCCACAACAACCCCATGCAGCACTACAAGCTTGAAAGAAAAGCTTGTAGTGCTGCATTCCTCTGCACTCGAAAGCTCTGCAGAGGAAGAGGATCTGGGGGTGTTGGTCAATGGTAGCCTGAACATGAGCCAGCAGTGTGCCCAGGTGGCCAAGAAGGCCAATGGCATCCTGTCTCATGTCAGGAATAGTGTAGTCAGCAGGACCAGGGAGGTGATCATTCCTCTGTACTCAGCTCTGGTGAGGCTGCACCCTAAGTACTGTGTTCAGTTTGGGGCATCTCAGTACAAGAAAGACATCAAAACCCTGGAACATGTCCAGAGAAGGGATACCAAGCTGGTGAAGGGCCTGATACACAAGTCCTATGAGGAGCAGCGGAGAGAACTGGGGCTGTTTGGTCTAGAGAAGAAGAGGCTCACTGGAGACCTTAGTGCTCTCTACAGCTACCCAAAAGGAAGGTGTTGGGAGGTGGGGGTCAGCTTCTTCTCATAGATAACTAGTGATAGGACTAGAGAGAATGGCCTCAAGTTGCGCCAGGGGAGGTTCAGGTTAGAAAACAGGAGACATTTCTTCTCAAAAAGAGCAGTCAGGCATTGGGACAGGTTTACCAGGGAAGAGGTGGTGTCATGGTCCCTGGGGGTGTTTAAGGAAATGTTGGATGTGGTGCTTAGAGACATGGATTAGTGAGTGACATTGATAGTAGGGTGATGGTTGGACCAGATGATCTTGGAGTTCTTTTCCAACCTTAATGATTAATGACAGAGATTCTAGGCATGAATCTAAATCTGGCCTCATTAAAAGTTTATTTTATAAGGTGTGAAAAAGCACTCTCTATTTTGACAAATAAATTAATGATAATATGTTGTTCCTCAGCTTTTCTATGACCCAGAATTTTAACAGTAAATTCAAACATATTCTTGCTTCTCAGTACCACAGCTTCAATAAGGACAGTCACTGTCCTACCACAGGAAAACAGATTTTAACCTCCTTGTGGAAAACAATATTTTGAGCCTTTGAATGTTTCTCAGCTATGGTACCAGTGATTTGTTCTCACCGCTTATCATCCCTCCATCATTTCCATAAAGAGCTAGGCAAAAGAAGAAACAAAATTTTGAAAGAGGGTGGATACAACTATGCTTCATCTAGAACAATACAGCACAGGCTCGATACTACTTGTATGAGACAGATATACTCTAAGATTGTGGGTGATAACAGACCCATCAATTACTTGTGATAAAATAAACAACAACTCAAACAAACAATAACACAGCAACAACAACAACAACAAAAAGCCTACATCAGTATTAAAGAGCAATCAGACCACATGAAGAAACAGAGAAATTCTGTTAATAATGTCAATTAATATATTGCCAATCTGTGATTCTGTGACATCCTAAGTAGTAGCAACAAGATTTATCAGGAAAGGAAAGGAAAGGAAAGGAAAGGAAAGGAAAGGGAAGGGAAGGGAAGGGAAGGGAAGGGAAGGGAAGGGAAGGGAAGGGAAGGGAAGGGAAGGGAAGGGAAGGGAAGGGAAGGGAAGGGAAGGGAAGGGAAGGGAAGGGAAGGGAAGGGAAGGGAAGGGAAGGGAAGGGAAGGGAAGGGAAGGGAAGGGAAGGGAAGGGAAGGGAAGGGAAGGGAAGGGAAGGGAAGGGAAGGGAAGGGAAGGGAAGGGAAGGGAAGGATCTTTTGAGTGATTCTGACGTTTGCAGTCCTCCAAACTACTAGAAAATATTTTCATCCAAGATTATGATCAGTACTAACAAAAAAGAAAATGATAAGTAATCCTATGCTAATTTCAAAAATATAGATGTACAGGAATGTGTGAGAAAAAAAAGTAATTACATTAGTTTTATTTAGAAGGATAAATTCCATCGTAGAAAAGATTTGACTAATAAGAAATATTTATTCTCTTTTTGACAGAGAATTTGAATAATTTACAGACAGTTCTTATGGCAACCAATAGTTAAAAATCCTCCAATAATCCACCCATGGAGAAATGCTACATCCTTTTTCTGACAGTAGGAAAACATGTAGTTTCTCTCTCTTTGTGTGTGTTTGTATGTTCATCAAGTGCACATATAAAGACTTTTGTCAAAAACTTAACATTCACAATTTAGTGTATTTGTATTACCCTTAGCAACCTATGATACTGCTAAAGGATATGGATTCCTATGTGTTAGACACTACACAAGTAAGTTAACAAAGGAAAAGTGTAGCTGTGTATCAGTGTGATAAAGTTAGATACTGGCAAGACAAAGAAACCACTGAACAGTGAGGCACTTGGGAGCATTTCACTAAAGAAGGAAAACACACAATACAATGCACACAATAAGTAGCCTAAATATTCAGAGTCAAATATTGTCAAAAATCTTTGTATCCTTTATTCATTTAGATATCATTTGTTGCTGTCTGATAGAGAAAAAGAAGGCTGATTCATTTGGAGATCTCCAAACCTGCTTATATTGTCAAAGGTACTAGTGAAAAATATGATTAATGAATGACCTTTACCTTCTAGGTGAACCATTCAGAATGCATCTGTACTGGGAAACAAGGCAAAAGAGATTCCTTAAATTCCTTAAGTATCCTCAAGATGTATGGGAAAACAAGAAAGACAGAATTATATATACATATATTGTGCGTGTGTGTGTGATTATTATCACAGTAGATTATTTTAACTAGCCTAGTAAAGTACTCTTCCATTAGACCCTCAGCAAATTACTTTGTAGTCCTTTGCAAACTGAGATGCCAACTGGTAAGAACATACACATAGCACAACAGCACTGATGATGATATATCAGCTGTCTGCAGCAAGAAGCAATCATTGCACAGTGATTAGAAAACAGAATAATGTCCCTGTTCATGATGGTTCCTCAAAGAGTCAGTGGGAATGACAACCATTAGTTACTCTGCTGATACTGCACATTTGATGGTAATGCCTGAAGAGAACATCAGTTACATGAATGAGCAGTTTTGTCAGTGCCTGATTTATTTTTTTAAATGTTTTTACTTGGGAGTACAGAAGTGCTTGAAGAAACAAGCATCAGAATGAAGGGGTGGTAGACAAGAAACAGAGAGAGAAAATTAAACAGTCTTTAAGAGATTCATCAGGTTAGATATATAGGTCTTAAAGTCATTGAAGTGTAGAAACCTAAAACTGCCAAAGAAGAAGTGCACCAACAACTTAAGGGAGAGTCACTGTTTTTTATTTTTATTTTTTTTCCAAAACTATCAGTCATTGGCATACATCTAACAATTTGAATTTTTATTAAAATTCATCAGTGACTGGCCAATAATATGAGTTTCTCCATAAAATTAGACAAAAACAACAACAAAAAAGCAAATTAATCTTCAGGGCTGAGGACTCACAAGTGTACTAGATGGTCCTGTCTGTAATATTTTTCTTACAGAAGTATATAGTGAGGATTTCAAACTGTTTCTAAATGACCCTAGATATGGATTTCCTGGTTTGTTTTCCAAAGATGTCTGGACTGAAGAGACAGGACCTTTCTACCTGTGAGGAATACTAAGTAGCTGAAAGTGTTTTTTAATGTCCTTCTCCTCACCCTCTTTCCTCCACTATTGTGTTGCAAGTAATAATTAATAACAATAATACAAACTGCTTTCTTTCTGGAAATAGTTTGGATTTTATTACAGTCTACCTTTATGATACTTTCGAGACCCTGAATGTCTGTTTTTAAAATTCCTATGCCTGCATTCCCTACTTTTTATTTATTACCTTTTTACATTTATTTTGGTTGCTTTTCTATCACTATTCATACACTTGAAGATTATTTTTGTATTATTTTTGGTGCAACAAACCTGCTAATATAAAGACTAATAGAAGTATATTTCTAGCTTCTGAAAGTAGCTTTGGACTGTCCAGAGAAACAAGGGTCAGTTGTAATCAAATTTTTCAACCAATCTTCTTTCTGCTTAATCCAAGAATACACAAAACCTGCTGAGACCAATTCACCCTGAAACAAAATAAGGAGAGAGATTTTCTACCTTTAACACAGAAAGGTAATTTTGTGAAGCACAAATAATGAGAAATGACATTAGGCCATTTCTGTGGTGCATCTGAGTGTGGAGCCCAAATAACACCCTGCCAGGTTATTCCCAGGCTATTCGCATTCCCATCTATACAAATCCATAAGAGGCTACAAATGTACAATGGCAGGCAGGAATCCAAATCAAGAAATCCTGAGGAATGATCACACTTGTTTGTGTCCCTCCCAAGGCCATCCCAGCAAAGACATCAGACTCAGTATCCAGGTATGAAACCCAAACCAATAAGTCATGGAGAGCAGCTCTCTAGATCATTATTATTATTATTATTATTATTATTATTATTGGACAAAAAGGATAAAATATAAAAAAAAAAGGATGAAATATATAAAAAGAACCAGTCTTGTATAGATAGTTGACTAGTCAGTATTCTTGCCTGGGCATGCCCTGCACAGAGTGCCTTTCTTTAAAATCCTTTCTAACTCTATTCTGTTTGCATGTGCATGTATCTGAGTGTGAATGCAGCAACTACATATTAAAAAAATAATATAAACAACAACAACAAATATATATATATATATGTTGTGTATATATATATATTGTATATGTATGCTTCATATGTGTGCCTGCTGTGAAACTTCTTCAGCCTGGTGTTGGCTGGGCTTGGGGACATGGAATAACAGCAGCCTCTCCTCTCTCAGGCCATTGGATCCAGCATGTTTTATTTTCCTCTAAAGATATCAGCAGTTACTGTATGGAAAAAGAATATTTTCTGGAACAATAACTAGCCTACTCATAAATACATATTGATTCAAAATTCAAGATTTGCTGAAAGTTATTTTACATTAGAAAAAAAAAAAACAACGCAGAGATATTTGAAGGCAATCTTTATGGTATGTAAAGACTCGTTCACTAAGATATTAATTTTGTGAAATAAATTACATATCATGAAAATAACAATTTACACTGTGAGACAGCAACACTGAAATATATGCAACAACAAATCAAAACAACTACTCATTTACAGATATTCTCTAATGTACGTTTACAGTTTGGTGTATGAAGATATGACCCTATTGGTTAAAGGAAACATCAAAAGCCTGTCCAAGCATGAAAATGTGTAAATGTACACTGGATTAAATGCTTACTGTCAGTTTATAATCATACCAATACAAATATCTTCTTCTTTCTTCAATAAAATGAGAATAATTGAGATTTAAAGATGATAAGGATTTCATTCATAAAATAAGGTATTTAAATTAAGCAGACAGTAGAATAAATCCTGGAATTAATTAAACCTATTGATAAGTTTTATATCAGCATTCCAATACAAATATAGGAGAGGGAAAAGGCTGCTGAAAGACTCCTTAAAGGAGTTTTTTAATATATATATGTTTTAATATATTAAAAAAGCTATAAAATAATAATAATAATAATAATAATAATAATAATAATAATAATAATAATAATAATAGTTATTAGAAATAGGGATAAAGTATCACATAAGAGAAAAAAAAAAAAAAAAAGAAAAAAAAACAGTAACAAGGAAACACAAATTAGTAGTTCCTTAAGTTATAAGTAATTTATATTTAAACAACAAAACTTGGAAAAGGTTATGCAAAATGTTTTGGTCTTCAGAATGTTCAGTAGCTAAGAAGGAACATTGATATAATTAATAAGGTTCTGATTTCTGTGCAGAGTCAACACTTTTTACTGTTTTCCCTTAGGTCAGATATTAGTTCACAACAGATCAACAGTGAAAACAACCCTGTGCAAAACTGTCAGCAAGGAGGAGACCAGAGTCTCGGCAGCATTCTTAGTTATAAGCCTAAACAGCCATTCATTTAACATGTTATGGTTATTATTAAAACAATAGTAAAATATCTCCGCTGATGTGAATAAGTAGAAAATAAGATTGCTGCCATAAGTCTTTTACTTCCATCTCTATCTGTCCCATCTTGTTAAAAGGACTATCTGCAAATAAGTTAATTTTTGCCTTTCTTTCTAAAACTTGCAGTCATATTACATTTAATACATAGGGGGTGTCATTACATCAGCTTTTTAACACTGAAGTGTATAGTGAGGGACAACACTGGGCATCAGCTCTATCATTTCTAAATACAGGTCCTCCAAGGAACCATCCATCTTTTGTTCTTGTTACATTTGAAATAAGGTCTTGACTGAAATATCAGAATCAAGAATTATGACCTCCAAATGAAACATCTGTGGATACAGAACACTTTTATTTTAAAAAGCTATACTAGTGAACACTTCAGAGGGAGAATGGAATAGAGAATCAAAAAAAAAAAAAAAAAAAAAAAAGACTGTGGGTTGAGATAGAGACAGTTTATTAGGATAGAAAATAAAGGATAATAATAATAACAATACTACTACTACTACTGTGTACAAAACAAGTGGTGCAAGTGATGCACAATGCATTTGCTTACCACCCACTGACCAATGCCCAGCCTGTCCCTGAGCAGCCAGTACATCCTCCCCAGCCAACCACCCCATATAATTTTTCAGCATGACGTCATATGGTATGGAATATCCATTTGGCTAGTTTGGGTCAGCTGTCCTGGTTCTGTCCCCTCCCAGCTCCTGCTGCACCCCCAACCTCCTCGCAGGCAGGACAGTGTGAGAAGTTGAAAACTTAGTATAAGCACTTAGTATAAGTGCTTACTATAAGCACTGCTCTGCAACAATTACAGCATCAGTGTGTTATCAACATTATTCTCAACCTAAATCCGAAACACATCACCATACCAGCTACTAGGAGGAAAACTAACTCTATCCTAGCCAAAACCAGGACACAGGAGAGCCAAGAGGATTGATTTGTCCATACCTTATCTCAGAGTGGAAATCAAACAAACCTAAGTATGCTTTCTATCTGAAATTCTAGTAGTCTAAATATACATCCCTTGACACCACCTGAATTATCTGGACTTGAAGTAAAAGTTAGTTGCATCATAACTGTATGTCATCCTTGGTTTATAACCTGGGTCACAGGGAAGAGGTCTCTAGAAGTTGAAAGTGGAAAAACATACCCTTGTTTAAATGTATTATGAGGCTAAGTGTTAAAAGAGCACAGAAGTGGACTGATTTGAAGAACCTTCCTCCAGACCAACGTTCTAAGCTCATAGAAGCAAAATCAGAAATTGAATATTCTTATTAAATTAAATCAATATATGAGTGAAAGTGCAAATCAGCTGGCAAAAATTAGTTGCACATATTTAATAAAAGAAAATATATATTATCAGAGTAAGGATTATTCTGAAAGTTATGTTTTCTAACCTTTCAAATATTTTATCTCAGATGAATTTTCATCTGGAATCCCAATGAAAGAAATGAAATTAGGTGCAACTAATTTTTGCCAACTGATTTGCACTTTCACTCATATATTGATTTAATTTAATAAGAATATTAAATTCAGCCCATTGAGATTTTCTTTTATTTCCTTCATATAGGAAAGATATTTCCTCAAGGCAAACAAAAAAAACCCTTGACAACAACTTAGTATAACTCACAATACCTTCCAATGCAAGTGTGGCATAAATTCCAAAGAACCTCAGTGAACAATGTACACATTTGACTTGTGCCTAAAACAAGGACAAAGTTGTTCAAACACACCTTAATATTTCTAGCAAAGGATCTGACCTAGGTTTTACAGGATCTAGTCTTAGCAGATATAAATATATTATTTGGTGAGCATATTACACACTTAGAAAGAATAATTCATTCACGTTCCAGTTTATGTGTAACCACTAAAAAATTGATATACATTACACACTAAAACAAACAAACAAACAAACAAAAATACATTACCTAGACCGATAAAAAAAATATGTAAAGCATAAACAATATTCATAGCTGTTTGGATATTATGCAAGTAAAATCAAACATTATTTTAAAATAACTTTAACTTATTAGTAATAGGGTGACATTATAAGATTATTTAATACTTCACAAAGTGAGAAAGACAAGAAACATTAAACTAAGTCTGAAAATAAAGGAACATATTATGACGTAGTTACATTTCTGTTGATTTGTTCTCTCTACAATCACCAAGAATTTCTTCTTGACAAAAGAAAGTAAACTGACAGACAATATTTTTATTCATTCACCCTGGTGTAATCTCCCTCTTTTTTTTTATTTTTTTTTATTATTATTATTTTTATTTTTTAATTAATATTAAATTGATGATAATATGCCAGTGATGAGCATTATGCTACTTGTGACTCATGAAAGCACTGAATGCAGCTGATTATTCCTTTCTAAGCCTAGAGTCTTGCATTTAACACTAACAATTTTTCAATGTGGAAGGTAACAACAGCGTGACCAGCAGGGCGAGGGAGGTGATCGTCCCCCTGTACTCAGCTCTGGTGAGGCCGCACCTCGAGTACTGTGTTCAGTTTTGGGCCCCTCGCTACAAGAAGGACATCGAGGTGCTTGAGCGGGTGCAGAGAAGGGCGACGAAGCTGGTGAGGGGCCTGGAGAACAAGTCCTACGAGGAGCGGCTGAGGGAGCTGGGCTTGTTCAGCCTGGAGAAGAGGAGGCTCAGGGGTGACCTTATCGCTCTTTTTAGGTACCTCAAGGGAGGCTGTAGCGAGGTGGGGGTTGGCCTGTTCTCCCACGTGCCTGGTGACAGGACGAGGGGGAATGGGCTTAAGTTGAGCCAGGGGAGTTTTAGGTTAGATGTTAGGAAGAATTTCTTCACTGAAAGGGTTGTTAGACATTGGAACAGGCTGCCCAGGGAAGTGGTGGAGTCACCATCCCTGGAAGTCTTCAAAAGACGTTTAGATGTAGAGCTTAGGGATATGGTTTAGTGGAGGGCTGTTAGCGTTAGGTTGGAGGTTGGACTCGATGACCTTGAGGTCTCTTCCAACCTAGAAATTCTGTGATTCTGTGATTCTGTGATTCTGTATCAGCCTATTTCCATAAAAGAAGCAAAGACTCTATGACCATATTCCCTGTAAGTATGAGTTCAGGTCCTTAGTACTGATCATCACAAAACAAATTTCACACAAGGGTTTTAAAGTTTTAAAGATGGTATTTTCTCGAAAGTAGGTATCTAAGTGGAAGAAAAAAAAGGGGGGGGGGGGGAGGGATGATAATTTCTGAAAATATTTTAGCATGTTCTCTCATGGTATTAGACATCAGTGAATATACCCACACTAGGCACTGCTGCTCTCCCATCAAAAACACTCAAGTGCCTTTGCAGCTTCAATGTTTTGGATGGCCAGAAAATTTCAAACATACAAACAAAACCAAAACCATGGATCCAGTTATTCTTGGTGCTCACTTATTTACTTGCAAGAATATAATTGTAATATTTTTTTTTATTATTTCTTATGGAGAAGTTTGTTGATACTGACATGAATTATTGTCAAGGTATGCTTTCTGGGTCTGGGTAGGATAGAGTTATTTTTCTTTGTTGCAGACAGTATGGTGCTAAGTTTTGGATTTAATATTGTAGACAGCACAGCAGAGTTTTGGATACTGTTGAACAGTACTTGCACAGAGTCACCACTTTCCTTTTTTTTCCCCCTCTTTGGCCTCTTGGCAATTAGACTAAGGGTTCTCAAGAAGTTGGATGAAGGAAGGACCAGGTAAGCTAATTCTGAACTAAACAAAGGTGTATTTCAAAGACTGGAGGGATATTGGTGTACCTGTGGGATGTAATAGGTGGCTCTTCTTGCATCACTTTTTTGTGTGTGCGTGTACACACTATGGTACCTTTACTCCTAGGGCTATTTAACCTGTTTCCATTATAACTACTTTATAAAGTTTATTCTATGTCAGAAAGTTCTGTGAAATTTCATACCATAGAATGAACACATAGAATAGACACATAGAATGGGAAAAGAATACTTGTATCATTAAGCTGAAGATACAAACACAGAACTTTTAATAAAAATATGAAATTTATTGGGAGTTGAAACCATACAAGAGGGTAAGAATATAAACACTTAGACTCAGCTCCTGTATGGGTGGCATGTGCTTAAGAAAAAAGAAATGTAAATGTTAATCTTGAGGACATTATTCTGTCCCTTCCTTTAAAAAAGAAAACCCTGTCAATCTTAAAAACACCAATATAATGCATTCTGGGAATTAATAAATAGAAAGAAAATATCTCACAAATATTGAACTATTATTAATCAAGCTAAGTTTCTTCTATCTTATAAATGAATATTTACTGCATTGAATTTTTATGAGCTTACTTTTTAAAATATAGAACTCCATTCCAGAAGAAATACTACTGCTTAGCTCATTCCTCATATTAGTTAATGCAAAGTAGAGGAGTACTATTAAATACTGGGGCAAATCTTTTCTCAGGCTAAAACTTCATTACACAGAAACATGGTAGCAAAATATTAAAAATGCTTCACAGAAATATCAACTGCAAGGAAATTAGGTCTTTTCTGGGTCAGGGCTAATGCCCTTGCTAAGATAGTGGAGAGTAAAACAGTCTGAAGTTATTGGTGACCAATTTTACACATTAAAAAAAAAAAAAAAAAAAGATCTTAGGCAATGCTACTGATACAAAATGGGGATAAAAAAGTGAGGCCAAAAAAATGCTGGGGGCCACATGATTACTTAACCTTTTTGTTTTCCTTTTAACTAGAACTGAAAAGAACAGCGAGAGGAAATGTCCATGAGAACTACTTTTCTAATATAATCCATTTCAAAATAAACTTTTAAAAAAATGCTCCATTGAATATGAATATGAGAGGAACATGACATATATCCAACAACATGTAGAATATCCAGAATATGAGAGGAATTTCTTGATTCTCTAACTTGTACTCATTGATACACCTTCAATACCTTCTTTTTTTCCTAAATCCTGTTAAAATATATATTTGAATTTTATGGCAAAAAAGTCAGTTTCTCAGCAATGATTTTAAAACATGCCACCACTAGTAATTAAGAGTGCTGGTGTGTCAGCTGCCATCCCATTTAGTGCTATGATCAATAAGATTTTTATAGGCCTCTAGCAACACTTTTCACCACCATTTAAGTACATTTTGAATTAAACTTTCATTCATTTTTCTTATGCTTTCTATTTACTGAAATATATAGCAAGTCTGTTTTTTAAACTTCTGTCTTTACATTGTAAAGCACTAACGTTTCCCTAATATTCTTTAGCATAGTATAAAGAAATAACTCTGATACATGGCCTTCTGTAAAACTCCCTTCAGCTCTTGGAAGTCTTTCCCATTTAGTAGTCATTCTTTAAAGGCTACATGCCAGGAAGAAAATAAGTTAACTATTTATTAAGTGCTGCAACGCACAAATTCTTAGGTACCTACATCGTGTGGTTTAGCCCAGCAGACAGCTAAGTAACACACAACTGCTTGCTGACTCTCCCCAGGTAGGAAGAGAATCACAAAGGTAAAAGTAAAAGAACTCATGGGTTGAGATAAAGACAGTTTACTACGTAAAGCAACATCTTTATAAACAAGCAAAACTAAACAAAATTAGAAAATCATTTGCTACTTCCAATCAGCAGAAAGCTGTTCAACCACTTTAAGGAAAGCAGAGCTCATCACACAGTAGTTTCTGCAAAATAAAAAAAAAAAAAAAGTAAAATAAATAAATAAACAGCGCCTCTCTAAACAGCTCCCACACCCTTTTTTCTTCTTTAACTCATCTTTTATTGCTGAATGTGACATCCTCTGGTACAGAATATCCCTTCGGTCAATTGAGGTCAGCTGTCCTGGTTGTGTACCCTCCCAGTTTCTTATGCACCCCCAGCCTCCTCAGTGGCAGAGCAGAATAAGCAGCAGAAAATTATTTTTCTCTATATATGTATTTTAGCTCTGCTAGAGCTAAAAACATTGGTATGTTATAATCACTATTTTAATCAAAAATCCAAAACACAGCAACATACAAGATGAAGAAAACTAACCCTATCTCAGCCAAAACCATATAGATGAACAATCATCTAGTCTGTTTGTTCATCTAGTCTGAAATGTGTGCAAAGTCCTAAGCAGGGGTGCTGCTCACAGAAACACCCTGCTCCCTTATATTTAAACACTGAAAACTACTAATTTTCTTGTGACAGCATCAAAAATGCACATAATCCAGTTCTAGATAGACCTAGAATCTATCTAGATAGATTTTATCCAGTCCTCCATTCCTTCCCATTTTTTCTGAATATCTGGAGTATTCTGCCGGTAGACACCTCTTTGGAGGTGTCTGTCCAGTTGAAACACTGATATTTAAATGGATTTAGGCCTTCTGAATCCAGTCCTTTCCATAAAGATATTCAGGTTCAGAAAGGAAAAGTGTCTTTTGCCCAAGTTGCTTGGGACTTTTCTAATAAGAAGGAAACAAGTTTAATATCTTGCTGCTGAAGCAAAAGAATAATTAAAGATTTTTATAAAAACTCATATGTAGATGTAAAGGTATGATTGACTGTTCTGTTGAATAAGTGTACTTTCATGAGTTTGGGAAGTCATACACTCTATAGAAAAGATTCTGTGTTAATAAATAGTTGTGTTTTTTTTTTTATATATATAAATCACTGCTATCAGTTTATACTAATGTATAGTACAATAAAATAAAAAAGGTTTCTTTAGGAAATAATAAAATTAAGTAAAGAAGACATAAAATGAAAAAAAATCAGTATTGTTTATAGACAGCAGATGTTATTTTTTCTGATATCTGAGGCAAATTAAAAATGATCTTCTCTCACCTATTTAGCTACAGGGGATTAACAGATGTATTCCTTGATTTAACTAATGAAGGAAATGTGGAGGAAAAAAATATGGTCTCAACTTTATCCACTTATGGAAATAGATAAATTCTTGATACAGAGAGAGTTAATACCCCGTATTTCTTTGCCACCTTCCACTTGAAGATTTCAAATTACAATTGAAAACTTACCTTCCAAGTTGTTTCTATCAACTAGCTTTTCTATTAAATCCTGCTTTTTATATGTCATGGTAGAAAACTTAATATTTTTGCTCAAATACTCTGTGAAATTTCAAAAGCAGAGGACCTCTGTCCACCACTTGGAGATGCTATCTACTACAGATGTCAAGATGCTGCTATTATCATTACTGACCAGCACCAGCAATAGAAGACAGACAAGAGTTAATATATATTGCTCTTCTAAATGGAGACTTCTGTACTAAAAATTACTATGCTTAAATTTGCCTTATTACAACCAATATTTCATTACATGCATATTGGAATTATGTGCTGAAGAAAAAAAAAAAAAAAAAAAAAAAAGTGCCTAAAAACCCTTTAGAATAAGAAGGTTTCAAAAATGAGGAATACAGCATCTTGTCTAAATTCAAGTAAATTTTGCAAAATTTAACTCAGAAGTTTAAAACTGAGGACTACCTGAAGACAGTTAAATGGGGCTATGGGTAAGACTTAAGCATCTCATAAAGCAAGAACATGAAATATATGTTGTTATATCATCTCTGAACATGCATCATTTTCCATTTACATCAGTGGGAGTTGCACCTGTTTTTGGATAAGCAAAAAAGTTTAACATAAGCAGTCTGATGAAAAAAAAAAAAAGTAATTTAAAGTTACGTCTGAAATAAGATTCCATCTTTAACACACTCCATTGTGTATAGATTTACTGTCACAGATGGCATGTTACTTTAAATCCTTCTTTTCTGGTGTCATCTACTAGAGTTAATTGAATTAATTTTTTCTGGGGGGGAGGGAGTTGTTTTGTTTTAATGGGGGAAGAGAAGAAAGGAATCCACGTGTGTTTGTCTCTTTAATAAAATAAACTGTTCACAGGACAAATTTCATAGATAACGTCTTTGGAAGTTGAAAAAGGCGGCTGTCATGATTATACTGAAACTTTAATTCACAGATACTAGGTAGGCATTTGTTGCAATAGTGTTTTATATATTATCTTGTCACATTATATTTAGGCTGTCACTTAAAGGCTATAAATCCACAGTTTACTGATTTAGTAAAAAGGGGTGGAATAAAAAAAAAAAAAAAAAAGAAAGAAAAAAAGTTTTGCAAAGAACTTAAGCTAGAGACATTAGCTTTCTATAGTTACTCCCAGAAATTATCACAGAATCACAGAATTTCTAGGTTCAAGAGACCTCAAGATCATCGAGTCCAACCTCTGACTGAACACTAACAGTCTCCACTACACCATATCCCTAAGCTCTACATCTAAACGTCTTTTAAAGACTTCCAGGGATGGTGACTCCACCACTTCCCTGTGCAGCCTGTTCCAATGTCTAACAAGCCTTTCAGTAAAGAAGTTCTTCCTAAGATGTTGTTATTTAAGTATATATATATGTATATATATAATGCATTTTCTGTGTGATTGTGCTGGAACTGGTATTTTGTAATTGCTCAAACAATGAGAATCTCTCTTACGTATAAACAAAGCCTACTAGCTCCATGACCTTACTTTGAGCCTGTCTCAAAGGTCAGAGTCATGCAGTTTTTCTGCATATAATAATGAGATGATCTCTCATAAGTGTAAGAGAAATCTTAAAACATTTAAAGGCAGATTTAGACTCCCAATAAATAATGAAATATCTTATTGACCATATATTATTGATAGGTAGCTTCCCATATTATTCCTTTCCATTTCAAACTGAATTTTGAAGCTCATCACCAATATTTTGCTTCAGGAATTTTCTGGGATGTCACTCAAGAAGTTTAAAACAAATGTATGATATGAGTACATTTAAAACAGGGAAAACTCCAGGAAAATATGTGGCTTCTTTAGCTGAATTTGTACTATTTCATTTCTTTATTTCATCTACAGATTTTCTAACTCTTTTGATTTAACCTCAAATTTATTCCTTATTTCATAGAAATAGTATTTATTATCGTTTGAGATTTTAAGGGGATTTAAAAATATATGAAATAAAATATGTGGAATATTAAAAATAAGTTAAATGAAATGTGATTTTTTTTTTTTTAAAAAGTGAAAAATTTCTGGATATTCAGTGTCATCAAATCTGTAAATAGTGTTTTTTCTTTCTTTTTTTTTTTCTTCAGTACTAACAGAGAAGTCCTTATCTTCTTGTGAAGTTCTAAGCTACATCTTTTGCTAGAAAATATTTATTGTCAATCTTCTCTAGGGAAAAAGAGGAAATTAAGCCTACACATGTAGTCCATCTACCCTATAAAATTTAACCTAAACAAAATATTTCTGGTTTATGGACTTCACAAACAGATTCTTTTCCCTCCGTCCCAAGATTTACTTGAAGATACTTTATATGCATTACTTTATATGCATTTTAATCTATAACTACAACTTTGGAGCAAACATTATATTATTATACATTTTACTGAAATAAATCTTCTGAAAGGAATCTGAATAAAGGTCACCCTGAATCTGAAAATATCTCTTCTTAAGAGTAACACCTATATTTAAGAAAATGGACAAATATTTCGTATGACCTTCACATCACGTTTTTTCCTGAATTAATATTTCTCACATTTTTAGTAAGATCCATCTGTCTGTTCAGAGGTTTGAGAGGATTTCTGGAAAATTTGTGTAATGTCAAATTATCCTGTAGACCAGTGATCCTTTAAAATAAAGGCCATTCTTCAGGAATTATGAGCACGGAAGAGAGTTGTTTTTGTTTTTGTTTTTGTTTTTGTTTTCTCATACATAAAAATTTAACAGCATATAAAATACAGCTCAAGGGGAAAACAACAGCATTACAGAGAAACACAATCTAAATTAAAGTCTCTGTCACTATATGCTAATAAGCACACTCCACAGAAACTCAGAGGAATTCCTTAAACATTTCACAGAGGGAATTACAGGACTGATTCCAGTATTATGAAAATATTTTTTCCTACTTAATTGTCTTCCTCATGCAATAATTGCATGAAACAATTGTTAAAACTGATGGTTATTTCCATGTGGTAGCCTATTGTATTTTTAATTGAATCCATGTTTTAAAATAAGTAACAAATACTATCTGTACTCATGTTCATGTAATAAACAATCTTAAATATAACATTGCTGCCAGAACACTAATATTACTTTTGGGATACAAGTCTCATTGCTACATTGATACATTGCTAGTTCTCTGCCTAAAATAGTAGGAAAATAAATGTCTTTCACTTTTATTTTGTTTAAGATTCATTTCTGCTTTAATACTGTATGTATGTAACTGCCTGGAGGTTAGAAATATGTAATTTCAGTATACTAAAATTTGTATCCTGCACTTCCTATTTCTTTAAATCCTTTACTTCTTACCTCTTGGAATTTCTAAACGGTATGTGTTTATCTAGTTTCTCCTAACAGCCCTCCTAAGTTTTCTCTGATACTGGAAAAAATTTATACTCCCTTAGGAACATAACAGTAATGGTAGATACGCATGAAAAATTTACTATGAAAACTCTAGCCCAGTTTCCCGTGTCTTGTACCTACATCAAAGTACAAGAATGCCTTGTTTGTTTGCTTCCTTATTCTAAAGAAAGAAAAAAAAAATCTAGATCAAAACAAACTTTTTAGGGAAACTCAGCTTTTAAGTAGAAGTTTGGGGGGGAAGGGAGGAGGAGGATAGCAACATTAATAGTAAACACCATCTTTAATCAAGAAAAAAAATGATAAGAAAAATATGATGAATTCCAGAGACTCATAACTTAATTATCTCAGACCACAAATATCCATAGACCTATAGACCTTCAGTTTCTAAGTAGTTTCTTTAGTCAAAATAGATCTATAAATGCAAAGGAATATTCCTGCTACATATGATCGAACAAGTAGAATTAGACCAATTCTTAGAAGTTTTCTAAACTTGCAGTGTGCTGCTTTCTTAGGCTTTTTACTGATAAGGCTTTCAGCATCAGATCTCTGTGAAAACCAGAATCTAGCTAGAACTCAGGCTTGACACCCTTAAAAACAACAACAACATCAACAACAAAAAGTAAAGAAAGTTTTGTGGAGTTCAAAATTCACTATGTAAGAGCTGAGACTTGAAAAGTACATTAATTCTGGTAGATAACAAATGCAGTATGTAGAGAAACTAGCCGTAGGGATTGCTTTTATTGTGCTATTGGCATTCAAAGTCATGTAAACAATTACCTATCTCAGCTGAATGTCATCTAACATATGGATCTATTAGCTTTATGCCTATTTTACATGTAATCAGTCTTCCACTCAGTTGTCATTAGGTGTGGGAAAAAAAAAAAAAAAAGTGTTTAAAGCAAAATATAATAATTCAAGTCTGAACGGACACTCAAGGAAAAGCTTCAGCCCTAACCTCTGATATTTGCTAGAGAAAGACAGGTTTTCTTGATTCTATTAATAATGCTTTTTAAAGACCACCACAAATTCCTGTTCAGATGGAGCTTTATTCCTAGATACAGCTTCTTTGAACAGGTGCTCTTACATTTGAAGGATTTCCCTTTCATGGAAACATATGCTAATCACATTCAGTTAATATTTTGATGTAAAGCTGCCAGGGAAAAAGGAAGCAAGGAAAACTGAGAAAAAGTGGCCAAGATGAAATAAAACAACTTCACAGGTATACTGAAGTCTTACAGGCTAATACAAACTTAATCTGTATCAGATTTTTCATACATAAAGACACTGCTGTCTATGTCTGAAAGACAGGCAGATGAACTACAAATCTGCACTGTATCTCGCTTTTTCCATCGGGATAAAATAGCTTTCCTTGTGTGACTTTTTTTTTGCTCTTTCTTCTGATCATGATTGTGGCATAAAGACCACAGGGACACCAGAGTTCTTTTAGGATCAGTAACGCTACTACTTTATTGATGACATAACTTCGACACCCTCTTATTGAGGACAGGCTCCCTTCTTATACTATTCGCTCTATAGCAGTACTTTTCCACTAACTATTCATTGGTCAACAATTTTACCTGGCAACCACAAACACCCAGCATCTTCCATATCTTAACGGCTAGAGAATAAGCAGTCTGAGACAGCAAGGTATGTCCTGCATCACCCTTCTTTATTCTCTCTAAACTCTTTAACATTCTTCATGGCCTCATCGTTAAGAGTCCAATGTTATCACCAACCATGGGGCTTGTTCACACTGTCCCCATGGCCACACTCCCACACATGACCAGAGAGACTTCTGTAATGTAGCATAAAGAATTCTAACTAGCAGCTTCAAAAATTGATGGATACTAACAACCGAATGTTTAACAAAGCACGCTTAATGTCTTCAGAGAATCAAAGGTTTATTGGCTTTAGAAAATGAGGGGGGATACTTTTCTAAGTAATTTCCAGCTGTAATCATTGAGTAGTCTCAGTGAAACTGCTTAATTTTAAGAGAAGTTTTATTTGTAAAACTGAACTGCCAAGCAGAGCTGCAGAGGGACTGAAAGGATCCCAAGCTCATGTTACAGAAAATCAGTAGAAATACATTCTGCTATGTTTGTGAAATTAAAACTTTGGCTTTATCATGAGTTTTTCACAACAGTTCTCTGAAAATATATTATTCCACATGTAAATTTGGAGATCCTAATTCTAGTACATCAGAATTATGGCAGAACTTCTACTGATTTTTATGGACACCAGAATCTTGTCCAGATCTAAAAACAGTGGTCAAAGGAAGAAATGATGATGGTTTTCTTTTGTCTATTTGCCCTATGACTGGAGAACTCTTCCAACATGAAACTTTATTCAGTTCTCTCCTTTGTCTGAAAATATTTAAGCCAACTTTTCTCACCTTCAAGAGCACCTCTACCCTTCCCGTGTTTTTAGAAGCTGTTCCATTCAATAAAAACAAGTTGGTGCATGGAGAGGAAGGAGGAGGAGTGAAAGGGAAGAAAGAGATTTATTTCTGTGAGATATTCCAAATGTAAGGAATTTGATTTCTTGAAGTTTTATCCTTCTGCCAGTGATGCTTTGCGTCTGGAGTCCTTATGCATGGTGTGCCACTATTAACACTGTACGTAGACTAACAGGATCCTTTCTGTTCCATTTTCCTACATCTCATCCTTTACTGACACCATTTAAGTTTTCAGGCAATGATTTCTCCTGAATCTTTGATAGTCCAAGATACTTCTCCACAAGAAAACAAATAATGTGCGGAATATAGAACCACTGGTAATTTTCCTCCTTGAAGATTTCTATATACTCACAGCTGACCATGATCAAAGCATGATCTAGTGCCGCAAAATGCAGCACAGCTTTACACCATGCCCAGAAAAATAAAAAATAAATAAATATTATCATAAAGAAATAACATTTTTGTAGACTTCAACAGTAGTGAAGTAGTCTTCACACTGCTAGTAGTATGCTCTACACTTCTGAGGATGGCACAATTTAATACTATCTTTTTATACTCTCTAGACTGATGACTACTTAATGATGTAAAATGCAAAATAGAGTGTTCTCTCACTGGGGCTAAGTCAGATGATCACACCATCTCACTGTATGGCTAAGGATTCATACTTGTGCCATTCTTCTATGAAATAAAAAGGAGAGTTCAAATTTACCTCTATTTAAAACTGTATCATTTGTGTCTTGAAGACTCTGTCCACTGATCTACAAATGGAAATATATGTATATATATTTATGTATTTATATTTACACATAAATGGAAATATATTTGCCATGCAAAACACACATAAAACTCTCCTCTCCCACAAATTATGACTGCATATTTATTTTGGGGAAACACAAATGGAGAAACACCAGAGTTTAGTTAAAATAACTAAATGGCACTTAAGCTGTCAAAGTAAAGCATAGAGTAAGCTTTAAATATTGCAACCACATCACCCTGCAATACCAGACCAGTTAAAGGCTTTTGAGAATACCAATATGGTTTTGTATGTTGAAATCAACATACAAAATGATTCCACAGCTCCCTTGTTACAAGCCTTAAACCACTCATACTTAAAACTGAAGTTTTGCCTATGACTTAGCAATTACTGAGCCCAGTCTACTGATGTGTGATTGAATGGAGAATATGACAGACATTTGCACCTTTGAAGAACCTATCTGAAGAAAAATATGACAAAATTCTTACATGACTGTGAATATCATCACATATGTTTTTAAACACCCTTTTGAGTATTTGAGCACCATTTCCATGTTAAAGAAAAAAAAAAAAAAAAAGCAAAAACAAAACAACAACAACAACAAAACAAGACTTTGTTTTCCAAAGAGGGAAAAAATAAAAACAAGTAAATTGTATTACCATGATTTGTATGGCCTAAATATAGAGTATATGAGAATGTTTCTATTCAGCATTTTACTGTCTTGAAACAAAAAGCAGATGTTGATTTTTATTAGACCTATCAAACTACATGTTGTCTGGTGGAGAAACAGATGCAAGCTGAATTTATAAGAATGTTCCTTAAAGAATCTTCTTATATGAGGGATTCAGAGAATTATTCAGATAACTTTGATTTTTTCAGTGGTTAGAACATCTTTGGAGGTAGTGTTTTACTCTGATTTCTGAGGTCATTTGCACTCTTAGAGTAAATCACTGGCATCTATCTCAATCCATCATGCTAGCAACTGAAAACAAACAAACAAGCAACAAAAACTGAGTAATGTAAGAACCATTCAAAAACAAATGTTACCAAAAGTGTTTAAAGAAAATATTTCTGGGAGAAAAAACAAACAAACAAATTAATAGTGTCAGGTAGCTTTAATCTCTGGAAAAAACAAATGCCTTAGAAATACCTTCAGTTTACAAGTAGAAAAAAAAAAAAATCTTGATAATAGATTCTTAATAATGAATCAAGAAATAGAGTCTACAGAACTATCTGTTGTTTCTACTTTGAGTTTCTACAACTGTGCCATAATTCTAGTCAATTAAATGTATAGTCAAGGTGCTTCAAGAGCCAGGGGCTCCCTAGGGTAGGTTAGGGTCAAGGGCCAATCCCACCACCCTAGCCAGGAGCAGGGCAGCTGAAGACACCAGGGAAGCACCAGATCTGAAAACCAGGCAACTCCCTGGGACTGGGGACATGTTGAGTTTGGGCCATGGGCCCACAGGTGGACCTGGAAGAGTGGGGGCCATGGCCAGACAAAAAAGTCCTGTGGCTTTGCTGGGGCAGGGGCAGATGGCCTTTTGACATGGGTTTCTGGGCCTGGGCAGGGTTGGGGAGCCCTTGGGGTCTTCAGTGCCCTCAGGGCCTGTGCAGAGCACCAGTCCTGGGTAGACAATCCCTCACAACAAAGACAATTTAAGAGAACTCAATGATTATATGAATCTGGGAATTACTTTATTATTATTATTATTATTATTACTACTACTACTAATAATAATAATCCATGAAACATTAGAAAATGTGTTTGTTTATCTTCTTTCACTATTTCATTCTACCCAAAGCACTTTGGTTTTCAAACTATCAAACTATTTTGTTTCTCTATTTTTTTTTTTTCTCTAACAGCTTCGTTTACAATATATATAACACTATCTGTTGTACCATGCTGCTCAAGTTATTTACTGTGTGTGCTTTATTGAAAAAAAAGTGTTTATTCTCAGAGAAATTAAACTATTATCAGTAAATTGGACTTCATTACATTTTCATAAGTCTTGATTTAAGATGATTATAAAATTTCTTTGCTATAGAACTTCATTGCTATAAATGCAAATGTCTCCTTCTTAGCTTATTTTATTAGTTTATTTTTACAGCCCCCAATCTTGTCAGAGAATTATGTGGTTAGTAAATTATTTTTACAAAGCAAATTTTTTTTTATTATTATTATTTTATTTATTTTTTTTATACACAGTCAGTAAGAATATAGGATACCTGCTGGTTCAATTATTTTATATTATTATGTTTTGGACAAAAATTCTTTTGGATAGATTCAGTTGGTATGCAAGTTAATGTCAAAAACCATAATGCATGTGCCATTTGAATGTTAAAAATTAACTAAAAAGTCAAATGCCTTAGATGTTCAAGAGCTCCATTTTGAGAAAACTTGGCAGCTGTTGAGGAGAAGCATTTAAGAAACAGTAAAATTCCCATTATTTTTCCTCTCTCACAGACTTTCAAGGATCTGACCAATAAGCTCACAACTACTGAGTTTTTTAACAGTGCTTCCTTTTTGTTGTGTCTCACATAGACTTTCAGTAAAATCAAGTCATTCCATTAAGTAGTGTGTTTCCTACCAATTAGTTACTCCTTCATGTTCTTTTGTCATCTTTACTGGAAAATGATACCAGATACTGCATCTTTTCCCCAAGAGTTTGCATGTATATTGCTGTTAAATAAAATACATTACAAATATGTAGTAGTATGTAAATATGTAGTATGCAGTACCTCAATAGTCTTATCTTTAAACATCTATCAGTTTTCATATTTTTTCATAGTTTATCATAGTTTTTTTCTTGATATTTCTTTAACTCAATCAATTCATTTATTTTATTTTATTTTATTTTATTTTATTTTATTTTATTTTATTTTATTTTATTTTATTTTATTTTATTTTATTTTATTTTTGTTATACTTTTTAATAGGTGGAAAAAGAAGGTCCCATTTCATCTCTGCACATGACGAAGAAAGATGAAGATGTTGCTATGTTGCTGATGTCTAGAAAATAAAAATGCTTTTGGCTCTGGTCATTTAGTCTTCCACATGTTTAAATTGTTCAAGCAAATAAGAATTATGTTTTATTCTACCTAGTTCAAATATTATGTTCTGTATTTACAATAGACAGGCCTAGCTCTTATGGCTTTCTTTTCTACACCTATGAATTTCAGTATAGGGGACATGTTCAAGATTTATTTATTTATTCTTTCATTCATTTCACAAATTCATCTTCTTACAGTTCAGGCAGCTACACGGGAATAAACTTTTATTATATTTAGCTACAACTAACTTTGTTTCTTGAACTGCAAGGTTAAGCAATTACAACTTCATCCCCAGCTTTGTTATTTTTGTGACTAAACTGTTATGTTAGAAATACCAAATCTGTATTGTAGCCTTTAGGCACCTAAATGGGCAAACTCTACACTTCTATCTCTGTGATTGGCTCTTCTGTGTTATAAGACATAAGACATTGACATATATCTGCTTTTTGGTCACATCTTAACCTTTCTCCTGTGACACAACTTCCGTCAGCAATTTATGAATTCTGGTGAAGTCTGGAATCAAAATAAATTGCTGTAGCTTAGTTAATTGGTACGTCTGCATAGATGTATCCATTAGTGCAGTAGGCCTTTTTCTCTCTTCTTTTCTTGTATTTCTTCTGCACAAACTTACTTATTTTTCTTAGATTCTATATTTAAAATAAATAAATAAATAAATTAATTAATTAATTAATTAAAAATCCTTGTTCTGAAGAACAGTTTCTACTTATCAGCATTGTTCTGCTTTTTTGTTTTTCAGTCTTCTCTGCCTTGTTAGCATTTTCCTATCAATTTTAAAACAATAAGAACTTTACCCTGCAAGACTGTTTTCTCTCTTCCAATTCCCATTTTCTACACCAATGATCTAGCGCACAAACAGGCCAGTGCAGAGGTTGAGATGGCACAACCAATGTGAGCCATTTAACATCAACCACCATTACTTAACTGATGACATTCAATGCCATCAAGAACTTCCACGAGTTACTTCCATGAGTGGCATTATCTTAAATAAATATAATTATCTTTCTACTTATAATTATTATGTAACCATTTCTCTGATTTTAAAGGTGTTTTTACTCCAAAGTTCTGCAGTATATTAAGTAGAAAATCATTCTGTTATAAAAATAATGGTCGTTTGTATATACAAATGGTCTTTTTTATATACAGAAGCTTTTCAAGAGTTTTGGTTAGACTTAGATTTTCCTTGAAATATTCAGGTTGGGAGATTGTGTTTTTAGCCTTATGAAAAAAGCACTTCACTGATCAATTTAGTATCTTTAAGGTTTTTTGAAAACAAACAAAAACAAAACAAGCAAACAAAAAAAAATTATACTCTGAAAGGGTATACACAACATGTAAGCATGTGAATTTTTGCCCCAGATAAACATATACAAATTAAAGACTGCACTGTGCAAGTATTAGTCATGTAAACTTCCGAATTATGATACAGTAATATTAGTGACATAGGTAAGTGTCATAAAAATTCTCAAGGTCAGTTTATCCGCTATTATATTGTTCTCTTTATGATATAAAGAGAACAATAGCAACTTATGTAAAGAAAAATCATACAATCTGAATAATAATGAAAATAATAACAGTTAAATTGCACTTAGAAAGTGCAATACATGACACTTCTAGGTTTTATTTGGTCTAGAAGTACACTGTAACATTCAGATACCCTGAGGTATATCAATAAAAAACTCGAAATGGGAAAAAATATCACATTTTATAGTGTTGTGGGGATGGGAGAGGAGAAGCATTTTTTGTAATGGTAATTATTATTATTATTATTGTTATTGTTATTGTTATTGTTATTGTTATTAATTTATTATCGTAATTATTATATATTATATAATTAATAATCATATATTAATAATTAATATATATTAATAATATATAATAATATATAATTACTAATTATATATTAATAATTATAAATCATTAATTTAATAATTAATAATTTAATCATTAATTTAATAATTGATGATGATGATGATGATAATAATAATAATAATAATAATAATAATAATAATTTAAAGTACACCCCACTCCAGAAATGAATCTTAGGAAATGTTTTTAAGGTTTCTAATTAAGAAAGGTCATGTGCTCTAACTAGGATTATTTGTTCTGTGACTGTAATATTTATGTACCTAATACCATCTAAATGTTCCTTGATAAGGCATTGTGTTTGCTTCAGTAAGCCTGCTTGCTGAACTGTTACATGGTCAAAACGATTCTCTGCAAGAAAAATCTTACATTTTGGAAGGTTATTTTAGATTTGTCATGTAAGATTTAGCCTTTCTCTATTGAAGATAGTGTTAGGAAATTATTTGCACTGCTGTCAATACATATTTATTAGTTATTTGCCTACAACATCTGTTGACAACAGGGATGATTTGAGGTATATGTATGTGAAACATATAATGAAGTCCATACATTCAGGGCTGTATTATTGTTTTAATGTAAGTTTTGTCCCTCTGGTTACTGGAAGTTAGATCAAACACAGAGCTAATTTTTCAAAACTGATTAGCACTATCATTGTCTTTAAAACATAAAAAAAAAAAAAAAAAAATCTATCTAAACAGTTTAACTTTCAATGTTTATTTAAACTAAATAAGGATAATTTTATGTATGTTGAAATATTTTCAGTCTTCACATGAAGATGAGCAGTAAAACTTCATGAGGTACCTGTTGGGACTAGCTGAGCTCAAGGACAGTCAGAAAGGAAAAGTGACTTAACCAACTGTCATGGTTTTGGATGGGATAGAGTTAATTTTCTTCACAGAGACTCACAGAATGCTGTTTTGGATTTTTGATGAAAAAGTTGTGATAACACACCAATGGTTTTAATTGTTGCAGAGCAGTACTTACACAGAGTCAAGGACTTTTCTACTTCTCGTGCTGCCCTGCCAGCATGGAGACTGAGGGTGCACAAGAAGCTGGGTAGGGACACAGCCAGCACAGGTGACTAAAGCTGGCCAATGAGATATTCCATGCCATATGACAGTGTAGTCAACAATAAAAGATGGGCTATGAAGAAGGAAGTGGAGGAGATGTTTGGAGTGATGACATTTGTCTTCCCAAAGAACCATTACATGTGCTTTGCTTTTCTAGAAGAGGCAGAACACCTGCCTGCTGATGGAAAGTAGTGAATGGATTCCTTGTTTGCTCTTCTTGTGTATGCAGCTTTTGCTTTACCTAGTACATTCTCTTTATCTCAGCTCATGAGTTCTTGCATTTTTACCCCAACACCACCTGGGGAGACTGAGTGAGGGAGTACCACAGAGAGTGTGGTACTTAGCTGCCTGCTGGGTTAAACCACAACTCTAACCTTCCAAAGAGCCTTTGGGATTTTATCTTCTTATATAGCAGGAACTTTTAATTTAGGCCTTCTACGTGTTATTTATTGCACTGGTATCCTATCTAGAAATTAGGAATTAATAATTGAAAATTCTAATTGGAGAAAGGGATATTTATTTTTTTTTATATATATAATTTAAAAATTATTTTTTAAGAATAATGATTTATGTCAGTTCACAAATCTTGAGAATAAAAGAATAAACCACAAAAACATTGCTTATGCTTCTCAAACACCATTTAATTAAAACTTCACAAATGTCAAAAATGCTCATAGTATATTTTGAGAGTTTCATTGGAGAGAAAATGTTTTACAATATGTGTCAGAAATAACATTGTATAGGCCATGATTTTTCTAATCAACTATGGTGATATGCCTTGACCACTGTTAATATTGTTAATATTAACAATCCATCTTGTTAATATTATTCAGTCTTCCCTAACACTTATCCCATTTTTCAGGTCTTATCTATTCTGTCCTAATTCTCATATTCATACACTTAATTCTCGGGGACAGGAACTGTACTTTTGTTTTTGGACAGAATCTGGAATGTAGAAGACCTGGTCTCATACTACCCTGGTAGGTAGCTGCTTCTGTGTGTCTATGCCACAGCAAACAGGGGAAAACCTTATCTAAAGTCTGGAGGCAATCTAGATTACATGATCTAAAGCAAATAAAGTGGGACTACACTGACTGTATGTTGAGAGGTGTACACATATATTCAGTTCCCATGAATCATCTGAAACAATTTCTTATTTCAGCACTGAAGTCTGAAAGAGCTGTCTGAAGTATGAAAGACTTGCAGGTGGCTGCATATATGCATATGGGAAATTCTATGCATATTTTATCCCTGATCACATGTGTAACAATTTATACATGTGATTTATTCTAGTGATAAAGCAAAAACGTTCTGCAGTATTTTTTGGCCATTTGTAACTTTCAGTTATGTATATCCAATACTTATGTATGTTTTTGTAGCTACCTTTTCTTGTCAAATTAAAATAACATATATTAACTTGTAGTAATTAAATATTTCTATAATTTTATTTATATGGTGAATTTTATTATGCAAGATATGCAGAATATTTAGCATACAAACAAGCATAAATAAGAAATGACAATGTGATAAGCTACTAATTTAAAGAGTTTCTCAATCTTCTTCAAGCCAGAATTGAAGGGTCTCAGCCTTCTCATTAATCCCAGCAGAACATTCAGTTCATACTGACTATATTTTCTTAAACATAAAAGAGTGGGATGGGAGAGGGGAGTGTGGAGTGGATAAGCGCAAAAGAAGTCAGCTTATAACTGAAAAATTAGAACTTAGAACAGCTTGCACATTTGGGAAAAAACAAACAAACAAACAAACAAACAAAAAAGTCTTCTTTTTAAGGAAAAATTAGTACATTCATTGAAGCAAATGACTTATGGAAAGTTAACATCTTATGTGAGGTTAAAATTTCTATTGTTCCAGTCACTTACAAAGGAAAGGTGACTCAAAAATTACTTTAATCTGGGTGCCAAAACAGAGAAGACTATGAGTATCTTGAAATTCAAACTTATTTGTCCTGCATGATGTGATATCAATCGCTGTTTGTCCTAATTACAGCTTTTATTTCCTGACAGTTATGACAACTCAGTTTCTTCTAATAAGAAATGAGAAACATGGAAAATGCTCTGGAATAGAAGCAAGCGTGTTCTAAATTTTTTGAAAGTAAAGTTTAAAGACATTTCATTTTTTATTAAGTGATTTTTAAAACTACATTGCATTTTCCCACAGTTGATTTGCCAATAGAAACATATCTATTCTTCCTCTGAAAGTAGGAATTTACCTTTTGCTGTGTGAAGCATCACAAAGAGAAAAGGAATTAAGCTCTTGTTATTAATCCTGCAGTTCCAGACCTGATCATAGCTGAAACACAGCTCAAGTAATGTGTTATAAAATCTGTATAAGAGTATATTTTAACATATTTATTTCAAAGGAACAAAATATGGGATTGACTTCTTTCCTGACTCTTTTTGAGTTGTTTCAGGAAAACGTTATTATTTCTCTTATTCTAATGATTTTATTAATTAATTAATTAATTAATTTATTTATTTATTTATTTATTTATGTTGTCCAAAATATGGTCAGAATTGTATTATTTCCAATCTCAATGTTCAATAAACTACTGAAATATAAATAAAGACTCCAGGGACATTAGGAAAAATTGACACTTAATCCACAAAGAAATAGAGAAATATTTAACCAAAAGTTAAATTATTGGAAAGAAAAATCGAGCTCACATTTTTGTTTTTAGGTCTTTCTTTTCTTATTATAAGACTGCAAAGACTAGAAGCATGTCGAAGTTAAGATCATGTTGAAAAGAGCAGTGAACCTTCATGACTGTCCATGTGAATCATTAGGAGCCTTCCTCATGAGCTTTCCTTCATTGGGGCTTCATAAGCCCCAGTGAAGGTCACAGGTGATTGCTGTTAAATACTACAAAATACCATGGACATTTGCATTAGGATTTGAGCTATCATATTTAAGACATCTGAAAAAATAAGACCAGTATGACCACTGTCCTAAAGTCAGGCATTGTATGATAATGGAGAAATGGAGTAGAGCAACAGAAAAGGATCAGGGGACAAGGAAGAAAACAATTCCTTAATCTTTCACTCGTCTAGAACATCACATATACTTCTACCAATTCCATTTCAAGAAGAAACAGTATGTAGAAACATGTAGATAGTATATAGAACTCGAAACATGAAAATAGTATGTTTCAATGTAGAAACAGTACTGTAAAAACAGCAAAAAGCAAAGAATCAGAGGCAGGCAATATATAGAAAAAATATATAAAAAAAATAATAAAAATGTAGAATAGAATAAAAAAATAAATATAAAAAATAATATATAGAAAATACTATAGAGGAGAGAAATGGAATCTTTAGAGAGACCTTCTCTGTCTTTTTCCACACACTAAAAAATTATATAGGATGCTGAATTAGCACACATAATTTTCTATTTCCAATAGTGCTATTGGACAGATAATCACATTGGCATGCAAAAGCTTGGAACCTACATCAATCCATGCAAAAGAAATTCTTCTTCACATAATACATTCTCTGGGGAAATTGTTTTTAATATTTAAGATTAAAAGATAATTTTGAAAAGTACTAGAAGGAGCTAGAGTTTAGATCAATGACTTTAGTACATTTTCTGGCTTAGTAACACTTCAAACATTTTTTCTTTTTTTTTTTTTTTTTTTTAAAAATTTGAATTCTTTTTTTTTCTGTATACTTGGCCTGAGTACCTGCTGTTGGCCAATATCAAACTTGATAGACGACAAAGTGTAGCAACAAAAAGAACAAGCTTTTGCTGCTCTGGATAAAGGCTGCCTATGCAAAGCACCATTACTGTACATATAATGTACATATAATGGCTGAACCTTCCCCTTCAACCTCAACATCAAAGTAATATATTTGTGGAACTGCCAAAGCAAATGTAACTACAACCAGCATGGAAATAACTGTGGGAGAACTTCTGAGATAAACCCCATTTCACATTGAGGCTTAGCACGTGTGTCCCTGTAGCCCACCAGGAGCTTTGCCTAGTCACGTCTACTGGATCGTATAAAAGAAGCTGAAACCAGGAACTGAGAGTCCCTGAATGCCTGCAGGTATATGAGCAAAAAATCTCAGAGAGGCTGTAAGGTCAATCAAGTCTTTTAGTAAGAAGTGTATTTATTCCTTAAAAATAAATAAATAAATAAATAAAATATTATTAATAAAAAAGGTTTCAGGCTATTACATTGAAGTAGGCATTGAAAAGCATTCAAATAGCATTATCGTGAAGGAATGCATTAGAAGGAAAACAAATTATTAAAAATGTTTTTAAAGTATATTCAAAAATATACTTTAAAAAAGAGGGAAAGAGATCTTTATATTTTCATATTAGGTATGCTGAACAGAAGGGATAATTGATGTTAGAAATTCTGCTAATCTCTTGAAACTGAGCTTGACTATCTACCGAAAAATAACTTTTAAATGAGTCAAAAGGTCAAATCTGATCTCATTTCACTGAAGTCTCCATTGTAGTGAAAAAATAAAGCATGTTGCTAAGTGAGAGGAAGATAGATCTCCACTACCCTCTGTTTGTGTCTCTTTGTTCAGCATGGAACAACCACATTTAACTTTAAATATCTATATTTGGTATCCTTCTTTAATAATATTCTGTCTTGCATATTACTAACTATAATGTTTTTCTCATTTTCCTCAACTGTTTTTGTCAGTTGTAGACTGTTGGACAAAGACTCTGATACTCCACAGAAATGTGCACCCATTTGGCAGTTTTCTATCCTTCGTCATCCCTTGTTCAAGTCATATTTAAAAGTGAGACAGGGAGAGACAACAGTTCCTATACATCAAGGCACAAAAGCCTGATGTGAATCATACATTCCAGTTAAAGAAGTTAAATTGATACATATATATATATATATATATATATATTTTTTTTTTCAGGTTAAATTGAGTTTTGCAGAACAACTATCAACTGTTTGAAAAATCTCTTTTGCTAAAGAATCTGAAGGCATGATACTCATGGGATTAATCTATACGCAAATTTGATTTTAAGTAATGTATAAAGAAGAACCTATCCCTAATAAAATAGAGCTTCTGGGCAATAACAGCAAATGATTAATGAAATATACGGTAAGAACCTTTCTTAAAAGCAGTAGTCAAGTTGGCTATAGAATGACAAATTTTGTGTCACTACTATATTACTGCAGATAATACAATGAGTAGATGCAGGAACAAATGTCAGAAGCACTGTGCAGTTTGTTTAAGCATTTTACATTTTCAGGTCTTTACAGTTGTGAAAATTTTGGGATCCTAAGAAAACAAACAAAAGTTACCAAGGACTTTCTTGCAGGTAGTACAGAAGTGATTGATATAGTAGAGCAGAGGAGGAAAAACAAACATACATAAAGCCCACATTGTTATGCTCTATCTGGTGTATTATTGTCAAAACATTAATGGAAACTCAGGGCCATCATAGTGTTCAAATGATATCATATAACAAACTGAGCACAACAGTAACAGCTGTCAAGAACATAAAAGAAAATCAAAATATGATTTTATTTTTTAGGTCCAATCTCTGCTGAATTAGTAAATGAGCATTCCTTTCAGATTGTTCTTTGCTCCTCTGTTTCTACATAGAGAAGTAACTGTTACTAGTCAGAATAAAAGGGAACAGAACAAATTTAATGAATTCTCTTGACCACCACACAGTTTGATGTTCTGTGGATTTCTGTGAGAAGGCTGTCTGCAGAAAAGGAACACAGACAGCCAAAGGCAAGTGGAACTGCAAAAAGAATCTCATAAACTGGCAACATTGAGTTGCTTAACTAGACCATGTGACACTCAAGACAAGGGAAATAAACAGAGATGAATGATCAGGCCAACAGTAACACGGAGATGGACTCACTCTCCTAACCTGGACAAAGATGACCCTCAGAAAGCCATAAAGTTATTCACAGGTTCCATCAAACTGAACACCCCACTTCAGAATCTCATATATTAACTAATCCAGTGTGTTTATGAAGCTCCAAAAAGCTAAATGCCTTTGGAAATTGCAACAGAACTGCTGAGTTTGGATAGGAAATGGCTGCAACTTCGCAATAGCAGAAATACATATTCCTGGAACACCAGGCTACTGATGATTTTGTCTTCACAGAATCACAAAATTGTAGGGGTTGGAAAGGACCTCAAGAGGGTCCAACCCCCTTGCCAAAGCAGGTTCCCTAGAGGAGGTTGCCCAGGTAGGCATCCAGATGGGCCTTGAATATATCCAGAGAAGGATACTCCACAACCTCCCTGGGCAGTCTGTTCCAGTGCTCCATCACCCTTACCGTGAAGAAGTTCTTTCGCATGTTGGTGCGGAACTTCCTGTGCTCCTTTTTGTGGCCATTGCCCCTTGTCCTATCCCCATAAAACACTGAAAAGAGATTCACCAAATCCCTCTGTCTTCCACACTTAAGATAGTTGTAAACGTTCATAAGATCCCCCCTCAGTCTTCTCTTATCAAGGCTGAACAGACCCAGGTCTCTCATCCTTTCCTCATAGGAAAGATGCTCCAGGCTCCGTATCAGCTATGTTGCCCTCCGCTGGACTCTTTCCAGGAGATCCCTGTCTTCTTTTGTAACTGGGAGCCCAGAACTGGACACGGTACTCCAGGTGAGGCTTGACCAGGGCAGAATAGAGGGGGAGGATCACCTCCCTTGGCCTGCTGGCCATGCTTCTTTTAATGCACGCCAGGATCCCATTGACCTTCTTGGCCACCAGGACACACTGCTGGCTCATGGTCAACCTGTTGTCCACCAGGACCCCCAGGGACTTCTCCGCAGAGCTCCTTTCCAGCAGGTCATCCCCCAGCCTGACTCCTCAAGGTCGTCGTCTTGTTATATGACCTGCAGTATGGTGAAGAAGTCAATGCCATGATAACAGCACACACATATCGAACACACACACACACAAAGCAGAAGTCAACTGATTCTGGGCCTGCTTTGTTTTAAATATCTAGTATTCCAAAATCTCATTACCATAAACATATTTAACAAAAGAATACAGAATTTTGGAATTAAACAAAAAAGCAAACAATAATTTCCTAAAAGCAAATTCAGCAGCACTGTATGAAGCTTGAGAGGCTGACATCATTTAAACAGCAGCAATATTTTGATATCAGGAAGCTCCATTTGGAGTACTGCATCCATCTCTGGGTCCCCCAACACCAGAAAAACACAGACCTGTTAAGAGTAGTTCCAGAGGAGGGCCACGAGGATGATCAGGGGTCTGAAGAACCTCTCTTTTGAATAAAAGCTGAAGGAGCTGGAGTTTAACCTGATGAAGAGTTGGCTCTAGGGAGACCTTACTGCAGCCTTTCAATACTCAAAGATGGGTTATAAAAAAGATGGGGAGAGAAATTTCACTGTACCACCTGTGGTGATAACACAAAGGTAATAGTTTTAAAACTAAAAGATTTAGATTACATTTAAGGAAGAAATTTTCTATGAAGATGGTGAAACACTGGAACAGGTTGCCCAGAAAATTGTGGATGTTCCATCCCTAGGAAGTTTTCAAGGTCTGGTTGGACAAGGCTTTGGGAAACCTCAGGGTATTCCTGCTCATGGAAGAAGGGTTGTACTAGATGATCTATCTTTAAAAGTCCCTTCCAACCCCAAACATTCTATAATTCTATGATAAATGATAGAATTTAGAGCATTAGCATACTGTTGAGTTCATGTAAATATTTATTTATTAGAGCTAAATATTTATTATTAGAAATAAAAGAATAATCAGCTACACTGTGAGGTAGTACTTAAAGACATATTTTACTGGGTAATATTGATGGTAGGGGACGGTTTGAGTAGATGATGTTGGAGATCTTTCCAACCTTAATGATTCTATGATTCTTTGTTGCCTGGTAAATAGTGTTCAATCTTAACCAACCTTCCCTCCAACACACTATTTATGCTATTTCTGTATATGCATATCTATTTTTATTATGAAATATATGTATGTATTAGAAAGAGTAAAGTGAAAGAATAAAAATATTATTTTACCTCCTGACCATACGCTATGTTTTTCAAATATAGAGAGAGGATGGTCAAAACACATTTGCACAAATGAGCAAATTTCTAGTGTTGTAACACACTGGAAATTTTGGACAGCTATTTTCCACCCAGCATCAGAAACTGCACCATATGTTCACCTTTCATTTAAAATAGATCTAAAACTTATCTGGAATAACAACCATGAGAATTAAATGAATAGTCATCAATTATGTGATAGAATATGAGGTATCTGAGATACCTTTGGGTCTTCCTTCTTTCTTTCTTTCTTTTGTTTGTTCATTCTTTCTTTATTTCGTTCTTTCTTCCATCCACATGCTTCATTTAGAAATACTTCTTGTCAGTTCCAGGCTTGAGATTATACAGTACAGTTCAAATGATGATGTGCTAACTTTTCACATTCCCTCCTAAAGCCTAAATATACTTTCCCACTATATTAATATATTGCATAGTGTTTGTGTTGATAACTCTGCCCAAAGAAGAAGTGAAGAAGTAAATTCTGACAATTCAGAGAAACAAGAACCCTTATTAAAGAAAAAAAAAAAAAAAAAAAAAAAAGAATTAGGTGCTCTACACAGAACTAATATAAATAAATTCTCAAAGATCAGATCAAATCTTAATTCTATTACACAACAGCAGTAACAAGAATACCAATCACAGCAGCTGCTGGAAAAGGAATGTTTGTACTGCCCATATTTTTGCAGATTATCTATGGCAAATTCCCTCATGCTGTTGTCACTGAGCTGTTACAGTGAGAACTAGCAGATGGTTAATCAATCCCAAAATGCCCTTCAGGAACTATAACAGCTGTGTATGGTCAGCATTAGTAAACTCATACAGAGTAAATGTGGAGTGGGAACTGTGCAGCATGGAAACACAATGGATTACTTTCCTTGCTAGAGTGAAATCAGTTTGCAAATATTTCTTAAGCTTTAAACATTCCAGAATAAGTTCAGTAGGGTTTCTTTCGCAATCTTGTGTTAACAGTCTATATACAATAAAGTCCGAAACCAATTTATTAATGGGAACTGTGTTAATTAAATTTAGTTATTCTGGAATGAATAAAATGTACCTTGCAAATGTACAGATAATAGACTTGCAGTCATTTATAGCAGGACATCTTTAAAAGTTAAAAAATATATCTACTAGCAGTCTAGCATACCAGCGTACTTGTATTATATTTCAATTAGTAAATAAATAAATAAATAATTCATTACTAAACAATCTGTATAATTTGTATCTCATAGTAACATAAATAAATAAATGAAATATTTGGAACTATTCTATTTCTGCATACATTGATGCCTAAAGAATCTTTCATATTCTGAAAGGATAAAGAATAAAGGATAAAGAATCTTTCACATTCTAGGGCAACAGAATGGCATTTATTTCTCCACAACACGACTTGAAAGATTTATTTTCTTTAATCCACTTTTTGTATATGGTATACAATGAATTTCCATCATTTTTCTGGAGATACTATTTTACAGTCTAACGCAACTCACTGTGGAAGTTTTCTATGGTGATTTCTCCATGTTATCTCATTGCTTTTAGTTATGCCTTTGGGGGAAAAAGTCACAGTATATAACTCCTCTCCACACATAGTATTTACATGTTTCTGTTTCTGATCTTCTCCATTAGTAATCCCTTAGTGAAACCCTCATTCATATTTAGCTACTTCAGTGTTTCCTCTTAAGTCCATTTTGACAGCCCCTTGATCATTTTTATGTTATGTGAACAAAATAGGTTTCCTCTACCAGAGAGAATGACTTATCCTTTTTCCATCCTTACAAGTCTATACCAACACTATAATGATAACAGACAACGGACATACTTTTCAAGGAAGAGTTCATATGTTTGTATATAACAAGTTATAAAGTTGTAATATCAAGAGTTATTTTATTCCTGGATAGCTTATTTTAGAAGTAATCACAAATAACTCAATACCTTATATGAGAACAATACTCTCTCAAGTATTTATCTTCCAGCCTGATTTAATATACATGGAGACCAAGAGAATTAAGAGGACTATTATTTTATTCCTGGTACCAAGTGCAGACATTTAAATTATTGGCTATTGTAAAGCGGCAAGTTTCATAGAGTGCTCCTCTTTCATAGATCCTCTTTAAACTATTTTCTGAAAAAAAAAAAAAAAAAAAAAGAAAGTGCGGTGTCACCTCTGGAATTACTGATAGATATCAAAAACAAAGAAACAAATGAAACATTGGAAAAGCATCTAAAGAAAACAAAATGAAATAAGAAAACAAATAAAAACCACCAAGGAAAACAGGAAAAATTGATTATGTAATGTTGTGCAGTAAGCACCCAATTTTGATATAATCTGTGAAAATGATTGCTTTATTGTTGATAAAACAGAAGGTCAGACTTCATTCTTGATGTTCCAGAAATTAATGGAGCAAAATATAGTGTATATATAGAGAATAGCATGACAAAACAAGCTGTATTTACCTTCCAAAGCTATACTGAGAATATTAGATTTTTTTGTTCTTACAGGGTTCTCTTTGCAAAGAGTATAAGGAGACAAATTTCAAAAGCTGCAAAACACCCTTTTAGTAAACACTATGATTCACTCATATTGAGGGAGCTGTCAGTAGAGAGTACTCTGTACAAAACAGAGAAATAAAGAACATTCTGTCATCGATAAATCTGGTCAGATTTGGATGACTTTAGAAGGGTGGGGGGGCAGAATATACTCTCCTGGGTTTTATGATTCCAAAATATCTGATTTTGGCCTAACAGCATGGAAGCATACTGTTTAATAGTGCACTGTAGTTTATGTTTCATTCATGCACGTAGGTGAAAATCCCAGAACAAAGCATATTTTCAGTGATGTAAAGTCTCATTTTATAGAGTTTATAATATAGAGCTTTGCAAAAAGAAAGTAAGAATCAAATGTCTGATCTCTATATGCAAAATAAGTCGTGAATACTATCTAATTGTTTCATGCTTTTGAGGGAGTAAAACAGGGTCCAGAGTGGAAAAAAAAAAAAAAGAAAATAATAATAATAAAAATCCCAGAATTCTTATGTTTTAGTCTTCCATTTCATTGAGAAAAAGTCTATCCTAAAGGAAGTAAAGACTTTTCTTGTGGGGGGAAAGGAAGGAGAGCATTCATGGGAAACAAAAACTTTCAATTATAAGCTCAAAGAAACTGTGTATAGACAAAGACATAAACATGCAGTCAAAATTTCTTCTGCCTGGTGCTAGGCGGAAGAAACAATACTAAAACCTCATTCTTCTGTGTGTCAGATTTCTGTTGTTGTTTTGTGTTTTTATAACACTTTCACTTGAGAAGATCAAGTATACAGAAATTAAATTGGACAAGAACATTGGAAAAGCAATTGGATCAAACCATTGTAATATCAATATTTTCAAGCTTTCAGACAGAACAGAGCTGAAAACCAATTTTGCAACCTAGTTCTGTTTTGAAAAATATACAATCATGTTTTTGTTGTTGTTGTTGTTGTTTACCATTTCTGCAGTAAATACAAAGACAGACATCTTTTTAGTCTAGAGTCCTGAATATCTCCCCCAAAGCTCCATTTACTTACTTTAGTTATGCATCTACTTTTATTGAGCAAGATCTAACAATCTTCATTGCAACCGCATCTGACAGGTTCACAAAAATGTGTATTCTTTATGTGGAGGATAATTTTTCCAATAAAGTTCTATATACCATTAGTAGAAAGCATATTTAATCAATGTAAGCATATTTAAGCTGCATATTTAAGCTGTGTAAGAAAGAAGACTGACAGCTACTGCAGTGGATGAATCTCCACAAGTTTCATTCTCCAACAACTTAATCTCTTTCACCTTTCTTTATTATTGAACAACATTGTTTCAGCTATTGCTTTGCTAACATCTTGTCTTTCCCTTTTGCTTCAGAGCAAAGCACATAGAACAAAAAGAACACAAAGAACATAGCCTTGAAGATAGAACCAGGAACTGGGAAAGGAGCAAAAGGAAAAGCACCCAGCACATTAAGGACCATTCTGAGATTTACATGTGTAAGGAAGGCTTTCTAGCTTCTGCTAGGAAAAAACAAACAAAAAAAAAAAACACAGTTGGTTCTTCTCTTAACAGATATGCAAATATTATTAAAATTTCTCCTTTTTTTTTTTTTTTCTAGATCAGATATTTTTCTGATAAAGAAGCTTCATCTTCAAGTATCAATTGCAATCTTATCCACTGAACTTAAAAGCTCATGTCTTTTTTTTCCTGGTACCATTCACTATTATTACTAACATCTAACCTTGTTTTATTGCATTATACACAGAATTAAAGGGCAATTGGAAATTTGAATTAAATTTCTATATTGATGTAATTGCTGCCACAGCCTAACTTGGTTTGTGTGACGTAAACAACAGAAATTAGTTATCTACTCTTCTGGAGCAGATTAACTTCTATAATCTTCCCACAAATTTCTAAGAAAAGCTGATATGAAGCTTATATAGTCTCAGAGGATGGGGGTCCATTCTTTTTAATGCACATTTACTTTAAACCTGGACAAGAAGCATCTTTATAACACTGGGTTTAAAATTTACAGTAAAGTCACATCACATAAAAAGTACCCATTGTACCAAGGCTATTAAACTGTTAGTGGTAGCAGGCCAGAAAAGTAAGAGAGAAAATTAAACTGCTATAAATGAAAGATAAAGGGTATCTGACAATGTCATATTTCATTAAGTAATTTGCCCAGCATACTCTCACCAGCCCTGCAACCTTTAACATCAGTTTCCATAGCAACAAATGGCAATGTTACCAGCCAGAGCACATCCAACAATAGAGAGAATGAGCTCTAAAAATGTAGTTCAAATAAATAAATAAATAAATAAAATCCATTATAGCAATATAAGTGTATAATGTACAAGATAGAATTGCATGTTTGAGATGTCTGCTTTGTGCAAAAAATATTTTCTTCATACTTGATGACTCATGTTTTGGAAATCTCCTGTTTATGTCTTGGAAGAGGTAAACACTGAGAATCATGTCATCCATAAACAATGAGATCATGTCATCCATTAGCCCTTCCTTTTAGAGAAACTTTATCAAGGAGGAAGGTTTATTATGTTACATCACTATTTTTGAACCTAATACCAAGAAATCATTCATGTTTTATATCACCCAAGTTTCCTGAAAAATCCACTTGGGAGACTGCTATTCCCCAGCCTCTGCTGACTTGCATAGTCAGCATCATATACAGGCCAGCATTAATTCCACTCAAATATGTGGAATAGAACACTTCCTGAGTCGCACAAAATATTTTTCTGCAACTCTGAGGTATCATAAATCATCATAAAGTCTCCTATTATTCATCATGATGGTCCCCAGTTCAGTCCCAATTACAATAAACTAATTCCTTCTGCAGATAGCATGCATGTGTGCAATTATTTTGGATGCTTTTATCATCATTTATTATAGTATTTTCTGAAGACAGAAAGACTCCCATTGTCTAGAAGAACCTACTAAACAGAAAAACAAAAACATTTCTCTTATTTTGAAACCTCGGGCTACTTTGAGATTTCTTAAGAATATTTGTTGGTTCTTTACTGTTATGTGACGTATTGTGTGTAACGTATCACATAACACATGAAAGCACCATCTTGGATCTTCCTGCCTCTCTGTAAAGCCTTCATAATACATAATCATTTGTTTGCTGATGTGATAAATGTTCTAGACCATAGAAACTAAACTGATCACTTATTCTTCAAACACACACAAAGAAGTTCTTTCAGTTCCATATAGAATAAAGCTTCTGACATTTTCTTTCTAGACTCACCTCAGTGATCATGACTGTGGGATCTAGAGATTAGAGGTTTTCAAGAAAATCTCTTTGCTCAGGTCAGAGCTTCTGTGGCCCATGCACACTGAATAGCTAACAGCAGATTCCTCAAGCTAACACTGAGTTCATTTCAGAAATAGATGAAAATTTTAATTATTACAAGAGAAATGTCTTAGAAGTATTTACCCTGTTTGATTAACTTTGCCAGTTTGAAGGTTTAAAACAGAAAAGGAGAAAAAAGCATCAAACTTGAGAAAACTTATTTATTGAGGTACAATGCACAGCGTATAATCCCACCCTTCTTTTCCCAAACAGAGCAAGGAATGGTTTAAGCATTACAGTTTACAAAAGGCACTGATGAAGATCAGGTTTTCAGAAACCCCATGAGAGAAATATAGGTGTTTCTGGCATGTGAGCCACTTCATCCACCATTGTTTTTTCATGGAGGTGGAACAAATTTCTCCATTACAGAGTTATACTCAGGTAATACAGTTATATCTGTGGCAGGGGAGTGGCACAGGAATGTAGAGATCTGTTATGGGATGGCCCACAATCTCCAAGTGACTTCCATTAAAATATTTAGTTTAGAATCTAAGCTAAATTTGCTTTCAGGGAGAATGAATCACAAACGTCTAAGTTATTTTTGGAAAAGACTCCAAAAATCAGAGTTGTTAAGTTGATTTAATGGTTTTGATAGATTTGCTCTCAACTCCTTTAAAAGCATACTTGGTAATTCTGAATCTCATTTTCAGATCACCAAAAGGAGATACTAACTGTCTCCAGTGTGAGATCAAACCAAGATTTCAAACATTAGCAAGCATCTTAGAATGGATTGGTATTAACCAGGTTACACTCAAGTTTTTTTCTGAGCAATACTTAGTTTGCATGGTTGTTGTAACAATTGTTTCATTACTATTGGTGTAACACCAATAAATATTAATTTAAAAGTATTTCAACTTAAAATGACGAGGTGGCCGAGTGGCTAAGGCGATGGACTGCTAATCCATTGTGCTCTGCACGCGTGGGTTCGAATCCCATCCTCGTCGAGAAATAACTTTGGCCAAGGTCAGGTTGGATGGGGCTTCAGTCAACCTGATCTAGTGGTGGCATCCCTGTCTATGGCAGGAAGGTTGGAGTTAGGTTATCTTTTTTTTTGTAAACAGCTGCAGTAACTGGAGTGGCTGCAGGAGCTGCAACTGGAGTGCCTGCAGGGTTCATTGTAGGGGTTGGAGTGGCAGTTGGGTCTGTCACAGGACTTGAAGTGGCCACAGGGTCTGTCACTAGGTTGATAGTAGTATCAATTGCAGTTCGATAGGCATGGGGCAGACCCCAGCATGTTACAGTGATTTGTGTCACTTTGGAACTGCCAGAGTCATGACACCCTTTTTTCAAGCATTCTACAAGTTTTTTAGGATTTTGCAGTTGTTCAGGGGTGAATTTCCAAAACACTGGAGGTGCCCACTGCTCTAGAAAACTGCCCATATCCTCCCACACTCCCTGCCACTCTCAACTATCCTGCCTCAGGACAGATCTCTAGATGAGATTCCTAAGTAGTTGTTTAACTTTAAACAAAACCTGAAGCACATTCAGGAGACATAACAACAAGAACATGATGGTCTGAGTATCCCAAGGATATTCAATATCTTGGAGAACTACTGTAACAAGCTCGGAGGATAACAGGGTGGTGAAGGAGAAAGGGAGAGTGAACAAGTAAGGAAAATATCTTCCCCTTCCCCTCCACAGATTGTCTCCCTGATGAAAAAAGGTAATAGGTGTAATTGTTAATAGTTTCCAAGTTATGGTTTCCAAAGTATAGAGTCAACAACAGTGCTGAGTGCAAATACCAAGTTAAAGTCATGACCAGAAATTTCATCATATCATAAGCCACTGTTACAACACACAGTACCATAATGGTCTTAAACCAGGACCTGGAAAGAATAAACAACATGACAGAGAGCACATATGGAGTAACGTGCTGTAATACTCAATTTGGAAAACAGGCGCAGCAGGATTGAAATTAAAGCAATCAGCATTATGACTAGCAACTATTAAGCAAGCCTAATACCAATTTTAGTTTAACACACTCTGGTCAGATCTGTTGTTATCTCAACCCTTTGTGCCCCACGTTGGGCACCAAAAAGGACTGTTGTGGTTTAACCTGGCCAGTAGCTAAACACCACACAGCCATTTGCTCACCCTCCCCCCTCCCTCTCTGGGATGGGGGAGAGAAATGGGAAAGTGAAATCTGTGAGTTGAGATAAAGACAGTTTATTAAGACAGGAAAATTGTAATAACAATTATAATAACAATAATCATGATAATAGTACTACTAATAATAATGTGTACAAAACAAGTGATGCACAGTGCACCCACTCACCACTGACTGATGCCCAGACTAACCCCGAACAGTCCAACCCTTCTCCCCCCGGCTAGCCACCCCTATATATTGTTCAGCATGACATCAGGTGGTATGAAATACCCCCTTTGGCTAGTTTGGGTCAGCTGTTCTGGGTCTGTCCCCTCCCAGCTCTTGCTGCACCCCAGACTACACATTGGCAGGACAGGGTGAGAAGCTGAAACATCCTTGGCTTGGTATAAGCACTGCTCAGCAACAACTAAAACATCAGCATGTTATCAGCACTCTTCTCATCCTAAACCAAAACATAGCATTCTACCAGCTACTAGGAAGAAAATTAACTGTCCTAACTGAAACAAGGACATATATAATCATAGTTTATTTTATGGAATATTTAATTATAATAAGATGATCAGAGTATGGTTATTTGTTATCTTTGTTTTCTTTAAAAAATATAAATAAAACTTAGAGGATTGGTTAGGTTTATTATTCCCCATGTTTTTGCTAATACTTTATTATTTTGGTAGGATCATATTGTCTTCCATTCCTAAAATATTTTGCTGGACTTTTCCATTAGGGTCTGTGTACAATTACTCTCTCTCACTCTTTTTTTTTTTTTTTTATCATTGTCTTTAATGGTAAACCATCATCAGGGCTTACCATTTAATATTGATTGACAAACTTGCCTTGCTACCTTAGACATTCCCTCTATGCTATTTAAAATGCTATCTTTCCAAATAAAAACATAATTTAATTCTGAGGATTTAAATGTAGTTATTACTTTGATCGATGTGTGACTCCTATTGCTGCACAGAAATGTTCACTCTGATTAAGGAATTGGAGTACACGGTGATAAGGATCAGTACATGCTGATCTTGCTCATTGACAGTCTTGTGTTTGAACAGAAAACTTGTCTATCTGGAAAGTTCTTTCAGATTTAAAAGGTGTACATTGTCAACGACACAAGACTTCTTCAATGTATTAAACAGTGGCAAAAGTTGCTCTCCTCCTGCCTCTTCTCCACCCTCCAAGAAAACCCTTTTCTGGCCTTCAATTAATATTGTTAACATTAAAATATTCTTTAAAAATAAAACAATACAAAACTATGTAAAAGTTAGTACTTTTTTTTTTTTTTTTTACTCATTTTGTGGTCTGAAATTTTGATATACACAGAATAGACTGTGATAGATTTGTTAGTCTTTACAGTTAAAACACATGTTGTTTGTTTTTTCAACTAAATTATTTTTTTCAAACTAATTCAAGGCCATTTTTTTTTAATTACTTTTTTATTTTTATTTTTTTTATTTCTCTTACCTCTGTTTGCCAGAGACCTTTTGAAAAAGGTATCCTAGCTGAAACCAGGACAATAATAAATAAAAATAAAAAATAAATTAACAGTGCTGTAATAGTAAGAGGCTGAATGTAGTAGCTACCAGCAGCTTAGGAAGCTATTATCAAAACAAAACAAAAACAACAACAAAACCACTATATTACTACCTTCTAGACTTAGAAACATGTATATTAGAATTAATATACAATATGATAAAATCATGTTATGAACCTGTAGAAAGCACCAAGGTCACTAAGGCAGGTATGTGCCATTCACTGCAATGAGTTGGGGATTAACGACTAAACCAGAGCGCAAGAAAGAAGAAGTACAGTAAACAGCAAATATCAGTTAATATGAGGACATACTGGCTTCAGTTGTACAATGATTTTGTAGATTTTACAGATCCTTAAAATTTGAAATGTAAATCTCAACATATTTTTGAGCCTGTGTAGAGGAGAACTAGTCTGGTAAACCTTTTTTCTTTTTTTTTTTCTTCTTTTTTTTTTCTTTCCTTCTTTTTTTTTTTCTTTTTTTTTTTTTTCTTTTTTCAATAAAAAAAATGTTTGTTTTAAAATAATTAGATATGAGGCATCAATCCAGCATAGGGCAGAAATTAAATATGAATACTTAGTAGGCATCATATGGATCATAATTGGATCATGGTGCTTTGGAAAAATTAAGGAAACCTGCAGCTTTTGTGAGAAGTTGTATGAAAATATCTACGTCTGAGTGCCTAAGTCATTAATTCCATGACACTTGAAACACCAGTGACAGTGGTCTTACCGATAGGTCCAAAACCAGTTGCAGCAAGAGTCTGAACAATCTCCTAAACTCAAGAATCTGTGGCTGAATTCCCTGACACTAAGCAGTTCTTCAGTGACAAGAATAAAATGAAATGGAAAGTGCTTGAGAGGAAGTTGAAATGCCTCCAGTATCAGTCCTTACTAACTCAGCTCTTGACATTCATCTTTACAAGAGACAAGGTATTTTATGTCTCCAAACAAGTTTAATTACATCCTATATTTGCAACACTGTGACCAAAAAGAAGCTCTGCAAAGGCAAACAATACTTCCAAGTGAGATTTTGTTCCTTCAGCTCCATGCTGTTGGATATCCCAAACATATCACAATGCTTTATAGCTTCTTCAAGATATCAACATATCTAAACAGGGTGTGTTTGTATGTGTTTATGAAGGAGAAGAATTTACTTTACTAAGGAAATAATTTTGAATCACTGAATCACTGAATATCCAATGTCACCCTTTTGTCAGATGTTTGGATTTTATCTTTTTAAAACAAAAACAAATAACAACAACAACAACACACACACCAAAAAAAAAAAAAAAATCACCAAAACCAAACCCAGATCTAATTCTTGGCATTGTACTCGCCTGTCTCTCAGAGGAATTAGGAATTGTAAGGGTCAGTTGCTTCATTTACTAGGAGCCACTCAGCCACAGCCATCATGGTTAGACACATAGAACCTAATTAAGAAAGCCTCCTTAGGAAAAAGTCTCACAAAATATTGGGACTCTTGCTACCATGACATATTTGCAAGTACCATAAACTTAAAAATGATACATCTATCACATATTATGTGGTGTTTTTTGATAAGAAATTTTCTGATTTGTGCAAACTGTAGAGAATATAATGACAGTGGATATTTATATTAGTCAATCTGAAAAAGCAAGCAGCAAATGTCTAACAATTATTTTCTTACTTTTAAAGATCTTTATGGTATTAGTGAACTGTTTTCAAAATTACTTCAGATTTATAGAAAAAATATGGTATGGTAATTTTCACTGAAAATATAAATATTCAAATAATTCTCCTTATTGGTCTCTTATCTGCAATTCAGATATGAATTTAAGGGATGCTTATGTGATGTAATTATGTCAGAAAAGACAGAACACTGATAAGAGCAGTCAGGAGTCAAGCTAACAGAGAGTTCCATTATATACATAAAGCCAAAGCTTTACAGACATTTGCTTCAGAACAGAAAGTCCAGCTGCCATGGGGTCTGTTGTATGTCTGGGAATTCCAGATGGATGAATGACAGTAAGTCTTGTTAACAGTAGCTTATTGCTTCTTACTGCTGTACATCATTCCAGTAGATCTGAACCTGGTTTCTGAGTCTCCCAGTGAGCATGAACTCCAATGAAAGACAAATTTTGCCTCAAATTTTTTTTTATTTTTTTTTTCAATTTTTACCTTCTTAATTTTTTTTTATTTTTTTTTTCAATTTTTACCTTCTTAATTTTTTTTTTTAACCAGTATATTTGGAAAGCTGCCTTCTTCAACTAATAGACATCTTTGGCCAGTAGACATGGAATTAAACTAATTTAAGGGATTATTTTTCTTTCTCTCTTTATTCCCTCCCTCAGTTCATTGTATGGTAAACAGCACACAGAAGAGACTCAAAACTCTTTGAGGCAATCACCTCCTGGGAAAACCCCAGGGGAGCATAAAGACCTGTTAGCTAGCAGCTGGCAGCTCTCCCAAGTGTCTGATGAGGTGTGGGGGGGGGCAGGAGTAATGGTGGCCACCCTTCACACCCACCAACAGCAGACCAAAGGAGCTTTAGTGAACAAGGGCAGGCAGACAGGGTGGGTAGCCTGACCTTTATATATATAATGTTCTGTTAATGTCTCTTTGGTGTGATCTAAGTTATCAGAGAACTCCAGGATCAACTGGACATAAGGATAACCCTCTCATCAGTCACTGGAATTTTCTTTACTGTACTTAGTCAAGTCTCCCTAGGGTGGAAGGCCTTTTTGCTTTAAGAAAAATGTTCCTGTAAACAAACCTAACACATTTTGTTAGGTTTCCTGTCCTAACAGAAATGTAGTGTATACACAGTATGAAACAGTGATGCAGACAAGAATTCATTCTAAACTTTGAAACATTTCTGTCCCTTCTACATCTTTCTAGTACGTAAGTGGGAATAACCGATGACATATTCTGCCCTACATGCAATAAACAAGTTTGTTATGAACTCTGAGAATAACAACATGGAGTCAGTACTTGGAAATCAGACCATGCTAGTTTGAACAAGGTCTTTCTAAGTACATGCTTACCTTCAGCCATGTAGTTACAATGTCTCAGAACCAGATTGCGTGTTTTAATGCTTTTCTGAATCAGGTTCATGATGAAATGGAGTCCATTCTGCTTCTTCCTGCTATGTGGGAAAAGTCTGTGAAAAGGTATTCTAGCAGAAAAGCAGTTCAATGAAAAAAAATATACTACTATTATACTACTATTTTTATAATGTCTATACTACAATTTTTTTCATCTTTCTTACTTATGATTTGTTGAAACTTTTAAGAAAATCAAGATATTTCCTCTTTGGAACATAGATGGTAACTAATATATATCTTGGAAAATGACAAAATGATTTAAAAGTTATATAAAGTTATATACATATAGTTGTTAATTATATAAAAGTTGCATGTATGTATATATGTATTTATTCTTTTATGAACCATAACATCTAAGGAACAGTGTTCAATTGCTAGTCAGACTGACCACTAAGCTTCTTGTTGAACAGGAAATAGGTTTGCCATGGCACTTCATCTTTTTGATTGAAAAAATAAAACAAAATAAAAAATAGAGAGTTATAATCTTGAGTAGGAATACATTTTGGTTTTGATGGTAACTTTAGTTTCCCTAAAGATTTTCAGAGACTAATTCAATTATTTACAGTTCCAATCCAAATGCCCAAACGCCGAGTTCTATTAGTGGCTTCTTGTTTTTGTACTCTAACATGGAACAAAATACTGATGTGGTCTGCAGCTCTTAAGAGCTGGTAATGAGATGATAACAAATGAGGTTTGTTAGTAAGAATTTGTTAAGAGTTTCTTGCAAGTGACTGTTGTCCATGGGGAGATTACAGTAGCTGAGGGGACAAATAGAAACTGAAATTTTACAATTTTTAGAATTATATGTCTCACATTGGCAAAGAAATGGTGTCAGTAGTACTGTACCACTGGTTGTGCTAAGGATAGACCTTGCACTCTTGCCTGTCTCTCTCCTGAATTTTATGATTACTACCATTTGTGCTGAACAGCCCCATGGGTAATCTGACAGCAGCAAGTGGAGACACTGCACTTATTTAAGCTCTTTTTGAAAACTTGAGAAAACAAAGTGTTTATAACTTTCTTCACTCGGCTGAGTTCCGACCCTTGCTGCAAAATGAGTAGCTGGTTTGAGATCTAAAAATAATTGTACTTTTAAATATGGACATGTTCCACCTTAATTTACTCTGAATTTAAGTATGTTATATTGCATTTTGTTTGAGAGATAGCCACTTCTGTTAAGATACAGTAGCAGTACTATGAAACTTTTGAGCCTTTTTTTTTTTTTCTTTGAATCTCCCTGACAGCATACAGAGGTTTTGTTACTCTTTAACCCAAAAAGTTGTTTGCTTGTATGACTGTTTTCAATTTGCAATAAGAAAAATTGTTTTCGTATGGTCAAACAATGCTTTTAGTAAAGAAAAGAAAAGCTTCACAATATTCTTTAGCTTCACCATGACCAGTAATTTACAATTAATGTTATTTCATAGCCTTTACTGAAACATGAGAGAAGTGAGGCCCTTGGTTCTCTGTTTGTGTCCTGGTTTCAGTTAGAACAGAATTTTCTGGAATGCTGTGTTTTGGCTTGGGACGAGAAGAGTGCTGATAACATGCTGATGTTTTAATTGTTGCAGAGCAGTGCTTATACCAAGCCAAGGACATCTCAGCCTTTTGCTCTGTCCTGCCAACAGGCAGGCTGGGGGTGCAGTAAGAGCTGGGAGGGGACAGACCCAGGACAGGTGACCCAAACTAGCCAAAGGGGTATTCCATACCATCTGACGTCATGCTAAACAATATATAGGGGTGGCTAGCCGGGGGAGGGGGCCGGACTGCTCGGGGTTAGGCTGGGCATCGGTCAGCGGGTGGTGAGCAATTGCATTGTGCATCACTTGTTTGTACATATTATTAGTAGTAGTACTATTATCACCATTGTATTACTATTACTATTACTATTACTATTACTATTACTATTACTATTACTATTACTATTACTATTACTATTACTATTACTATTGTTATTGTTATTGTTATTGTTATTGTTATTATTATTTTCCTGTCTTATTAAACTGTCTTTATCTCAACTCATGGGCTTCACTTTCCATTTCTCTCCCCCGTCCCAGAGAGGGAGGGAGAGGGTGAGCGAACAGCTGCGTGGTGTTTAGCTGCCGGCCGGGTTAAACCACGACAGTCTGTATGAGCTCAAGACATGGGGAAGGATGTTAGTATTAAACTGGAAAATGATGCTCCCAACACTGAGACAAAAGAAGAGGGGAGGGAGGTCAGAAGATGGCTAAATGAAAGATATCTTGGTTCTCTTTCTCTCTTGCCACTTTTACTGAGGAAGATAGGGAAAGTGTGAAAAAAAAGGTCTAAATATATAGACCAAGTCCTCAAAGCTATTCAGCATTCACTGAAGTCAGTATGAGCTGTGTATCACTACACTTTAACAGAACTGGGATATACCCTCTCCCTTATCAGTGCAGGGGGAAGTTTCTCTCCTCAGAATTCATTTTTGCATCTGTTCCTAGGGTGGAGGGAGTTCAGTCTGGGCACTGTGACCTGTTCCAATGGGGGCAGGGTGGGATGCAAGGAGGATGTTTTTTGTGGCAGGATCTGCCCCAAGTTACAATTGGGTCATGCTCTTTGTTTACTAGTATTTTGTTTTCATAAGTGTAATAGTGTTTCAATTCCCCCTAATTCACATGTACTTCTTTTTATTCCTAGACTGATAATTAGATGGCATGACCATCTGTGCTTCAGTTTTCTCTTACACTGTAAAACTATAGATGAAGCAGTGACATAGATCACAGATGCACACAGAAATAATAGAACTACCGAGGGGACTAAGACGTATTGGTTTATTTGTATTTCTCCAGATAAGCTTAGCAAATGTTAATGCAAACTTTCTTATCTTCAGGACAGCAATAACATCCAGCTAGTTCACTGACTCATGAAGTATGCATGTCTAGATGTTCCATTTTGATTCTGGCCTCTCTTCATTTGTATTAAGTGGCAGATATAAAGCAAAATAAGAATGCAGTAAAAAAAAAAAAAAATAATAAAAAAAAAAGGATAAAAAATACCACAAAAATTTAGATAACAATGGAACTATATAGAGAAATGAAATACGGAACTAGCGAAGATTTTTTTTCCTGGTATCTTTACTGAATAAATATTTTGTCTGAATTTCTATAAATAGTCTTAACCATGAAATTATCCAGTATTTTTAAAACAAATTGTTATCATATATCTGATCTATTTTAGTAGTTTTACTGACTTTTCCTTTAGTATATTAGCATGATTAAGTTATTTAATAAGTGATTGATCTCACTAATATTTGTCATGTGATTGTCTCATTCTTTAAATTTCTTTACTTAAGATTTATTTTATTTATTTTATTTTATTTTATTTTATTTTATTTTATTTTATTTTATTTTATTTTATTTTATTTTCATAAATAGATACTAACAGAAATATCATCCGATACAAAAAGAATTAGAGGCCACAGTTTCAGAGAATAACAACCCAAAGACAGTGACTTTCATAGTGCCTAGAGATTTTTGATGGTTTTCTGTTCTTATATTTGTTCAGGCCACAGTCATCCAAAGTAGCCCCTAAGGAACTAGTCTCTTTAAAGAACCTCCTCCTCATTCCCATCAACTTAATTCTTGGATTCAATATTAACCTAATATTCTTCTTGATGTTCTTCACCTAGGAGCCAATCTTGTATGAACAATCAATCATTTTGGCAGTAATACACAATACAGAACATATTTACCCTGTTTACACCAGGAGCCATGTAACATAAAAATTTTCTTGAATCAAGAAACAAAGATGCAGCCAGAGGCAATGGATACTTTAAACAATTCTTAATCAAAGGAGCTAGTGGCAGAGATATAACTCTGTATCATTGTGTGTGGATATACTTCTATGTGAGTAATCTCAACAATCTAGCTTCCATGTCTGGAAACTTACCACCTCTCCCAGACAAGACAAGAGCAACATTGCACTGACATTGCTGAACACTGCAAAAGAAATCACAGTTATGGAGAATGAAGTTAATATTCCACCCACTAGCAACTTAAGACCATCCTTCAGCACCTGTAAGCCTGTTATCACAGTACCAGACCAGTCAGCTTGTGACAAGGTCTGGGTACCAACCTAAATATCTAAATATTCCACTATCAACACCCTTTTTGCATTCTTAAAAATTAAATAAATAAATAAATAAATAAAAATAAAGTAAAGTAAAATAAAATAAAATAAAATAAAATAAAATAAATATAATAAAATAATAAAATAAAGTTTTTGCTTCTTCTACATTTTACACTGGATCTACAGAATTGAAGGAAAAAAAATATTATATAAACATTATAAGACCTTAAACCTGCAGTTCTACTCTACTTTTGGATATGTATTTTAGAACAGCTCTTCTTTTCTCTGTAATAATTAGAATGAAATTCGTTGTTCACACTTGTCTGCTATGGAACTAAGTATCCCAATTTTATCCCAAAACAAAATCATTCCAGCAGCCAAGAACTGAACAGCATCTGGACTTGGAGCTATTCCAGGATTTGTCTTTATGATTTATTATACCACAGTTGTTTTTTTTTTACTGCTGCAATTCAGGAATGAAATAAGTGAAGCAGTTGGACCAGTGACAAGGATAAAGAAAATTATCCCATCACCCATTCCCCTTTTAGTATAGGGGAAAGTAAAGTAAAGGGTATGCTTGAATTGCTATAGATTCATGCATAAACTAAGAATGCTAGGAGCTAACAATTGGCAGGAGAATCTAATTTATTTTTCTCCTAGAAAATTCACTTTTACTCCTTTTTTTTTTTTCTTTTTTCTTAATTGATAAAACCACATTTTACTTAAGACTAATTTAGTTGAAACTGTGTACTTGTATGTCTACAACATTCTGTTGAATCATGGTAGAACTTAAAGAAATTTCGAGATGAGGTTCTGGTCATATAGCAACAGATACTTTTTGTGAAAATGCTGTTATTAGAAAGACTTGTCCTGCTTATGTTTCTCTGTAAAATCCACTAAAAAAAAAAAAAAAAGCAGAGAAAAAGAAGATAAAAAAAGAATATCATAGAATCATAAATACATACCATCATAGCTCGGGTTGGGTTGAGTTGGAAGGGATCTTTAAAGATCATCTGGTTCCAACTCCACTTCCATGGTCAGAGATACCTTCCACAGATCAGATTGCCCAAAGCCCCATCCAGCCTGGCCTTGAACACCTCCAGGAATGGGCCATCCACAACTTCCCTGGGCAACATATTCCAGTGCATCACCACCCTCTGAGAAAATAATTTCCTTTTAACAGCTAATCTAAACCTACCCTTTTTTAGTTTAATACTGTTGCTCCTTGTCCTGTAACTACGCTACTTGATAAAGAGTCCCTCCCCGTCTTTCTTATACCCCCTTTAAATACTGGAAGGAAGCTATAAGCTGTCCTTGAAGCTTTCTCTTCTCTAGGCTAAATAACTCCATCTTTCCCAGACTTTCTTCATCAGAGAGGTGCTCCAGCCCTCTGAAGGTGGTAGGAGGAAGGGAAATAGAAAAGGGGAAGAGGAAAATAAGTGGGGGTAAAGGAGAGATTTTGCATGATTCAGCTTTCAAATTTTTGAGAATGACTTTAGTTGCATTTAAGAAAATCTAAACATACTAGATTTCATCTAACAGTGAAAGTCTACACTACAAATTACGGATCAGAAACTGGAAAGTTAATGGAGAAAGGTCATATACAAGAGACAAGGGGAATCATTATTATGATACAATATATACAATTATGATACAATATATACAATATCATTATTATGATACATTCTTATATTTTGATGCATATTTGAAAAATAGATCTATTGTTTTCCCTTGAATATACCTGTATTTAAAAGTAATGGATAGAAATTATCGGAGTCTCACAGTTTTCTAGCAATACTACCCTTTGCCCATTATATCCCTTTTCCATTAATGTTTTAGAACCTACAGAGTAATGTAACATTTTAGCATTATGAAAAAGTCACAATTTTGCAAAAAAAAAAAAAGAAGAATCAGATCCTAAAGTATGATTCCAATATATCTAAAACTACATTAATTTAACCCAGAAAATAGTAAATTTTACTTAAATTTAAGCACATATTTAAGGGTTTGTTTATTTATTTATTTATTCTAAGAGCACAGGAATAAGATTCCATTCTATTAAATATTTTACTGGAAATGCTGAATAACAACAGTACTAGTAGTGACATGGAAAATAATAGGCAACCACTTTATGCAAGAAAGATATCAAAATTTGGCCTATACAATTTTGTATCAGCTCAGCTTCTAGAAAATATTGTTCATTTGTTCCTTAAACTCTAGAGTGACTGTCTGTATTGTGCTGGTCCTGCTATTGTCTCATTCTGTGTAAGTAAATTAATCTCAGACTACAAACTATGCTGAGAATTACTTATCAGTCTTGATACTCACTATTTTATTCTGATTTGCAAGTTGCATTCTCAGACTGTCTTTGCATATTGAAGATTGTTCCAATCTAAAATCACAAATATTGCCTCCCTCATATTCATATTCAATAAATATGTGCAACAATGTCAGGTCTGAGATTATCACTTAACCGTGAAATAGTGCTTAAATATTTTTATTTAAAATATCCATTATTATTAGCCTCGTTGTGCCTTGTTTTTCTAATGGAGGTAAGATGTCAAAGCCAAATATAAGCCCAAAGTAATTCCTTGTGGATGTAGACATATATTGAAAATGAGCTGGAAAACTGCAGGAAACAATGTAAGGGAAATGACAGAAGCTTCTTAACTAGCCAGTATAACATTTTTGTTCATTGTTACAAGGCAGAAGAACATGTTTGGTTTAACTAGTTTAAAAAAAACAGTTTACAAGGAGAGTAGAAATAGGGCTGGTCTGGCATCAAAAGACACTGATTTTATACAAAAATGCAAATATGGTCTGGTGTGTTGAACACCTTGACCAGATGCAATGTTACAGCAAATGTCTTTCATTTTTTGTACATTTCAACCTTCTTCGTCAGGAACTTTTGATAGAAATGCAATATACTGTGGATTTTGTTTTTTGCTTTATTAATTCTGAATGACTTCAGTATGTAAAATCTCTTCTATTTTCAGCAGTTGGAATAAAATAAATTTTATTCAGTATAAGACATTTGAAAGTTGTTGGTATTTTCATCTACTGTATGGGATTCTGATTTCTCCCCCTTCCTTGATTTCTTCAGGGAAACTTGTAATTTTTCAGTACTCAGCTTACATGTTTGGCCATTTCCAACTAGGCTTTTTATTTTCAGATGAAGCATAATGTCTTCAAGTCACTTCAAGTCTTCAAGCTACTTCCTAAGGTCCTAGACCTGTGCTATGATGAGAGTGTCCCTCAGCAAATGAAAAAAAATTGCTGAGCCAACTATACACAAGCCTTTTACTACCACACTGCTTCTGATTTTGGAGCCTGTAAGGTAGGCATTGCTGTGACCGGTGCTGGTAAACTAATACCTTTGCATCATGTCTGTATCTGTCTAGTAAATCTTCTGAAGACTAGACCCTCACATAATGGAGCTGACATGTTTGATCCCATCATGCTTTATGTAGAAACTCTCTAAACTAAAAACAGGAGATCTCAAGAGAGCTTTATAAAATAGCATGGCCAGTTCAGTAACCTATGAATTTCGGTGGAGTCTGGGCTATTCTTTTGTTGGAATAAGATATGGATTACATAGACTTTGCAAAGTATTTTTAGTTCTTGCTAGAGGCATTTCTAAACTTATCAATTAATAACGAGTATGACAACTTTACTACCTGGGTGTCTATAGGAAGTCTCATGGATAAATTAACTCTAGTCTCTTGCAAGCAATTTGACACAGTTCTAGTTTACATACATCATAAAGAAAGAGTAAAGATACTTACTATATATGACATCTGATATGGTATATCATATAAGACTTTCCTTAGTGAATTATTCAAGGGGTATTAACTTTAAACACCCTTTCTACTAAATGTCCAAATAAATTTAATGCTATCAAGGTGATTAATTCATTCTGAACAATAGCCATAAGTGAATTCAAAGGCACTTCTATCAAATCAGATAAAACTAATAGAAGGCCACAATAAATGTTGCTAATAATACTGAATTGCTTCCTTGGAATCAGCAACAAAATGTAGGATAAAATGTACAAGTCCTGTCTTTCACATTGACATTTACATAGTTTATGAATGACTTGAATTTAGATAGATCTTTAATTCAGTAATCCTAAAATTCATCTTCTAAGAATAAACATTATCAGATGTTATTTTTTCAGTTTCTAAACTATTTCAACAATGTTTTAATAGGGCCTATGGCTGGATCACAGTGCAATGCACTGGAAAAGATTAATTACAAAGTGTTCTGAGTTGCTACTGACTACAATTTTTACATTGCCTGATACATTAGATTTTTAAAAGGTCATTTTTGTTCATAATGTATGTCATAATTATTAGCGTGTCAACATGATTTGATGTTGGTTTAAGAATATTTTCATCCTCCTGTTTTCCTTTCACTATCTCAGACCTGTCATGGAAATCAATGGGCACTGATCTATCCCTAAAATAGAAAATAATTCTAGGGGCTAGACACATTAAGAAGCTCTACTAGAAACCTGCACTCACAAACTATTAGGAACAGACTCAAACAACTAAACACCCAACAGTGGTAGCACAAGGTAGCAAAAATCAAAAAACTGCTTAAAATGTCAGGTAAAGGATTCTGAATGAAAAATCATGGTAATGACAGTCCATACTCCTTACCCAGTATGTGAGTCTATAATGTGTGCCAGTGCTGTCACTCACACTTGAAAGCTGGAGCTCTGTTGACAGAGCCGTATCTGCTTCACTCACACAAGCATAAGATGTTTTCAGACAGAAATACTATGCTTTACACTCAGCTTCCTGATGGTACTCTCTGGACATTTATGTTTTCTAACTGTGATTCCTAGGATGTTTGTGAAGGGAAAACAAACTGAACCTTTAGAGATCTGGAATATTTACATATTAGAAAAGATAAACAGATGAAATAAAAGATCAAATCTTATGATTATGTTGATGTTGTGTAACAAAACTAGAAGCAAGCATTAATGTTTCGTCATTCACTGACAACCAATCAGCCGTAGTTGAAGGGAGAGGGATATACAGTAGAAACAGTGGTTTTTTTTTCTATTTACATTCAAGTTATATAGAGAGAGCCTAGCACAAGACAATAGTCTATAACTGTGGACAGTAGGACTCGCTTTAACTAACCTTAGTTATTTCCATGTCAGATGTCCACACCGAACAAGTCACGCAGACTGAAAAATAGAATCCTCCAGAGGATGATTAGTTCTTTCATAAAATTAAAATAAGTTTTCTCTCTGACTACTATGCCTATCAGTGTAATGTGTTAATAAAGTAATTAGTATTGCAATTATTGTCACTATTAACTACAATACAAGCACACTATCAGTTATCAAGCTATCTATTCATTTGGTGGAATATGTGCAATGCTTATATTGCTAAGAAAAGAAAGAAAGAATCTAAACCTCTTTAAGTCCTCTTTAAGAACCAATGGCTATTGGCTCTTCCTTTTTGCAGTTTCTGTCTGGATTTAACTTTATCCACTCACTTTGCTTTTCTAGATAGCTGCATGTGAGAACTGCTGCAGCTTTTAAACAGCTCTGGCAGGAACATTACATGGTATCAAATACATCTTTCCAACCTTCTACCAGAATTACATAGATATAATTCAAGAATTCTCTTATTACTGGGAAACTGGAACCTTTCTGAGAACCTGTTACCCATAATAAAAGCTTCGTTCCTTTCAGTATGTGTAGTGAGTTTTCAAATCTACTTTAAGTCCTGCTAAAGGTATTGTATTCTCAGTTTTGCACAGAAAGGTAGTGAGGTCTCTTGGTCTATAACATCAGTTGTATATCTCATTCTTGATATGTAGTATAGAATACATTCTTCTCAGGGTCAAACTTTAACATAGAACAAAAAAGCTAAATAGGTGTAAATACAGAAATCCTTTATTTGTTAACACCATGTATTTCCTGTTCTGAAAAGCACATCATGTGGCTGAATTAGTTAAATACAGCCTTACTTCAAAGTAGACACAGTCCTGTCCAATGAAGCCAGATAACTTTGTCCTGTTTTTTTTTTTTGTTTGTTTGTTTGTTTGTTTTTGTTTTGTTTTGTTTGTTTGTTTTTGTTTTGTTTTGTTTTGTTTTTTCCTGTGTAGGAGTTTAGTTCACACAAAATATACTTTGTACAAATGTTACATATGGAAATGGAAAATGTTCAGTTATTTGTTTTGGTTGTTATTTGTTTTGGTTTTAATTACTTTATTTAGACAATTCAAATGGACTTTAGAAAAGGGTATGTTTCCCCAGGCCTTTCAAGACAAATGGACTAATGAAGAAACACAGTAGATAGAAGACTACTTTTTGGTCATTAAAATTTAGTTCAGCATATCTGTGGATCCTTTTCCAATATATTGAATATGTTAGCTCCATGCCAGTCATTTTCCCTGCAAATATTATTGTTATATCTTACACCATCTACCATTTTCAACACATTAGACATTCCTCCATTGCACCTTCAGAGTTCTCCCTCGTAAGCTGATCTCCCAAAGTGCTGATGGGTTTATCTGCCAAACTGACTCATGCTTCATGAAGAGAGAGGTAGGTTTTTTGCTTTAAAGAAAATTAGGTTCATTATTTGATCATGACATATGAAGACCAGGGAAGATGTTATTTACTTTTTCTCTTGAGGTAGTCTTAAGAGTTTGTGGATTGCATAAAGAAGCTCTCCTGTTCTCATGATTCATTGAACTGAGATAGATTGTCTAAGTAAAAAATTAAAAATTATATATATATAAGTCATAAAAAAAAAAAATAGGAAAAGGGAACTGAGACTAGGTGCCTCCTTGGCAATTGGAAATTCGCTAGAAGAATCTGGTTTTATTTAAAGGTATTTAAAAATGGCACTGGCTTCAGTGATAGCAGGGCCAACCCTTGCCTCTGTAAGACTATAAGATAAAATGTGTTGCTAAAAGAAGCTGATAACCTCTGTAGTGAAGCTGAGCTCTTTCCAATTCTGCAAGAAGTAGGAGAATTTTGCTTTTACACAAGAGACACTTTGCACTCTTACAGAAAAACAGATAACTGAGAAATTCTAGAAACCAGAAATGTCAGATCCTTTCAGATTTACTTTTATGTCAGTAGCTTACACCTTCTGATCAACACACAAAATGAGAACTGTTTGGTATTTAAATAAGTATTTTCTCAAATACATGTTTTAATGGTAGAAAGCACACTATTCACTGGCATATTATGTCTGACAGCCAGGCATTTAGGTCATGAATTTTGCTTTTACTAGATACAGCTTAAATGGACATCTTTGCTCAAGTATAATTAGGAAGAATTTCCTCTAATAACTTAACTTTGAACTGCTAGAAGATGATGTTAAAATTTGTTGAACTAATAGTCTCTACCTTTCTGTTGTGTTGTAACTGACATGCAGGCAGAAGGTGTTATCTGTATCTGTTTTGTAATTCTTATAGCAAAGTAACCTTGCCTAAATACAGGTGAGAATAAAATCACAAATAGACAATGAAACGAAAGTCTTTTCTTCGTTCAGATTGCCTTTGTTATTGTATGTAACACCCTACACTTCTCTACCTAAATGACTGCATTACAGTCTCTGGGATGGGTATCTTTCTGCTCCCAAAAATAGCTCAGGGCCTGCTGCAGAAACATAGCGCATTCTTGCTGAGTGCAGGAATCAAAGATTAGTGTATGTTTCTTGTTAGTCTTCTGATTTTGGCTTGATGTTTTTATATAGTGTTAAATCAAACAGTTTAACATGGAACTGAGTTAATGAGATGTTTTTATTCCTAGAAAATAAATAAATAATAGTCAGATGTTCTATCTGTTTTCCAGGACTGGCTGAAGTTTTTCATGAGCCACTTCCAGATTTCCAGTTTTCTTGAATTTGATTTTGTTCCCCAAATAATTATTATTATTTTTTTTTTTAACAGTAGCTTTTTCTGGTCACATGTCATATTGTTGTTTGTTTTGTTTTGCTTTGTTTTCTATAAAAAATTTTGATAGTATACTAAAATCTTAAACCTGCAGATATTCTCTACTACTCATTTACTTACTTTATAGGAACAGCACAGACTATAATGCCATCTTTTCTCTTCATTGAATTATTATTTTTCATGACACACTGTGGCTTTTGAAATTATTGTTTCCTTTTTCATGGACAGAAGTGCTATGATATGATATAAGTGCTATGATGATAACACAGGAAATATGGAAAAGTGGGCCCATAGGAGTGAATTTAGGCAGAAGATACACAACCTATATCTCCTAGTGGAATACCATAATGACATAAAAATCCAAGTACTTGCTTGAAATCACTGTGGGAAAAAAAAAAAAATATATATATATATATATATTCTGCTTTGTTCTACCATGCAATTAAAAATATTTTTCAACCCACTCTGTTATTTAGATTTAACGAGCATCAGAACTCCTTGACACTTTGCTGGCAAGAGATTATATTCTCAATGGTGTCAGTTACCAAGGGATATTCAAACATTTTGTTTATTTTTGTACATGTGGCTTATGTTATTAACACTTCCACAGTATGTGGTCAGACAACCTGTCTTTTAATAAAATGTTAATTAAAAAAAGAAAGAAGTTTAGCTGAATTTTTATATCTTTCTATGCTTTTGTACATACTTCAGGATCAAGGACTTTGGATAGTTCTTTAAATTCATATTAAATAAATAATCACAGTGAGAATGCAAATACAGTCAAGTTTGAAAAATAAATAAATAAAAAAAAATCTTCCATAGTAATATAAGAAAGTAATATAAGAATATAAGTAAATGAAACTTTCTGCCCCCAAAGCCATAAAAATTATGTTAAAAACATATTAATCTAATTCTGTACCCTTGTCCTTCAAGTTGTTGAATTCTGTACCATTTCTGAAAGTAGTTAAATTTGTATTATTCCAATACGGTCGATAGAAGGTGTTTGTTTGTTTGTGTGTGTGTGTGTTTTATTTTTTCTTTTAACTGAAAACAAAACAAAACAAAACAAAAGTATTTTAAAATAAGACAAAAGAAAAATAAAATATAAATTGAAATACATTTTCAATTTATTTTATCAGCTTAACTGACTTGAAATAACAACACAGCCAACAGCAATGTAATTGCTGTGATTGTGCAGCTGAGTCACTTTAATTAAAGAATACTGAAATAGTGGGGTCCTAATATATACTTCTTTATGGTATTCTCCATTTATTGAACACTCATTGGAAACGTGGAGCCTCTGTACGGAAATAAATATTTTTAAAGCAAACTGATTGTAGTGGGTTTATGTAGCAAGGTTTTGGTAGTGGGGAGCGATAGGGGTGGCTTCTGTGAGAAGAATCCAGAAGCTGCCCCAGGTTAGATAAGGGTCATGCTGCTGGCCAGAGCCAAGCCAATAAGTGAATTTCTTTGCACCTCTGTGAGAGCTTATTTAAGAAAGGAAAAACAAAACAAAACAAAACAAAACAAAACAAAAAACTGCTGCTCAACAGCAGCTGAGAGTGAGATGAGTGAGAAACAGCCTTGTAGACACTAAGGTCAGTGAAGAAGGAGGGCAGGAGGTGCTCCAGGCACCAGAGCAGAAGTTCTCCTGAGACCTGTGGAGAGGCCTCTGGTGGAACAGGCTGTACCCCTGCAGTCCATACAGTGGAGAAGGTTTCCATAGTGCAGCCTGAGGAGAGCACGGTGGAGCAGATGGGCCTGTACCTTTTCCCTTTGTTTCTCACTTCTCAAGATTGTAAGTAATAGGCAATAACTTTTATTGTCTCCCTACTCTGAGTCTGTTTTACCTGTCACAATAGTTGTTGAGCGGTCTCCTTTATCTCAACCCTTGAGCCTTTTTCATCATCATATTTTCTTCCCTTTTCCCTTTGAGGAGGGAGGGGGAGTGAGAACAGTTATGGTGGAGCTCAGTTGCCCACCCAAGTAAAATCACCAGACAGATATATAACAGGGATTATAAATTCTTAATTGTAAGAGTGACAGAACACTGGAACAGGTTGCCCAGAGTGACAGTGGAGTCATCTCTGGCAATATTCAAAACCTGCCTGAATGTGATCCTGTGTAATGTGCTCTGGGTGACCCTGCTTGGCAGGGGAGCTTGTACTAGACGACCTCCAGAGGTCCCTTCCAACATCAACCATTCTGTGATTCTGCGACTTTGCAAATTGACAGTTCTTTGGGACAGTGACATTTGTGGTTAAATATTTTGTCCAGATTTTAGTTTAGAGTTACTGTAGTTTAAAAAAGGGTCTTGAGGATTATCTCCCCTTCTAACAGGAATTTGAAGAGATAGCTTTCCAGTTTAAGCACTTCCATGTTAACACATCAGAAGAGAAATGCTGCTTCCAGACCACGAGTATGACTCTAAAATCAAATTAGATTAAGAACATAAAACAATTTTCATCTGAATTTTGTGTTTGAAAACAGACTGGGATGGTTAGGTTGAGTGACCATAGTCCAAAGCTAATCAACTTCTGTGGAAGAACATAGATGTTATCTTACTTCTCTTAAGTATTAGGTAATTCTAATCCAATGTGTATCTTTAAAAGTAGAGTCAGTAACAGCTAATACATTTACAGTGTTAAAAATAAAATTAAAATAAATGCTTTCAAATATTAGGAATAAGAGTCATTTTGAGTTGTATTGTCTCCATCTTTTCTGAGACAGTTAAAATTAATCTTGTCACTGTGGTGATTTTATAGGCTATCTAGATTAATGTTTGCAATTACTAAACACTAACATCTGGGAATTGCTGGTTTGGGAGTGCAAACACTTATTTAGATAATCTATATATTTATATTTCTTATTAAGTACCTTTCAAAAAATCAATACAGCAATTAAGGAAGATGATAGTGTAATCTTTAATAATTAGCAATTGATCTTCAGTAGTGAGAAAAAACATTAATAAGCTTTCCTATTTTCACAGCTCTAGCTTGACAAGTCCTGTGTCAGGAATATGAAAGCCCCAGGGAAAATTTAAGGGTAATTTTTATTATAGACATTTGAAAAGAAACAAACAAATTGTAAGTCATAATATATCCAAATGCTAGCAAACGACCTTTTTCACTAGCTTGTTAACTCATGCACAGTGAATTGTCTACTTCTGCTCCAACAGAATTCACCTGCATACATTTGTCTGAATTTCAATCTTTTAAAATACTGGTCTTCTTTATTTGCCCTATAAATTGACACCCCCACTCCCTACCTCCACCCCTCAAACCTCCAGCCTCCTCCCCCCCCCAAAAAAAAAAAAAAGCCAAATGAAAATGAAATATATATTTTCATTTTTTTATATATATTTATATTATTCACTGACTCTTATAGGAAGACATGAGAAGGGTTTCGATTGTTTAACTTAGTTGTATGAAGGCTGCAAGAAGAACTATTCCTAACTATAAATATTTCCTGAAGTAAATGTTAAGGAAGGAAAGGAACTACTGAATCTTATGCACATAGTCACCAAAAGGATACATAGCCACGAATAAAAGTGAATGAAATTTAGAACAAGATTGTTTGTCTTTAGAATATTACCCTCTCAAGACAAATGGAAGCCCAAACCTTCCTTCCAAATAAAACAAAACAAAATGAGACAAAACAAAGCGAAACAATTGAAAAGAAAACAACACATTTATTTTTTGCCCTTAATGAGAAGCTAATAAGTTCATGAAAAGCAAAAATTAAGAGGCAGAAATCAGCAATAAAATACAAGGAGTAACTAATATGGTGTTTGTATTAGGCCAATGTCAACAGACCAGCACAAACATTACTGGAATATCTTTGGCTGAGGAATAATTTGGGAAATTGAGGCATACTGATATGCATAAAAATTCCTACCACTTGCAGTTATAGGTAACTGAAGGTCACTACCCCTGCAGCTTTTGAGCTATACCACTATAAAGCCCACTCTAGTTTATGCTGTCATAGGGCTATGAAACTGGTGAAGGGCCTGGAACACAGGTCCTGTGAGAAGCGGCTCAGGGGGACAAGAGGAGGCTCACCTTGCCTCTCTCTACAGAAAGGAAGGTGTGGGGAGCTGAGGGTCAGCCTCTTCTCACAGGTAACTAGTGATAGGTCTAGAGGGAATGGCCTTAAGGGGAGGTTTAGGTTGGAAGTTAGGAGACACTTCTCAGAAAGAGAAGTCAGGCATTGGAATGGGTTGCCCAGGGACATGGTGGATTCATAATTTCTGGAGATGTTCAAGGAAACGTGACGCTTAGGGATGTGGTTTAGTGGGTGACATTGGTAGTAGGGTGATGGTTGGACCAGATGATCTTTAAGTTCTTTTCCTACCATAATGATACTGTGATTGTCACTGTATTGATAAAGCGTATTGTCATGGGCTGTATGGAAAGATGGCACTACTTTATTTGTTTAATGAGACAGAACCAGAGATGAAAACAAATGCATCCCTTGTCTGAGTCTGTTTTCTATGCATTCCCAAAAGAATAATTATATTTCATGTAGAAAATAGTCATTTTGCCATATTTGTGTTTCTCCTTCCCCATTAAACCAATGTAGTATTCCTTCATGTTATCCGTGTAGTATTTGGATATTAAAAATATTATATTCTCAAAATGAGGAAGTATTTTTGTTTCTAAAGTTGTAACATGTCTTTTTTTTACTATTTGATTAGCACAGGAGCTTACCAAAGAAAGACGATCTCAATAAACACCCTTGTTGAGATTTCAATGTTTTTTACTTGTTTGTTTGTTTAGTTTATCTTTTATCTCTTACCTTTTTTTTTTTTTTTCTCCAGTATGTAATAAAAAACATTTTTTTAAATTTATTCTGTTGTCAGAAGGTCACCTTTAATATTTGTGACTTTCTTTCTCTTTCTCCCTCAAGCAAGAGAAAGGAAAAACATAGTCTTCAGAAGACTTCACATTGAAAATGGAATTCAAATCACTGTGTGGCCAGTTAGTATTCTGGCTTCAGCAATGATATAAATTATAAAGCTGTTATTGGCTTAGCACTTAGAGATTAAATCACTTACATAAACTGTGATCAATAACACAGTTATAAGAACTAAATTTGCATCTCAGTGTAGATGATTTTCCCCATCTAGAATAACCTTAGGCTTTCAACTGATACGATGCTAAACATTTGTCCAATGTGGAATGCCTGACCTTACTGTAACTGTTTTTAATTAAGCATTAATTTAATTATTTTAATATATCCTTTTAACTGAAACAATGAGTTGTACATATGAATACTATCTTTAAAAGTTTCATATTTATATGAAATTTTACTAAAAATAAATAATTTCACAATTTATGGCACTTTGACAGTTTGGTAATTATAAACATCTTTGTTTGCAAGCAAAAATATACATTGGATTTTTGAAGTTGTGATGAGATATGTGTGATGCATTGCTTATAGTCTTCATCTCTTAGCCTGGGAAGGCTAAAAAAACACCTTGATCACCATGACACACCTATCCTAATTGAGAGTGTAGAAGGCATGGCTGAGCCTAGAGCCAGGCCTGCAATGCTCTGAGAAAGAGCCTGTAATAACCAGAATTATATACAAATTGCTTGGATTGGAAAGAATAAAAGGGCTTCCACTCACTGCATGATTTCTTGGCTTTAAAGGTTAGGAGTCATTGCTGAATATACAATACAGGATGTAATGACATGGCTGGAGGTGTGAGCTCACACCACTCAGCTCCATCATATTTCATATTTTAAGCTCATTAGTGAGGAAGAACATTATGTAAAAGCTCAGTATTGAGACAATAGCATTTAGAGAAATGTTTCAAACAGTTTAGCTCAACTAAAAGAAATAAAAAGGAATCAAGGCCTACCCGATATCTAAATACATCTGATCTATTTTATTTATTTAATTATTTATTAACAAAATTTGGTTATACATTAAGAAAAAAGCCTAAGAGAACTCTTTATTTTTGTCTCAATGGATTTTGCATGTTATCTTTTTCATATGATTTTTCTGTGTGTTCAGTAGATCCATTTGTGGAAGATGCATTATGGATTTGACAAGCATACAGACAGACAATTTTGTTTTGGTATTTTTAGAAAAGTTTTTGAGATTTCAGTTTGTTTTCTAATAGCTTACAATGTGTTAAAATGAGGTTAGATGGTCAGGATAAGGGGCAGGGACATTAGAATAAAGCCAACAACTGTGGAGATACAAGAGAAAACCATCTCAGATATCAGGAAGTAGACATGAACATATAGAGAAAGAGGGGAAATGCAAGACTGTTTTTATCTCTTCTGAAACATCTGTCTTAGTCACTGGGGCAATTAGCCAGTCAAGCATGTGCTTTTTTTTTTTTCAATGGAAGGTGTGCAGAGACATGGTTAGGCAGAAGCTACCTTGTCCTAGGAACTATAATCCTCTGAAAATGCATCAGATTCCCAAATGTTATGGATGGAGCCTCCATCAAGAAATACTGGCCCAAAACCAAAACTTCACAGTTCCAGTACTTTGTATGCCTTTGTTGATGCAGAAGGCATGCAAAACATGTAAACTTATGTCTTGAAAAAATATGTCATAAAGACATATGAAGACAAGCCTGCCAGATGCCTTCCATACATGGCCAACTATTCCATACTTTAAACCATTGTGTTCACATGCTTTTATACACTGTGTAAATTCATGAAGGTAGTCTGCAGCTGAACAGAGACAGTCATCATTTTCCACACTGAGCAGGAAGCTGAGAGATGGATGATTCATGAATTCCTTTGAAAAGACAGAATTTCTAGAAGGGTATGAATCTATCCCATGCATTTGATTGCTATCTGTAACACTAAAGCAGGATTCAACAGCCTTGACAAGTTTCCAGGGCCTGTTCCTGGCACTGAAGTAATGTACCAACTCAGCTTCAGCTCATGCCTCAGCCAAAATAAATCATCCAATGGATAACTCCTCAGATTCCTCAGCTTTTGTAACCAATATTCAGGTAGAGTGTGTCCTGCCTGTCTTTCTCTACACGCACACTACCTTAGCTACCTCCTTTGCGTTGTTGAACACTAACTGAAAATAATTTCCTCTCCTCTCTGCATAAGAGACGGCAACCACCCCCCTTCACATTAGCTCCTCATTTCTGACAAGTGCCTTCAGACTCCTGAGAATGAGTCCTTCAACTAGATTAACTGAAGGTACCTCTAAAACAACAGTCTTCTGAAGATCTCAGACTCTACTGACAGAACACCTTGGTCTAGGAGCTCTTTAGGATATTAATTAGAATGTCTGTTATCTTTCTGCACTCCCCAAAATATATAGCTCTTAAAATCTCAAAGCTTCAAACAAGCAAAAGGTGCAAATACCTAGCCAGGAGGAAGGAGAAGATACTCACTGGCCAGGTAGGCTCACCAGAAGCAGAAGATGCTCACTGAATACTCATTTGTCAAGGAAAGAGGTGACCTGAGTCACCATACTTCTGAAGAGTCTCATACATCTGAAGTGATGAAACTGGTGAGCAACATTAGAAGAAAAAGGATACATTACTAAAATAGAAAAAGCAGGAAAAAGAAATGGTGCAAAATGGATGTCTTTTTAAAAGTTTTTGTTTGTTTGTTTGTTTGTTTGTTTTTACTATGGAAATTTCTCTGGGAAGGATGTGCTAAGAAATGTTTAGTGCCTATCCTTTGGCTCTGACTGAGTGGCAGAAGCTGTCCCCTCCTGTGCCACTGCCATTTCAAAGCAGAGAACAGAAAGCAGAAAGTATCTAGGTTCATTCCCTTTGCACTGGGATTCTTTGTTGTTGTTTATTGTTTTGTTGTGAATATCCACCACAAAGCTTTGACCGACTGAAGATTTCATAGGATTCTGTGAGATTCAGTCTGTGATTCAATTCTATGATTCAGTCAGTCAAAGCTTTGTTGTGGTTATTTCTAGGACTTTCTTTAAAAATAATAAAATAAAATAAAATAAAATAAAATAAAATAAAATAAAATAAAATAAAATAAAATAAAATAAAATAAAATAAAATAAAATAAAATAAAATAAAATAAAAATAAAAATAAAAATAAAAATAAAATAAATAAAAATAAACGACTGATTGAAATATAATAGAACGTTTAACATTTTGAACAGTGAAAGTCCAAAACGGGTATGTCACATGGAATGGAAATAAGAATGATTTATAACCAGTTCATTGTCTGTGTCAATGATAGCATGTCTTTGCTTCCAAGAGTAATTTCAGTCTACTTAATAACTTTCTGAGTGGCACCAAACACCAAAAAAATCTCTCTGGCCCCTTAATAAAAGCAGTGCATCTCCTCTATACATCTGTAACATCCAGATGTTGACTGTAGGGTGAGATTTGCATTTTCACTGTAGAAGATGTTATCTGCCTCTGAGGAGGCAGTGCTTTCCTGTAAGTCTGAGTTCCATGTTCTGTAGTTCTGTCAGTTGTAGAGCTCTATATCTCTTTTGTTTCTTCTCTTTCAAGAAATAATAGAGCTTTTAATAATATATTATTTGTACCTCAGGCTTGGACAGAGTCAAATCTTCAATGGCTAAGGGATTGCTGTTGGACACCATGATCTTCTATTGTTTAAGAAACCACATTATGAACCCATCAAATATTTGTAGATAATGCTCTATTCTCACAGATGGGCATCCTTTTTGCATGGCTTTCTGGAGTGCCATTGAACTTCATGGTAACTGTTTGAGTTTTTTAAATTAATTTGTAAAGCACTCACTGTGATGATGGAGTTGGCCAATCTGTTCATCAAGCATTCTGCTTCCATTTTCCACTTCTGTCCGGTGTTAACAGCCACTGCTGAGAGATGTATATTCCCTGGAAGAAGCAAGTCAAGTTGGTTGAAAAGTGCTCATCCCTTTGAGGTCCACCTGAGAGGTGTCTGATACCCTAGGGATAAATGAAATGGCAGGTAGATTAATGGTCCAGGTCTGCAAGGATATATGTGTCCCACCTTAATCAGATATTTTCCTTTTGTTAGGTTGGTCTGAAAATTGCAATGCTTGATCAGCAAGTGTGAAATGGTTTTGGTGCATCTCTTTTTAAGTACACATGAGATAGCTGTGGGTTTAAATGTATACAAGCAGCAAGGAACACAGAATTTAAAAAGGCCTCTAAAAATTCTGGTGTGTCTCTGTATTTCTTTTGGTAGGTTCTAAGAATATTTTATCTATTTCTAATATTTCTAATATATCTAATCTAATATTTCTAATATATCTAATATTTTATCTATATCTAAGAATATTTTATCTATTTCCTTAGATATTTCCTTAAAAGGCTGGTGTAAGTATGCAAGAACTGCTTTTGTCGTTCCAATAAAAAATAATTAAAACAGAAAGCTAAAAGGAGAACAAAATACACATTTCTTGGTAAAGATTAAACTTTAAAATATCCAGGATTATCTAGAACACACATAATTAAAAAGTGGAAATATAATAGATGGAATAATTTTTTTTAATATAAAATGTAATGTGAAATGAAATCTAAATGCAAAAATTCAAGTTGAAGTGCTGAACACCAAAAATAGGAAACGCAAATCTGTTATGCTAATGCTCTATGTTCTACTTAATTTAATTTTTTTATTTCAAAGTACTGATGGAGACAAAAGATGTTACCCTGTCACCAAATGTAAATAAAAAAAATAAATAATACACTGATACTATCCTAAGTTTCACTAAGAAAAACATAAATTTAATCCGTTCAAGATTCACAGATGATGCTCAGGTAACTGAAGAAAGAAGCATGAGTGAATTGAGAAAGAGTTGTAAAGAATAGATAATTCAGAAAACAGGCTGTGGAAACTGTATAAGTGGATTACTAAGTGTTGTGTTAATACCTCTAATAGATTTCTGAATGAAAGCCATCTGCTGCACAGCAGAACTGCGCATTTCCTCCCAACAGATCTCTGCAGAGTACCCTCAATGCATGGTGTCCCCTCTGTGAAGAAACTTCAGGTTTTAATACACATATTTTCCAGGATGAACTGTAGGTCTAACAACTGCTTCTCTCCCTTTGGACATCACCTCTGCTTTTCTGTTCTCTCATAGCCTCTTCAGTTACTCATCTGAAAAGTTGACTGACTGATGAATATGAAAACCCATCAAAATAAGTTGGGGTGCTTCAAGGGCAAGGACCCATCCCACTACCCCAGCCAGGAGCAGAACAGGTCAGGGGACAGCCCTAGCCCAGGCGCCAGGAACCTCCTGGGGGATTTGCTGAGGCATGAACCAAGGCCAGGCAGGGCCATGACCCTAGGGTGTAGTCTCGATGGGGTGGGGACTATGGTAAAGAAGGGGTATGAGGGGCTGGAAATCAACCCTGCTGCAGCCTTGCTGTGGCAGGGGCTGATGGCCTGGGGGTGATGTGGAGTCCTGGCAGTGTGGGGGATCTCTGGGGGATTGGGACAGGGATTGTAGGGCCTGGAGTGCCCTCAGTGCCCAGATACAGATATTCATTATAGAAACATTGTTACATTAGAAATAACTATCTTCCTACCATTCCCAAAAGCACCTGTATGTAAGCATTAGTATCCCAGGCAATTAGGATTTCTTTGGGAACATTGTTCTTAATAAGAAGCTTTACAGTGATTTTCAAAAAGCTTTAACTTCCTGTTGAGTATTGTGTTATCCTTCCTAATAACTGTACTAAAATCTCAGAACTATCAAAGGTGATTTACAATTCATTAGTTTTATCACCTCTTCTGAAAAAAAAAAATAAAAATGTTTTAGAGATCAAAGAGAGATTTGAAATCCCAAACATCTGATCAAATTAAACCTGTTAGAAGATAAGGGCTGGTTCCAGAGTAGGACAACCTGTGCACAGCATAAGCAGCTGAACCTGTGCACAGCATAAGCAGCTGACAGACAGACTCTGAAAGGGGCTATGATGATAATGAGGTGACAAGGGAAAACTCACTTAATACACTCACTCTAAGGCATCAAGAACTAAAAGGTTTTCTATATTCTTACTTATTCCAGTTCCCTTGGCAAGGTTCTTTTATGTAGATGGGGAGGATGTAGAGAAAAGGACATAAGGTTATCATCCTTCTTTCTCTCAATACTTGATTAAAAAAAAATACAGAAGGAATAACTACATATCAGTATTCCTTACAGATGAACTGATATGAAATATAATTTTATATTATAAATCCAAGGAACCTGCAATCATGATATAGGGATACAGGTCCCAAAGAACAGTTTTGGAGGGGTACAATCTAACCCAGAAAGCTGAAGAAATATTTGATGCTAATGACTGCATACAGACGAACTGGACGAACTGATTTTCTGTAAATCACTGAAGTAAGAAACCTAAGAAACGTTTCTTACGTTCACGTAAGAAACCTGAACAGCAAGAACAGCAGTCTTTTGTGCATGAAAGGTTTATAAGACTTCGTTGTCTAAACATCAACATGCAGGTCAAGACAACAACAAACTCCATCATCAGCAGTATCACAGACCTCTATAATTCTTTGCTGTTGAAACAATTTAAAAGAATCTCTAATTAATGAATAAGTAATTATTATAAATATGTAACATGAAGTATACCATTAAAATTAAGGGCTGCTTTTTATTGATTTGTTGACCCTTGGTAGAAATCCTGCCAATAAATATTGTCTAAATAGATAAAGTCAGCAGAAGAATAAAGATTGACATGTCATACAGGGATAACTTTATAGGCATGCTTATTGGTGATCTTCTGAAACCTGCAATGGTCAGAAAACACACATACAGACGTTGCTGTTGACAAGAAAGCCTACGGAAAAGTGAATGTATTCCTTTGGGTGTCATAGTTAATTGGCTTTAGGCACTCTCACACATTAAGGCAATGTATTCATTCCCAACTTTTTTTATTATTATTATAATCTTACTTTTCAGTCAAGAGGGCCCAGGAACTTTAAATTTTGTGGACAGGGTGAAGTTGGTTTCACTAGAAGAAATAAGTTCTATAACTATATAACAAGCATCTCTGAAAGAGCACAAAATACATTATGGATTGCACTACAATCAGAGACAAGAACAATGCGGACATTTTACCAAATGTCTAATATTTAATTTACAGGTATTGCAGTCAAAAATATATATTATTGGAGGTTAAATCTACAACACAGTATGCACAGACCACAGTAAAAGGCTGCATAAGGAGGTGGTTTAGGAGGTACTGAGGTAGTCTTACAACTACAACAAGCTGTTCCAGCATTTACCATTTGCCTAAACACATGCATAAGGATATATTGTGCCTACTCACAACATGTTCTTCTATTTTTCTTTAAATCGTGGGCATCAATCAAGGTTCTATCCTTTGTGATAGTACAATTAAACTTTCCAACTTTTATATGACATCTGTGTTCCAGAAAGAAAAAAAAAAAAAAAAAAAAAAGAAAAAGAAAGAAAAAAAAAAAAAAAGGATATGTGCATATCTTTTGGATATAGACATATCCTTTGGTCCATACACTTATATCCTTTGGATATAGACATACATACATGTCTATATCCATAAATACATATGTATACCTATAAATACATATGAAAGTAGAGAAAGAGAGAGAGAGAGTAAAGAGAAGAACACAGAGTTGTTCGTAAGTTCCGTTGTGCTATGCACAGCTCACACAGGTCTTACTACAGAAAAAGGTAACTTCTGTGACCACAAAACATTACATTATTAAAATTAAGGTACAAAAACAAGTAAATAACAACAAAAAATCATCATTCAAAATTCTTTTAGATCTAAATGAAAGATTATCAAAATCCCTGGGTTATTTCTGTCTCTCTTCAGCACTGGCAATTAAGGACATTTCCTGCAAGCTATTTGAGGTGTTCATGCAGCCATGCCACATTACTCACTTAGCTTTTTAGGCTTCATAAACCTTTATCTTGAACATCCAAATTGGGATCTCTCAGGCTTGTAAAGCTGAAGATATTTTCGTCTCTGTTTCTATTCTTTCATACATTTACATTATTACATTCAACAAGGATGCATTTGCTTCATACAATAGGCACAGTAACTCAGGGTACATGGTCTAGTGCCCTCCTTTTAGACAAGTGAAATGGTTATCAAAACCAGAAATTTTCATGACAACAGCATCTTAGTTCCTTGAGTAAAATAATTTCCCTTTCCCATAATGGAGTGATCAACTATTGATAAGTGCATGCTTCATTTCCTACTGAAAGAATTCATTTCCCTGTTCCTTCAACAGCATTTCAAAGTCAAAGAAAACTTTATACCAATGAGCACTGGCTCTCATTTGCTGCCTTGAGTTACTCTCTAGTCTGGACACTTGACAATATTTTCGAAGTGTTTAAGTCAAATTTGAATAGTTGACAAATCTAATTAGACTGGCATCTGATTCACAGCCCATGCAGCACGGTTCTTTGATCAATTTCTAGGTATGGGTACATATTAATATTGGGTATGCAATATTAAATTGCATCACTGTCATACATTCTAGTTTCATGTACTTTTTATTTATAGCAATGTGCTTACCCTTTGCAGCCAAGAGTTCAAGATTGCACAGAAGTTCTGAATAAACTTTCTCTTTAAAAAAGATATTCTCAAATCAAAGAATTTTCTGTGACCAATACATGTATTATTTAGACATGAATATGATATATACATTATTTCAGCTATCTTTATCTTCGAACCCTTGAGCCTTTCCTTAGCTGAGCATCATTTATATCATTTAGCCATGCCTGAATTTAGTTCAGAGGCTGGACTGTCATCTCTTGGGAGCAACCTGATGGAAACAGGATAGATTTTTTTTTCCAAATGGACATTCCTGATATTTTTTTTCCTATTGTTTTTTTTTTTTTTTTTCAGTTTATGTATATATATACATGTATTTCAACTCAAAGAAAAAAAATACGTACTTTATATGCCACATTCCTCATAGTATTCTCAAAATTATTCTAGACTTGGCAAATTTCTTTTCGCTTGATCTTCACAGAAAAGATTGCTTTGCAGCAGAAATAGAAGATTCATGAAACTGAGGTGATAATCACAGTTATCTGTACAAAACTAATGTTTCTCATTGTTTTATGTTGCTTGTGGTTGCAATTGTTTTATATCTCTCATTTTAGATTATTATTATTGTTGTTACTATTATTATTACATATTCTGCTCCACATTTGGGCCTGGCAAGTTGAGAGTATTGAGGAAATATTTTCCAAAACAGTAAAATGCTTCAGTCCAGGAGTAACATTTTAAGCAAAACCACTGTATTATGCAGTTTACAGCAGATAATTTTAAATAATGAGTCTCTTTTTAGTATCAATTGGTATTTTATTCTTATTCTTATCCAGTACAAGGTGACTTTCATTAAGAAAATGGAAAACTACATGTTTATTACTGTGGTATTGTAATTCTGGTGTTGTTTTTCACTTAACTTTAAGAAAATATAATTATATTTGCTGATATAATAATCAGCACCAGATGTGTTAAATGTCTTTGATTAGAAAATGAAAGCTATAATCCCCGTTGTTTTCTGTGAGTTTATATTAAATTGCAATCATAACATTTTAAGGTATAGCATCATCCATTTCATTGGCTTTTCTGAAGCTAAATTATGCCTTAACTTTAATGAGACCATGAACACAAATAAAAGTACTGAGGTACCTACAGCTGCAAAACAAACCTTGACGGCCTTAAGATTGTTTAGCTAACAAAAAAGAAGGACATTTAGTATAGGTCAAATGCGCATGTTATTTTCTAAAGCATTTTTACCACATCAGAATTTATTAGGAAAAACCTAGCCAGAAGATTTGTCTACCTGTAAAGTTTCACTATTAACAACAAAGGAATTGAATGTAGATATTAATTTTCTACACAGTCCACACAGTGTATGATCTTTTTCTTCATCCTACCATTTTTCAGTTCCCTCTTTTCTCCCAAAGTTCAAATGTTTCATCACATTATATGTTCTCCACCTCCTCCCAGTAAACAAACACATAAATAAATAAATAAACAAACAATTCTCTTTCGTATGTGTTTTTTGTGTGTTTTTTTTTTTTTTCTTCTTTCTTCCTTTCTTTCTTAGAGGCAAACAAAGAATATCATTTAGGCCATTTTAAATATTTCCTTTTTTAATCAGAAACAAAATTTGCTCCTAAATTATTTTGGTATTGGGGTACTAAATATGCAAAGAATAACAATAATCTAATGAAGTTGAAATAATCACACTTATTGTTGCAGCCAAATATTTTCATCAGACATTTATTATCTTCCCTTATTTTAGTCAGCTCTTGTTGACTTGTAAAACTTATAAACTTAGCTCTTGTAAACTTGTCAAACTTATTAATCAGTCTGTACATGTATTTCATAAATTTTACATTTTCTATTAATAGATACTTCCAATGCAAAATATTGATTATGGAAAAAAAAAAAAAAAAGTAGAAAGCAACTTCCATTGGAGTTGAATCCACCAAGGTTGGATTCAGTTGCTTAACAGCTGGTGTCATCTGGGATATCCTAGAATGTCTGAGATATTTGTACAAGGTGGAGAGATAAGACAGAAATTGCAGAGAAAAAAAAAAAAAAAAAAGTGCATTCTGGAGCAGCATCTCAGTCAAATACCCCAGATTCCTTAAACTACCATTAATCATTCATGTTTAGGAATCTGAATGTATTTTAGCCAGCACCTTTCTACAGTGCAGAAATTCACCTTTCCATTGTCTTTTCCCTGTGTAAAAGAGAAGGGAAAAGATGGGGAAGGGGAAGGGGAAGGGGAAGGGGAAGGGGAAGGGGAAGGGGAAGGGGAAGGGGAAGGGGAAGGGGAAGGGGAAGGGGAAGGGGAAGGGGAAGGGGAAGGGGAAGGGGAAGGGGAAGGGGAAGGGGAAGGGGAAGGGGAAGGGGAAGGGGAAGGGGAAGGGGAAGGGGAAGGGGAAGGGGAAGGGAAGGGAAGGGAAGGGAAGGGAAGGGAAGGGAAGGGAAGGGAAGGGAAGGGAAGGGAAGGGAAGGGAAGGGAAGGGAAGGGAAGGGAAGGGAAGGGAAGGGAAGGGAAGGGAAGGGAAGGGAAGGGAAGGGAAGGGAAGGGAAGGGAAGGGAAGGGAAGGGAAGGGAAGGGAAGGGATATCCAAGCAATCTCTATGCAAGTAGTTTAAAATAATATTTCAAGGTCTTTCTTTCTACTTAGGAAATTTTGTACTAATCCAACTAACTGATTTAAGTGCAAACACATAAATTTCAATATGAAGATAAATAAATCTTGAGAGCTGGTGGTCCCTTGATAATGCAAATAAGGGTCAGCACACCTTTGTGGTGACTACCTCATTAAATGGTTGGAAACTGGCTTTGTGTGTTGGCAGATAAAGCACACTCTTTAGTATTCTCTGCAGCAAAATGCATGTGTCTTTTTGATATATGTTTTTTAAATATTCCTATATTTTGGAAAATATAAAATTTAGATAACTGGTGTTAAATTGTCCTTTCTCTGTTTTCTTCTTTTTTTCTCCTTTCTCCACTGTTTTTTTTGTTTGTTTGTTTGTTTGTTTGGTTTGGTTTGGTTTGTTTTCAGAATAACTATATGATTCTCATGCTATATTTAGTGTTGGTCTGGACCATCTTGAACATTGTATACAGTTCTGGGCTCCACAATAGGAAAAGGATGTTAAGGTCCTTGAAAGCATCCAGAGGAGGGCAACAAAGATGGTAAAAGGGCTGGAGGGCGTGTCCTGTGAGGGGACGCTGAGGATACTTGTGTTGTCTAATTTGGAGAAAAGAAGGCTAGCAGGAAACCTTATTGCTCTGGACAACTTCCTGAGGACCTGAAATGGAGAGGAAGGTGCTGATCTAGTGGTAACAGGTGCATGGATGGCACATAACTACACCAGGAGAGGTTCATACTGGATATTAAGAAAAAATATTTACTGTGAGGGTGGTCAAACATTGTAATTATAATTTTTAAGTTTAACTTTTATTTTAAAACAATTTTAAGTAGTATTCATCAAAATTTTAAAAATTACAAATATTTCATCCAATCTGGAGTACACATAGTGTTTGACAGTATATTTCAGACTAAAATGTTAATATATTACTTTTCCAAATATATCTCTGGGGAGAGCTGCATGTTTATTGCATGAGACATCAGGGGCTGCTGAATTCTTCAGAAGATTTGAGCATAGGTATGTTTATACTAATCTTGAAAAAGTCTATGAGTCCTTAATGAGTAATTTTAGATGCAATGGATAATAATATTAATAAAGTACATGTAAATATTTTTGCTACCATGAATCACAACTATCATTAGTAATTTTGATTAATTTATTGTTCAAAAATCCTTTATTAAAAAGATCAAATATTTTCCTTCTATTTCTAAATTTGTATTTATTTATTTATTTATTTATTTCTCATCTCCTTCCTTTATACACAGGAATAATGACTTGGCTTTTTTCTACATCTCTGAACTAATATTAGAACCACCATCTTTATGTTGAAGACAAGTGACTAAGATCTTTATAGCACTCCCTGTAAACCTTAAACTATATTTTAAAAAATGTTCAGACTGATCATAAACCTGTTTTAACAGCATATTGCTTTGTTAATACTTTTGCAAGAGATTGTTTTTCATATATAATTTTAGCTGCAGCTCTACATTACACAGATGCTACGTTTGTGTCTTCATTTGAAATGTAAATTTGATGGTTATTTATTTTTAATTTATTTAACTAATTTATTATATATTATATATATTTTTATATATTATATATATATTATATATAATATATTAATTTATTTAACTAATTTATTTTTAGTTGCATTATTTAAGGAAAAATGACTTTTCTACTAAGCCACCAACAAGTGCTACTATAGAAATGCAGCCAAACGAAAACCCTGCTGATTTAAAGACAATTTTTATAAGCATACTGTGCCTTTTCACAACCAGATCGATACTTTTAAATGACACTTTTTCTAGCTGTTTATTTGAGTTCCATGTTTATATTTTCAGGCATTTGAATTTTATCTATATTTTGTTTTTCAATTTCAAATTTAAATGATTACCATTTTAATATAAGACAGAAAAATGTCAAAATATTAACACCTTTCATCTAATAATCTCAAAGTGATTTGTAAGTATTAATGAATGATACATTACAGCATTTTTCTGGTATAGATAATTCTTATCATTTCAAAGTATTTAACAGACAGGAAAATAGATGTTCAGTAGGATTATGCAACTTGCCTAAGGTTAAACAATGAGTTGCAAAGCTACTTTTATGCATGGAGAAGGAGCACAACTAGATATACTTCTTATGTTTGTGTGAAAGTAGCAATTTATGCATCAGATGAGTACAAGACAAACAAGCAGTGTACTTTTTGTCTATAGTCTTTAACAGGCTTCTGTAAACAACAGGTGGTTGGTAGACTGCAGCCTGGCATCCCATGAATTCAGTGTATGTTTACACCAGATAGTGGAATTACTGCAGCTTGCATTTGCAGATGTAAATTTGAACTACCTGGATGGATAATAAATAACAGATGGTCATTGCAACAAGTAATTCAACAAAGCTGTCTAGGCAGATGCTGAGCAGGTTTATAAATGGTGCTGAGCTCTGTTATGTGTTGTGGACATAGCCAGAAATGTGAAGTTTATAGCAAAACTTTTATGTATGTATCTACAATGGGAGCAGTCATTATTTGTACCACAGACATGGACCTTTGGGGTTGGTGTTCCAAATCTTAGACCTCCTTCTCCAGAAATTCACAGAATCTGTCCCCTTCTGAAACTTCCACTTGGCTACAGTGAACTGCAACAAGACTACAGCCAAGTGCTCTGGCTTATTAGTACAATTTACCCACCCCCACCACTTTTACGTATAGGCATTACTGCAGGCAATGTTATAAGGCTATCCCAATGAACAACTGAATATATTGGCAATAAGTCAAAAAGAAGCACCATGGTACATAAACATGGATACAAGTTACTTTTTGGGTCCTGTTTTTCCTATTGCATATAAATATTTATGTCTTTCCTATTGGAAAGTTGTTGTTTCTTTTTCCTCTTTGAGGGTGTTGTTGTTGAACCCTGATAAGGAGCTAAGCCACACATGCTTGCTCACTTCCTCCCTGCTTCAGTGGGTAGGGGGAAGAGGAAAAGCAAGAAAAGTTGTGGGTTGAAATAAAAAATGTTTCATAATTGAAGGAAAAGTGAAAGAAATGAGAAAGAAACAAGACCAAAAAAGTGATGGAAAGCCAACAAGTCATCATCTCTCACGGGCAGACTGATGCCCAGCCAGTTCCCAAACAAAAGATGCCTAATAGACATAAACACTGTCCTCTCTGTTTTTATTGCTGAACATGATGTTATGTGGCATGGAATATCTCTGTGGTTCATCAGTCATCAGCCTGGTTGTGTCACCTTTCAGCCTCTTGCACACCCCCAAACTATATGCTTGAGGAGCAGAGTGAGAAATAGAGCAGGACCTGATGCTGTGCAAAGTCTCCCTACCAACAGCTAAAATATCAGTGTGTTAGTATTTTTGTTGTCACAAATCTAAAGTACAGTACTATACAAGCTGCTGTGAAGAAAATTAATTTCATCCCAGCCAGACCTAGTATAGAGGGCTAAAAATCTTACTGTTAAAAAGGTACTCTCTTCTGGTTTCAATATTGTTTGAATAAGTTCTGAAACTAAGTGAGAAAAACTAATATTGTAGTTTCAATAAGAAATGCACTGAGATGCAAATAGAAGCACATGAAGATTTGCTTCAGCACTTATTATGATGTTCCTAAAGCTATAATTATGGAGGCATGCTAATTATTTTGAAAGCATGAATTAGCTTTGCTCTGTGTATGTAATACAACCTTCTAGGTGTATTACACCTGGCCTGACATCCTCTTAGTCTGAAATCAAGATCCAACTTACCAAATACCTGTTTCTTCTCCATTCATTTTTATCATAATTCTGAAGAGAGAAACATAAGAAAAATAACAATGTATTTATTCCAAAAAATTTAAAGAGGATACAGATCATTAACAAACACTGCCTTGTGATTCAGTACATAATTTTAATGCTGTCTTATAGAAATGGATGGGAATAGAAGTGAAGAAGAAATTCTCCAGCAGCTATTGGACAAAGTAGTCAAGTACAGACAAGAACTGAAATGAGTATTTCTAGCTTTCAGTAACCTGAACTGGTTCAGCTACAGCACCCATCTGCCCAGGATGCCTGTGCAGTTAGGTGTTGCACTCTATCCACTCAAACTCCTCACTTTACACTTTTCTTCCTCTAAACTTCGTGCCTTCCTTGAGTTAGAAGAAAAAAAAATATCTTTCAAACAAGAATTTTTCCTCTTAGCAGCATCAGAATACTTCTTCTGACTTTTACTTTTATGGGTGACTAGACACAGGTACTGCAATGGATAGAATCCATTATGCAGACCAGGGAGACAATTCTCTAGAAAAGTAAGAATTCATGGAATATTGCCAGGAACTCCTTGAACCATTGTGCATTGGTAGTGCAGGGAGACAAGTACTTGAAAAAAATAAATTATTTTTCTATCTATGAATCATCAGAATATTCTAATGCTAGTCTAAAAGTTTGCATAAATATTGCATATTTCTTAGATATACAGTGTATGCTATATGAGTTGCTCAGTGAATTAAAAACAGACCGAGCTGCTCCAGGCATTAATATAAATTATGTTGAAAACTTAAGCTTGAGATGCAGTCTGTCTAACTTTATGTATTAACTGGAGTACTTCACAAAAGACCCTCATCACCCTAGGCTATCCTTCTAATCAGTGCACTTCCACATAAGTGAGATGTCCTGAATTACCTGGAGGAAGTGCTTTCTTCTCTCCAATGACTATAGAGAGACCCTGCGGAAGATGAGTATTTCAATTTAAGTGCCTAGAGTTCGATGAGAGCAATTTAAACCTGAATGCACCAAAAATTTGCATATGTGTTGGATGCTCAGTGTACAGCTGACTTCTACAACCTCTTTAGATGTCTTTTGAAGGAGACTGAGCAGACTTCTCATACCTTTATATAAACAGGAAAAATAGATGTTCTCACAGGTTTCACAGCAATAATCTATTTTTGTCCTGGTGCCACTCATTACCAAGCAATGAAATTCCAAATGTTGTAGGCGGTTGCATTTTCTACCTCTGTTATATAATTTAGCACTGATTGAAATGGTGTTATATATGCTTTTTGATGAAGACTTTCATATGAAAATATTTTCCCATTTTCAAGCTTTTCAGTTCCAATGTTTTTCTTCTAATATTTGCATTTCCATTAGAGGAGGATTTATAAAGTCTCTTTCACTCTACCAGGTATTTTCTGCCTTCTTTGTCCCCAAGAAGTCAAAGTACAGCTTAATCCATCTCTTATTTTAAGAAAGCTTGATACATTTTGGGTAGTTGCTTGGTGGTAGTGGCCAGAAGAACATCAATTACTTTTTTCTTATCTAATTTCATTACTTGGAGTTCCAACTTGACATTAAAATTAGAAATTTGAAGAGCAAATTCTTAGTTGGTTAGTTCAGAAGATAAAATATATTCTGTTGGTTCTATTTCATTTCCAAAATGTATAAAACTTTTTATATGTATAAAAGTTTTTTTATATTTTATCAGAATTAACTTAGTCCCTCCTGTATTTTAGTGCCAACCTTTCTTTCCATATTCTTCCTGTTAAACAATGTGTATGCATGTGTACAGCTGTGTTCTCCTACAGCCAAGAAAACAATGTTTTCCATGTTATGTGTCCTCTTGTTGGGTGATTATCAGTACCAAATTTCACTTCTTTTGGAAGCAATCCTGAACATACATGCATGTACACTCAAAACAGACTCGCACACTCAGAGTTCCATTAAAACAAGAGGCAAGTAAGGATGAAGTGCATGGTTGCACAGAAATATCAACAGTGGGACACAGCTGCGGTAGTATAGATGTAGTATCATACTACATCTATTTTGTTCATGAAAATTCTACTTATTGCTCTGTGTTCTTCTTGGAGATTCGGATAGCTTTAGAGAAATGCTGATGCTGCCAGAACTTTCCCAAAGCTTTAAAAAATAATAAATTTTGCAAAGTTTGTCTATATGTGAAGAATGAACAGATTTTCAACTAATTATTTGTTCACGACAATTCCTGCTCCATCTTTCACAAAAACTCTGATACAGGTTTTCGAACAGGAGAAAGAAAATAATAATTAATAATAATAATAATAATAAAGTCTTCTGTATGAAATTAGAGAAAGATAGGAAATATATGATATAATGCCTAATTTCAATAATTTCTTTCAATTAAATTGATAGAAGTGTCATTTTTAACAACTCTTGTTGGAAGGAGAATCAAGGAGGATCCAAATAATTGATTTGATAAATGTTACTTTTTTTTTTTTTTAAGTTACATTTTGAATTTATAAATAAGAAATTATTCTTCCCATCTAAATTAAGTCTATAAAAAAAGCATATCACTTTCTACTAATTAATCTTGTCAAAGTTTTTCTTTTTCTTCCTAGAAACCTGGTAACACAATTAGAAAAAAAATTTGGTCATTTTCTTATATAACAGAAGTGCTAGTGAAAGGAATCAAAGAAGGATAAATTAAATACAATTAAACAGTAACTGATAAGAAGAAGAAAAAAAAAAAAAAAAAAAAAAAAAAAAAGGATTCACAGGCCGATTGCTTCCCAAGGTGAATTATATTTGAATCCAAACATAAGAAAGTCATAGAACAATGTGAATGGCATAAACTCTACTCAGATTTGCAACAAAGTACTGATCCAGTTACCGTTTACATTAAAACAACTGAGCAGATTTTTCAGCTGTAACACAGGACTACATAAAAAACACTCAGAGTTAGTTCATGTAATGACCTTCGCGTAATCACTAGAGATCAATTCCTGGCCCATCTCCCCTCCATCACCAGAGGCATGAGAGGTCAAAGGGTATTTCTTTTGCCTTAATTGTTGGTGTGGTGTGCACCACACTTATAGCGGTAAGAAAAAAAAAATATTTTTTTAATATGATTGCCAGATTTGTCCTTTGTACAAATGGACAGGAGAAGATGAAGCCATGGCTAGATAACTCACTTTAGGTATCCTGGTTTAACTGCCCTGACACATTAGATACACACAGCCAGAGTCAGAGGTTACTCCCTGCTTAGGACTGGAGGAACGCCTTGGCAGTATGTCATTCCCTTTGCTGTACAATACATTGTAAACTAACAACCTAGCTCTGAATTATTATTTATCAGAGGTGTGTTCCACATTTTTGTGATGTGTAAGAGTTGTAAATGATACAGTTTATAGTCTCAACACCATCTGAGGATGTTATACCTCCATAATCTTCCCAAAATGGAAGTTAGTCCTGGAAATAACTGAGAAATATGGACTGTAAAATGCAATGCTACTAAGTCTCATAGGAGACAAGGAAATTCTCTTGTTTGTTGTGGCTAAGTTTCCAGACAGTAAATACCAAATATAAACTTAAACAGACTGTAAAAATATATGTATTGTCATTAAAATGTAAGTGATTTATTAAATAATATACACATCCTTTTTAATAACACAGTATAATTATGAGTAAACAAATTTTAATAAAGCATACCAAAAATATACATAGATGTTCGGCTCTTGGTTTAATCGATATACTCAGTTTTGTATATATATTTTTTTATTGTTATGGTATTCACAGCCAAGATGAAATAAAAACTCTTTGGATCTATTGTTTTACTTGTCTGTACTATAGCAGAATGCTCATATAAGATGGGGAGACAGCTGATTCTAGAGAACTTTTTGGTACCTTTCAAAGGATGCTTGGATAAGAAACATTAAATGCCATGTTTTGAAGGAATACACTGGTCAGTACAAAAACAAAGGAATCCTTTTTTTATATTTACCCATAAAATATTTGAACTTTTGCTAGGACCTGACTTTTGGGAGTTAAGTGCACTCCCAGAACTAAAGTAACATGTTCGGATCTGATCCAGGCTTGACTGAAAGTAGTTGCTATTGAATTTGTATAGAATGTATATAAATATAAATATATAAATATATGTATAAATATAAATTTGTATAGAATGTATAAAGTACTTACAGTGGTACATATTAAAATGAAGGAGAATGAAGTGATTCCTTTTTCTTTATTTGTTGACTGCCAGTCTTTCCACCCCTTGCAAAGGTCATTATTTGTAATTTGCAGTAGTCTAAGAATTTCCAAATCTAAATTCCTGCTGCTTCTGCTGTAAAAAGGCTTGGGAAGAACTTAAAAGAAATTGAAATGGGTTCTGAGAACCTAATGGTGGATAGCAGATCATGTTCTGAAGGAGTTTATCTTTGAAAGTACTGCCTAGAGTGCCCTGTTTGTGGTCTAGTTAGTTTTGATATTCTAGTAGCACTAACAGGAAGATAAACTCTTAGTCTTTTAATGGAAGGAAGGCTTGAATGGGGCCAGTGACAAAAAAGCATTTTTTGAGTTTACCTGTTCAGTTATGTATATCCCCAATGTGAATAAGCAACCTAATTATGATCGTTTAACCAAAGCCAGAATACCTGCAGCTACCTTTAATGGTGACCCTAGTTACCACGACCTAGTTACCAGTCATATCTGTTCATTGTTGTTGTTGTTTGTTTGTTTTTGATTGACAGCTAGGAATATTGGTGGGTTTTGTAAGACTTGTTACTGGCTCAGTTTGAAGAAAATGGAATAGATTGTCCTTTGGCTGTAGGCGGTTACTACGAGGGAACTGAAAAAAAATAAAAAATAAAAAGAGGGTATTGAAAAAAAAGTAAACATTTTCCTGAGCTCTCCTGCAGTAATTAATGAGTATAGATTTTATAAATATAAAAAAATATAAATATATAAAAAAAAAAAAAAAAGATGCCAGAAAAGTAAAAAGGGACAGAGGAAAAAAAGAAAAAAGGCTGTGTTTTTTTTTTTTTTTAATGAAATGACATTTAGTAGTTACACTAAATAATCTACTAAATCTATTTTGATATTTTGTCTCAAGTTTACAACATCTTTAATGTTTATCTGTCATTATGAATACAGAATACTACTATTTAGTGATAATGTGAAGTACTATTATTGCTTTTTTTATTGTCTTTGTGCTTCACTTTACGAAACACACATGTACACAACCCTGTTAAGCTTTAATATTATTTTTTTAAATTAAATATTTATATTATTAGTTATTTATATATAACATTTGGATTAAATTTAAATGTAAGATCAATGAGGACCACAGAAGTGACTTCTTAAATTATACAAATTGTTAAGACAAATTAAAACTTTAAACTTTTTGACCTTTGGATTAGTCCTGCTATTCCATTTGTCATCCTGTTATGACACAAGGTGGAGGTAGGTAATGAAATTGGCAACACAGATGGTGCAATAAAATCCAAGGAAGCTATTATCAGACTACTTATTTTCCAGATGCATGCTAATTCTTTCAGAAGATGCCTTAAGGAAGATGTAGGTAAGTCAAAATAAAATGAGGGTAGTTATGTCTTAAGAGCGAATGATTCTTAAATCTGTGCCTTAATTAATAGGACTATGGGATCACAGAGACAAAGGAACATCTCTTGAAATAGCTATTTTGTTAAGACCTTTTCCCCAATGGATATTCCAGAAATTTCCCTTTAAGAGTTCTTATATATCAGTGATATTTAATCAATATAGATGTTGTCTTCAGTTTTATTTACATATGTATTAATGAATCATATAACTACTATAGGCTGAACCAGTATTAATGGAATCGAGTAGCTCAGTTGAAAGGGACTTGCAAAGATCATTGAGTCCAACTGCCCTCAAGTCCAACAGTCTGGGCTCACCAAAAGTTAAAGGATATTAATGAGGGCATTTTCCAAATGCCTCTGACAGGCTTCAGGCATCAACCACCTCTCTAGGAAGCCGATTTCAGTGTTTGACCACCCTCACAGTAAAGAATTTGTTCTTAATATCCAGTCTAACTTCACCTGGTGCAGATTTGTGCTGTTCCCATGTGTCTTATCATTGGTTATCAGGGAGAAGAAATAGGTGCCTCCCTCTTCATTTCCCCTCCTTTGGAAATTGAAGTCACCTCTTATGTTTCTTTCATCCAGACTAAACAACACAAGTGTCCTCAGCGTCCCCTCACAGGACACGCCCTCCAGCCCTTTTACCATCTTTGTTGCCCTCCTCTGGATGCTTTCAAGGACCTTAACATCCTTTTCCTATCATGGAGCCCAGAACTGTATACAATATTCGAGATGGGCCGGACCAACACTACATATAGCATGAGAATCACCTGTTTTGACTGGCTGCCTCTGCTGTGTTTAATGCACCCCGAAATGTGATTTGCCCTTTTGGCTGCCAGGGCACACTGTGAACTCATGGTGAGCCTACCATCAACCTCCACTCCTAGATACCTTTCTGCTGAGCTGCTCTATAGAGCACAATTTGGAATTCCTACACAATCACATGGGCCAGATTATGTACTGTGATCATTATTTTACCATGTCGTGGTTCCGCTCGAGTGGGCAGCCGAGCTCCACCACAGCCGCTCTCTCACTCCCCCTCCTCAAAGAGGAATGGGGAGAAAATATGTGAAAAGGGCTCAAGGATTGAGATAAGGACGAGAAAATCACGCAATAATTATTGTAACGGGCAAAACAGACTCGGCATAAGGAGATAGTAAGATTTATTGCCTACAGCTAACAAGCGAGAGAAGTGAGAAAACAAAGGAAAAAAAAACAAAAGCACCTTCCCCCCATCCACCCTCTTCCACCTCCTCCCCCCGAGCGGCGCAGGGGAACGGGGAATGGGGGTTATGGTCAGTCTACAGCACTTCTTCTCTGCCGCTCCTTCTCGGTCACTCTCGTCCCCTGTGCTGTGGGGTCCCACCCACGGGATGCAGTCCTTGATGAACTGATCCGGTGTGGGCTTCCCACAGGCAGCAGCTCTTCCAGAACTGCTCCAGATATGGGTCCGTACCACGGGGTCCATCCCTCAGGAGAAAACTGCTCCAACCTGGCTCCCCTATGGGCAGCAGCTCCTGCCAGATCACCTGCTCCTGCGTGGGCTCCTCTCCACGGGCTACAGGTCCGGCCCAGAATCTGCTCCGGCAGGGGTCTTCCACAGGCGGCAGCCTCCATCGGTGCAGGGCCACCTGCTCCACCGTGGTCTCCTCCACGGGCTGCAGCGTGGAACCCTGCTCCACCGTGGTACTCCATGGGCTGCAGGGGGACATCCTGCTTCACCATGGTCCTCACCACAGGCCGCAGGGGACTTCTGCTCCGGCGCCTGGAGCACCTCTCCCCCTCCTTCTACACTGACCTTGGCGCAAGGCTGTTCCTCACTCCTCTCACTCTCCCGGCTGCTGTGTGGCGCAGCGTTTTTTCCCTGTCTTAAATATGCTCTCACAGAGGCGAAAAACAACATCGCTTATTGGCTCGGATCTGGAAAACAATGGGGCCCTTCCCAAACATGGGGCAGCTTCTAGATCTTTCTCACAGAAACCACCCCTATGGCTCCCTGCTACCAAAACCTTGCCACGTAAACCCACTACATACCATTACTTTGGAATCTATGTTCAATTATCTAAAATATAAATCTAGTTTTAATGAAGTTCATTAAACATCATCTTCTCATATTTTTTCATTTGTTGTCAGTCCAGTACAAAAATGTAAAAATAATCTAGGTTCTGATCAGCTGAAGATCTTGACAAATTCAAAATTAAATCCAGTTCATTACTCAGAAAGAGATTGATTGGCCCAGTGTCTCGTGTTTTTTATATCACATCTACATTGTGAAATGTAAATTCTACATTTCTTCTAATCCAAGTTCAAGATTCTTTATCACCTTTTCAGACTTTTATTTGACAGGAAGATATATAGAAGACAGTACTGTGTAGCTAAAGTAGAATATAAATATATTGATTTTTCAGGTTGTAGCAGATTAAGTAATCTGTAAAAACAAAAAGTCATAAGGAAGAAAAAAGGCCTGAGTTAAATGCTTTCATGTCTTCAATCTCAGTTGCTATATTTGGATGATTAAGAGGAAAACATTTTATTCCTTCAAAAACCACTATTCTTGTTCCTTTTATTTAAAAGCTAAAATGCTTGTAGTTGATAAAACACATTTTCATTTTCCTGGGCTATACAAAATGCATTCATTACTCCTTGTCCTATCACTGCATTCCCTGACAAAGTTACTTGTTTACATAGAACGAAAGACAACTGACTGCCACTTTTCATTTTTATGGATATAGTATCTCCATGTTCTATCCATATATCCAAATTATTGTTGTTGTTGTTGTTATTATTATTATTATTATTATTATTATTATTATTATGTAATAATAATAATAATAATAATAATAATAATAATAATAATAATAATAATTTGGATATATGGATATATATAATATAATAATTTTATATTTATATTTAATATTTATATAATTAATTATAATAATAATTATTATTAATAATATATATATAATATAATATAATATAATATAATATAATATAATATAATATAATATAATATAATATAATAATAATTTAATAAGTGTTTCTTTATATATACTATTAGTTTTGAAGTTTCTGATATTCCTGTGGTATGCTCACTTGTCTCTTATTCCTTTTAATATGGAGGGGAAAATGAATTCTCAGTAATCACAGGGACAAAAATGTCTTACCATTGTTCTTGCACTTTCATACTGAACTATTTTGTGTTAGTTTGAAATAGCAAGGGAATTGTACAAGATGATTCAGAAAGTCATCTCCAGGATAATGTTCTTGTGCCTTGTGGTTCTTCTTTTCAAACATCACCCTAGAGCAGAGTTGACATAGAAGTATGCAGAAGGTTATTACCTTCAGGATGAAGCTAAACAACATAACCTTTTTCTCTGTTTTTGTGATGAACAGAATTCGATTAATCCTCTAAACTAGCATAGAACTACTTTATAATTTTGACCAGAACAGCTGTTTTATTTATTTAGTTAGTTAGTTCTATATTGTAATATATATTGTTATATATTGTAACTTCTTTAAATGGTATCGCCTTTTGACTCTTAGAGTTATGAAATTCTAAAATCATTTGTGAGGAAAACAACAGAAATTTCTTAAATGAAAACATATTATTTCATTATTTCCTTGAAAAATTATTGCAAATTTCAAACCTTGGAAGCATTAATTTATTACAAATCTTTCACTTTCTGTCTGATGTCAGCACAACAGTTTTTCAGAGATGTGCTCTGTAATAGACTGCAGAATGTAAATTGAGAGGGAGAAATGTGGAGAGTGAAGACTGCAGATCATAATCATAGTTTGGGATGAAAGTGGAGAATTTGTGGATTATATTAGATGCAAAATCAGAGCAAGAATGAAATTAGGGTTGTGTTGATGGTAAATAACCCTAAACTGTGAAAAGGAGATAAAGTCAGTTAATTGAGGTGTGTGGGAGGCAGAACTAAGGATCAGGACACAGAGGTAGGGATCAGGATACAAAGTCAGGATCAGGCAAATGGAGTCATGGAACTAGAGCACAACCTAGAACCTTGCTGAGAAGCCAGAAAAATCAGTAAGATAATCTCATGTAACAAAATTCCAGGTTCATTAAGATCAAATATCCATACTCATCCAGTATCATGTTACCTAACTTTTCAAAAAGGCTACTGACAATGCTATTGGGCTGGCAGCCCAAATGAACAGGGAAGAGGCTAATAAATATCAGTTAGGCAAGCTACAAGACTGCATAAGATACCTCTCAGAAAATAGCATGACGATAAGCATGCCACCAGGCCAGACATGAAAAAAACGTGCAGCTCTAGATCTTATTTAAAATAATAATAATAATAATAATAATAATAATAATAATAATAATAATAATAATAATAATAATGTATTCTCTTGCAATCCATAATCTCTATTTCCTCTCTGCTGCTTTTATTTCATTCCATCTGTGCTCATCACAGATACCTTTGCTCTTTTTGTTGGAATTTCTCCTTCATACAAACCTGACCTGCCTTCATTAAAAAGAAACCATAAAGGTTGATTCACTGGGGAATTAAAGGCCTAAAGTCAAAGTGTCTCTTAAGCTTCAGTATTTTGTTTCAAAACTGTCAGCTTTGAGAAAAACTGAGCTTCATTTCTAACCCCATGTAATCTTCTGTGTTTGCAAATGCTGGGGATTCCTTTCCCTTGCCTGGACTTAAAGTGATAGAATGAAATTGTTCGGTGTGACTTTTGTACATTTTTTTGTATACCTTCTCTTTCCTGAAAAAGTAGTATTTTGTGTGAGCTTTTTATATATTATAGAGTATTATACCTTTTCAGATAATCTGTTTAAATTTTTTTTGAAATCTTTGTAAGATTTTGCTTTGCAATTACCTGGTATCTTGAAGCTTGTCTCTTTTTACAGTTGGCTGGCTGCACTGTGAACTGTTAGTGAACTCTACTGTTAACTGCAGGAAAACAAAACAAAACAAAACAAAAACAAACAAACAAACAAACAAAACTCTCCAGGCAACTGCACCTACTTAAAAACAAACAGGAAAACAGAACATGCATTAATCAAAACATAAAAGGTGCTGTGGTAACCCATCAGTACCCATCAGAGAATTTGGGTTGCCAATATGTTTTTCAGAAATGGCTGAACATGCAGAAATACACTGCTCGGCTGCAGCTCAATAAAGAGACATAGTATAACCTAGATGGCAGTGAATATCTGAATTCTTAGTACAGCATGCAAATGATGGAAGTCCTCCAGCCAGGACTTTTTCTGGCATTAAGTTGTTGAATATAGAGGTTGCCTTAAGAAAGTGATGAAAGAATCCAAGCCATACTAAAAAAGTTAAGAGTATATCCATGAAGAGTGTATTAAGATATTTCATACGTGAAAATGATGGACATCTGATTTTGAAGACTTAAGCTGGAGAAGCACAGTTTATAAGTACAGCTTGCAACAAATTCTTTTTGCCATTTATCATCAATTCTGCAATTACAACCAACATATAAAGTATACTGCCTGTAGCCTACTGCACATAATTCAGTCAATGAGGAAATCAAAAAACCACCTGGGATTAATGACACAGGATTGCTGCTGCTGTTGTTCTTGCTCCTACTTTCATTGATGCAAAAACAGTAGAATAGAATAAGGCATGAACATCAAGCTATTGTCTGCATTCTGTTTTCCTCAATATGTACTAAATAAATGCTTTATGTAGCAAACTTTATTTTTATTTCAAACATGCCTGAGTATTTTTTTTTTCATTGGAATTTTCCACCTCATAACAATGACAAACTAAACTGTTCATGTATTTAACTTGTTCAGTAGATATGTTATTTCTCTAAAGAACTTCTTTTGGGATTTGAATTAGGGAAAGATTTGGGAAATGAGTGCCTGAGAATAAGAGCTGTTTAGAAAAGCTCCAAAAAGATCAAATATTTAATAATAATAATAATAATAAATCACAACACAGAGCAATACTAAGGGATTCATTGCACTCCCCTTTCAAATATTTACCTTTGCAAAGGTTTCCCTAAAAGTTCACCATTAAACAAAAAAAGGAAACAAACAACCAAACAGAAACATTATGATCAGAGTTACCAGGAAGTACTGTCAGACATTTTCAGTGTCTCAAATTTGCTTAAATGTGGTTGGGCAACAAGTATCTGAGTTTGGAATATAACTCTGGTAGTCTGAATGGAAGATGGGTGTCCAGACTGGTTTTGTTTTGAAATCATGCTGCATTTCTCTCTCCCACCCTCCTACCTTAAATTCTAATGTTCTTTCCTGAAAATAGTAATAAATCAATGTTTTCCCATTGTTTATATGAAAAAAATATATTATATATATAGAGAGATATAGATATATATCTATAAACTAAAAAAAAAAAAAAAACCTACAACAAGCAAACAAACAAAAAAAAACCACCACAATAAAAACAGTCCTTTAAAAAAAAAAGTGAATATGTTTTTATTAGATTAACATTTTCTTTGTAATGCAGGGATCTTAAATTACAGCATGTGCAGTTGCATTAAATTCTGTTTTTATGTAGGTATGTGAATTAAAAGTGCATTTTTTCTTTGATGTTTCTGGTACTAAGTTGTCACTCTAGGTTAACAATGACAGGGGGTATTTAGCTAGGAGAACTGGCTTACCATCTGTCATCATGTTCTGTGCTTTCACTGGCACATAAAAGCTGATTAGCCCACATCAGCAAGTGTTGTTTTGAAAAACAAATAAAAATACACCAAAAGTTATGTAGGTCTTTAATTGTTTCTCTGGAATGTATCCAAATTAAAATATTGTTTTTTGTTTGTTTGTTTGTTGTTTGTTTTGGAAAAAAAAAAAAAAAAAAAAAAAAAGCATAAGAATCCATCAAGGGACAACCAGCCTTGTGCTATTTGGATAAGGTCATAGGGCATCTTACTGGGACAAGATAATATTGCTTAGTGCTGAACTGTATTTCAACATACTTTTAACACTAAAAGAAAATGTATTATTTATAAATGCATGCATACATGCATCTTAATTTCCTTCCCTTCATTTATGTATGAAGCAATGAGACAACTTCACAAGCCTTATGTGTGTTTTTATGTAACTTTCAAAACAGAATTTAACTTGAAATAGATAAAGTTGGAGAGCCAAAATAGTGTAGTAGAAAACTGCTTTGTATATCTCCTGTGCTTATGAATTTCTTACTGAATGGATTTTATTATATTTAAGCACTATGGGTCTGGTTCATCTACTTACATCAGTAAGAATAACATGCCTTGAAAAACATTCTACTTAACCTTTTTAAGTGTAAAGTTTTCTGTTGGCCAAGTAGACTTAAAGATTCCAAACCAGACAGTAAAAAAGTACAAGATATATAAGAAATTTGGGTTACCTAAATGCTATAGTGTTTAAGTAGCTGGATGAGCAATATTTGACATAAACTTAGTATATGTGTTTTAAACAGTAAGCACATAAAATTTTTGAAGAGAAAGGGATAATATGATAATAATATACATCTAGTTCATCCCTTTCTCTTTCATCCTTTTGATTTTGATATGACATCTATCACCAATATTAAGTTGGACTTGCATTTTAGAAAGGAATTTGTTAGGAATGTTTTTCACTTTGTTTTACCATGCAAATATAGAAAATGTATCTCAGAATCACAGAATCATCTAGCTTGGAAGAGACCTCCAAGATCACCTAGTCCAACCTCTGACCTAGAAATAACAAGTCCTCCACTAAACCATATCACTCAACTCTACATCTAAATGTCTTTTAAAGACCTCCAGGGATGGTGACTCAACCACTTCCCTGGGCAGCCCATTCCAATGCCTAACAACCCTTTTGGTAAAGTTCGTCCTAATATCCAGCCTAAACCGCCCCTGGTGCAATTTTAGCCCCTTCCCCCTCGTCCTGTCACCAGGTACGTGGGAGAATAGACCCCACCTTGCTACAACCTCCTTTATGGTACCTGTAGAGTGCAATAAGGTCACCCCTGAGCCTCTTCTTTTCCAGACTGAACAATCCCAGCTCCCTCAGCCGCTCCTTATAAGACTTGTTCTCCAGACCCCTCACCAGCTTTGTTGCCCTTCTAAGGACTCACTTGAGCACCTCAATGTCCTTCTTGTAGCAAGGGGTCCAAAACTGAACACACTACTTGAGGTGAAGCCTCATCAGAGCTGAGTAAATGGGGATAATCACTATGTCCTGATCTTTTCTGAAACTATGTAAAAGTTGTGAATAGATAAATGCTACAAAGAAGTCTGATTTTACCCACAAATTCATCTAGAATGTATTTAATTTCAAGTAAAAAGGTAGAATTTTTACAAATACTGAAACTTGTCTGGATCCAAAAGGTTTTACACATATATACATAAAATGTATGTATATACATATATATCTTCCCCTTCCTTGATACAGTAGATACCTGCCTTTCCAACGTCTTGAATGTCACTATATGCTTATATGAGTATTATCCTCTTTCTGTTCTATGGTATTCTTGTAATCAAATCATAGCAGAAATATTTCCATTCTTCATAAACCCCAAGGTAAAATATTTTAGAGTAAGGCTCTCAGCAGCACTTAGCTGGTGTTTGCTGTCAGTGCAGAAAGCAATACCACACCTAGTCTGCAACTGCAACAAAACGATAAGGCACATGATCCATGCAAATATTTACTATTTAACACTGACTCTCTACAACATATTTGACTTAATGTCAGGACGGCTTTCTTTAATTTTCCAGTCCTTCAGAATATATTTTCTGGATATATTCCACATCTTCTATTTGAGCAATATTTGACAAGCATCCGTGCAATGTAGTGTGTCAGGGACTCCTATTTTTTTGTAACATCTTGGAGGGTGTGGAATTTGCTCTGCTATAGTAATAACATATACTATTATATGTTATACTATTATACTATTATATGCATATACTATTATATGCATTAATATATGTTATACTACTAATAACATATAAATAACGTATACTGTTATTTCTCCCTTCCTTCCTTCCTTCCTTCCTTCCTTCCTTCCTTCCTTCCTTCCTTCCTTCCTTCCTACCTACCTACCTACCATGTTCAAGTTTTAAATATGTATCCAAGTACTATGGTATTAGCCAATTTCATTTAATTCAGACTTTACATTTGAGTCTTACCAAGTGAGGTTATATGCAAGGTATAAAGGTTGTAAGAGCTTACAGAATGTATTAGAAGCAGATATTTGATTATGCTGCAGATGAGCATGTGAGGTGTTTGATAAACAAAAACATTATATTAATGTTTATTATTCCAAATCCTTCTACTTGTTGAACCTTCCTGTATCTTTCTTGTTTTTATAATACAGTGCAGACATTACATTTCATTGGTTAATATCCACTTCTTAAAATTATTTTCTACATCAATAAAGTAAGGTATTTTAAATTTCTAAAATGTGATTAACTTTTCACTGATAATAGGAAATATGATTCTTCTATGTGGTTGGTTGCAGATTATTGCTAGCCCAATACAGATTATTTTTCATTACTAGTTGGGCTGTGAAAGGCGCAATTTAGCACCATATGTTCAAGAGGATATAAGTCTTAAGATTAAATTCTGCTGCCTCCTCTTGGCCAACACCTCATTAAAACAAACCTTGTTTGAGTGTATCATCAAAAGCTCTTGCCAGAAGGTTAGTAACATTTTGTAATTTGTCTGCCAGAAACCCAAAATAAATAGTTTAATCTCTCTTGGTAAAGACAAGAAATCCATCTGCACAGTGGCTGCAGCAGTTCTGCCTACCTTTACTCTCTGGAGTTCCCTGTATACTGGCTGTGCCTGTGTCTTATGCAGGAGACAGCTACAGGACTCAGACATCTATTGTCAAGCGGACTTTATAAGTCTCCTTTAGGCTCAGGATTTGGGTATTCTGTGAGCCTAAACATTTACTTGAATTCATTAAACAAATGACAATTAGCCTGAAAAACACCTCTGATATTTTATGGGATTAAGTGACTAAATACTTTGTGGTCCACATCCTACATTGTCTATGCAGCCTTTTCTTCATTTAAGACATGAGATCTGAATTATCCAAATATAACAGAGATAAAAGGAAAATTGGTTTCCCAACAGATCATGAGTATGTCAGTTCTTTATTCAGTTGTACAGGCTACAATGTATTTGAAGGAGATTCACCCTGTAGTATCTTCACTTTTTAGAAATAGTGTGCAGTAATAAATTGTGGTTTCACCAAAACACAAGAAGTTGTAACAGTTTTCAGTTATTAATTTTTACCTAAGTTTAGCATATCTGTTTAAAGACCCTTCTGGTTCTCTGATTTTATTGCAATATTTGGTCAATGCTGGTCATTTGAGAGCTCTGCTGATTACATAGCACATTATGTTGGTCAGTTCTTGGATGGTATGTTTAAGGACCCCGGTTTGCATCAAGAACCTAAAAAATTATACTTGTTTAAAATAATTTTAATAATAATACAATACAGCAATACAATAATCTTATAGTGCTATACTCAAGAGGTAATCATTGCTGAACAGAAAGCCTGGGCTAAACTTTTTGTGATATATTATACTACTATTATATGATGTAAATTACAGTGTGGGTGGCATAAGATGATGTTGGTTAATCTGTAAATTGTCTGAAGTAATAAAAAGAAAAAAAAAGAGATACTTATTTTCTTATTTTCCAAATGTTTCTTTACATGTTTCTGTGAAGTCCTAAAAAGTTTTCTATGTGCAATTACTTTTCTGCCTGACAGACCTGACCTGCAGAGTTCTGTACAATTCCCTTCTTACATCTTGCTTTTTTGCGGCATTTGTTGGATTCGGGTAAGATGTTCTGTGAGGAGAGGATAGATACGGTATAACTTTAATGTGTATGTTTGTCACCTGTTCATATAGGTATGTACACATAATTTTGTTCTTTTAGGTAGATGATGTACATTGTGGGCTATTAGGTAGTTTGTGTGAAAATCCTGTGATGTTGAACTATTGGACTGAGCTCGTGCTAGCCAGTTATCTTGGTAAGCTAGAAAAATGCTGATGTACAGAAGAAATAATCTTCACATAGTAATGGTCTATTGGGTTCTCAGAATACTTGTAAATTAGGCACGAGTAAAGAAGGTACAATATCTTTGCACATATTTGGGAATGCCCTGTAATGCAATCGATTATATTTTTCTTCTCATCCCTTGCACAGATATCCAACAACCCTACTTAACTGAACCTGAGGTCTGAGGCACTCAATTCAGCTATGACAGCTCTTTCTTCCAGGACTTCAAGTTTTTGTATTGTCGATGCTTAAAATTCCCAGTCCCCTAGAGGAATGATAAACACAGGAAACCTTGGACCTGAGTTCCCAGTATTGATGTGGTGATAAAGCTGTTTGAAAGCTTGGCAGGGATCAATGGCAACAGAACTTCCAAAATGCAGAGATGTAGGAAACAAGTTCCCAGTGTAACTGAGAAAACTATATGCATACTCTCCACTCCCTTGCCCCTAAACAGATCTATTTGATAATCAATATTTTCAAAATGAAACCCAGCATTATATCCGAACAGCTCTGGTTAACACACACATATTTTTGGTTACTGTTCAACAATGAATTACACAGTAAATACATATAAAATTACCTCTTAAGTACACGTTCAGTTTTCTTGTATAGTTGGATAGCTAGATTTATTTGGCGAATTTGACATGCAGCTGAAGGAAATAAAGTAAGGTTTTGGAAGCAGTCACCACGCTCTGTCCATGCTAATAAACTCCACTTCTCTGCAGTACTGAACACCTCAGGGAGAGTTACTCTAACACAGTTATATTTTTTCAAAGACCTGAGCTTCCTTATCAAAAGCACATTTGGGTATAGCTACATGGCACTGCAGTATCACCATCAAACTCAGACTTCTTTTTTCAGAGCACTCAGTCCAAATAAGAACTGAATTAATTTTCACTGAGAGTTACTGACAGAAGAATTATTATTGTGCTGTTTTTAAGCTTAGCCATCAAAATAATCATTCCCTTGAGCACTCTGAACCTTGTCTGTCATGCTTTAAATCATACTTCCACCTCTGTGCTACTACAACTTCTTATCAGAAGCTTCTCAAAACAGCTTTGCAGTGTGTGTGCATTTCATAATGAAAGAACCAAATTCTAAATGTCTTCAGTTTTTTGACAACTTATTGTTATATTAATTTAAATTCAGACAAACAATACCTACTTGTTCCTTGCTCTGAAAATGAACAAGAAGAGGCAGAAAAATGCCTAAGAGGAATTCTCATCTGAAACCAGATTTTAACCATGGTAACATTTCATCTCTCTAGTGCTGCACTACAAGAGAACATCACCTTGTTTTCCAAATGAAGACTTGTAGTTCAAGACAAACCAGGGAGCACTGTCTAGCTTCACAAGTTGAGCATCACATAACCTCTGACTTTGCAGTCCTCTGAGGTGAACACACTTCAGTTGCCAGTGTCAGCCAGTGCCAGAGCTGCTCTGCAACCTGGTTGGTGCAAACTTTGTTCACTACACTCTTTGTTTCATCTGCCAGCTGAACTTGAAGAAGTGTGCCACAAAAGCTTGGGAGAAGCCACAACAGTCCACACTGTGTCATGTCTTTGGCCCTAAGCAGAAAAGATCTCTGTTAGTGAAAAGCTATAGTAAATGTTGTTTTCATCTTTTTCCCATTCATTTCATTTTGTGACATAGAATACAACACCATCTGACACTTAGGCAAGAAATCTGAGCTATCTGACTTCAAGGTTTGCCAAAAGCAAACAATACGAATGAAGAATATAGAAGCTGAATAGAACCCTGACAGAGTTCCTTAAGAAGGCAACATATTACTTTTTTTTTCCTTATTATTATTATTTATTAGAATCTTCTTACAATTACAGATATGTGCCAAAATGTTGAGGAGACAGGCATGGTGTAAAAGAAGAATATATTTTTAAGGCAGTAAATTATTATGTAAAAGTATTTACATAATTCCATTTACAATAGTCTAATCCAATTAAGAATAGGATTTTAATAATGTTGGGCATAAAGCTACAGCAGGAAAACAGGATTGGCATTTGGACGGTAAGCTTGCCTTATGTTTGGAAAGATACACAGCAGTGTTTTCAAGGCATACAGAAAACCTATAAAGGAAAGTAACTTCTGTATTTGTGAAAATACAAATGAAAAACTCTAAAGTTTCAACAATTTTTTAGAATAGAAATCCTCATTTATCTGACAAATTCTGTATTAAAAATCTAAAATTTAGTGTTCTCCTTTCGAAAATGTAATTCCATGACTCTAAATACAGTCTAAAGATATGTGTTTCTAGTAATATAGCTATAGCATATGCTACTGACTAAAGCATATTAATAATTGATGTTTACGGCCAATCTCCATTGATTTTTATTTTCCTTTAAGTAAAAAAAAAAAAAATCATCCAACTGAAATATTTAGTTCTATTTCCCGGACAGATGCTGAAAATACAATGCAGCCCTGAGGAAGTAGTCTAGGAGGTTTCTGGAATATGTGGAAGATAGCTTCCTGACACAGATGGTTAGTGAGCTCACCAGGGAAGGTGCCTCGCTAGACCTATTTTTCACAAACAGCACAAACAGAGGACTGGTGGGAAGCACTGGTGGTGGTAGGGAGTTATCTTGGGCAGAGTGACCATGAAATGGTAGAGTTCACTATTCTTAGTGAAGTCAAGAGGGGAAGGTCAGTAAAAACATTATCTTGGACTTCCAGAGGGCTGACTGAATTGTTCAGGACACTGGTAGGGAGGGTGTCTCGGGAGTCAGTCCTGAAGGACAGAGAGGTCCAGAAATGCTGGATGCTCCTCAAGAAGGAATTCTTAAAGTGCAGGAGCAGGTTGTCCCCATGTGCCATAAGATGAGCCTTTGGGGATGACTGGAATGGCTGAACAAGGAATATTTGCTGAGTGTCTGGGAGAAAGAGAGAGTTTATGTCTGGTGGAAGAAGGGGCAGGCAACTTGGGGAGGGTACAAGGAAGTTGCCAAAATGTGCAGAGAAAAAATCAGGAAGGCCAAAGCCCAGCATGAGCTCAACTTGGCCACTATGGTTAAGTATAAGAAGAAATAAGAATAAATAATAAGGTGGGCCTTTTCTCATGTATAACTTGTCATAGGACTAAAGGGAATGGCCCCAAGTTGCACCAGGGAAGTTTCAGGTTGGAAATTAGGAGACATTTCTTCTCAGAAAGAGTAGTCATACATTGGAAAAGTTGGTCAGGGAGGAAGTGGTGGAATCACCATTCCTTGAAATGTTTAAGAAAAGGTCGGACATGGTGCTTAGGGACGTGGTTTAGTGGGTGACATTGGTAGTAGGGTGATGGTTGGACCAGATGATCTTGGAGGTCTTTTCCAACCTTCATGCTTCTATGATTCTATGATTGTGATATTACATTTCCAGTCAGAACCCTTTTTCTGTGAATGCATCAAATCTTACCAATGATCATAAATTTTTGAGTCTTAATCTGATCACTGTCTTTTAAATGATGTCACAATCAATTGAGGCCTATTTGCCATGGTGAATTTGATTCACACATACTAACTATAGCTACCACAATTTTGTCCTATCCTATTCCCTCCTCCCCTAGTATTCCAGAGCCCATCAGATAGCCCAGAGTTCAGCACAACTCCTTTTCATATAGAAGGGACAAAATCAATATAAGAGTTTTGTAAAAACTGCTAGTCACTTTGAGGGCATATCTACTTAGTGCCCACAGTAAAGGAAAAGCTAAATTGCTTATTCTGTATTAAAAATCAGGGAGTGTATAAAAGAGAAAAATAGTGCAAACCAGGCTTCATCGACTCCTCACAAAGCAAGCTGTTATCTCTTGCTCACCAAGTTACAAACAATTTAAGCTATCTCAGGCTGAGGAAGGCTTATCCCTACAATCTTTGATCTCTCGATTACTTTCAGCTTGCAATATGACTGCTATATGAACTGTTTTGAACTGAATTGAATTCAGATTTCTTCTATGAAAAAAAAAAAAAGTCAAAACAATAAAAAATAAACAAACAAACAAGCACACACACACAGAAAAGGAAGTATATACTTGTATTTACCAGCAGAGATGTCGCTGAGCTTCATTTCGTTTCATTCCACTAGTATTAAGCACTTTGGGGTGACAGACAAATTTTTACATTTTGTGGCTGTGCTTTGCTTCAAAGTCATTAACTCAAACTATCTGGTTAAAAAGTAGTCAGGTTATGGGAAAAAAGAAATAAGAAGCAAACGTTTGATGAATTGATGTTTATAAATATTTTTGTCATATAAACAAAGTACATGAGAGAAGTAAATTTTTAAGTGTAAAGGGAAGAGGACAGGAAGAATTATCTAACCTTAGACATGACACAGGTTGTAAACAAAGTAAAAATAATATAAAATAAAATAAGGGTTACTCTGCAAACTCATTAAATCCTCCAGTATGCATTAAGCCTAACAAAAAGGAATCACTGCTACAGAGTGTGTGGGTAAACTTTAATATATACTCATACTGACCTTCATTCTGAGATTATCGGTTGTTATTTCTGATGATATTGCTGGAGAAGTGCAGAAGCTTTATGTTATAGTATAGTCAGCAATTCAACCAATTCAATTTAATCTCATTTGTGCAAATTATCCTGCAACATATATTAACTTCCTTGCAATTATTAAGCATGACTTTTCAAACACTTAAGGCAAATAAAATTTGTATTGTGTAAACATTACAAACCACTCATTTCATCGGTGACTGTAATAAAATGGTTAGGATGAACAAATGTTGGTCTATACAGATATCTGTCTATTTTATAGGGGCAACCATCAACACCTAGCTCATATCTTACCTTTACCTTGAGTTGGTGTCACTGCTAAAATTGAATATGTCATTCCCCTCATGTAAAGAAAGCTGAAGAGCTTTCAGGGAGAAATTACATGCATGGTGAATGGCTACACTTACTGCAGATTATCCAAATGTTAGATAAGTAACTGCCTGAATCAGAGCATTATTTCTGCTGCTATACAGGATGATCTTAGGGAAAATCCAGGGAAACTCCATGGATAATAGAATATAAATACCTTTTCTGAAAAAATATCTTTATATATTATTTATATATATATTACATTTATATTTAAATAATTACATATAAAATACATTACATTACATAAATTACATTTATATTATATTTAAATAATTGTATATTGTTTATATATGTTTATGTATGTATTATTTATATATATGTATTATTTATATAAAATATTTATATAAATACTTTTTCTGATCTGCTTTTAGCTTCATGTTCAAAAATGGGTTCTGAAATAGAAACTGATCTCCATCAATTCAAGCTAGCAAAATCTTCTGGGACGTATATTCAAAATAAAATAAATAAATAAATAAATAAATAAAAGTGAATAAAATAATGTTAATAAAAAGGTTTTAAAATATTTTCCGTAGTTCTAAATGAGATAAAACATTTTACTTATTTATTCTTTATACAGAACATTTAAATCTAAGTACAAACCAACTTTTCATCAATAAGACTAAGAATTGGGTTGAAACTGGAATAAGAAATTCTAGAAGACTAGAAGAAGACTAGAAGAAAAACTTAATCCACTCCGTTTCCTGGTACAAGGCAATATGTTTCTAATTTAAATGTAAAATCTTGATATTGTAGGGATAGAAGTCAGTATTATAAAGTGAGCATTTGCCAGTAGTTATCTTAAACCAGGGACACGACCTTTTCACTTATCCTCAGCCTAGAAAATAACAATGGCAATAATGCTGGCTATAATGGAGGTCATAATTTTACAATGACAATAGGGTCTATGGAAGATTTTGGTGTGAGAAATATGCGTTTGAATGAAAGTATTAATGCTGCTTTTTCATATTTTACATATAAATAAATATTTTATGTGTTTCATAGTTTACCAAGAAGAACTGTTGCATGCTGACCTTCTAAGGCTGAGCAGTGACAAAGGACAATGGATGGGATACTTTCTAGTGTGGTTTCACCTTGGATTCAGAGTACTTTCTGCCTACGCTCTTTAAATAAGCAGTGAGCTTGGCAACAGATGTTAATTACATTCTCTTTACGTTTAGGAACTTGGAGAGCATCTATAAAGCTTTTTTAAATTAAGCTTCTTCACTAGGGACAAAATTTAGAAATAGATTGAAGACATTGGAATGATATAAATTGGTACTTTCTTCTGACTCATTAATATGCACATTACACTATTCTAAACTCCGCTTTTTACTATCTTTAGATTTCCCCAAGCAATCCTACACATTTTTCCTCTCATTTTCATCAATTTATCAATATGTTACATATCACTCTTTAACTTGATCCTGTATACAAATGTGATAAAGAGTAAAAATGTGTTTAATTTTTAAGATGAAAAGAAGAGTAGGTAAAGGGACATGGAGATACAAAAAAAAAAGAAAAGAAAAAAAGAAAAAGAAAAGAAAAAAAAAAAAAGAATAGGTACAAGACATGATTACATTATCAAGTTTAATAGTATATAGTGTATCTAGCAACTTAGTGTATTGGCAACTCACATATATACATATAAAAAATATTTTTAAATGGATGGATGAAATTATGCTTAAGGCATCTATATGAGCAAAAAGTTATTAACTGAATCTGTAAGTTGTACTAATGCATAAAAACAGATAAAATTTTAAAAATCAATGTATTTCACTAAAAACAAAACAAAACAAATGAAATCAAACAAAAACAACCAATCAATCAACCAAATAAACAGCTCTTGATTTTCTCCGAATTTCTTAATATAATCTCTGAATTTGACTTGGGCTGTTTTTTAAAGGTATGTTGGATATATAAATAATATTAAAATTTTCAAAATGCTATCCTGTTGCTCTTGAGAAAAAACTGTAGAGACTGCCTATTGGTAAGGGCTGAACACACAATCCACCTCGCAAAACATTTCTAACAATGTGAAATAAATTTACTACTCTTTTGCCACACTTATAGGAGTAGCTAAAAATTGACATGGGTAGCAGAGAGATGTGCATTCAGAAAAGTGACCTTCATTCAAGTTTATTAAAGACATGTTAATCTTGAAACACAGAGATGGAGACTGCAAAAGCATTTAGAAAACCATGACTTTCCCTCTAATTAATAGGGCATAGGAATCCATAAGCATCCATCTTTCATAGGCATCCAATTATGGCCACTTTCAGAGATAAGAAACCAAAGAAATTGAATGAGTTGTTGGTCTGACTCAACAGAACTTCTCTTACAGGTTTTGCTATTTTGTATCATTCAAGTTGCATACATCATTTCATTCAAGTTCTCTTCAAAGGAATATAAACAAGTGTGAAAAGGGCAGAAAGGAAGCTTGAAAAAACAAACAGACATTATTAGAAGGAATACTAAGTTCCATAGATACTAGCCAATATTATGAACAGCTATGTTTTGAGTAAGTGTAAGACAATTTATATGATGAAAATAAAATCCAAGTACCATGTTACATTTATGAACTCATTCAAACACATAGCATTAAAGTGTTAAGTATAACTCTGATTCTGAACACCAGAGAGTGGTCGAAACGCAATATATATGACAAATTTGGACAATGTATATATATCAAATGTCTGTGTGTGTGTTAGAGAGGGTGTGTGGTGTATGTGTGTATTTAAAAGCTGAAGTCAATCACTTGAGTATGGTCAGAAAAGTGGACCAGTACATGACTGAAAATGTACTATTAGAAAGGGAGTAATTGTCATGACAAAAAAAAATAATAATAATAATTAAAAAAAAAAATCTAAAGGTGTGTGTGTGTTTTTTTTTTTTCTTTTTCTTTTTCATTGCCAAGACAAGAGACACACAGTTAATTTGCTTAAGAATTACTTATTTGAAACAGCTTAGTTGTTGTATGGGTCTCTAATGAAACTCAACTTTCTGTTCCTGCCTGAAAACATCTGTTGTTTCAAGAAAAAAAATATATATATTCCGATCGCTGAGGCAATCGGCTCCGGGGCAGACGTGTTCTGCAGCGGAGCAGGGGACCGAGGCGGGCAGGGCTTTTTGTCCGGCATCGAGGCTACTCGGGGGAGTCGCCAGGACCCAGAAGTCCTCGCGAGGCAGGCTGACGAGGCGCGGGCGGAGCCAGCAGTGCCCCTTCCCAGGCTGTTTAAAAGTTGCCCCTAGAGAGCGCGAGCGACCAGGAGCGCGGCGAACAGGACGGGCAAACAGGGCGTGGTGCGTCAAAGGGCATGGCGCGGCAGTTTGCGCGGCAGTTCGCGCGGGCAGGGCAAGCGGGGGGCCCATCGTCGCTCTGTTGCAGCTGCCTCTCCTTTCGGTGCTTGTAACCTGCTTGCGTAGAACCTGACCATGGTATCAACCAGGCAGAAAACCGTGGCCTCCGCATCTCGTGCGGCATCTCCAGCCACGGTCACCAGTGTGGCTACTCAGACGGAGGGCTCGGGGAAACACGCAGCTGTCCAGGTCCTGGGCTGCAGAGTGTGCCCCAGCCTTCTGTCAGTCTCCGACAGCAGTGGTGGGTATGCCTGTGGGAGATGTGCCCAGGTTGAAGAACTGCTCAGCCAGGTAGCGGAGCTCCGGGAGGAGGTGAACAGGCTCAGGAGCATCAGGGAATCAGAGAGGGAAATTGACTGGTGGAGGTGCACTCTACCCTCTCTGAGGCAGGCTCACGAGCCTGCCACAGCACAGGCGTCTCCTGTTATGCAGAAGACGGAGGTTCCCTCCTCCTGCCAGGCAGCGGGAGGAGACCTAGATCAAGGGGGGGAATGGAGGCAGGTGCCTATTCAGGGTGGTAGGCGAGCCCTCTCTCTGCCCACCTCACCTTCTCATCTACCCTTAAATAATCGATATGAAGGACTAGAACAAGACAATCTGAATGACAAAGTAGATAAAAACCCGTCCCAGTTGGAGGGGGCGCCTAAGACAAGGTGACCTACACATCGCATTGCCACATCATCCTTCAAAAAAGAAAGAAGGGCTATTGTTATGGGGGGCTCCCTTCTGAAAGGGACAGAGGGACCGATATGCCGACCAGACCCAACCCGCAGTGAAGTCTGTTGCCTCCCTGGGGCTTGGGTGAGAGACTTTGCCAAGAAAGTCAAGCGCCTGGTAAGGCACCACTGACTACTACTCGCTACTGGTCTTTCAGGCTGGTAGCGATGAAGTAGCAACGAGAAGTCCGAAGGCGATCAAAAGAGACTTTAGGGATTTGGGGCGACTACTTAGAGGATCAGGGGCGCAGGTTGTGTTTGCCTCTGTCCTTCCGATAGGGGGGATCGAAGCTGAAAGGCGTGCTGTTCACATAAACTTGTGGCTTCGAGACTGGTGTGACCGGCAGAACTTTGGGTTCTTTGATCATGGGAAGGTCTATGCTACACCGGGCCTGATGGCACCGGATGGGATGCGCCTCTCTCGGAGAGGGGTAAGGATCTTTGGTCAGGAGTTGGCAGGGCTGATAGATAGGGCTTTAAACTAGAGTCGAAGGGGGAAGGGGCTAAAACCAGGCACGCCAGTGAAGACCTAAGGGATGGTACGCTAGAATCAGAGGGGCTGTGTGCCAGGGAGGTCCTTCGGTCAGATCCACAAGGTGCTGAGTGTAAGGAGAAGTACCTGAAGTGCTTCTACACGAATGCACGCAGTATGAGGAATAAAATGGATGAGCTAGAAGTCCTGGCCCAGTCCCGCAACTACGACATCATCGGCATAAGCGAAACCTGGTGGGATGAGTCCCGTGACTGGGGTGTTGCGATAGATGGTTACAGGCTCTTCAGAAGGGACAGGCAGGGTAGGCGAGGTGGTGGGGTGGCGATGTATGTGAAGCAGGGGCTGGACTGTGGGGAACTTCAGGTCGGCAATGGCAAAGTTGAGAGCCTCTGGGTAAGGATCAAGGGACGAACGAATAAAGGGGATGTCGTTGTGGGAGTCTATTACAGACCGCCTGGCCAGGACGATAGCGCCGATAAATTATTCTTTACAGAACTAAGAGAGGCCTCGAGATTAACTCCCCTTGTCCTTATGGGGGACTTCAACTTGCCAGACGTTAACTGGGAGTGCCACACGGCTGACACGAGCAAGTCCAGGAGGTTCATGAAGCACCTAGATGATAACTTCTTGGTGCAGGTGCTAACGGAGCCAACTAGGAAAGGTGCCCTCCTAGACCTGTTGCTAAAAAACAGAGAGGGTCTGGTGGGAGATGTGGTGATTGGTGGCCGCTTTGGTCATAGCAACCATGAAGTGGTTGAGTTCAAAATTTACGGTGACAGAAGGAAAAGTGCCACCAAAACCTCATCCCTAGATATGGGGAAAGCAGACTTCAGGCTGCTCAGGGAACTAGTCAGCAAGGTCCCCTGGGAAACTGCTCTTGAAGGCCTTGATGTCCACCAGTGCTGGTCATTCTTTAAGCGATGCCTCCTAGAAGCGCAAGATCAGGCAATTCCTAAATATTGCAAGTCAGGTAGGCGGGGCAGGAGGCCGGCGTGGCTGACCAGGAACATTCTAATGGAGATTAGGCGGAAACAGAGAGTGTTTCGCTACTGGAAGGAGGGCCAGGTGTCATGGAAAGAATACAGGGATGCTGTTCGTGTTTGTAGGGAGAAAATTCGTGTGACCAAAGCACACCTAGAGTTGAAGCTGGCTGTGTCTGTGAGAGAAAATAAAAAGGGTTTTTTTAGATATGTGAATGGAAAAAGGAGAACTAAAGAATACATAGGGCCGCTCCTTGATAAGGAAGGTCTCCTCATAGACAATGATATAGGCAAAGCAGAGACGCTTAACGCCTTCTTTGCCTCTGTCTTCAATGCCGATGATGGGCTTCGGGACCCAGGGTGCCCTGAGCTGGAGGACCGGGACGGTGGGGATGACAAACTCCCAACCGACCCTGAACGTGTGCGGCATTTCCTACTCCACCTGGATCCCTACAAGTCCATGGGTCTGGATGGGATTCATCCCCGGGTGCTGAAAGAGCTGGCGGACGTCATCGCGGAACCTCTCTCAATTATTTTTCAACGATCCTGGAAATTTGGAGAGGTCCCGGTAGACTGGAAGCTGGCAAATGTTGTGCCGATTTTCAAGAAGGGTCAGAAAGAAGACCCTAGCAATTACAGGCCTGTCAGTCTCATGTCAGTGACTGGTAAAATCATGGAGAAGATGGTTCTCGAACTTATTGAGGCACACCTGGGGGACAAAGCAGTCATTGGTCTCAGCCAGCATGGGTTTGTGAAGGGTAGGTCCTGCCTAACTAACCTGATTTCCTTTTATGATAAGATCACCCATATGGTGGACCAAGGGAAACCAGCTGATGTGATTTTTTTGGACTTCAGCAAGGCTTTTGACACGGTTTCTCATAGGATACTACTGGACAAAATGTCCACCATACAGCTAAATAAAAACATCATACGATGGGTGAGCAATTGGCTAACGGGCAGGGCCCAAAGGGTTATGGTAAATGGGGCTGCATCAGGCTGGCGGGCGGTCACCAGTGGGGTCCCTCAAGGCTCCATTTTAGGGCCGGTACTTTTCAATATTTTTATAAACGATCTGGATGTAGGAATAGAAGGTATTTTGAGCAAGTTTGCTGATGACACCAAACTTGGAGGAGTTGTGGACTCGAATGAGGGTGGAAAGGCCTTGCAGAGGGATCTGGATAGGTTGGAGAGCTGGGCGATCACCAACCGCATGAAGTTCAATAAGAGCAAGTGCCGGGTCCTGCACCTGGGGCGGGGAAACCCTGGCTGCACGTACAGACTGGGTGATGAGACGCTGGAGAGCAGCCTAGAAGAGAGGGATCTGGGGGTCGTGGTAGACAGCAAGTTGAATATGAGCCAGCAGTGTGCCCTGGCAGCCAGGAGGGCCAACCGTGTCCTGGGGTGCATCAAGCACGGCATCGCTAGTAGGTCAAGGGAGGTGATTGTCCCGCTCTACTCTGCGCTGGTGCGGCCTCACCTCAAGTACAGTGTGCAGTTCTGGGCACCACAGTATAAAAAGGACATGAAACTGTTGGAGAGTGTCCAGAGGAGGGCTACGAAGATGGTGAAAGACCTGGAGGGGAAGACGTACGAAGAACGGCTGAGGTCACTGGGCCTGTTCAGCCTGGAGAAGAGGAGGCTGAGGGGAGACCTCATCACAGTCTACAACTTCCTCGTAAGGGGGTGTCGAGAGGCAGGAGATCTTTTCTCCATTAACACCAGTGACAGGACCCACGGGAACGGGGTTAAGCTGAGGCAGGGGAAATTTAGGCTGGACGTCAGGAGGGGGTTCTTCACAGAGAGGGTGGTTGCACACTGGAACAGGCTCCCCAGGGAAGTGGTCACTGCACCGAGCCTGTCTGAATTTAAGAAGAGATTGGACTGTGCACTTAGTCACATGGTCTGAACTTTTGGGTAGACCTGTGTGGTGTCAAGAGTTGGACTTGATGATCCTTAAGGGTCCCTTCCAACTCAGGATATTCTATGATTATATATATATATATATATATACATATATATATATATATATATAAAAAATAAAAACATATATATTTTATATCTTAATGAAAGGATGATGCCAGGCTAAATTGCCATTCAATGTATTGTAACCAAAAGAGACTGTTGAACTTTGTATTAATGGATTTGTAGACCTTGCCAGCTTCATAAACATGAAGAGAAATCCCCAGACTGTTTTATGTATGTTTCTTGCTGCTCTTCATCAAAAACTTTATTATGAGACAGTTCAAATGATCTTGCTTTTATTTTTGCTTCTGAACATTTCGTATGGTACTGATGCCTTTCAAAAGTTTCACAAGTCTTTCACACTGGACTTTCTGAATAAGTACACTTCAATCTCGAAAGATATCAAACTTGAATAATTAAGTTTAACAAAAGTAGTAAAAAGAAAGAAAATTTTTAAAAGTTTGAATGTAAATGTCTTCAAAATCTTTCCACTCACAATTGTTTAAAACCATCAAGCTTCAGAAAGCATAAACAGAGAAGGAAGTAGGTATTCTTTGGGAAAAAAAAATAAATACATAAAATGTTATTTTTTCCAGTGTTTTAGCCAAATAATAACTTTAGTTTTATTCAGTGTTTTTTAGCAAGAAGCAGAAAAGTGATAGTATTGTTTTAAAGGAAAGTTTCCATTAAACTCTTGCTTTTACCTGTAAAAATGGCTCTGAAAATACAAAACAAAACAAAACAAAAACGTCACCAGGAAGATGAGTCAGTCATTGTTCCTACTTTCTATTGTTATTCAAGAAGGATTTGACTGCAGTGATAACTCTGAGAAATGGCCATGGATAGGTTGAGAGCTTGTGGGTAAACTTTAAAGACCACACCAATAAAGAACATCTTGTGGTTGGGGTCTATTACAAGCTGCCTGACCAAGTTGAGCCTCTGTATGAGGCATTCCTGCTTCAACTACAAGAAGCATCACACTCACATGCTCTCACCCTCATGAGAGTCTTCAACCACCCATACGTCTGCTAGGAAAAATACACAGTAGGCTGTAAGCAATCCAGGAAATTCCTACTGTGTGTTGAGGATAACTTCCTGGTCCAGATATCAGAAAAACCAACAAGAGGAGAAGTATTACTAGACCTGATGCTCACCAATGTAGAAGAGCTCATTAAAGAGATCAAGACTGGAGGCAGTCTGAGCTGCAGTGATCTTGAGGAATATGGGTTTGGCAAAGAACAAAGTCAGGACCCTGAATTTATGAAGAGTGAACTTCAAGCTATTCAAAGACCTATTGGATGAGATCCCCTGGAACACTGTCTGTAGGGACAGAGGAACTGATTAGAACCAGCAACTCTTTAAGAAAGGTCTTCTTAGAGTGCAAGAACTCTCCACCCCCTTGTGTAAGAAAGTGGGCAAGAAAGGCAGATGACTGGGATGTCTAAGCAAGGACCTGCTGGTCAAACTGAGGTGCAAGAAGAAAATGAACATGGAGTGCAAGCAGGGACATGTGGCCTGGGAAGAGTACAGGGATGATGTCTCAACGATCAGAAAAGCCAAGACATGGATGAACTGAGCTTGGCAAGGGATGAAAAGAATAACAGGAAGGGACTCTATAGGTACCTTGGTCAGAAAAGAAAGGCCAAGGAAAGTATGACCTCTCTGATGGATGAGAAGGGTGAACGATGAAGAAGGTTGAGGTACTCAACAACTTCTTTGCCTCACACTTCATTGCCAGTCAGGCTTCCCATGTCTTGTTTCCCTGAACTTGCAGATGAGGGCTGGGGGAGCAAAGGCCCTCCAACTGTAAATGAAGAGCAGGTTCAAGACCACCTGATGTAACTAAATATGTACAAGACTACAGGGTGAGATGACATGTATCCCAGGATCCTTAAGGAATGGTCTAATGTAGTTGCCAAGATTCTCTCCATCATATATGAAAAGTTGTGGCAGTCAGGTGAAGTCCCTGGAGACTGGAAAAAGGGAAACATCACTCCCATTTTTTAAAAAGGTAGAAAGGAGGACCTAGGGAACTACAGACAGGTGAGCCTCACCTCTGTGCCTGGGAAGATCATAGAATGTATCATAGTATCATAGAATGGCTCAGGTTAGAAGGGACCTTAAAGATCAACTCCAACCTCCCTGCCATAGGCAGGGATGTCACCTACTAGATAAGGCTGGTCAAGACTCCATCCATCCTGGCCTTGAACACCTCCAGGTATGGGGCATCCACAACTTCTCTTGGAAACCTGTTCCAGTGCCTCACTACCCTTACAGTGAAGAATTTTCCCCTAAAGTCTAGTCTAAATCTTTCCTCTTTTAGTTTTAGAACATTCCCCCTTGTTCTATCATTGTCTGCCTGAGTAAAGAGTCCTTCTCCATCTTTATTATAAGTACTGAAAAGTTGCAATAAGGTCACCCCAGAGCCTTCCCTTCTTTAAGCTGAACAGCCCCAGCTCTTTCAGCCTTTCTTCCTAGGAGAGGTACTTCAGCCCCCTCATAATCTTTGTAACCCTCCTCGGGACTAGCTCTAACATGTCCACATCTTTCCTTTGCTGGGGGTCCCATCATGGAGCAGATACTCTTAAAAGTAATGTCAAGGCACGTGCAGGAAAAGGAGGTGATCCAAGACAGCCAGCATGGCTTCACCAAGGACATATCATGTCTGAGCAACCTGGTGGCCTTCTGTGATGGAGTGACTGCATTAGTTGACAAGGGAAGACTAACTAATGTCATCTACCTGGACTTCTGTAAGGCATTTGACACCGTCCCTCAAAATATTTTGATCTTCAAATTGGAAAGATATGGATTTGATGGGCGGACCATTCAGTGGATAAGGAATTGGCTTGAAGGTCACATCCAGAGAGCAGTGGTCAATGGTTCCATGTTCAGGTGGAAGATGGTGACAAGTGGTGTCTCTCGGGCTTCTGTTCTGGGACCGTTATGGTTTAATATCTTCATCAATGACATAGACAATGGGATTGAGTGCACCTTCAGCAAGTTTTTAAACTTAAAGAGGAGCTATTTAGGGAGATTTAGAGTAATGGTTAAGAGAAAATTCTTCACTCAAAGAGTGGTGAGGCACTGGAACATGTTGCCAAGAGAGGTTGTGGATGCTCCATCCCTAGAGTTGTTCAAGACCAGATTGGGTGAGGCCCTGGGCAACCTGATATAGTGGGTGGAATCTCTGTCTGTGGCAGGGGAGGTGGATCTAGATGATCTTAAAAGTCCCTTCCAACCCTTTTCATTCTATGATTCTTTTCATTCAACCTTTTTCATTCTATGAAAGACACTGCAGACCTACAATCATCCCACATGATATACTGAAGTGTTATCCTCATAGCCATTGCTGCAACAAAGTCCTCTGTTATTAAAGCATTGACAGTTATCCATGAAGGATGATAAAACTCACCAGTGGGTCCTACTGTCCTTTAAGGTGCCTCTCTGTTTTTCCAGGGAAAACACATTATAAGCACAAAGCAGCCAAGCTTCTAGCTTGGACCTCTTCATGCAGTACCTAAGAGGGTAAGAGGGAGGAATACAAGGTGAGAGGAAAGGTGCCCTCATGAAAGGCCAGACTGCCATTATCCCCCATTTTTTATGTATTTATTTTATCTATTTATTTATTTTCATGAAGAATGAACCTTGGAGTTTAAACCTGCTATGAAAGGCGGTAGCAATTAACCATGCCACCTACCCTCTCAGAACAGGAGTTATCTTAAACTACTCTGTAGACAAATTATTGGTCGTTTTATAGATTCAGGAAATGTTTCAGCTAAGTGAAAATTTGCTTGTGAAGATTCAATTTTTATTTATTTTTTTAATAAATAACATGAAATAACTGATGTGCACTCCCATTATTTGACAACCAGGGACCTGTTTTTTTTAAAGGTCCAAAGAAGGCTCCTGTTAAGTGCAAATTTGGCATTTTTTATTATATCCCACTAGATCTATAAATGTCCTTACTTGTTCTGTCCTTTAAAGAAAATAGGGTTCCGCAGGCACTATGTCATTAATGAAAGTGTTATTTTTTTTTGCCCTCGATAAGGGGTCATAGTTAGTTAATATAGACATTTTTAAGAAACAAAATTAAATATTCAACATGACTCATTAAAAAGAGCCAGTGGCAAAATAATCTTTCAGATGGGAAAAAATAAATAAATAATATTAAACACTTCAACATGTGTAAGAATGACTAAATTAAGCCCATTTACTTTATTGAAGTCTATGATTCCGCTTTTCATTATTGTTTTTCTACATGCCAAGACTCTTTCCTCTACTCAGCCTGGTAAGCACAAATTATCTGTAGCCTCACCCCCTCCCCTCTGAAGCAGGCAGAGGACCAAGATTTCTGCAGTGATTTGGCCTTTTCCAAAGCAAACATTGCATTTTGAACTGGTTTCAAGGCAAAAGCAATTCACAGCTGCAAAAGCTTGGTTAGAATACTGTAGGGCTGATACTGCAGAAGCATTATAATTTCTACTGGCAGTAAATTAAAGGCTGCAGCTGATTTGCACATGCCTTTTCTGGGTATTTTTTTTTTTTTCCTGTGAACCAGTAGCTAAGTGATCAGACGATATGCAAGTACTGAAAACTGGATTATTTTCTAGACTTAAAACTCATCTGCTCCCAACTACAAGGAAGATGAAGTCTTTATGCCTTTAGATTACTACATATGATGTTGTGTCCCTTTATTAAATATTGGATTGAGCATATCTCAGTCCATGTTGCAACCTTATAAAAGAAATGATTAAGAGTGAGTGATTTAATGTGATTCAAAAATATAGTGTTTTCTTCTGGTTAAAACTTATTACTGTAATTGCTCAATTATAAATGTCTCTAAATTTTTCAAAGTTCTGCATAAGGCTCAAGAGAGTATAGACTCTGAAATATTGCTGAGTACTATTTTAGAGATACAGATCATCTGGAATGGTGGGTCTTATCACTTTTAATAAATACATGGTCCAAATTTGCTTAAGAAAAACAACAGCAATCATGAATCAGACTGAAGAGTCAATTTCCTTAACATTAACAAGTATATCAGAATAAGGGTCTCAAACCTGGTACACTCTGCTATGTGTAAAAATAGAAATGCTAAAAAATTGTTCAGTGTGATCTCAGATGTCATGCAAGATTGTTAAACAAATTGCAATAACAACTGAATGAAGTCAAGTTTGTTCTGGAATGAAGCACCCTAGGAAGTGTTATATCTTGCCAGCAATTCTGTTGCATTATTCCCAAATGGTATATAAGCTGCTAAATGGAGTAGTTTATTAAATATTTTAAAAAGCTGCTGCCAATATAAAGCTATAAAATGTAGATTGAGTTATAAATATTTAGCATGCATGAGACTAGTACAAAAGAGACATAGTATAAATAAATAGTGTCTGATTATTATAATTACGGTATTAGGGCCAGACTGGGCATTAGCACAACTTTTAACCATAAATCTTACTCTTCTTTAACCAACAAGAAATTCCTTCATTCTAAAAGGCCTTTTCTTTTCATTTTTTTTCCACTGTAAATCCCCCCCTCAAAAAAAAATAAAAAAAAAAATCAGTGTTTATATTAGAATTAGTCAAACTATTCTGTGTGAATAGTGTAAATGTTACTCTTATCTTCTGTTTGCAAATAAATAAATCATTTCTGACTTCTATGGATATATACACATATTATTAATATAAATACCAATATTTTATTAATACCACATTTTAATTGTCTATGAAACATCAACTTTGACAGTTCACTCTTGACTTCTGTTGGTCATATGATGTTGTTTTTTCTCCTTTCTTGAATATCTGAAATGTTTGAAAATATGATGATGTGTACTGACAAATTAAACCAAGAACATACAAACACATCTCAAAATGAGTTTCTTATTAGGTTACTGTTTGTTCCAGACTTATTTTCAGTTTGGATTCACGGAAGATTTTAATAAGTCTGAAGCAATTTATTAAAAAAAAAAAAAAATTATTTGTGCTTTTCCTTGAGAAAGTGCTTTGCAAAGTCCTTATCCTAATTTGATATCCTAATTTGATCATCTCTTTTCTGTGAATAAATAATAAATAAATAAAAAATAAATAAAAAGTTCTTGTATGGAGATTGAATATTTCTTCCATCCTCTTGTCTCATTTAGGCAGGGACTCTTCAGGTTTCCCTGCAAACCAATTGGTAGGTTGCAAGGAAAGCAAGTGTCTGTTAGACCAGGATAGGATATGATCTTAAATTACGTAAGTTGTTAATTAACTCACAATATTTCTGTTATTTTGATGAGGAAATTTGATTCAGAGACTTCATGCTCCCTGTTAAACTGGAGGGGAAAAAAAAAAAAAATGGTAAAGAAATTAATTTTGCTGACTCAGGTAGATAGTCAATTTTCTTTTGTCTTTTCCATCTGCTGCAAAAAAAAAAAAAAAAAAAAAAATTCCCCTCCCTCCACCATCCTAAATATATTGACTATTCCCTTAGCAGCAGGAGCTGTTTTAAGCTGATCTTAGCGAATTATAACTTTTTATCTTATCCACCCTGTGTAGATGTCTCTCTCTTTCTGTGTACCTTATCTCTCACCTTTAGAGAGAATTGATATTGTGAGTCAATGATGCTCTCCTGCACACCTTAGCATCCTGTTCTTTGGTTATCCACACGATTATTCACTTGAGCTTCTTGACTTCCTTCTACCCTTTTGTTCAGGTTTTCTCCCACAGAAACCAAAACAAAGGAAAAAGAAAAGGTACATGGTGGTGTTTTGACTCAGCATGGACTTGAAAGGAGGTGAGGGACACATACACAGGCATTTGCAAACAGACTGTATTTTAAAAACAAAATCAATACCAAAATCACAAATTTGTTGAGATCTTTTGTATTGGATGACATTTACATGTGGAATTGAATCTCCAACAGTTTGGTCAGTGACTGCCCAAACATGGCGACCAAACATGGTGATGGGAGTTCATTACAAGGGTCTTTATGGATAGAGAGTTCCAAAACTGTAGGTTCTAGTAAATTCTTATAATGTATCTGAGCTGTGAACCTGCAAGACCATTCCAATGCATCCATGATCCATTTCTGTTTATTATTTTAAAGTAAAAATAAACAAAAAAAAGTTTTCTAATTTTACTGTGTGAAACAAACAAACAAATGTTCCATGCAACCATTTCAACATCTGCAGGAATAATTTCTGCACTTTTTTTTTTTTTTTTTTTGCATTCATCCTTCCTATATTTCTTTTTATTGTATCTGTTCCATTCCATGGTATCTATTTGTCCTTTGATTCAACATCTTTAAGCTGCGAATATAAGATATAATGTTTAGAACTTACAAAAGCAAAATGAGTTCTATTCCTTTAAAACAGACTGACTTGCTGAATGATTTTGAAAATAGTAGAAATGAAGCAAAACTTGCTTCCTCTGAAAGTTTTTTATTATTATTTTTTTCTTCCCTTTTTGCCACTTAGAATTTCCCCATTTGATATTTTTGAGAGTGTGACGGTAGATAAATTTTATAAAAACCTCCAATATGAAGGCATCTGAAAGCTACAGTTTGCAAAAGGATTAGAGAAGAATAGTTACAGGTGTGTCCTCTTCACATTAATTTAAATAACGCTAGACACTCTCGCTTTCAAAGAAGCTGCCAGGCTCTTTAGACATTCAGAAAACAGAATTCCTAAAAGTACAAGTGCAGAAAACACAACATTTTGTCATTAGGAGCTTTTATTTAGTTCTAGTATATAATTTTTAGGTTTTTTTTTTTTTTTTTTTTTTTGGTCAGCCCTGTTTCATCTTGCATTCTTTTCATTAATTTATGTTTTCTCTTAAACTATGACAAACTTTACAAACATAAGGAGGCATTAGAATCATAGAATATCCCAAGTTGGAAGGAACCTACAAGAATCATCAAGTCCCACTCCTGGCTTCACATAGAACCACCCCAAAATCAAACTTAATGTCTGAGAGCATTGTTCAAATGCTTCTTGAATTCCAACAGGTTTGTTGTCATGACCAAGTCCCCGGGGAACATTACTCAGCTTGTTTCTACATCAATCTACATCAATCTACATCAATCTTTTTTTTTTTTTTTTCTTTTTTTTTTTTTTCCTCCTGTTCTGCATTTTGCAGAACATAAACATAATTCAAGATAAATATTTATGGTCAAAGTTAAATTGATGGGAGTTGTCACAGAGCTTATTTTAAATAATAATAATAATAATTAAAAAAAAAAAAAAAAAAAAAAAGATTAAATGAAAAATTGAATTTTGGAGATTTCCAAGATAGTATTTCTCATTTGATATAAAAATATTTTTTAACTTTTGGGACTCTTCTACTAAGTAATTCAGCTCATCCAGATACAGTAATTCAAATAACTACTTTTTTTCCTTCTGAGATAAAGGTTAATTTCTTACAATGATATGTGTTTATTACACACTTTGATGGCAATGTAATGAACCAACCTGTAGACTGGAAGAAAAATGTTCACATAATATCCCAAATATATGATTAAATCTATAATTAAAATTATTTGCAGTGACACTATGAACTTAAAATAGTGATGCAAGGCGAGGTGAGGCGAGGCAGATGCCAGTGGTAGAGTGGGATGGATAGAAAGAAGAAAATTCTCCTATCTACTGTTGAAGAAAATTTTCTAGGAGTGGTATGAGTTGAAGATATGAATTATGAGCCCTATTCAAGGAATTGCTTCTGTGTTTCCATGAAGTAATTCTTGAGGAAGGAATGAATACTGTCTGCTGCTTTGGTCAGACCTGTGTACCTGTGTCTGTCTACAAATTGCAAGTAATACCTCTGTCTTCATTAAGCATTGTAATCCTTAATATGGAGGGGAAAAATAAATAAATAAATAAATAAATAATAATAATAATAATAATAAACCCACAGTTTTTAATTTACCTAATTTAAACATTTAATAATGATAAAACAAATCATTCCCCAAACCGTGGAGAGTAGTAGATACAAGATTTTTAGATATGTTTGTGCAGAATGATCTAGGCCTTGGATGTTTCCAAGCTAATATTAAAGGCATTCCCTTCTTCTGTTCTGTGCTTCAAACAGTTCCTCAGATATGGAGATTTCATATCTATGTATAGCTAATGGCACGTATCACAATAAACAGTCTCAGGAATATCACTGTTTTGCCCCAGTTTGAGTCTGGAACAATCAGCAAATGTAGCAGCTGCATGGTGTCCAAATTAAAGAACATACAGTATACATGGATACAAATCACTTCCAGCTAACTTTATCATGCAGCTCTAAACTGTGTTTGTAGCTGCATTTGTAATTAGCTTACCGAACAGATGGAGATAGCTGAAATACTGAAGTGTCCATAAAATGACTCATGCCACCTAGTGCTTGCACAGTGAAATATAATTTGCTCACCAGAGCTTTGCCTTCATGGAGAATACCCCATGTAAACAGAGAACAGGGGTAAAGAGAGAGTGGTGTTACAGCCCCAGTCTCTGCAAAGTGGCATGCTCTAGGAAATGACTGCCCCATCGATCAACTTTAAGTGACAAAATGTTTGATAATCATAGTGGCAAATGCTCAGAAGCAAACCAAACTTAAATATTTCACAGGAAGGCTCAAAAAGGTTAGACAGCTGTGAATATTCCCACAACATGAATTAAAATATCAGTGGCTTTTGTTTTCTTAGCAACAACCATGAGTATTTTTGTGTCTCTGGTAATATTTCAAAGAAGCAGCTAAATAGTAAGCACAAAGACACTCAGCCCCACTGCACCAGATATTCACAGCTGTGTTGTCACCTAAATCAGTGACAGGAACATGACATACCCATCACTGTATGTCAGGGTGGAAACACAGTCATGACTTGAAATGTTGTTGGTTCTTTTCTTGGTAGTGAGGGGATCATTTGTCATCTGCTCTCCATGCTTCAATTTTCCCATCTGTAAAAAGAAGATGATAAATTATACTTTGCAAAACAGATATGGGAGTTAACACATAGTTCACTGGCATCTAAGTACATAACATGATCTGCTGGAATATGCAATAAAGAATAATAAAACTGGCATTAGTTCTCAGTAGCAGTTAGATTATCAGCAACAAAAATGACCAAATTTCTCATTCTCTGTCATTTATAAGCTTCTGGTAAACTGTGAATAACTCTAAATTTATACTGCAAACTGCTTTCAGTGGCTGCATCTCGTATCCAGACACATTTGTGTACGTTTGTTAGTTACAACTTCCTATGTCTCTTACAAACAGAACTGCCCTGAAAGCTGCGAAAGGCTGAGAAATATAATGGCCTCTCCCTCTAGAAACCACAAAGATTCATAGTTTCTAAGCTGCTTAACTCCCCAGTTTGTAGAGAAAGAGAGTTTCGTAAGCCTTTAATAGAGTATTGCAGGCATTGGTCACTCATAGCCCTCAGCATATTTATTTATCTATGGAGTGCAGTCCTATATTATTTTATGAAAGAACTTAGCCTAACAGCATAAAAAATATAAATAAATTGTGTTTAACGTTATCATAAAAAAATGGGCAAATACATGCCATATTTGAAGTTAACATGAATCATTTTGTGAGAACTATGCTTAGGGGATCATGAGAGGCATGATGATTATATAACCTTGATCTGTGACTTCTAACAGAAGGATTACCTTCTACTCTAGAAAATTTGTGTAACTGTTATACATATATATATATATATATATGTTTGAAAATATAAAAAAAAATCTCAACATATGAGTTTAGATGCTGGGAAAAGAACTGTGGTATTTGAAACAACTACATTTGACACTCAAAGTTTTTGTCTTAGAAATGTCTTTTGTTTCTCTGTGTGTTTTTTGTTGTTGTTACAAACTTTGAATGTTGTATCATTAAAAGTATGATAAATACTTTTTATAAGGCTATAAGAATATAATACTTCTGCCCATTAGATGCCCAGAAGGTTGGAAACATGGCAAAGAACATATCATTTGAATAGCTGAAAAGGAGGGCATTTTCTGCACACATACGCAAGTAGAGAGATGAGGAGAAAGAGGAAGAGAGAGAGGAAGGAGGAGAGAACTGGAGGGAGGGAGTATCAAACTGAGCCCTTTTTCTTAGACTTGAAGCAGATACATTAAATCATGCAAGAACCCTAGCAGAAAGCATGTGCAATTACCTAATGTTAAAGGAAAAAAAAAAAAAAGGAGGGGGGAGGTTGTGTCTAAGAAAAATATCATAACAGATGGTAGGCTGTGTGTTATAGTTTGTTCAAAAGTAATGAAAAGGTAAGTTTGATGAAATAGCATAAAACAAGAAAAGAAACCACTTCTATTAGCAGAAAAGGATAATTAGAGTACTTAAGGTGCAGCAAAATATATAATAAGTAGAATGATCATTTATTGAAAACAAATCCAATTATAATGGAGTCTTTTGTAGCAATTATAAAAAAAAAATAAAATAAAATAAATAAAAAGCTAGCCTCTTTCAGCAAGAAAACTACAATATACTGTAAGCATTGCATATACATTTGTATTTTATATAATATTAATTGTCAAGCACATTTTTTCAACACAACAAGGGTTATAGAGGAAAAAAAAATTTAAAATACACTACAGCAATATAGATGGCAAAAGATTAATTTTTTCCAAGTCATGGTAAGCAATGCAGATTGAAAATATATTTAAAATTGCTGGCCAGTGTTGTTGTTTAAAAAGTAGTGAAATCATTCTTTGCTGATGACTACAGAATGCATAAAGCTAAGGCATACTTTAAGGACCAGCTGATGCATGACTCTTTGCTTGAATTACAAGAAATACATTTACATGTAAAATAATATATTACCTGCAGCTGAAAAGAAGCAAATGTAGAAGTTATGTAAAAGCTTAGAAGGATACAGAGGAAAAAAAAGAAAAAAGAAAAAAAAAATCATTAGAACTCTTACAAAAAAATAAGTTCAGAGTTCAAAGGATCATATCTTTCTTTTCAAACAACAAGACGAGAAACACCAGGTTCCTGTGTTGCTCCATATTTTTGTACCTGGGATTTTTTATACCCTCCTCTGTGGTTCTTGGATAATGATCACTTTTAACAACAGTGCAATGCCTCAGTTGCATTAAACTGTTACAGTCATGATTGTGACCTTTCTGCAGGGACTAAGACCAGGCGGGTCAGGCAACCAAGATTTTCTCTAGATTTTCCTGGGCATTTGAAGAAGAGGGGGAACTGCATAAAGATGTATCATGGTCACATCACCTCTGGACTAACATAAGAGATTGATTTACAGACAACACAATTTGCAGGATCCAGGCAGAAATCTTTAGGGAACTTTCCCACCAATCTTCTGCTAAAACTCTGTTTTAAGGAGTGACAGCCTTTTACGTTTGCCTGAAATATACTATGATCTTCATGGTACAGGAAAAAAAAAAAAAAACTATCTTTGTCCTATTCAGGCAGCACTTAGTATTTTGGGGTATAGCTTTTCTATGACTCTATGATTTTTATTTTTTTACATTATTATTATCACTCTAGACATAATTTAAGAAGAAATAATACGTAAAAGAGGAAAAGATCACAGAGTAAATTATGGATATTTATTGTATTCTCAGATGGTATAATGAAACTGCCTACACATATAAAGGGCATAAAAAAGAAATATTAAGAACTCCCTCTTAATAGATATTTTATTACTAGTAATTTCTATATAAATGGGTCTGGAGTGGCAAAAGCAGATTTTAGTCTGAATCTCTTTATACATTTTTAACGGTGTGTCATAATATAAGGATAAAGAAAGTTTTTCTTATTGATTGAAACCTTCCCCCAAGGTTATATTTGAAAACTAGACTTATTAGATACAACTGTGTTCAAATTAACATCTTTTTGGACAAATAAATAAATAAATAAATAAAAGAACAACCTGATCCCTGTGATACTACATGAAAAATTAGAGATTTTTAAAAGAATAAAATATTAATATTTCTTAAAAAAAAAAAAAAAAAAAAAAAGGTGGATATGCACACACAGACCAGTGAAAAAAAAGAGGTATCTGGTTAAAGATACCTGTGGTATCTGGTTTAACCTCATCAGCTCATTGCTCATTGTACTGCAGTCTATATATAAACCTCTTTAGAAAAATAAACAATAACAACAACAACAAAAAAAGGGTTTTAATCAAAGTTGGTTAAAAACAAATAGACCAAGCCTGGAGTAGCAAATGCTTACTTGGGAACCAGCTGGTGTAGGAGAAAATGACTCCTGTTAGAAAACAGTTAGAGACAGGTAATCCCTCTGAGGTGATTGTTCACTTCCACTGTGCTGCTTCACTCTTTCCTCTATTAAAACACCATCCTAGGCTTGAGACAACGTCTTATTAAACGTGATTTATTGGTAGTAAATGGTCTTTATTTTGGTGAGCTGCTGTTCTGATCAAGGACTGGACTATTAGAAAGCCCTCTGGTAATTCCCAACTCGATCAATTAAGATCAAGCAAGACAATACCTAAAGTTTCAGAAGAGATTTTTTTCATCAGAATCTCATAACAGTCATAGCTAGTTTCCTCACAGCTTATGAGAATCAAAGTTCTGATTTTCAGAACAATTACATATGTCTTAGTTATATGTGATTTGGCATTCACAGAAGTAGCGAGTTAAAATAATTTCTCAGATATCATTAAAAAGTTACTATGCAGAAATTATTTGATTGACAGTATCAAAGCTTGTGTTTCACAGCAGCAGATATTCTGTTCTGTGCTGCACCTATGTGAAACATCTTTAATGGTAAGTAAATTACAAATAGTGAATTAAAACATGAAGTTAGAACAGGAAATGTGAACACTACATTGTCAAACAGCAGTAGATAACAGCATGTTAACTATATCTCTATACAGAAAGCTTTGTAGATCAGACATATGCATAGCACTGGTATCTACTAATATTTTTTTAAAAAATTGTTTATTTAAATTTGAATATTTAACTTACTTAAATTTTTGTAGTTTCAAAGCCATACTCAGAAATCTTCTAATATTTTTTTTATAAACATTAGTAATAGCCATCAACTTACACCAACAGAGAACATGTAGAACAACTGTTGTTAAGAGGTTTTTTGTTGTTGTTGTTTTGTTTTGCTTTTTCCTGTGCAAAACCCAGGAATTTATATGCATGAGTTCCATTGATTTTTTAAATCTTAGTAGTTTAATGGTACTGTAATATTGGTTTTGCATTAAAAAAAATATATATATGCTGCTATCATTGGAAAGTGGTATACAAATTGTACTGCCCAGCAAATAAGAAAAAAATACAGTAGGATAAGAGGAAAAGCAAGAGCTAGTGTTCTCTTGAGGATTTGAGTTGATGGGTTTTGTTTGTTTGTTTTTAAATCACTAAAATGTTTTTTGAGGATTCATTGTTCCTAAGACTGAGAGGATAAACGTCAGGGTTCTTGGATAGCTGATCACAAACAGAGAAGCAGCTCATATCAACTGCATAAAAAGGCAGGTTTGCTTGATCAGTATGACCTGGAGCAGTGCCTCACAATTGTGACAGCCTGATAAGCAGCCGTTGAAGAAGCTAGAGGTCCAGCCTATATCCTGCTGAGATACAGGGACCTCACCTCTTCCCCACTGCTAATCAATCAAGCAGTCAATTTAGAGCCTTTTTTTTTTTTTTCCAACTCAGTTTTTCCCAGCCCTACCCTAATAATCCCTTGGGCTAGATTTGTTTCAGTCTGAGCTGGGCCTGAATTACTTTACACCTCAGTCTACCCTTTCCAGAGGATGGAAAGGACAATGGGCTTTCCACAACTGGTCAGTCAGCAGTACAGAGTACAACAATGGTTAACTAATGAAGAAGTTCTAAAGAAAGTGTGTGTGTGTGTGTGTGTGTTTGTTTATTTGTTTGTTTTTTTTTTTTCAATTATGTTGTCTCTGTTCCTCTGTCATTTTGAGGCATCAACATAGATAAAGAGCAGAGGAAAAAGTATTGCATTATTTTTTTTTGTCTGAAAAAATAAAAAGAGCTAATATCTCCGTTTTCTTCTTATATATCAAAAAGTAAATTAATACTTTTTCCTACTAATATTATTCCTTGGTAAATGAATATAGTTTCAGCAAAGGCAATATGATCTCTCTCCATTGCTTTTCCAGGGAAGAAAACAAGAAAAAGAAATCTGCAAAACATTATTGCAAGTAGGCTGATCTGTTTTTGAGGATTATTTACTGACATTATTTACTACAAATTATTTAATTTGATCAGGGAATTCATCTAAAAACTAAAACTACCAGAAAATTTTGTAGAAATGTATTTGTAGACAGAACTAATATTAGGGTCCATCAGTGCTGGTCAGTTTTTATGCACCGTCTTCTAAGAGGACAGGAACAGGCCATTCTAAAATGTCAGAAGTCAATCAGAAGGAGCAGAAGATTGGCTTGGCTGAGCAAGGATCTTCAAGAGCTTAAGCTGAAAAAGTGTATGGACACTGGAAGCAAGGTCAGGCAACACGGGAGGACTACAGGGATGCTGCTCACCTTTCTACAGAAAGAATCTGTGCAGCCAAAGCTTATTTAGAGTTGAAGCTGGCCAGCGCATGGAAGGCAATAAAAAAGTTTTTAAACAGTTTTTAACAGGAAAAGGAGGACCAGGGCAAACATCCATCCGACACTTGATGAGAATGGTCACCTAACAAACAGGAACATAGACATAGCAGAGACATTTAATTAATCTTTCACCTTTGTCTTCAAAACCAGCTCTGGGACCCCAGATGCCCTCAGTTGGAGGACTGTGTCTGTGGGAATGATAAATTCCCGGTTAACCCCAAACTTGTGTGGGATTTGTTGCTCCACATGGATGCATACAAGGCCATGGGACCTGATGAGATTCATCCTATAGCACTGAGAGAACCGTCTGATGTCATTGCAGGACCTCTCTCAATTATTTGTCTTGGGAAACCAGAGAGGTAGCAGTTGACTGGAAGTGTGCAAACGTGGTCACAATTTTCAGGAAAGGCAAGAAAGAAGATCCTGGAAATTACAGGCCTATAAGTCTCATTTCAGTGACTGGTAAAATTATGGAGAAGATTATCCTGGGAGCTATTGAAAAACACCTAAAGGACAACACAGTCATTGTTCAGAGCTGACAATGGTTCACTAGGTTCATGTCTAACAAACTTAATTTATTTTACGACAAGATCACCCAACTACTTGACTAAAGGAATCTATCAATGTAATCTTTCTGGATTTCAGAAAAGCATTTGTTACTATCTCTCTAAGTAGCAAACAATTGGCTGGCAGGTTAAAGGGACTGATGTAAATGAAGTTACATCAGTCTGGCAACCTGTCACTAGTGGGTTTCCCCAGGGCTCCATTTTAGGGCCAGTCCTCTTCAATGTTTACATAAATGATTTGAATGAAGGACTTGAGGGTTTTTTGAGCAAGTTTATGGATGATATCAAATTGGGTGGAGCAGTTGGCTCTGCCAAAGGTGGTGAGGACTTGCAGAGAGATGTGGACAAATTAGAGAGCTGGGCAATCACCAAAAATATGAAGTTTAATAAGAGCAAGTGCTGAATTCTGCATCTGTGGAGGGGCAACCCTGGTTATAAGTACAGACTGGGGGATAAGATGCTGGAAAGCAACCCTGCAGAAAGAGAACTTGGGGTTTTAATTAACAGCAAACTGAACATGAGACAGCAATGTTCCTTGGCAGCCAAGAGGATCAGCTATATCCTGGGATGCGTCAAGAACAGCATTGCTAGCTGGTCAAGAGAAATGATTGCCCCACTCTACTCTGCACTGGTGTGGCTTCACCTTGATTACTGTGTACAGTTTTGGGTAACACAGTATAAGAAAGATTGTTGAAAACTGTTAGAGTGTCCAAAGGAGGGCAACAAAGATGGTAAAAAGTCTAGAGGGGAAGATATATGAGGAGTGGCTGAAGTCCCTTGGATTGTTTAACCTGGAGAAGAGGAGACTGAAGGGGAGACCTCATTAAGATCTACTACTTCTCAAGAGGGGGAGCAGAGAGTCAGGCACTGATCTCTTCTCTCTGGTAACCAGAGACAGGACACAAGGGAATGGCTTGAGACTGTGACAGGAGAGATTCAGGCTAGATATCTGAAAAAGGTTTTTCACCAAGAGGGTGGTCGGGCACTGAACAGGCTCCCCAGGGAAGTGGTCACAACACTGAGCCCAGTGAAATTCAAGAAGCATTTGGACTATGCTCTTAGACACATTAACTTTTTTTTTTTTTTTTTTTTTTTTTTTTTTTGGTGGTCTTTTGGGGAGACAGAAGTTGGACTCAATGATCCTTTTGGGTCCCTTCCAACTCAAATATTCTATGACTTTATGAACATCACAAGGTCCATTCTAAAGTTAACCAGCAGCAAGGTATAAAATGCACTGTAGTATTATTACTATTACTAGGGACATGGCTTTAAAAATCATTCAGGTGTACCTAGATTTAAATGAACTGAGAAAAAATGTTTCTGGTATTGGTTTAACTCCCATAAAGGGAGAAAAGGGAAAACTTCCTTAGCTGCTGAGATAATATCCAACCAATAAACATGCGGTTACTGGGCAACGCTCCATTTAGAACAATACTAAGTCCAGGACATAGCCAAAAATAGATCTATTAAACAAAGGTAATGTAATTTCTCATTTAAATTTTACAAGTAGTTGTTAGATTAAAGGGTATTCAATTTATAGTTTTACCATGGGGAAGAAGAAAAAAATACGGATAGTACTGGATAGTCTTAGCAAATGACAGAATATTACAATGATAATGATAGATGGATAGGTGAACAGATGCATATATGAAGAAAGACTATATTTACTCACACACACATACTGTCTCTACACACACAATCTCTCTCTACACACACAAACACAATGTAAATATACAAATATATATTTTCTTATGTAAACACCAGGTATGTACAATAAATCTAGGAAATGAAGCTTATTTAATGATAACTTCTTGCTCCGTATGTGCACATGTACATGCATGTTTACATATGCTTAAAAATAATACTTTTTTTTTTCCAAAGTAAACATAACTTTATACTAGCTAAACTAAATTTTACCTCATAAAATAAATAAATTTACCTCATAAAATATGACAATTATAGAAATTTAGAACATGAACAAATACATAGGATCCCCATTGATTCAAGGAATGTTTTGAGCATTAGTCTTATGAAACACATGACTAGTGTCATACAAGACACTTCAAACTGATCCCTATGAATGCTGTCTAAATTTCTCTGTGTAAAGATGTAACTATATCACTTATTCTAAGTCCCATTTATGTATTCACATTGTTTTTGTATTTTGCTTTCTTCCTTTAAGTTTAAGAGTTGGTGCATTAGAGATATGAAAATATGGCTTGACGGAAATTCATAATGTATTCTCTAGTTAAGAAGAAAATTGTTTTCCTATCTGATTTTTACACTTAATTCTGTACATAGCAATTGGTCCAATAAGGCACATTCTAAGGAAATACGGGGTTACAACATTGGTGGAGGAGGAAATGGCATCATTTACCTGGACTCATGCAAAGAATTTGACAGTATCGCCCACAATATCCTCCTCTTTATCTTGGAAAGATATAGACTTAATGTATGGACCATTCAGTAAGGAATTGGCTGGATGGTTGCACTCAGAAAATTAAGGTCAATGGCTCGATATCCAGGTGGAGACCAGTGAAAAATAGTGTTCCTCAGAGGGTTGGTATTGGACCGGCACTGTTTAACGTCTTTGTCAGTGACATGGACCAGGGGATTGAGTGAATCCTCAGCAAGTTTAAGGATGATACCAAGCTGTGTGGTGTGGTCAACATGCTGAAGGGAACGGGTGCCATTCAAAGGGAACTTGACAGGCTTGAGAGGTGGGCCTGTGCAAACTTCATGAAGTTCAGCAAGGGCAAGTGCAGGGTCTTGCACCTGAGTCATGGCAATCCCAGGCACAAACTGTTCAGAGAAAGGACTGAGAACAACCCTGAGGAGAAGGACATTGGGATGTTGGTTGATGAGAAACTCAACATGAGATGTCAATGTGCACTTGCAATCCAGAAAGCCAACTATGTCCTGTGCTGCATCCAAAGAAGCATGACCAGCAGGTAGTCTGAGGGAGATGATTCTACCCACTTTACTCCACTCGAGTGAGACTCCACCTGGAGTACTGTGGGGGACCCCCAACATAAGAAGGACATGACCCTGTTGGACAAGTCACTACTCATGGGGTGGGGGGGAATTAAATGATCTTTAAAGTGCCTTTTAATTCAAATAATTCTATGACTCTGTGAAATAGCACTAACGCATTAAGAAACCTGGTTTACTGCTGGAACTTGGTACATCAGCTTGATGGCTGTCTTCGATGATCTTGGAGGTCTTTTCCAATGTAAGTAATTATACAGCTCTATGAAATCCACTACTAATCATCCAGATTATATTCTTGCTGATCTCTACAGCATTTAACATCATATTCAGCAAGCTTTCCTCCTGATCTAAGGAAAAGATTCTCAGTTGATATGCACCACTGAAAATTCATTCACCCCATTCATTCTCAGGACAGATTTCTGGCCCAGCTCAATATCCAAGTAACTTTGGCCACAAAAGATAACTTGGGACATTAAGCCTGAACATTAGTAAATAACTTCTTTACTAGGAGAATCACGTAGAACTAGACCAGGTGCAGAAGTTAAGAATGTCCATTCTTGGAAATTTAAGACTCTGAATGGTGCAGCCACAGCTGAGCTGATCTACTGTAGTAAAATAGCGTTTTGACCAGATGACTTCCAGAGCACCCTTCCAAACATGGTTTCTGTGGTTCTCTGAAAACATGGAGTGACAATATTCTTGATCAATTCAGAAAGACAAGAAATCACATGAATAAACTTGACAGAAAATAGACTTCATCCAGTGGATATAATTTCTCTAGGAAATTAAAAGATATTATTAATGATTTTTCAACAGCTGAAAAGCTGTCATTTGCATTTAATTCATTGTACAATAAGAACAATTACAAGACTGCCGTTCTGCACTACTGAGAAAAATTCTAACATAGGAGATGGGGAAGAGGAAGAGAATGCAACTGGCAGAGTGTGAACAACTTTAATGGCAGTGGCCATTTAGGCCATCTTAGTTACCAGTGTTTATACTCCTGAGAGTAGCGTTACTTTCGAAGAGGAAGCCTATAAATAATGTTATAGGCTCCTGTTAATAATGAGTAAATTGATTTCTTTTTATTATTATTCTTGTATGGTAACTTAATGCTAGACATTACAATAGTGCTACAAAATTAATTCAAAAAAAAGTATATGTTGAGGGATTTTTGAAACAGCAAAGATCCCATGGCTTGCTGCAGCTGAGCAAACCAAGCTACCAGGACAAGTATGAGAAGTTCCCATGACAGTGTTCCCACATCGCCCAATTGAGGAATTTAGAAAAATATTGTTGCCAGCAGCTGGCTTCAAGGACAAGGTCTACGTGACTGCTAATCACAAGGGTGTTGTTTTCTTGCAGGTGGGGTTGTTTTCATGCAGTTGTTTGTCTGAGTGCTTTTGACCAATAATCTTGTGTGAGACACTATCCGCCCCTGTTAAGTTCACTTTAAAAGTCAGGCTATTCGGGTAATAAAGGGAGAGCGTGATCTGACCATACTAATGTCTGTCGTGTTTTCGGTCGTTCTTCCTGCAACAAGTATGTATTGTGTAACTTTTTAATTGCTTCTTTTACAATTCTAGGTCTTGGAATAGATGTGTTGTTAACTTCAACCTACATAAATAACTGTAGGTCACTTTTCTGTCACATGAAAATTACAAAAAAAAAAAAAAAATCTTGTCAGCAAATAATATTGTAAACCAAAATATGAAGTTAGAACATGAAGATTGTTCTTCTAGATTGAAAATATCCATCTAGGAAATTCATTAGACCACATCAGACCACTGTGTTACTTTTGATCTTTTTTCCAAAATGAATGCTGTTTTGCATTATTGGCATTGATGTGTTTACTTCTGACATTATACTGTCTGCCAAAGGTGTAACATTAAAAAGACACATTTTAAGATGTTATTACTACTTGGGTGAAGTAGATTAATAATCAACTGAAAATTTCAAAAGCCAAGATATTTAATGTTTGTGAATCAGCATGTTGCCTCAGTACCTATCTATTACTTAGATTTTTCTTTAAGCCAACCAGTTATCTGAAGTTTGAATACGAAGTAAACCTGCAGAGACAATTTTGATTTTCATTCCAAAACATTTCAACCAGAAACAAAGTTACATATCTGATTTGTCTTATTTTTGTCCCATCTGACCCCTTGGGGTTTCTTAGGTAAGGGGACTGTAAAAGAAAGTATTTGTCCTAGCCATCTGGAGTCAAGAGAGTGCAGCTATGCACATTAAATGACAAAAAACTCCATTCTACATGAACTCTTCAGTTATAATAGAGATAACAGTGTTTTCTATTATGCTAAAATTTGTGAATCTTTCTACAGACATAGGCTACCTGCTACCTGAAACAGAATCAGAAGACAGGTAAAACAGATTACAGGAGATATTTGCTGCAAAACTCAGTGTAGCTGAGCAAATATCCAGCATTTTTCTAAGATTCCCACAAAATATAAAAGGAAGAATTTAAACCTTGAACAGTTTTTTTTTTTTTTTCCTTAATTCTGCAAGAATTTACCTTGATTTATACTATATTTAAATTTTAAAAAGTGAAAAAAAAAAAAAAGATTTTTCCTTAATGAGATACTTCTCTCAAGTGGGGCAAGAAAAGATATATTGCACAACACGTACATCATCACAAATCAAAGATTCAGGGGACTGAAAGAACTGGCACAGGAACATTATAGATAAAGAACATTTAAGAGAAAATAACCAAGAGTATACATCTCCGTGAACTGAAATCTTAAAGGATGGGTGATATTTGGGTGATAAAAACATTAAGAATATAGCTTAGATGTATTTTGAAATTTGTTTCACTTCTCCTATATTTTAATACCAAAAAAAATGGTCTTTCATCTTGGTTATATCCTCAGCATCATTCTTTAATAATACATGTAGAATGAATGACAAAAATTGTTATTTTTAACAATTGGGATATGGTAAAACACCTTAGTAAAGTACAGACACTGGAGAAACTGAACCAAATATAACAGATAACAATTTTATTACATTTTCTGTATAATGTAAGATGTAAAGGCAGTAATATACTTTTTGCTGTTATTGTTGGCAATCTGGGTTCTGATGTCTGCAGTTGTCTGAAATGCTTTTGAAGACAGAAAGAGATTAGACTTTGGAGGACTACTAAGAGCAATTAACCTAGTCAAGGCATTCCCTAGGCATCTTCTCAATGATCTGATAGATCATTTATTACAAATAACATCTGAATTGGGGTAGCACTTCAGCACCTTACTCCAACCAACCCCTATTTTGCTAGGAATGTCACCACACCACAGAGACCTGACCCTGTTTGCTTACAATTTAAATATAACACAACACACAGATACAGATAGTTGAGGGATTGCCATATCACTAAGACAACATTAGCCAGCATAACAACACACACAGTAACATTTATAGAATAATTATTATTCAGTGTAATTTAGCATCTTGAAGTGGTCCTAAGGGCTTTCTGCCACATATTTTCCTTCAAATGGAGCTCTGTGTTAATACTGCAATTCAACAGCATTTATGAATTTCATTTTGCCCTTAAAAACAAATTGAATGTTATCATTTTGCAACCTTATCCACTTATATTTTCCAGTATGAAGTGAAGCCAAAATAGGTTCAAGGGATGAGGAAATTCAGCTCATAAAGTGGTAATAATTTTGCCTATACAAATGTTAACTAACTTGAGTCTAAAATGCCAAGAGAAATATGAGTGTCAAGTTTGTTGTGAATCTGGAAGTACTGATGATCTGATAAATCCTGCACAGGAAAATAAATATTTACTAAACAGAAAACAAAACCAGGATTTTACAAGTTATAAAAATTAACTATATATTTTCTGACTTCGGACCATATACGTGAAATAAAGAAAATCTCAGAATATTCTGAAAGCAGACTTCATCTCTGTGTTGCTGAAAAAGCTATTTGCCAGAATCGCTGAAGTAACTACACACATCAGAGAAACAGTTCTTAATCCTGAAGCTCAAAATTTCAGAGCAGAACTCTCAGTGAAACCTCTCAGCCAAAAACAAACAAACAAACAAAAAAGTACATGTAGGTGTACCATCTCCCATTTGTTTGGTATTGCTTGACTGCCTTTTACTTGATTTTACTTTTCCAGTTGATATTTGCTGTGATTAGAATGGTAGCATGATCCAATGGAGTCCAAGGCACTTCAGCAATTAGTTACTTCTACTCTTAGAGTATGAGTTGTGTGTGAGTTGTAAGACACTAACATTATGGACTGAAAGCCAACAACAAAAATGCTTAAGTCTTTATATAGACTCAGCCCTGGAGGTAGCAGACAAAGAGTCAAAAAACCTTCAGAACAAATTCAGCATCAACTTCACACTCTGCACTTCTGAAATTGCTGCCTTTCCAGTGGCTTTAATGAAAGCAGTATAAAGAGACCATTATAAAGGTAAAGATTCCTAAGGGACTTTACACAAGTTTTTTTTTTTTTTTTTCCCAATAAAGTGGTAAAAGGAATGGAGGAAGGAAGGGAGAGAATAATGCATAAAAAATATCAAGAAGGTCTCTTTAGTACTGAAAAAAGAAAAATAGCATCAGACAAAACAAATTAGATTTGCAACATAGCCCAGTGAAACATTCATTCACAGTTGCTATAGAGTGAGAGGATATAAGATCCATTTTCTATTCCAGGTTAACAGAGTAATAATGAGAAAGATCTGACTACTATCATGTAAAATAAATAAATAAAAGTTTATGACAACCAGTTATATTAATAGCATCCTTATTACGTGTTTTAACTTTCATTAAAAGCTGTTTTTTCAAGCAGAGCTCCTGAAAGGAAATTCTAAACCAAAAAAGTAATTGTTATTCTCATTCAAAAGAGACAAAAGATATTCTTTAAAGTGATGAAAACACACAACAATGACAGAAAAAATTTATCTTGCCCTTTCACAGAATCATCTAGGTTGGAAGCTTATTCCAATGCTTAACAAAGAAGTTTTTCCTAATATCCAACCTACATGTAAACCTCCACTGCTGCAACTTTAGCCTGTTCCCCCTTGTCCTGTCACTAGGCATGTGGGAGTCTAGACCATCCCCCACCTCACTACAGCCTCCTTTAATGTACTTATAAAGAGCGATAAGGTCGCCCCTGAGCCTTCTTTTCTCCAGGCTGAACAAACCCAGCTCCCTCAGCTGCTCCTCGTAAGACCTGTTCTCCAGACCCCTAACCAGCTTTGTTGCCCTTCTCTGGACTCACTTGAGCACCTTCATGTCCTTCCTGTAGTGAGGGGCCAAAAACAGTACTCAAGGTGTGGCCTCACCAGAGTTGAGTACAGGGGGAAACGATCACTTCCCTAGACCTGCTGGCCACGCTGCTTCTTATACAAGCCAGGATGCTGTTGGCCTTCTTGGCCACCTGAGCACACCCATGGCTCATATTCAGCTGACTATCAACCAATATTCCCAGGTCTTTCTCTGCCAGGCAGCTTTCTAACCACTCATCTCCCAGCTTGGAATTGTTGTGCCCCAGGTGCAGGACCCAGCATTTGGACTGGTTGAACTTCATACAGTTGACCTCAGCGCATCAGTCCAGCCTATCCAGATCCTCCCGCAGAGCCTTCCTACCCCCAAGCAGATCAATACAAGCACTTGGTGTTGTCTGCAAACTTACTGAGGGTACGCTCGATCCCCTCATCCAGATCATCGATAAAAATATTAAAGAGGACTGGCCCCAGTACTGAGCCCTTGGGGACTCCACTAGTGACCAGCCTCCAACCGGATTTAACTCCATTCACCATGACTCTTTGGGCCCAGCTACCCAGCCAGTTTCTAACCCAACAGAGCATATGCCAGTCCAAGCCAAGAGCAGCCAGTTTCTTGAGGAGAATGCTGTGGGAAACAGTGTCAAAAGCCTTTTTTTTTTTTTTTTCCATTTCATTATGATTCCCTTTTAAGATGACACATGTATGAAAAAATGTAAAGTCTCCCACAACATACTGAAATGACCTTCATACTCTTCATGACAGTATGAGGAAAGGTTTATGACTGAATACATCACTGGACATCAAGACAAATTGCTAGCAGATGTGTTATAATTTCTAGGTGGAAAAATATGTATTGATTACCACTTTGTCATGTCAGTTAAGCATGTAGAAGTGGTTCTGTATCACACCTTCATGTTTAAAACCAAAACGGTTTAGTGATTTAACAACTAGTGACAATATGGTTGCCTTAAATTTCCAGCTGAGTAGGCGGATACATCACTGTTAAAATGTTATCCTTCTTAGCATGGGGAATAGAGAACTAATAGCCAACAACTTATACTTGACAAAGTAGAATTAACCATCTGCTTCTGCCAGACAAAATACATAGATAGTAAATTCATTTTCCATTTGTCAATCTGATACTTTTCACATATACTAAAAAAAAAAAAATAAAAAAAAAATCGAAATAAATAAAACCCTAAATGAATAAAATAATAGTTATATAAATGAATAAAATAATAGTTATAGTAATAGTTATTCACAGAATTCATCTTGACAAATTTCCTTGCATTTGTTTTTTAAATTAAATACAAATGTGTACTCAAATTCATTACCATTATCTGCACAGGTTAACAATTGCTCAAACATATATATATATATTTTTTCACTTAATGATTAGTCTTATTGCATCTTGAAACATGTGTTTTCATACTGTACATTTTATGTACAACCTTTGGCAATACTTACTTAATCCTAGAAAGATAAGCCTCATGTTATATACACATTCATTTATAGAACAATGTAAATGTACACAACACAACTCTGAGCAAGAGGTCTCAAGAAGAGGTTCCTTTCTTAAGGAGTTTTAAATCTGAATGATGAAGATATAACAAAAACTGAAGACAGACTAAAATAAAATAAAATTAAAAAAAATAATAATCTTTACACAGACTGGATAGTATATTGGAATGTCTTGTTCAATAGGGAAGACTTCAGTATTTTATTCAAAATCAGGCTGGAGTCAAGTATGCCAGCATATTTAACACCACCTTCTCAAGAAAAATTACTACTTATACTCAGTGAAGAAAAAGAATAGGAGGTGCAGGAGCAAGTACAAATATAGAACAAGGAAATTAGAGTATGTATCAAAGTGGAGATAGAGTTTGGTGCATAGTTACATAGACATGGATTGAGAAGCAGAAACTTGGACTACACAGTGAATAGGCATAGCAGAAATGTATAGGAGGAGGGAAAACTGAAGGAAGTTAAGACTATAGGCTAATCTTTATTTGGGTGAAAGAAGACTAAACCAGAACATAGTGGGAAAGAAAGGGATGTCCACAAAGGAGAGAGAAATAGGACATCAATTTGTGAATAAATTTCAGAGCTTCTTTTCCTATGTAAAAAAATAGTCAGCTTAATATTAGCAATTTCTTCCCCAGTAAATGAGGAAAAATTCTTCTGAGAGAATAATCATTGTTAGTTAAGCACTATAACATACAATTTTTGAAGCATAAAAATTTCAGCTCATTATTGTTATGTGTGTTTTTCCACAATTTGAAAATGGAAAAATGAAATACTAAGAAGCTGACTGGCTGTGAATTATAATACCAATTAGACAAAGAAGACATCTAAACTCCAGCTCTATAAATGTGACTGCAGGAGAAAATGAATTCTCTGCTAATGATAGCTGAAATTAAAGAAATTCAAAGAAATACCAGGCTGACCAAACTACTACTTACTGTACTCTATATTGAATAAAGGGAATATGCTTTCAGGTTCTTCAGACCATGAAAGAAATTTAAGTGGAAAACAAAAACTGGGAAAAATTAGCAAACTAAGTCATTAAAAATGAATGATCAATCTGACTCCAATCTGCCTACATTACATGGATTGAAATAAAAAGTGAAGATCTGATGACCATTTTTCTCTGGTTCCAAATAAGTCCAAATATATATGTCTGACAAATATATGTCTGACCCATATATTGGGTCAGACAAAAAAAAATGCATAATTTTTATAAATAGTTACTGATGCACATTTAGCACTTTGTGGGCCCTATGAAATGCATTCATACTCATTCAAGTGTTTTAATTTCCCTAATATCTGCTGTAGCAGTAGTCACACAGTAACATTTTGAACCTAACCTACCTACATAGCCCCAGGAAAAGCCCTGATTATTTGGTCTGAACAGTATATGTCAGAAGTCCATGAAGGTTTACACAATATTTTTTCAGGACTCTTTAAAAAGCCCCACTCCTCTCCTCCTACCCCCTCCCATCCCCCCCTCCCCCCCCCCCCAAAAAAAAAAAAAAAAAAAAAGTATAAATATACAAATACACTAAAGTATGAAGAGTAAAGAAAAGCTAACTCATTACAGCAGAGTAAAACAAAGGTTGTGATATAAATACTTTGGGGCAGAGCTAATCAATAGAAAAATATTGCTGCACTTAACATCAGAGTTACACTTGTTTGTTTACAAAGATACCACTTGTCAATTATGTCAAGAACACCTAAATATTTTTACATTATACTGTGTAATCTTGCCTCATTTTGATCCCACACACTACATTCAGAATTTCCCAGGAAATTAGGATACATAATCTTAAAGCAAAAAACAACTCTGAGGACTTGCAATTCTTCTGGAAACTCTCCTTGCATGCCCATTGTTTTGTGTAAGTTTATAGTCATACCTGAAGATGTAAACACTAGAAAACAGAGAAGATCCATTTGTGATTTTCACCCCTTTTCAGAAAAACTGTTTGTAAATTCTATATATAAGAAACTTAATTTCTAGATAGATACTGTAACATTTGGAAGTCTTGATAGTGGGCAGTTTACACTTTTGACAGCTTTTATTTTTGCCCTTCTCTAAATCTGTCACTTTCCAACAAAAGTAAGGAATATTCCTCTACTATTAGACCACCTTCACTATGTTTCTAGCATGAAGAGTACTGTATCTTAACATATTCTAGCAGAGGAAATTTCTATACAAAATCACATTTTCCTTCCAATCTATCCAGAAAGAGATACGGAAACCAATACCTCTTCCCCTTTTTTGCTGGAGTAGAAAATACCATTTCATTGATACCAATATAGAGTCTTATATCAATCCCTGTAGCTGTGCAAAGGGTTCTTTAATGGCCAGACATGGTGGACAAACTGAAAAAGATTCTTCTTGGTGACCTTATCACAAGCTCTCCTATAAAGAAAAACATGGTTCTTCTTTATATAGGAAAGAACCCAAGGGGTTCTTCATGTTTAATGGCAAAGCCATTAAACAGTTCAAGTGGTGCTGTAAGGCGTGGCTGTTTCTCTCCCACCCTGATATACTAGACTGCTGTGCTGCCAGCTAAAGTGGGGAATTGGACAGGCTTAAAAGCAAGGCAGGAAAAAAAATAAAATAAAAATGTGGGAGTGGGTGGGAGGGGTCTTTTCATTTTGTGTGCTTCAGTTATCCAGTATAGTAGAAATGAAATATTGAAGCATTAGAGAAAGAACAGGCAATGTCACAAGGTGTGGCAATATTTAAAGCCCTCACCTCTAAGACTGAACACATCTTTCTAAATTAAATCTCATTCAAACTCTTCATTAGACTGCTGTATCACAATAATATAAAGCCATTTTTTCCATAACATTAGTCATTCCTAATGAACTCCTCCTGTGGAAGTTATCTTTGAGGTGAGAACAGCATATATATATATATATATGTATATGTATACAGATAATAAATATAGAAGACTTTTTCACTCCCTGAACTGTTTTGATAAGATAATAATATTCTCAAAAAAATGTTTTCTCTGTTCATATAATCTTTGATTTTTTGAAATAGTTATTACTCTTTTAAATACTTTTAGTTCTACAGTGCTGTTTCATCAGTTGTACTTCTGAGATATCCCTACTTTTCCAATTAGCTTCCCTTTTACTTTATTTTCTTATTTTTAGCATTTACAGTGGAGTATAAAATGCAATATGAGCACTGGTTAAAACAGTTTCCACAAAGAGGAATTAAAATTAAATAGAAACACATTTATATATCATATTAAACTTAGAATTCATCACTTATTGAGAAATGCTTTGTCACAAGACTAACAATAAGATGGTAATGTTATTCATGTGATCAATAGATGCCGTGGTTTTGGCTAGGATAGAGTTACTTTTCCTCCTAGTAGTTTCTATGGTGCTGTGTTTGGGATTTAGGATGAGAATAATGTTGATATCATACTGCTGTTTTAATTGTTGCAGAGCACTGCTTGCACTTAGCCAAGGACTTTTCAGCTTCTCACATTGTCCTGCCAGTGAGGAGGCTAGGGGTCCAGCCAAAGCTGGGAGGGGACAGAACCGGGACAACTGACCCAAACTGACCAAAGGGGTCATATGCCATACCATATGGCATTATGCTGAACAATTAATATGGGGTGGCTAACCAGGGTTGGGGGACCAGCTGCTCAAGGATAGGCTGGGCATCGGTCAGCGGATGGTGAGCCATTACAAGTGCATCACTTGTTTTGTACACATTATTACCAGTAGTACTATTATCGTTATTATTATTTTCCTTAATTTTCTGACCTAATAAACCGGCTTTATCTCAACCTACAGGTTTTTATTTTTTCTGATTCTCTCCCCCATCACAGAGAGTGATGGTTGAGGGCAAATGAATGACTGTGTGGTGCCTAACTGCCAGCCAGGTTAAACTACAACAATGGAACAAATAGGACCCATAAAAACAGTTATGTTAGATACTCACCAAAAGACATTAAACAGTTACACGGTGAAAGCTATGGAGATATAAACAGTATATATTAAAACACTCCCTTGTAACTGTCCAACTTGCTTTGTAGTGAAGTAAAAATTAAATGTGGGTTAATTTGGCTTGCAAGGGAAGTAGACAACATCCTTTTTTTTTCTTTTTAATAATATTTTTTTAATATTCCACTCATATCATTACTAAGCAAATGATAGCTATAGAACACAGATATCTGAGATGTAAAATATGTCAGCAAAGTTTCAAATTGACATATATTTAAGTGTTACTTTATTATTTTAGAAAGTCAAAGGGGTGGGATTCATGTTTTTTTTTTTGCCTTTCTATTTGATAATCCACATTCTAAACAGTTAATCTCATTTTGTGATTCCATATACTCCTGGCAATACTACAATCATGATATCTCCAAGGACAAACACTCACCTTGCTCAAGTCATAACATCTACCAGAAAATAGCTAAAGAAGAACAGGAAAATTGGAACCTGGAACGTGATTCTACAGACAGCCTAATGTTTAGGAATACATTGAAGAAAGGCAATCAGAATCTAACCCCACTGTGAGCTTGCTTTGCCCTTCAGATACAAGCTACTTTATTCCTGAGCTGCCATATAAGGAGATCAAAATCTCTCTTCTCAGGTAGAAGCAGAGATATGGTTGAACTAACGGATCTTTCCATGTCCTAATCCTCACAAGTAGTAAAGTTGTAAATGAAACCTTCACTCTCCCAGTTGAAATGTAGACTCAATATGGATTTTCTGTTCTAGAGGAAGCTTATCCTGAAAACCACAAAAACAAACCAGTCCATACCAACAAGACCCAAGGCTTGTTCACTTTCTGGTGCTTTCACAAAAACAGTTTATGCTTATATGACACAGAGTGTACATGATTTAACACCTGCCTTCAGAAGTTGCAGCTGTTAGATTGATGTTCTAGGATCAAACTTCAATGAAGAATGTTATAGCAAGTGAACTGAAATTGATGAAATCTTGTAAGTGTAAAAGCTTTTGCTTAATTGGGACCATATTGTTTTGCAATTTGTGGAATCAAGGTCCAGTTGATTTACAGTGAAACCATTTTCTTACATATTATTTATTTCAGCATACATTCATTATACCAAAAGACTTTGGGACCAAAAAGAAAACTTGTATTTATTACCTAGTTGACAATTTATTTTTCAGTTGTTTGCACAAGTTATCAATAAAGGACTATTTTGCTTGCATGTCAAATCAGACAGCAAATGGTCTACTTTATGCTTAAGCAATCTTCTGAAGATTTGATATTGCTCCTCATGCAAGGCATCAGATCTCACTTAACTATCCTCTGCAGATGTAATTAAGTACTTCCAAATGTTTTGCTTAATTGCATTCCTTAATGTTCTGAATGATGTTTTGCTCTTTTCCTTCAGTTACGAATTGCATTTATAGCTTCCAGTAATCCCATTTATCATTGCAATTTGCTTAGCTTGAAATGTGCTACATTAATTAGTTCTTTTCAAGTCCTTTAAAAGAAATGTCTAGAGATCATTAATTCTATATGGGCAATTTATTATTGCTTAAGAGAATTACATATTGCGGTCTGTTGCTCATTTTTATAAACTTCTTTTAGTATTTCCCTGTGTAAAAATTATCTTAGATGATCACCTTTTATAAACCCTCCCTAGTGAGTGTCATTGTAATTTTTGATAGCTATAAAGGGTTCTCAAGCATTCAACAGCATATTCCAAACAAACAGCATTAGGAGTTATTTATTTATTTATTTATTGTCAAACTGTTATTCCAAAATTAGTTTGCAAAGCTGCATATGTTAACAGAATGAGCAATTTCCACAATTTATTAGGATGTACCATGATAATGATGAAAGTGCACTATACAAAGACATACACAGAGACCAATAGTGGAACTGGTTTTTATACAGTTATTAATCTGGAGAAGAAAAGATTGGTTATTTTCTTCCTTGAAATAAAATGAGAACACAAATGCCATCCTCTTTACTCCTTTGGTTTCAGTGCTCTATCATGGCTTCATACTTTACTGCTGCAGAAGCTTTTTCACATACCTTCTTTCAAACACATCTGTTGCCACACTGAGCTCAGTGTCTTTAAGCACAAGAGTAAGACTTTGCAAGATCAAAGTGTTATTCATTAGAAGACATGTTGACTCCAGTCCAGGGTATTTTTTGAAGTCGTCTGTTCACCTACAGAAGAGAAGATAAGGAGAACTGAGTGTGCTAAAGGGCCTAGGGAAAAAAAAATATATATATATATATATATATAAATACATTATTCACATAGCTATAACTCAAAGGAAATGTAGTAATTTGTGAACTAATATATATATATATATATATAAGTTGAAAATAGAGGTGATAATTAAATATTATTAGTGTTACATGCCTGAGGAAAATTAACAAAGGCATAGCTTTCACATTATATGATAAACATGAGATGGGGGCAAGAATTTTAATTGTTTGGGAAATCAGCCCAGCATGTACCTCTTGTAATACAAATGAAACCTACCTATTGTGACACATATTTACATATATTACATATATATATTATACAAATATATTACATACATAAATATATTACATATTACAACATACATTTATAACATACATAACATACATTTTTAGACCCTCTGATCACACTTTTCTACTATGAAATGACTAATTTCTTTCCCACTATTCTACTTAAAATGAAACTTTTTCTTTTTTCTGTTTTTTTTTTGTTTGTTTGTTTGTTTGTTTTGTTTTAATTTGAGAGGAAATAATAAGGATATAAGTGTAAACCTAAGGTATAGGTTTGTTCTTTTACTTATCTTGGTTAATGTCATAACAACAAAAAAAAAAAGTTGCAGTTTTTGTTACTGTATGAATTTCTCTAATTAAGGTGAAGCTGTAAAGGAGAAGCCATTTAAAAAGAAAATTTCATGTTCTTTGCTACCAACATTTTTGGAAAATTATTAGAAACAAAATAACAATACAGTAAGTAAGTTAATTCTAGATAACCAGTAGAAAAAATAATTTTGAATGAACCAGTGTGGGTTGTGGGGGAGTGTCCTTTGGAAGGAACATTATGATTTGCTTTATGTACTTTGTTATTCACAGACTATATGTAGGGTGGGAAATACTTTATTCTTGTTTTGCAAATGGAATTCTACCCCCTAAAAATAAAAGCAAACAAACAAACAAACAAAGGAACATTTAAAACATAAAAAACTTTCTTATTTATTGTGGAAAGAGGAACGATATATGTTGATGAAACATTCATATTAAAAATAGATTTGTAATTTTCTTTTTGTAAAAAAAAAAAAGATTATAAGTATTGTAATTATTATTAAATATTTATAAGTATTGTATTTATAAGTATTATATTTATAAGTATCACATAATTTCATGTAAATTAATTTTGGGGATACCATTAGGATCACTGAGGTTAAGCTAAAGGCACCATCTGACTGTGTCAAGGCTAGCTAGAGCATCTATGCCTCTCCAGGGAACACTGTGGGATCCAGAGCATATCTGAAATGCTTGTATAATGTGTTCACATGTAGTATGAGGAAAAAGCAGGATAAACTGGTAAATTTGGTCCTTTCCCGGAGTTATGAAACCATTGGTTTTAATGAGACCTGATATGAGTCCCATGACTGGAGTGCTGGAATGGGGGGCTAGTGGTTTTTCAGAAGGGATAGGCAGGACAGCTGAGGTGGAGATTTACATAGTAACATTTAAAAAAACATTTAAAGGAGAGATTAGACTGTACAGCCCTTGCCATTAGGGTTGATGTGATAGAGATCCTATGAGTGAAGATTAAGGAGATTAAGATGTTGTCTCAGGTGTTTAATATCAGCCCCACACAGGACAATAGCATGGATAAACTATGCTATAAACAATTATGGGAAATCTCTGGTTCAATTGCCCTTGTTCTTATGGGATATTTCAACTTCCCAGACATAGACTGGGAATATCAGTCTATGGTGTAAGGGCAACAAAAGTTAGCAGAGTTGCCACCCTGGACTATAAGAGAGAAAAAAAAAAAAAAAAAAAGTGTTCCTCAGAGAACTATTTATCAGAGTCCACTGGGAATCGGTTCTAGAGGGTTTAGAGGTCCATGGGAGTTGCTCACTTTTCAAGAACCACCTTTTAAAAGCCAGGTCTTTTAAAAGATTAGAGAGAGGCATTCTGATCTCGGTGGTATTATATGGGAAACGTTATCATATCACGACAAAATTTAGTATCTAATATAAAGATGACAGATTTGGGGATATGATGGAATTTCTCGTTTTCATTTTAGCTGCTTTGAACTACTTTTTGAGACACCAATTATTAAAATAATAATATGAATAACAAATGTTGCTGTGATATACACATGACTATTGAAATAACAGTCCAAATTCTGGATTAGAAAGAAAACAGTTTCCTTAAACTTGTTCATATCTCACCATCTTTATAAAGAAGAACGTTCCCCCCCCCCCCCCCCCCCCCCAAGATTTTGCTAGAAGATTTTAGAAAACAAACAAACAAACAAAAAACTACCACAGAACAGAGGATTAAGGAGTGGATCAAATATCAGAGCACAATGAAATAATATTTCAGCATAGTCTCTAGCCCCCCTCCCCAGGTCACAAAAGTGAATGGTTCCCCATTACTCATAAAAGTAGAAAGTTGATTAGATTATGACAGATTTATTTATTTATTACCTTGCTTTTCCTTTGCAGATTATTATTTTCTGTAACACACTGCTCTTATAGGTACCTCTAGATTTTTCCTGTGAGATAGAGAACAGAAGCAGGCTAGGCTACAACAGAACTACAGGACACGCCAATTACTACTCTCTGTACACAGTGTCTGGTAATAACAGAATATTATTATGCTCTTCTTTGTATCTATTTTAAGAAAGGAAAAGATCATCATCTCTTCAGAGGGCTTCCAGGCAGGTGGGTTATTTATTCATTTATTTCAGAGTGAAAATAAGAAGTATGTGACCTATTGGGTTTCCTTCTAAACTAAACTTCTATGATTATGTCCAGAAACATGTCAACCCTTTGAAAACTCAGACTAAAATATAGTGGAATACTCCACTCAGATAGGAATATTCTTTCATCACTTGGACAATATTTGGATAAAGTTTGAGATTATAGCTATCATTGAATATTAACATATTAAGCACTTGTTTGCCTTCAGATATTTTGCCATTATGCTTTCCAACATGAGAAAGAGTTTTACTTCTTTCTGTCTCAGCAGTATGTCACTATCATATGAAATTTCTCATAGACATAATTAACAGAAACTAAAGGAAATAAAATTCCTGAAGTATTTTGCTGTAATCTATATTTGCCATTGCAGTGCTTAGATGTTTTAAGAGTAACACAGGAAATTTAGGTAATGTAAATCCTCCCAGTCAAGAAAATTTACTGATCACTAGTGACTCGGTATATGCATTTTATCTGAGTTATTAAAGCCTCTACAGTCACATTACCAGCTAATCTTGATTCTTTTTTTGTCCTGAAGGTTGTATCTATCCAAGAAGCTACCCTCTTCTCATTGACTGTAGAAAAACATAGACACCATTTTTTTTGAGAAAATATGTTCTTTGTCTGAAAATAAACACTGAGTGTAACTTAGTTCACTGAGAGTAACTTTAATTACAATATTCAGGCTCTGGTAAATTTCAAAATATTTGAAGAATTTTAAATGTGTTACATTATCTATCTCTCTTCTATATGGACCACATAAAACTGTTATCTATACAGCCTCGTCTTTCCTAACTAGGCTGTAACAATTAATATCCTCTCATTAATATTTGTTGATATTTGGGAAAATTTGGGAAAAGCTATTCACAAGTTATTTGGGAAAAACTTTCTGTGTTTTTGTGCTTATATACCACCTAAAAAGGGGGGGCTCTCATTCTTTGTTTCACCACTTCGGAAGCGCTGTGATATATGAGGTTATTAAACTCATAGATTTTTCACAACAAAATCAGCAACACACATTCATAATTAAATGCAGGAGTTTTCAGTAGACTTCTTACAAGACTGATATATATATATATATATATATATATAATCTATATAGTATATATAGAATATATAATAGAAGTATATATATATATACTTCTATTTTAATTATGGATGTGAAGCCAGAAGCCAAATAAGCCAGAAGTCATTCATCTGCAAACAAGAAAGTCAGGCTACACTTACGAGCAGGAGAACTGGAAATCTATAATTCTGAAATGTACTTGGAGGTTATACCAGAAAAGCCACTGAAAACAGAGCTGAACACTGAGCAATATTGTGGTATACAAAGTTAATGACACATAAGCAGAACCATTAGAACAAAATCACGTGAGACTAGCACTCCGATACTGTTAATAGGTTCCACAGTATAAAATGTATGTAGCATGTGGGAAAAAGTAGGGCAAATAATCTGAATTATTTATTGTACATTGAGTAATTTATGGCAGAAAGTCCCCTCAAAACTTCCAGAAGACTTGAGTAATACTTTTCATAGGGGAAACTTGGGTACCAAAGTGCTTCTTAGAAAAGTACAATGTGGACCAATAGTTGGCAGTCTCATCCAGAAGAATTAAATAAAACAGAAAGATATACTTCATTAAAAGACACATGACTACCAATAAGAACAAACACAGGGGAAGATGAAAATGAAGATACAACACCATGATGGAAATGTTCTATCCTTAAATATAAATTCACTTAATTTCAGACACACTGTACTGGTGAACTCTAGGTAAATATCACCCATTTCTTATTTGTATGGAATGTCATACTAGATTGCTTGCATCCAAGTTTTCCAGAAAGGTCAGAAACATAACTTGGTTACTGCATGGAAGAGATGTACAGTGACTGTCCACTTGTGATCACATCCAAGAAAGTCCAAGAATCAGTTACCTGTAGTTGTGGTGTAACCCAGCCAGCAGATAAGCACCACACAGCCATTCGCTCACACTCCCTTCTCCCTCTCTGTGATGGGGGAGAGAATCATAAAAAAATAAAATAAAATAAAACCCTGTGGGTTGAGATAAAGTCAGTTTATTAGGGCATAAAATTAAGGAAATAATAATTATAATAGTACTACTGGTAATAATGTGTACAAAACAAGTGATGCACATAGGTAATGGCTCACCATCCGCTGACCGATGCCCAGCCTATCCCTGAGCAGCTGGTCCCCCAACCCTGGCTAGCCACCCCATATTAATTGTTCAGCATAATGACATATGGTATGGAATACCCCTTTGGCCAGTTTGGATCAGCTGTCCTGGTTCTGTCCCCTCCCAGCTTTGGCTGGACCCCTAGCCTCCTCACTGGCAGGACAATGTGAGAAGCTGAAAAGTCCTTGGCTAAGTGCAAGCAGTGCTCTGCAACAATTAAAACAGCAGTGTGATATCAACATTATTCTCTTACTAAATCCCAAACTCAGCATCCAAACTCAGCTACTAGAAGGAAAACTAACTCTATCCTAGCCGAATCCAGGATATCTGCTTGGCTGGGTGCCAGACTGACAGCACAGTCTGATGACTGACAGCCATCTCAGCACAGTAAGAAGAGTACATGTCAAAAATGTTAGACTTACTGCACCTACATGAGAGGGGGGTGTAACCTGTGAGCTGCTCTGCTTCACAGCTACTTCAGCCACTCAACAACAGATACTATACCTATCATTACAATGGCAGTTGGGAGCAGACTACTGCCACCCAAGTCACTGGATTGCCTTTTCTCAAGAGATATTCAAGAGAGGGGGTATTAATGAAAAGTTCATGAGCCAAATTAATTGTTTGATCAAAGAATTCTTGAGCTATGCAACTACATGGATTTGTGTTGCCTTAAACTTAGTCACATTCAGACAGCATTACTCCCTTAAATTTTATTTAAACTACATACATACTTGTGGTGGTTTTACTCGGATGGGTTGCCGAGCTCCACCACAATCGCTCTCTCACTCCCCCTCCTTAAAGAGGAATGGGGAGAAAATATGATGGAAAAGGCTCAAGGGTTGAGATAAGGATGAGGAGATCGCACAGTAATTATTGTGATGGGCAAAACAGACTCAGCATAGGGAGACAGTAAGATTTATTACCTATTACTAACAAGTTAGAGAAGTGAGAAACAAAGGAAAGAAACCAAAAGCACCTACCCCCCCATCCACCCTTTTCCACCTCCTCCCCCAAGTGATGCAGGGGAACAGGGGAATGGGTGTTATGGTCAGTCTACAGCGCTTCTTCTCTGCCGCTCCTTCTCGGTCACTCTCGTCCCCTGTACTGTGGGGTCCTTCCCATGGGATGCAGTCCTTGCTGAACTGATCCAGCGTGGGCTTCCCACAGGCACCAGCTCTTCAAGAACTGCTCCAGATATGGGTCCGTACCACGAGGTCCATCCCTCAGGAGCAAACTGCTCCAACCTGGATCCCCCATGGGCAGCAGCTCCTGCCAGGTCACCTGCACCTTGCATGGTCTCCTCTCCACGGGCTACAGGTCTGGCTTGGAATCTGCTCTGGCAGGGGTCTTCCACAGGCCGCAGCCTCTGTTGGTGCAGGTGCACCTGCTCCACCATGGTCTTCTCCACGGACTGCAGAGTGGAACCCTGCTCCACCGTGGTACTCCATGGACTGCAGGGAGACAGCCTGTTTCACCATGGTTCTCACAACAGACTGCAGGGGACTTCTGCTCAGGCACCTAGAGCACCTCTCCCCCTCCTTCTTCACTGACCTTGGTGCCTGCAACGCTGTTTCTCATTCCTCTCTCTCTCCCAGCTGCTGTGTGTATAACAGCATTTTTTTTTTCTCCTGTCTTACATATACTCTCACAGAGGTAAAAACATCACTTATTGGCTTGGCTCTGGTCAGAAGTGGGGCCCTTACCTAACATGGGGTAGCTTCTAGATTCTTCTCACAGAAGCCACCCCTATGACCCCCTGCTACCAAAACCTTGCCACATAAACCCACCACAATACTCTCATCTAAATTAAATGCCAATGAATTGAGAAATTCTGACCTTACTTGCATTCTTTGAGTCCCAGTGTGAGACTTGATAAACATTTAAGAGTACCTGCAAGTAGGAACAAGTACAAAGGCCCATGGGTGGTCCTTGCCCAGTGCCACAGCTGATAAATCTGGAGTGTAAATTCCATAACATGACAATTTTATTTGGAATAACATACAGATCTTCCAGAAAACTCCCTCTGGTATGCCATTGGGTAGATGTAAACATATGCATCATCCTCAATAAATGCTAAACAAAAGGCTGGAACCTGCAAAATTCTGTGAGAGACCAAGGTCATATTATGCAAGTCTTTGAGTTGAGCTGATTGCTGAAAAAGCTGGGGGGAGAGCGTGGGAGGGGAGGGGAATCAAAAACATAAGTATAACCTTGAAAATGCGTTCAGAAATAGAAGCATAGAATGATTTGAGTTGGCAGGGACCTTAAAGGTCACCCAGTTCCAATGTCTCTGACATAAGCAGGGACACACACCGTTTGATCATGTTGCTCAAAACCCCATCCAACCTGACCTTGAACATTTCTAGGGAGGGGGCATCCACAGTTTCTCTAGGCAACCTGTTCCAGTGCCTCACCACCCTCATGGTGAAGATTTTCTTCCTTACATCTAATCTAAATCTACCCTCTTTTAATTAAAATTCTTTACACCTTGTCCTATCACTATGCTCCCTGATAAAGAGTCAGTGATAAGACAAGGGTAATGTCCTATCTCAACTTTCCTATAAGCTGTCTTTAGGTACTGGAAAGCCACTATAAGGTATCCCTGGAGCCCTCTCTTCTCCAGTCTGAACAACTACAGCTCTCTCAGCTTGTCTTCATAGGAAAAGTGTTCATGTCATCTGATCATATGAAGGGTCTTCCTGTGGACTCGTTCCAACAGGTTCATGTCCTTCTTATGTTGGGGGTCCCCCACAGTACTCCAGGTGGAGTCTCACTCGAGTGGAGTAAAGTGGGTAGAATCATCTCCCTCAGACTACCTGCTGGTCATGCTTCTTTGGATGCAGCACAGGACATAGTTGGCTTTCTGGATTGCAAGTGCACATTGACATCTCATGTTGAGTTTCTCATCAACCAACATCCCAATGTCCTTCTCCTCAGGGTTGTTCTCAGTCCTTTCTCTGAACAGTTTGTGCCTGGGATTGCCGTGACTCAGGTGCAAGACCCTGCACTTGCCCTTGCTGAACTTCATGAAGTTTGCACAGGCCCACCTCTCAAGCCTGTCAAGTTCCCTTTGAATGGCACCCGTTCCCTTCAGCATGTTGACCACACCACACAGCTTGGTATCATCCTTAAACTTGCTGAGGATTCACTCAATCCCCTGGTCCATGTCACTGACAAAGACGTTAAACAGTGCCGGTCCAATACCGACCCCCTGAGGAATACCATTCATTGTTGGTCCTGGAACATCAAGCCATTGACTCCAATTTTCTGAGTGCAACCATCCAGCCAATTGCTTACCCACCAAGTGGTCCAACAAAAATCTATGTCTTTCCAAATTTAGGGACAATAATATAATACAGGACAGCATCAAATAGACTCAAGCAACAGCAAAAATATCTTATTTCTGTATTTGAGGTTCAGTGATTTTCCCACCAGAAAAATACACAGACATAAGATGGGATACAATGTTTAATAATAACCCAAGATAAATAGAACTTTTACTAGACAATCAACTGGTGTGTTCAAAAAAAAAAAAAATATATATATATATATATATATATACACACACATACATATGAGTTTTAAAGTTGCAACCATAATCTGGACTTGTTCTAGGTTTCTTGAATATTTCTACTTCATAATTTTATTTTTATTTTTTTGAGACAATAGAAAAATTAGCCTAAAGTTTCAAAAAAACATTTTAATAAATATAAATGTAATAACATTTGAATATATATTCTTAATTTTAATTTTAGTATCACACTTTGTATTACTTTATGATATCCCAAGTTAAAACCTGGCTAAAAAATTCTATTACTTACAACTTTTCATGCCTTGCTTTACAACATCTGCTGCTTCATCAGCACTATGAAATATTTTAAGTTCTGCTATCTTTACTTCAGTAAAGACATAGGCTGGCCAGATATGGCAAAAGTGCTACTGATTAATGATGTAGTATTCCATAAACATCTCTATTATAAGAAAGCAGATGTTCTATTCACACCTTTAGAGTAGTAATGAATTCTTTCTTTTTCCAAAGGTTAAGAGGTAAACAGCTACCAAAATATGTGCATCATTTTCAAAATTACAGTCATAGATATATACAAAGATAATGTGGGCTAGAAGTAAAAAGTAAAGTAAAAAAGTGTTTTACATTGCTATTCAACAAAGTTATTTCAGGAATTGTTGCGTATGAAAGTGCAAAAAAATCACTTAGAATCATGATTGTGATCTCTCTTAGATTACACTCCAGGTGAATTCTTTATGCCTTTTAGATTTTTTTTTAGAAGACATAACTAGAAGTTACAAGTTATGTGTAGAATTATTTCAGTGAGAGGCCACAATACTGAACTGTATCTTCCAGTATGTAATGAGTTCAAAACAGTGTGTATTTTGTTCCATCAAACAGTAATAACCTAAACCTTTGTGTCAAAAACATGTAAAACATCATAGCTTTCATCCAAGAAGGAGTTCACTTAAATAGAGGTCACTCATTTGAAATACTGACATAACAGTAAGTACAGTCTAACAGGTACTTCTATAATTAACAGCGCATTTGGAATGAAAGATGACATAATTTGGAGCAGTACTACCTCCTATTGCAATTTTCACAGAGCTCGGGCATCTCAAATAACCATCTTGGTTAAAATCACACAGTGTTCTTATTTTAATTTACTTGTAAGTATACTCATGAGGCTATTCCTTTTTTCCAGAACATGAACTGGCATTTGAATAAATTATCATGTTTTAGGCAAAATGCTTCCTTTCTAATAATCTGTTCCTCTACTTGATGGTGGAAGGAAAATGAGGAAAGAAAGCTGTATTCCACTGAATTATGATATATGATGTTTAAATCTTGATTGCGTACTAAATGCTTTCAAAGCATATCCTCTTTATATATTCTGGTTTGAGTTTTGAATTTTATTATTTTCAGGACTGTTTTCTGCCCTGTTCTCTCTAAGTCTCTTTTTACTAAGGAGAGAAGGAAGTGTTACTAATATGTCCAGAAATATGTGTTTATGGCAATACTGTTAGGAAGTCAAGTAAAATATACGTGAGTTTACCTGGCTAGCACACAGAAGAGGCAAAAAGGCAACATAAGGAGTAAAACCCATTTCTTCTTACTGTTTCACAGGGATTTGTTGAAATTGAATTATCCCAAGAACAGGGCAAAGACATCAAATAGTAGTGTCAGAACACAAATGCTCAACGGACTCAGAAGAACAAAACATACTTGGGCTCAAAAGCAAAGCTGATATTTGTATATTTATATGGTTAACTGTTGTTATGTAACTACAGAAGCTGTTGCATACAGAAGAAAAGCCGTTCTCAGAAGGGGCCAAAAAGTAGATAGTACTGGAAGAGCTTTAGAAGCCTCCACAACCTAAAGAAGAGTCAAGTGTGATATACCTTCTCTGCAAGAATACCTTACATAGGTATTTTGTTCTTATATTTCTGGAGTTTTCTCCCAATTAAATGGTAACTGATTTCAAATCTTTGTGAAGTCTGCCTTTGAATTCCTATACCATTCCCAGATATAAACCATGCCATAAATTTTGGTATAAACCAAACCCAGACTGCCAGTCAAACACTGAGACTTTTGAAACCAATAATAGATATGGAATATAGATGACTGCTCCACAAGGTTTCTGGTACTGGGAAGGGTATAACACAGTGAACCTGCAGATTAAATGTATGCCTACAGACACAACGCTAGAGACAATATTTGGATTCTGCTCTGACATAGATAACCGAGGCATTCCTTTAACAGCTTAAAACTAGAACCCAAAAGCCTGTAAAGGGTCCTTCAGGGAAAAACTTTGCCAGCATTAAAACTAATAATGATGATGATGATGATGATATAGTTACCTTTAATAATATATACTGAAATGTAAAATTTGTACAAATTATATTTTACTACTGATCTCTAAATAAATACAAAAGATGATTAAGCTCCAAATGTTGTGTTAAGATCAAGTCTGTGTTAAGAAAAAATCTACTTAAAATTTAATTTTTATAATATCTTCTGTATTAAATGAACTTTTTCTGTCTACAATTATCTCTAAAAAGATAATAATACCACGTCTTCCCACCTCCATTTTGACAGCATTATATTATATTCTGGCTCTGCAGGTGTCAGTGATGGACACTTAAGCACACTCCTTTCATTTTCATCTACTTCTTTTAAAAATGTGATTAACATATTCTGATATCTAATCTCTTTAAAGTCATTATAAGAATTATCATCTCATACATTTTCTGGATTAGAAAACAAATTTCACTTTTTGATTTTCTTAACTTTTCAAAATTGCACATACAAAATGGACAAAAGGATGCAATATGAAAACAGACCAACTAGTGGTAGTATTAATAGCTCAACACTGAAGAGTCAAATCTTTATACTGATTTTAATTCAAAATTACTCTTTTTACTTCAGCTGATTCACTCCAACATGACTAAGATAGTGTCCGCCTCTGAGAAAAGCCTATCAGGTTTGATAGCCATAACCTTTAATCAGCATCTTTCTTATTCTCATTTAGTACACATGCTTTATCATTTCTTTCTTTTTTCATTGGTTATTTAAATTTAATAATAAGTTGTCCAGCAACCGTCAAAATATCTTTCTTCGAGATGCTTTTAGAGTGCTAGTTTACAGTAAAATTTATGACCAATTGCCAATTCTACTGAGAAGCAAGAAAGTTATTCTACTGAGACAATGCTTGCAGATTGCAAATGCTGCTAGTGAAATAACACTAGCTTTAACTGTTACATGATAGCTTTCAGAATATTTCACTAGATACATTGTTGTTCTTAAGCTTTCCACTAGATCATTCACCTAACAAGCCATGCTCTTAGGCCCTTACAGTTGTTATGTTTTTAGTCATAGCAAATACTCATTTTCTTAAATAATGGTCTTGCCAACACATGTACACTCTACACCAGAGTATGCAGCATGGGAAACAAAAAGAAGGAGTTGGAAACAGTGGAGGAATTGGAAAAATATGTCTTCAATGATATCATGGAAACATGGTGAGATGGATCACATAACTGGAACATTGGAATAGAGGACTACGTTGGAATAGAGGGCTACAAGTTTTTCAGAAGACATAGGTAGGGAAAGAGGGGCAGGAATGTTGCTTGCTATGTTAAGAAATTGATAGACTGCATAGTGCTGCCTTGGAGAAACAATCATGGTCAGTCTGAGAGCTTGTAAGTAAAAATTAAGGACTGGACCTATAAAGGACACCTTGTGGTTGGGGTCTACTACAGGCCACCTGATCAAGGGATGATTCCTGATAAAGGAATGATTTGAGTAAAATCTTGGAGGTTTTTGGGCCATGAGCAAATGAAGGCTTATTCAGTGCTGCATCAGAAGTGTTGCATCTCCAAGCAATTGGAAGATAAGAAGGTTATGAGGAGTAGTCAGCATGGATTCACCAAGGGGAAATCACCAAACTCATTGCCTTCTATAATGACATCACAGGGAGAGCAGTGGATGTCATCTACCTTGATTTTAACAAGGCTTTCGATACTGTTTCCCATGACATCCTAGCAAAGTGAGAAAGTGTGAGATAGATGAATGGACAGTAAGGGGGGTCGAGAACTGGCTGATTGGCTAAGCTCAGAGAGTGGTGATCGGTAGTGCAGAGTCTGACTGGAGACCTATGGCTAGCAGTGTTCCCCAGTGGTTGGTGCTGGGTCCATTCTTGTTCAACATCTTCATCAACGACCTTGAAGAGAGAATAGTGTCCATCCTCAGCAAGTACACCAATGACACAAAGCTGGGAGGAGAGCCAACACACCACAAGGCTGTGCTGCCATGCAGTGAGACCTGGACAGGCTGGAGAGGTGGACAGGAAAAAAACAAATGAAGTTTAATAAGAGCAAGTGTAGAGTCCTGCACCTGGGAAGGAGCAACCACATGTATCAGAACTGTCTGGGGGATGACCTGCTGGAGAGGAGCTCTGCAGAGAAGGACCTGGGTGTCCTGGTGGACGACAGGTTGACCATGAGCCAGCAGGGTGTTCTGATTGGCAAGAGGGCCAATGGGATCCTGGCATTCATTAAAATGAGCTTGGCCAGCAGGTAAAGAGAGGTGATCCTCCCCCTCTATTCTGCCCTGGTCAAGCCTCACCTGGAGTACTGTGTCCACTTCTGGGCTCCCTGTTACAAAAAAGATAGATCTCCTGGAAAGAGTCCAGATGAGGGCCACAAAGACGATATGGGGCCTGGAGCATCTCCCTGTGAGAAAAGGCTGAGAGACCTGGGTCTGTCGAGCCTTGAGAAGACTAAGAGGGGATCTTATCAATGTTTATAACTACCTTAAGTGTGGGAGGCAGAGGGATTTTTCCAACCTCTTTTCAGTGATTTGTGGGGACAGGACAAGTGGCAATGGCCAAAAAATGGAGCACAAGAAATTCCACATCAATATGTGAAAGAACTTCACAGTGAGGGTGGCGGAGCACTGTTACAGGCTTCCCAGGGAAGTTGTGGAGTCTCCTTCTCTGAGATATTCAGGGCCCGTCTGGACACCTACCTGGGCAACCTGCTCTAGGGAACTTCCTTTTGCAGGGAGGTTGAACCCAATGATCTCTTGAGGTCCCTCCCAACCCCTACTATTCTTTGATTTTGAGTGATTCTGTGTTTCTGTGTATCACTTCTGTGAGCTTTAAAATTAGCTTAAACTGCAAGGTCATCATATAAACTATTGGACAGTGGATCAGACACTGTAAATAATAACTCTCAGGCATAAATAATGAATAAAAAAAAGTACTCAGCTGACTTTTTCTGATATTGTCACTGATTTGCCACACTAAGTAAGGGAGAAAAAAAATTAACTTTTTTGTTTTCCACTGGTGTGGACAAGAATCCTTAAAACCACATAAGCTTTAGAGATGTTGGTCTTGATATTGCTTGCAGCTCATATTATACAGTTAATGCAATTGTTTGTTCTGAGGGACCAAACTCAAATTCTATAATTGTCAGTTTTCTGTCTATACTTATAGATGTCAATCAACTGAACAGAAAAAGGTCAAGATGAACAGAACAGAGCACTTTATTACATCAATCTTCTTCTTTGATTATTCATTATCATAATACAAGTATTAACATATTGATTACATTTTTGTTTATAGGTACCATCTAGGATATGTAAACTATGTTGGAATGTGCTATGGCATACAGAATATAGTAATACTTGTTCAATTCTATTAGTAGAAAATTAGATTGATCAGAATGCTCTGTACTCAAATACATTTCTCTTCTACTCAAGTTTCTCTTCTAATCACGAGTTGCATTTGTGAAGCAATGATTTTCAATATTTTCCAGCTAACAGACTTCTAAGTATTTTCCAAGACATCCATGGAATCTACTTCTGCAAATTTAAGGTAACTGACAACTCTGAACATGACCTACAGACTTGTGGATACTACAAGTGAAAGACTGAAAACCTCAGACTTAACCTCTGGTAAAGCAGATCAATAAATGTACCACAGGTTGATTAGGTAGATTTTGGTGCAAGACATTGCTACAGAAGCTATGGGTACTTCCACAGTCCACTACAGAACTTTCAAGTATCTCTTCTGTAAAAATTCCAAATGCAGTAACATGAAATGTTGAAAAGAATTAAATGTTTTAGCTTCCTAATACAGTACCCAGTACATGAATAGAGTTTTGCCACCATAATTACTTGCTATAACTGAATTGTGCTATCTGCACAGAAACTGAAGTGTAATTTGTGAAATTGACCTATGTTTATAGTCCTTTTTAGGAAAAGTGAATACCTTGACTTGAAGGACTGCTGAAATAATTACCAGATGGTGCTTTGTACAACCAGGCTGGATATGGCTGATAGCCAAAATGACCAGAACCTTACAGTACGGATCTTAAATTCACACTGTCTGATACTGACAAAGCATATAATCAATGTCACCTCAGCTGATTGGACAGCCATTTTAGATGTCCTTCTTTCATGTTAATGTCCAGTATCTGCATCTGAAGTATAAACAATTCTTTCAAACTTAAAGGAATGAGAAGCTAACAAGAAAAAGGAGCAGGACTACTTTAGATAGAAGTAACAGACGCACATAGACTGTAAAGCTTCCTGCTGTGCCCCAAAAGCCAGCTCACTTAACCTTTGCAGTATTCAGGGCATTTCTGGGTATTTTCCCTTTAGGAAAGCCCAGGAGAAGGTAGTTGTACTTAGAAACCCCACTGTGTCCAAGAGGGAAATTATTCATGCCACTGTAGGACTTCAGACACACAGCATGACCTTCTGAAGAGAATTGTGAAGCAGTAGTTGAAAAGTCAACAAAGAAACTACTAAACTTCCTAAACAACTTGTACCTTTGAACAGCTAGGGACATAGAAAATTAGGATGCAGAAATTGTAAAATACAAACCCTGTACTTGACAACAGGATCTGTCTGTATTCAGAATCATGCCTGCCTGTTTTGATGACAGAAGGTTGTTGTTTTGTTTTTTTCCCTTCCTTTCAGCTCAGAACCACCAAAGCAGCCAGAACAGAAATGGAACTTTATTTCTTCCTTCAATTCAATTTAAAAGTCGATTAAGTTCAAAGCAATGGATTCAAGATTCCTCCACGGAAATCATTTATGTCAAGAATGGCAGTGTTGAGTGAATTCATAGCACAGGAGAGATCAATAACTGAATGAGGTGAGAATTGTGAATGCAACAGACAAAAATAATAATAATAATAATAAAAAAAATCACTGGGTACTTGAAGAAAAGGAATAGGAAAACAGGTCTGCAGAAATCTCTACAGAGTTACAAGTGGAGGTAAAAGGGTTTCCCTGTGTCACACTGACGTGCATGGTCACATTGAGAAACTGTATATGCACAGGTGAAAGAGGATTTGACGTGCCAGCTCAAGAAATGTGAAAGCAGCTATTAATATCTCTGCTGCATGTTAAGGCAAACAAAATTAAGGTTTCCATTGTCACACTGCCCATAAGTCTGCGAGCCATTTCCGCTTTAACTTTTAATCGTGTTAGCAAATTTTATCTCAGTCATGTCAAAGCTTTGAAAGTCCTTGCTAGCTTCAGGGAAAATATAAACAGGCAGTTAGTCATCAAGTATTTCGATATTAAGATAATATGAAAGAAAGTTTCCTCTACATTTAATACATAAATGCATGCAGACACACAAACCATCATCTCAAAATAAAATAAAATAAAATATGAAAGTCATTAAATCTTTGAAAATATGTGTTGTTTAAAAACAAACAAACAAAAACAACAACAAAACCTCCAGGTACTGTTTTGCATAGTAGTTGTGTTCAATATATCTTAAAAATATAAATTATGATATGTATATAAATAGACATGCTTACATATGGTAAACACTTTCAGATTTATAGGTATAATGTTGATTTTTTTGCTCATCAAATTCGTGTCTTTATTTCCCACATTAATTAAAAACTTGTTTAAAAATGACATGGGATGATGATAAACTTCACAACCAATGTTTAATTGCATCATAAAACTAAATGTGCAAAAAAGTTGAAGACTTTCAACAACAAAAACTCTCTTAGAATTATAGTTCTCAATCTTATTTTAATGAACATAATTAAATCTAGTAGCTGTTTTTAGAAATACTGTATGTAAGCTGAAAGAAAGGAGCTTAATCTAAATTTTAGGAATCCTGCAGATAGTACTATATCTGTATTAAAATCAAATGACAGCAGAAGTGCATCATATTTGAGAAATATCATTGGCTTGTGTTCTTCGTCAAATTCTAGTTTCCATCTATATATCTTTTATATGTTTTTCAATATAAATATATACTAAAAACAAAACAAAACAAACAAAACAAACAAACACAAAAACTTAAAGACATATGTACCACTCATTTTTATAGGTGATGTACATATCTTGTATTGTTTCTGTGTACAGGCATAAATTGAATTTACAATATAATGTATACAGCCCAAATTCCACATGAATGTATGTATACAATTATATATATATATACTTTACTTTATAGAGGACTTCATACTGTTGCTTCCTTACCAGGAACAACTAAAATAATTGGACTCTGTGCTCTATAACTTTTCCTTCTCTGGTTCTTGTGTCATGTCCCCCCTTTGAACCATTAGTGCAGCATCTCTTCTTGTGCTAGGCTGGCATTCCCACCTTGCAGGTTCAGGAGGTCTGTGACAAGCCTTTGCACCATTTCAGCTTATATCCATATGAGAAGACTTGTGTGGATATACGTCTTGTTCTAAAGGAAGTCTCTGGGTGTGGGTAACACCCCATTATATAATTTACCATATGGTCATGTTCCCATGATGTGACATTTATCTGTAATTTATCTCTTTGCTTGGTTAAAAACTGTCTGAATGACTGGTCCTAGAGAGTAGTGGTGAATGGAGTGAAATCCAGCTGTTGAGCAGCCATGAGTGGTGTTCCCCAGGGGTCAGTGTTGGGGCCCATCCTCTTTAATATCTCTACTGATGATTTGGATGAGGGAATCTAGTGCAACCTCAGTAATTTTGCAGATGACACCAAGTTGAGGGGAAGTGTCAATTCACCGGAGCGTAGGAAAGCCCTGCAGCGGGACCTGGACAGAATGGGTCGACGGTCAGAGGCCAACAAGGTGAGGTTCAAGGGCTGGGTCCTGCACTTTGGTCGCAACAACCCCATGCAACACTACAGGCTTGGGACAGAGTGGCTCAAAAGCTGTGCAGAGGAAAAGGATCTGGAAGTGATGGTCAATACTCACCTGAACATGACCTGACAGTGTGCCCAGGTGGCCAAGAAGGCCAACGGCATCCTGTCTTGTATCTTGAATAGTGTAGCCAGCAGGACCAGGGACGTGATCATCCCCCTGAACTCGGCTCAGTTGAGGCCACACCTTGAGTACTGTGTTCAGCTTTGGGTCTGCCACTACAAGAAGGACATCAAAGCCCTGGATATATGTCCAGAAATGGGTTACAAAGCTGGTGAAGGGCCTGGAACACAAATTATATGAGGAACAGTTGAGTTCTGTAGTCTGGAGAAGAAGAAGCTCAAGGAAGACCTTATTGCTCTCTACAACTACCTGAAAGGAAGTTGTGGGGAGCTGGAGGTCAGCATCTTCTCATAGATAACTACTGATAGGACTAGAAAGAGTGGCCCCAAGTTGTGCCAGGGGAGGTTTCAGTTGGAAATTAGGAGAATTTTTTTCTCAGAAAGACTAGTCAGGCATTGGAATGGTTTGCCCAGGGAGGTGGAGGAGTCACTGTCCCTGGGAGTGTTTAAGCAAAGGTTGGACTTGATGCTTAGGGACATGGTTTAGTGGGTGACATTGTGGGTGATGGTTGGACCAGATGATCTTGGAGGTCTTTTCCAACTTTAATGATTCAATCATTCAGTGATTCTATCCATATGATATATTATGGCTAATGAGGTAATAAAGAAATACAGGAAGAGAACAGGTGATACCCTTGAAATCAAGAGATATTCCCTAATGATCAGATATTGAGAAATGATGAATATACATCATTTTCATTCACGTCAAACACAAGTTGCTCATATGCTGTCCAGAACTGAGTTCTCAGTGCTCCATTAGGTCTCCATTATGGAGCTCTGTCCTTGATGAATTAATCAGACCACTGTAAAACTACTGTAGTGCTCCCTGATTATCAAATAAGGCAATTACACTACTAAAATGAATTCACAGATGAACAGAAGAAAGTCAGTAGAAATGTTTTGGTCAAACTAATGCTTGTGTCACCATGGCCAACAAGTGAATAATCCAACTCTACAAACGGCATGAAGAACATATTGAAAATATATTTAAAATCAATCATGTGAAAACAAATCAATAATTATGTCATAAATAATCTCATGATTGGAAGGCTTTAACAAATAATGATATAAAGATCACAGAATCCGTAGATCTTTGGGGACCTTAGCTTTATGTATTGGCTGTGGTTTTTTTGTTTTTCTATTTTTATGTTTCTGAATGGAGAGCATCTTGCATTTAAATAATAGAGTAAGGAAAATAAAAGTATTGTTCCAGACAAAATAAATATATTTTGCAACTGCATTACAATGCAGAGGTCATACTTTTGATCCCACACAAAACAACTATGCTTTCTAATGCAATAGAAGTAATGCATGTTAAATATCACCATATTACAAAAGACTGATGTCTGCAGTTAAATTCAAAATTTTTTGGGGGGGAGGAGGCAGGAGGTCCATTATAATATATATCTATGGGTGCTGCAAAGTTTATAATTAGTTTACTTAGATAGCATGAATTTAGTACATTTAATGCATATCCATTAGAACACCCACTTTTATAGGAAAAATAAAAAATAAATAAAATAAAATAAAATAAAATAAAATAAAATAAATAAAATAAAATAAAATAAAATAAAATAAAATAAAATAAAATAAAATAAAATAAAATAAAATAAAATAAAATAAAATAAAATAAAATAAAATAAAATAAAATAAAGGACACGCTAAAATCAACTATGTTGCATGTGTATGGACAATTCCAACAAATCACTTTTCTTGAGGTTCTTTTAATCTTGCAATTCCTTTCCATCCTTAACCTTTCCATCTAAATAATGTCAAATTCCTCATCCATCAGTATAGTAGTGCAACCAGGAGACTATTGAATGAAGTTTGTGATCTATAGGCTTGCTCCACTTTAATGTATATAAGTTTTACCATTAATAGCTTGTGACCACTTACCAACCAGCTATTGCAGAACACCCATGATTACTCAAGTACATACCACTGTACCATGGATACTGTACAGCTGTTCAATATAATAATTAATCAATGTATAGTTAAGCAAAATGCATGTATTTAAGATGTATTAAAATAAAAGTGTTTATAATAAGTTAATTATCTTGACCATTTGAAATATTATATAGACTTGCTCAGGAAAACCCTACAAAGTACAGGAGAATTTTTTGCAAGGGACAAGAACTCCACACAGCATGCCATGATACTTGAGGAAAACCTGGTCCGATGTTTCAACAAGGGTTCCCAGCATCAGAAGGGTTGAAAAATTGCTCTCACATTTTCTATAGTTTCCATCTTTTATTTTAAATTATCCAGCTTTGAGTGAGATTTATTTTCTTACAGAGATTCTAAAAGAACTGCAGTGTGATAAACACACACACAAACAAACAAACAAACAAAACAACTAACAACCAACATAACGAAGGAAGGAAGGAAGGAAGGAAGGAAGGAAGGAAGGAAGGAAGGAAGGAAGGAAGGAAGGAAGGAAGGAAGGAAGGAAGGAAGGAAGGAAATGTCAAGAAAACAGGTATAAAGCAAAAACATATACATGTTAAAAGTTCAAAATCAAAGCTGAAAGCAGCCTATTTCTTTGTTTTGTCACTTTAATTCATAAAATCAGAGAATCAGAGGAACATATAATACTTTGTGTAGGAAGGGACCTTAAAGGTCACCCATTTCCAATCCCTCTGACATAGGCAGGGCAATCTGGCCTTTTCTGAGTGCAACCATCCAGCAAATTCCTTACCCACTGAACGGTCCATCCTTCAAATATACATCTCTCAATTTAGCGAGAAGGATGCCATGCAGGATAGTGTTAAATGCTTTACATAATTAAAGGTAGATTCAAAGTCTTTAATTCGAAAAGAACAGGAAGCAGGGAATTATCTTCTATGTTAGGGTTTCTGGATAGACAATAGAGTACTTCTGTGAGTGCTGCGCTGGGGTAATAGCTATTTAATCTCTGTCATTATACTTTGTTTGTTTGTTTGTTTTAATTGTAGAACTACAAACATATAAACAATATTGATTCCTGATACATAATGCAGCTGATTCTGAACCAGTAGGGGACTTCAGTCAGAAATTTCTGTAACTGAATTAGTCTTTCCAAAGATTTGTAGCCAGCTTTGTAAAATATACCTGGATAATTCTTGATATTAGTTTTACTATCTTAGATTATATCATTATTTATTTAATTAATTCAATTTTTTATTTAAAAGCATTTATAATTCCTTATACTTTAATCATTAAAAAAATAAGGAAAAGCCCAAACAATGACATAGAACATTGTTAGCAAGAACACACAAAATTTTATTTTGCTTTATTATTATTATTATTATTATTATTATTATTATTATTATTATTATTATTATTATTATTATTATGTCCTATACTGCACTATGGAGAAAGACTTCACAGGCATAGATTAATACAGAAATAGGTCAACCATAAACCTCTATCTTGGGATGTTAAATACCTTCCTGTCATCTGAATTTGCTAATACCATTTGGTTTATTTCATTTCACCCTGCTAATCCTTACTTATGTTTACATATGCTTCATTTTACTTTATTACACTTGTCATTTAAAACATCCTACAATATTTTCAGCATCATTGTGCCTCTTCTTGGTAACTAAAACCACTATACCTTTTATGTTAATAGGGACAGGAAGGCTAATATCTTTCATTTGTGTGTTAATGACAGCATTCTTTAGTCAAAGAAGTTGCAAACTACTTCCAGTTTAGTTAACATTCTTCTCTCAATCAGAAAGGTGTGTCAAATGTTTTCTAAGACTTGAAAGAATGTTCTCCAGTCTAACCCTCTATCTGCAATAGTGTAAGTCATTTCTTACTACTTTAATGTAAAAATAAATGTATGACAAAGAAATCATGCTTTGTAATTTCTCAACTCTTAGAGCACTACTGTTATCAACCTAAAGGGTCAAAGCGCATCATGATTATTTTTGTCTTAATGGAGTCATATGAACAAAGCCTAACTGAGTTGTATACCAGCAGTGTAACTCAACTATCTAACAGGTTAATTATCTGTTTCTGTCATGATCAAATTAATAGCCGTATCAAAACTTTTTAGAAAAGGAAACGCAGAACACAACTATCCTAAAGCAACAGAACAAAACTATTCTAAAGGTCACTGAGAAAAGGAGGAGGAATAAGGTGGAATATGCCATTCCTGAGTCAAAACAAAACACCTGAAAAGCCAAACCTCTTCCTATCTGATGCTCTTGCATGCAGAACTATATCCGGGTCATGTTGCCCTTGTTGGTCAAATAGTGTCTACTGTTCCTTTATATCTCTGCCTATCCTGACAGCAAGAAAGCTGACTTTCCAAGGCTCTGTTAGAGGCAAAGCAAGCTAGAATATTTTCCTGCCCTAAGAAACTGTTCATGTCAATCATTCTGACAGATTGCTCTGATCAGATTATCATATCTACCAAACTGAACACAAAGATTATTATCATCCATGCTGGAGCAACAGACCAATTTTGAATTGTCAATTGCAGATGACCAACCTGCATATCTGCACTCCAGATTTTAACAAAATTATATTTCCTTTTTTTTTTTTCCTCTTTCATGTGATGAAAATATAAAATATCTAGCACAAATAGGCTGCAAGAAAACCCATTATTAAATTTACACTTCACCATAATAGAATTGAACACAAGCATTTATTTTCCAGCAAGTAGATGGTAAGTACCACAATGATATTAAGTTCATACTATCACTGCAGCAAAGCTACACTCTGTAATGTCTGGCACCTACTTGTCCTTCAGACTGTCATATGTTAAAGAGAACTGAACAAATATATGTGGAGAGTTAAAATCGAAACTGCTTGTGTTGTAACATCTTTATTTTCCAATATGCAGCAGGGACAAAGGGAATCAGTTATTTCTAAACTTCAAGTATTAGTTACAGAGCAGAATGCAGAGTGATTAATGAAACTTATTAGAGCTCTCTAAGATTTGAGTTGCAAACTTGAAAGAAATCACCATCTGCCTCACTTTAAACTTTCCTGTATACACAATATGATTCAGGTAGAACTGTAGCTGTATGCTCCAGACACAAGGTTGTGTTTAAACCTAATATTCTACATGGAATTTGCCAAATAATACCAAAATCATTTTGCAGGTATGAAATGTATGTGATTTCATATCATCTAAGGCTGCAGCTTTTCAGGTAACACACTCCACAATTGTCAAGCAGCTTAGTATGGACTGCTGATTAGTCAATTAATGTTTATCCTGAATTTAACTGTGTAGTGAATATAAAAATTGTATTTAACTTTGAAGTATACTGAACCTATTTTACACCTCTGTTTAGCTTTCTCCCCCACTCCATCCATTAGTCTAATAATAACAATAATAATAACGCTACTTCTTGCAAATATTGCCCTGTGGTGGTTTTACCATGCTAGGCAGCTAAACACCACAAACGCTCTCTCACTCCCCCTTCTTAGATGAGGAGGGGAAGAAGTAAAGTAAAGAACAACTCACAGGCTGAGATAAGGATAATTTAATTAAAGGGAAAAATAATAACAATAATAATAAAAATAATTATTAAGGAAAGATTATTATTAACCAAACAATTTAACTAAAAGGGAAAAAAAAAATAAAAATGAAAAGGGGAAAAGGGAAAGGGGGAAGACGAAAAAAAAAGGCTATGTGGAAATGCAGAGGGAAGAAATTACTCTCTACTTCCCACAAATGAGCGATGCTTGACCACATCCTTGAAGCAGGGCCTCAACGCCCATAGCCGGTGTTCGGGAGGAGGACCGACATTTTCACAACAAGAGCCCACCCTTCCCCTACTCTTCCTGTTTTCACCTTTTATTGCTGAGTGTGACATCATATGGTATGGAATATCCCTTTGGTTGGTTTAGGCCAGCTGTCCTGGTAATGTTTCTTTTCTCACTTGTTTTGCCTATCCTCTAGGAGGGTTAGAGAGAGTCCCAATGCTGTGCCAGCACTGCTCAGCAGCAGACACAACACTGGTGTGATACCACTGCTGTTCTAGCAACAAGTGCAGAGCACTGCACTGTATGGGCTGCTGCAGGGAAAGTTAACATCCCAGCCAGACCCAGTACATGCCCAACCCGTGATTTTATGGATTTTTTTTCCAGAAAGCAGAATTGTCCAAGGAAACAATAGAAATATAGAAATATTGCATCAAGTTTAAAACAAGTTTATATTATCAGTTTTCATGACAGTTTCCAAATTTACATTCAGACATGTTCAGAATTAACAAACTTAAAGGAAATGTATTTTTAACTTATTATCTGTGGTTGTATTTTGCAGTTTTTTTAGCAGTTAGATCTGCAAAATGCACTAACTTATTTGGAATTCATTTGCTCAGCTGTAAACTAAAATTTATTTAGTTTATTTAAACTAAATTTATTTAGTTGCTCAGCTGTACAAGATTAAAAACAGAAGATTCCTCAAAGTCGTAGCTGTAGGCTTACTTTATATCCCTAATTGTCATTTTTAAAAAGTTAGCAGACATCTAAATTATTTATTAGTGAGGAAAATCTGGGAAATGCCCTACTTAGCTTTCCTAGAACAATAAATCAAACAACCCCAAATAAGACTTGTTTTCTCCTGATTTTCATGAACTGCAAAGATGGCCTCATGACTTTTAGTAGAATAACAAGTGATCATCTGATGATATATCAATTTGACAAACAGGGATCCTGGCCAGCTGGCTAAGAGCACAGTTGGCTTCTGTCCACCTCATCCACTGCCCAGTCCCCAGCTTCCACCATTCTCCCTTTGGCCAGATGCTTTGTCCTTTTGCTGGCTGCTTGATTTGCTGCTGGTCTGCTTTTTGGCTGCCCAGCCTGCTGATAGAGCAGCTTGAGCTTGCTCTCCATCTCCCTGGATATTCAGGTGTCCATCTGGTGTTTCGGATCTCCAAAAAGATCTTAGCAGATGGATGGGCCAAAATGGACAATTCACCTTTGCCATAAATTCCAGACTACTGGTATTTCATTCTATGTAAAACAAACCAGAATATCCACAACCTGGATCAGCCGTAAAACTGCAATGCCCCCCCCCCCCGCCTCCGTCCCCATCAGATCTTACAAAAAACTAAGAAGCACAGAAATAGTCTGTTCATTTTGAGTAACACCCTAGATTATCTGAAGTTCAGTAAACCCTTCTTTGAAATAGTATAACATTAAGTGTAAATACAGGTATCAGAAAATCATTTAGAATACTCCATATTCTATATCTTTATACAGAGATCAGATTTGTAAAACAATTGCTAAACAATAAATAATCTGTAAGTGTGCTCCTGTTTTGTTTTAATAAATCTGTGAATTAAAATAGTTTACATCAAAGAATTCCAGACTAACCCTGCATAGAGAGAGAATTGAATAAAAAAAAAAAAAAAAAAAAAAGGTTTCTCACGTGTACAAAATCTTTCTCCAAATCTAATATTCAGAATCTGTACATCAAAGGCATATCATCACAGCTTTCACTAGCTGTGATGATATGCCTTTGTAAATATAAATAACACAAATTGTTTTGAAAAAAACGTACCATACAATGCCAGTTCGTTAAACTGATCTGTTCAGGTTTTGCTCTACAATAGAAAAAAGTCTGCGTTAGGATATAACTATATTAATATTGTGTATATTTAACCTCACATCATGCATGACTCCTTCCAGGATGGAGGAATAAAAATGATTTTAAATAAATAAACATGAAAATAAATAAGTAAAAGTTTTATTTTTCAGCAACATGACATTATACATCACTGTCTAAGAAATATCCCAGGCAAGTAGGTATTATGTTCTTTCTCTCTGAACTTACCATTCCCATTCTGTACTTTCTTACTACCTCCAAAAAGCAGTGGAAAGTTTGTGGAAATGATCAAAACAATTTTCACTGAGGAAAAAAAAAAAAAGCATTACAGCTTCTATTGTTAAAAGAACGTGCAACAAAAGAGAATATTATTTAGGCAGCAGAAAGACAGTGAAAACAAAGTTTTTTTTGGAATTGCAATGTTACTTACAAAGACCAAGGGAAAATTCAGTGGAGTTTTTTACCTAGTGTTTGACTTGTGTTGGGAAGGGCAGGCCAGGGCAGGAGGGCAGGAGGGCAGGAGGGATAAAGATGAAGGAGTCTGCCAGGGAAAAGATTTTCCAGCACTTCCACTAATTCTGTTCTGTTCAAATCTCACTTCCAGCATACCCAGAATTGCATGAGACATAACCATGCAATGTCACCTTCTACATTTATTAAGCAACTCCAGGAAATATATATTAAGGAACAATACATACTCATGTTTACTAGGCTGTGAAATATGGAATAATTCTACCATGGAGAAAGTATTATCATTTATTCTGAACAAAGATAAAATACTTTATTATTATTATTATTATTATTATTATTATTATTATTATTATTATTTAGATTAAGAAAACAAACACATTTATATATATATATAAAAGAATAAACAAAATTAATCTAGGAAGCGTTGAGTTCAAAACTTATGAAGTTTTGAACAAAAATACTAGGTGTATTTTTTTTGAACAAAATACTAGGTGTATTTTGAGATATACTAATAATATATAACAGTAATCAGACAAGCTCATCTCTTCATACTGCCTTAGAAATCTGGTATATGAACTAACAGCCAACTTATTAACTGAAAATGGGTGTGTGGTATAACTTCCAATTTTTAGGTGGAACTTTCATTTTGATACATCATATCATTACACACTGTAACAATATGACATGCTGAAATGATAAAATGTCACCTTTCAGCTGCAGAATTCAAGAAGGAACAAAAAAAAATGGGATAGAAAAATTGCTGTTAAGTTATACAGCAACCATTCCCTTAGCTAGTACAGGACCAAATACACAGCAGTCTTTACTCAGCATACAGGGTGCTTGTGAAGGACACAATTATATGGTAGAGAGACAATATTTACATAGTTAATTATGTTCATGTTCAGTGTAAAATCTCATTTTCATCGTGCATTAACAGTGACTCAAAAAATGCAAACACTTTTCACACTTTGGGAAGTTAAAACCAACACCACCACAAAATATTTATGCAAAGTTATATGCATATTTTCCTTTACTCCTTGAAGAAAAAAAGGGGAAGAAAAAAAAAAAAACTTGCTAAATTTGATGCACAGTCTTCTCAAAGAATGAGTTGTGAACCAGACAGCTGGTCCAGCTCTAGCTCACAATCAAATGACAATTCCATGTACAAATTCAAAAAAATATATAAATTATATTGTAATATATACAATAATATGATTATATATAATATATTATATGTAACATATAGTATTTATATGTGTGTATATATCATATATTATATATTTATTATATATTATATATTTGAGCTCTTAAAGAAAAACACTTTGTGGCAGAGACACATATGTAGATTCCTTCACTTTCATCTTCCTACAATAGCAAACAATGAAGCAAGGGGAGCTTGACCAAACCAGGCTACAGTAAAAATACTAGGTCTTACATGCTTTATGGAGCCATAGACTTGTAGGGGTGGCATATTCCATGGTACGGTACAATATTAGCCAGTATGAAAGAATCACTGAAAAAATAAACCTGATAGTATTTACTTGGCCTCAGGTGAATCTGTAACTCAGTATATAAGAACAATCCTGTTTTTAAGTTTAAAGTCCTATTTTACAACTTCTGCATGTTGTTATCTTTATATCAGTCTGTTCACCAGACTTATGATAGAGGTAGGGCAGAGGGAAAGGTAAAGGGAAGCATGCTGTCAAGCTTATTTCTGTTCTTCAATTTACCATTATTCAGAACAGTTAGAGTTTTATTTTTCATTGACAAAATAAGTTAGTAAGTTTGGAAACAAATTGAGATCTTCCAAATAGTTTTTCATTTTAATTGATATATTTAATTTGTGTTGGTACAGTTATTAATATTTAGGATAAACTTCTTAGCCAGACCTCTCAAATCCTAACTAAAAGAACATACCTATAAAGTAAAAGCTAGAAGTCTGTGATTGTTTTGAAATCCCCACTTCAGAGCTAAAATAATACTGGGTGTTCCAGTCCTACTGTCTCCACCAAGAGCCACTTCCCCATATGGTCACCTATTCACTGCTTGATTCCTTCATAGAATTGTGGCAGTTAACAAGCTACTTAAAGAGTCTGTCCCTCCCAGGTATGGGTATTTAGCTTTGTTAGTATTAGAATGTTTTATTTCTTCAACATTTTTTTTTTCTGAAACAGTGTAAACCACATCTCCGCAATCACTTGGGAGCGGAGGAGAAGCTTCTATCTAAATGTTTTCTCATTACGATCAGAGATAGTGTCCTGGTTTCAGTTAGAACAGAATTAATTCTCTTCCTAGTAGCTGGTGGAATGCTGTGTTTTGGCTTAGGATGAGAAGAGTGCCGATAACACCCCGATGTTTTAATTGTTGCAGAGCAGTGCTTATACCAAACCAAGGACATCTCAGCCTTTCGCTCTGTCCTGCCAAGGACAGACCCAGGACAGGTGACCCAAACTAGCCAAAGGGGTATTCCATACCATCTGACGTCATGCTGAACAATATATAGGGGTGTCTAGCCGGGGGGAGGGGGCTGGACTGCTCGGGGTTAGGCTGGGCATCGGTCAGCGGGTGGTGAGCAATTGCATTGTGCATCACTTGTTTGTACATATTATTATTACTTTCTTATTATCACCATTGTATTATTATTATTGTTATTATTATTTTGTTATTATTATTTTCCTGTCTTATTAAACTGTCTTTATCTCAACTCACGGGCTTCACTTTCCATTTCTCTCCCCCGTCCCAGAGAGGGAGGGGGGAGGGTGAGCGAACGGCTGCGTGGTGTTTAGCTGCTGGTCGGGTTAAACCACGACAGTCCTTTGCTTGTCTGTCAGAGATGGTCTGACTTGTTTTACATCATATTTGCATTATTGCATACATAGAGTCCCTATATTCTGAGTTTAGTGAGGAAACTAGCATATTAGTTATTACAGAAGCATACCAAAGCCATTAAAAAAAGGAAAGGAAAGAAAAGAGTATTTTGTCAGGAACAGAAGGTGAATTAGACGGTGGGACTAACTTGTCTATAGGTCAGGTTTTACACTGGCTAAGCTTTTCTTGTTTTACCAACACATATAAAAGTTACTCAGATCAATGAGACCTGATTTTACAAACAAAGCTAATAACAATTACAACAATTTGACATATATAAAATAAAGCCATTTTCACAAAAATATCTTCTTGCGATTTCAGGCAGCTGTCACTAACATCTTTCTTGATCAACTGATCATCTGCACTCCAATTGTTTTAAAGTACTGATAAAGTAGTCTGGTGCACTACCATTCCCTACAATGTCAACTCTCCCTCTTTCTATCTGCCAAGAAAGAGAGAAGGATGCACTCAAATAAGCTTTTCATTATGGCACTTAAAATGACATTTTAGAATTGCTAATGAACCAGCTATCAACAGTATGCTTCATTCCTCTAACTGCATCTAGTTGTTTGTTTGTTTGTTTGTTTTGTTTTCACAAATAACTTTGATAACTATCAATAAAAATGGTTATTGTGAACTGTAAAAATATATACACAATACATCTGATTAGAAGATATATCACTGAAATACCTTCTCCCTTCCATTTCTGAGACCCAGACAGTTGCAGAATGGATCTGTATTCTGAATATGTGAGTATACTACACATAAAAAAAATAAATTAATTAAAATAAATATTTTCCTGTTAACATTGATTAAGATGCTCTATAGCAGCTAATATCAATGCACTATCCCTGATACTCATTTTCTTACTTTACACCACTTGGGCCTACAAAGTTAATTGTTTATACACTTTTTAAGATAAAGAAATGCATTGGCTATTGAGAATGGCTATAATGAGGTTTCTTAGTTTCATTATAAAACCTGCAAATCTTCTAAAACCTTTGGAAATGCAGACAATACTACAGAAATATTTCAGACCAGATCCTCTGCAGCAGTAAATCAATATAGCTTTGCTGAAATCAATGGAGCTAGCATGATTTACAGTAGCTCAAGATCTGCCCTTTTGATTGCAGACGGTGATATAAGAGACTCAAGAGGGTTATTACAGTAATATTCAGGAATATATTTTCCAGTAAATTACAGTTCTTTAAAAAGAGACCAAGGAAATAATGCACAGGCACTGCTCAGTTCTCTACACAGTCCTTCACTGTAACACTACAGTGTAGCAGAGGACTGAGCACACAGGGCTCTGCATAACAGCTTCAGCTACCTGTTATCCAAGTCAGGTACCACACCTAGCCTGTCTGATATAAATTTCTGCTATAGGTCATTAAGAGAGGTAGAGATTACCATTTCCCTTTTTCCACACATTGTCATGAATTTCCAGAGATGCTTGTTGCTTTTTCTCTATTGTAAGAGAACTTGTGCAGCCAGTTTACCCCAGATATCCAACTCCCAAAAAGGTGGAGTCTTGTCATCAGCCAAAGTTCTGGGCTTGATTATCCTGCATCCTTGTCATGATTTGTTTGGGAAGAGTTAAATTTCTTCACAGAGGACCACATAACATTGTGTTTGGATTTTTGATTAAACCAGTGGTGATAACACACTGATATTTTTAGTTGTTGCAGAGCAGTGCTTACACAGAGCCAAGAACTTTTTGCTTCTTGTGCTGTCCTGCCAACAAGGAGGCTGGAGGTGCACAGGAGTCTGGAAGGAACACAGCTAGGACAGGTGACCTAGACTGGCCAAAGGGATATTCCATACTATGTGACATCATGCTCAGCAGTGGAAGCTGGGGTAAAGAAGGAGGAAAAGTGTGAAGTGTTTGGAGTGATGGCATTATTCTTCCCAAGAAACCATTATGTGTAATGAGCCCGGCTTTCCTGGAAGTGGCTGAACACCTGCCTGTGAATGGAAAGTAACAAATAAATTGCTTGTTTTGCTTTTCTTGCTCACTCAGCTTTTGCTTTACCTAGTAAACTGTCTTTATCTCAACCCATAAATTATGGTGCTTTTATTTTTACGATTCTCTCTCCCTTTGCACCTGAGGAGAATGACTGTGTGGCTGAGTGGTTCTAAGCTGTCTCCCTGGGCTAAATCACAACAGTCCTCCAGCAGAAGAGAGGTTGCTAAAGTACCTCCTCATCAGTCTCTGCAGGTGGATCTAAATTTCTGTTCTAATTACCAGTGCAAAAGACCTTTCACTTCAGCACTTCACGTGACTAAAGTTAGCAACTGCAGCCTGTGACCTGAGAAATTAATATAAACTGTGTTTGCAGTATAAACATTCAAAATTAGGAGATTTAGAAATCTGCATGAGTTCACACTTAAAACCAATGTAAAACTAGAATAACTAAAAAGAAGAGTCAAGAAGATCATATTATATAATTACTCTTAGTTTAGTTTAATGAAATTTCTGCTTTTGAAGGTTTCTTAACTAGCTACTTAGCACTTGCAGCATAAACCCTGGCAAACTAAATGCACTTTAATGCAAGCTAATTGTGAAAACAACTGAGATGTGGCACTATAATATATACTTAGTATCTCTTGCTCAGTCTTCATATAGTTATATCCTTAAAGACACTTGGAAGCCAAATTTATTACAGCAGGTTTTATTTATTACTGACTTTGCCAAATGTTCTTATATGACTATGTGCCAGTTTGCTTGCTGGGATACATCTTCCTTTTGGCTTATCAAATTGCCATTTGATCATGCTGAAAGCTCTGGTTTAAAAAGGGTTTACAATATATTAAAATAGAGAAATAGAGAAATAATATACCAAATGTGACTACAACACCACAAAGTTTACTGTGGTTTGTAGGTTTTTTTTTTTTGTGTGTTTTTTTTTTTTTTTTTTCACATGAATCATTGAAATAACTACCCTGCTTTGAGGGCATAAGACACAATTTGGATGGAGAGAGATAACATTTTTCTATATCTGGAAGAACGATCAGAAGATCCTCTGTCAAGAACAAAACTTCTCTGTTAGATTTTGGTAATTTATTTTGTGAAGAATAAATAAAAAATAATGTTTTTATTTGGTTTTGACCAGAAATGAGCAACAAAAAAGTAAAAAGGAGACTGAATTTAGAAGAATTTCATCTCAGGTGAATATACTACTTTTGTAAGCCAACACTTAGAACTCGATAAACTTATAGATGACTTTGGAATTTCATTTTTTAAAATATACTTGCTATTTAAGGTTTCTAATAAAACAGTGTTCATCTAATAAAATAAGTGTTCATTTCTTCCTTTGTTAATGAGACTTCCACATCTCTTACGACAGAAATTGACAAGGTCAGGGGTTGGGGATAGAATGTTTAATTACTGTCCTAGGCTGCTTAATGTTTGCAAAAGCTTCTTAGAACTGTGGATGAAAAAAAAGAATGATTATCACTTAATTATAATTTTTAAAGAAAACAAATACATTTCATCTTTTAACTTTATTTACGCCAGATAACAGAATAGTCATGGGTTTAATAATAATAATAATAATAATAAAACTCAGAAATCACTGAGAGATAACTGAGTATCAGGCTATCTGTTATATCAGTTCACTGCTTACAGTTCAGTGATTTCTGTTTTCAATTTTGAAGAAAAACACATTAATAAAAGTGCAATAGACCTAAAAAGACTATATGAAGGTTCTGTGATACAGAATGCTATGTTTAAACTTATATATTTATTTTATTTTATTTATTTATTGAAGAATCTTTTGGAGAGACAAAAATGCAGTCAGAGAGGGGAAGAAGTGAATTTACACCCTAGGAATAACAAGGAAAAAATAAGTAACATTTCTCTAATATATAGAGAAATATCTAATATATAGAGAAATATATTGGTATATCACTACTTATACCAATTCAAAGACATAATTATATTATTTACCAGTATTTTGAAAATACATTTATAGAAATTAAGTGATGTGTTCCTTTTAAGACAAGAGAGAAGGGAACATAAAGGAATAAATGTTATTTGTTGATTGTTGAGCTGCAGACTTTTCATTGGATAGAGATTTGTAAATTGAAATATTAATTTGTAAATTTAACCTTTCAGGTAAATTATTCATAACAGAACTAGGTAAATGTTTTTGTGACTGTATCTTGGAAAATCTGCCTTAATAAATATTCTTTAAAACAGGACATCTATAGCACTGCTAAGGCTATACTTCATTACTTGTGATTTGATTTCACAAAGAGAGAGGGAGAGGGAAGTATTATTTCCCTGATGTCACAAAATTCTCCTTATTCCAGTCAGTCTAAGAATTTCTATAAATTCTGTTTCTATTAATGTGCATGTTAACTTCTTGTATATTAAAGGTATGTTAACTTCTTTCTAAAAATAATTATTTTCATAATTTAAGATGCTTTAGCGAGTTTTGATGGGAATTAAGAATAAACTAGCTAGGACCTATTGCAGAATAAGTCAAAATCTACCTCCTGAAAGTCTTGGAATGTATAGTTGGCATGAATATTACCTTCACCTTGATATAGTCATAGACAAATTTTAGATATAACGTCAGCTACAGAGCACATTTTTATAATACTAAAAAAAAAAAAAAAAAAAAAAACACTTGATGTTTTTAACATCAACTTGTTGATGTTTTAACCCAACTTGTGTTGGGTTAAACGCCGTCAACTAGACACCCACATAATCTTTTTTGCAGTACAGGGGAGAGAACAGGAAAAGACATAATGAGAAAACTTGTGGGTCCAAATAGAGACAGTTAAATAAGCTAAGGAAGTGTGTGGAAGGGAAGTGATGTAAAGGCAATCATTCATCACCTCTCACAATGTCCCGTCAGTCTATGAGCAACAGCCTCCTTGAAAGACAAAACCACCAGCTCACACCAGCTCATTCTAATTCTACTTTTTTTTTTTTTTTTTTTTTTTTTTTCCCTCTCCTTCAGAGCATGACATGCTTTGCAAAGTGAATACCCCTTTGGAGAACTTGTGTCCCAGCTTCTTGCTGCTCCACAGCCTACTCATTGAGTGAGGCAGAATGAGAGATAGAAGGCCTCAGTACTGTGCAAGCACAGTTCAGCAATAACCAAAACAATAGTGTGTTACCAACACTGTTTTTTTCACAAGTCCAAGACAGATTACCATGTGGGCTGTTATGAAAAAAAGTGAGCTTCATCCCAGCCAGGCCCTGTACAGGTATTTATACAATGTAACCGCTATACTAAGATTTTTCTCCAGAGCTTCTGCAACTCTTAAGAACAGAATGTGGCTAATGAAATTTCTTACTACATCTGACTTTACATTGTTAGGCTAACAAAGCCAGTTGGAGAAACTCATAGTAGAAAGAAAAGAGATTCAGAGACCTAGCTTTCCCAAGGAGAAGGCAGACATACCACAAGTAATACCACAAGTAACGAGAAAACACAATATTTTTCAGACATAAATGGGGGTAAATGGTGGGGGGGGGGGGGGAGGGAAGGAGGGGGAAGGGGAAGGGGAAGGGGAAGAGGGAAGGAAGGGATGAGAAGCTCAGCAGAACCTCCAAACAGATAAGCAACTATCAGAGAGGGAAGTCCAGTGAAGACATCTGCATTACCCACATACATCCTCATACCGTCTCCCACAGCATTCTCCTCAAGCAACTGGCTGCTCTTGGCTTGGACTGGCACACGCTTCATTGGGTTAGAAACTGGCTGGATAGCCGGGCCCAAAGAGTCGTGGTGAATGGAGTCAAGTCCAGTTGGAGGCCAGTCACTAGTGACGTTCCCCAGGGCTCGGTGCTGGGGCCGGTCCTCTTTAATATCTTCATTGATGATCTGGACGAGGGTATTGAGTGCACCCTCAGTAAGTTCGCAGATGACACCAAGTTAGGTGCGTGTGTCAATCTGCTTGAGGGTAGGAAAGCTCTGCAGGAGGATCTGGATAGGCTGCACCGATGGGCTGAGGTCAACTGCATGAAGTTCAACAAGGCCAAGTGCCGGGTCCTGCACCTGGGGCGCAATAACCCCAAGCAGAGCTACAGGCTGGGAGATGAGTGGTTGGAGAGCTGCCAGGCAGAGAAGGACCTGGGAGTGATGGTGGATAGTCGGTTGAATATGAGCCAGCAGTGTGCTCAGGTGGCCAAGAAGGCCAACGGCATCCTGGCTTGTATCAGAAACAGTGTGACCAGCAGGGCTAGGGAGGTGATCGTCCCCCTGTACTCGGCTCTGGTGAGGCCACACCTCAAGTACTGTGTTCAGTTTTGGGCCCCTCGCTACAAGAAGGACATCGAGGTGCTTGAGCGGGTGCAGAGAAGGGCGACGAAGCTGGTGAGGGGCCTGGAGAACAAGTCCTACGAGGAGCGGCTGAGGGAGCTGGGCTTGTTCAGCCTGGAGAAGAGGAGGCTCAGGGGCGACCTTATCGCTCTCTACAGGTACCTCAAGGGAGGCTGTAGCGAGGTGGGGGTTGGTCTGTTCTCCCATGTGCCTGGTGACAGAACAAGGGGGAATGGGCTTAAGTTGTGCCAGGGGAGTTTTAGGTTAGATGTTAGGAAGAACTTCTTTACTGAAAGGGTTGTTAGACATTGGAACAGGCTGCCCAGGGAAGTGGTGGAGTCACCATCCCTGGAAGTCTTGAAAAGACGTTTAGATGTAGAGCTTAGGGATATGGTTTAGTGGGGACTGCTAGCGTTAGGTTAGAGGTTGGACTCGATGATCTTGAGGTCTCTTCCAACCTAGAAATTCTGTGATTCTGTGATTCTGTGATCTTTGTGTCATTCCTGTTTTACAACAGTCATCTCACAATACTAAAAAGAAGAAACAAGAGGTAAACATGATTGTTGACTAAATAAAAGTCAAAACATGAAGTTTTATCTCAGTTTCCCCATCCCTCTCATTTCTTGGAAAATAAATTATTCTTAACAACTTACTAGCATTAGTAATGCTTTTGTTAGTAAAGTAAATAAGGGTTAGGAAAAACACATTAACACATTCCCATATATTTTAATGTGCAAGTATAAAAATCTCTGTATGGTGAACCCAAAGCTATTCCTCTTATAACAGGCATCATGTGGCAGGGATAGGAGAGCTCTGCACACTGAATAAGCTCTTGTCCTCTATCCTTAGATACATACATGAATTTATTGATCTGTTCCTGTTAGGAGTAAGGAAAGACATACACCTGGTTAACTTGGTCAGCACTCCATAAGGCATGCCCCAGGAGCATACAGTGAAACATATGAAATTTCACATCTGCTTCTGCTCCTGGGCAACCTACAGTACCCAAACAGGTGGAGCTTTTTGTTTTCTGAGTGGCAGCATTACTATAGGGGTTTGTGTGGGTTTTGATTTTTATTTTTTCTCTTTTCTTTAAATATATAGTCTTGCTGGAAAATTCCCAACCACTGTACCATCGTAAATAAAATTTACTACTAGAAAAGCTAGACTTATATTTTTACTTGTCCATGAGGTAAGGATTTTGAAGATAAGACAATGTGTTGTTTTCTTTTTTGTTTGTTTGTTTTGCTTTTATGAGCTTTAATGTGCTATGTTGTGTGGTATCAGTGAGAGGCTGTGTTTCACAGCTGTGTTCACCCTGACAGTGATTCAAAATCACATATATAACTGCCTGATGTTTTCTCTCCGGTTTTCTGAAGACTCCTTTCTGCACCTCTGGATGGTGGTGCCTGGGATTACACATGGACCTGGGGACCCAGCCAGAACTGAGCATGGGTGAGCATACCCCTCAGCAGGCCATTGCCTAGAGAGAAGCTCTTGACTTGCCTCAGACCTGATGAGTGACCCCAGGCCCTCTGGAGCCTCACAGGATGGTACAGTAAGACAGAAGCACCAACTGCAGCCCCCGAGCTGGGCTCTTGGGGTAGGAAGTTTGGAAGCCCACCTGTTCACAACCCTCTTCCCACCCAGCCAGAGCCTTTATCATCCCCTGGGACTGTTCATAACTGTTTGTTGATGCACTGTTGGCACATGCACTCCTCCTACCCTATGACCACACCATGGCCACAAACCCTTGGCACCCCAATCAAGGTTACTAGAGCTTCCAAGTCAATCTGAACATCAGTGCCACAACTTCAGTTAATTTAACTTACTGCCCGTTAAGGTAAACTTTTAACTCCCAGGAAAAACAAGACAACATTGGGATACATCCTCCCTCTTATCCTCAGGTTCATCTTCAAAATCCCACCTCACATTCCCCCCCCCTCCAACAAAGAGGAAAAAACAAACAAAAATCATTGTTCTTACCTTTTCACCTTATTTGAAATGGAAATGGATGCTACTTAAATAAATAAATAATACATATTTTTGCCATTTTTGGTATCTGGTCTTAATGCAGAAGAGCTCTAAAACACTGCATAGCTTTGAGCTGGCTGCCTGTGTCACCAGTTTAAAAGGCCCCTTCAGTACTGTAGCACTGTGCCAGGGAGACTGGGTGGGGGGAGGGGGATGGGTATGAAGCAGGCCAGGTGACCTCTACATGCAGGCCTCAGCTTGGGAACCTGCTGGACACTGGTGACCATGTTTGCAGAGTAAGGATTTCTAGTACCAGGCTTTTAATGTGTCAGGGTTTCCAGAGCAGGCAAGACTGAGTGAAAAAAAATACCACCAACACTGAAATCCATATGAAGATTGCAGGAAGGTGTGTGTTTATTGTGTACAGCAAAAATGAAGAGGAGGACAAAGGAGTCAAAGTGAAAACAGAATATATCTTGATACTCTCTGTTTCATCAAACAAATAATAAACCATTTGGTGATGTTTTGATGTTTTGTGTTGAGGTACCAATGACTACAGTACTCACATTTCATGTTTGTTTGTTTTATTACATTTTTTTTTCTTTTTCCACTTTTTTTCTTACTTTGAAGAAGCTGTCCCTGAGGTTCCCAATAGCAACTGGAGAACAGAGAACATTAAGTGTTCCGAGTACATCTTCTGGTTCAACTTCACTTACGTGTAGTTCATGTCCCATCACATATAGGCCTGACCAGAGAGACCAGGCCTGGTATATTCAATACAATTTTTTTTTGTATAAAGTAGGTTTCTACAAAACCACTAAGAACCTAGTTCAGGCAAGAAGAATCTCTTTTCTTTGAGGACATACTTATCAGAATAAAAGTGTGAGATGTCTAAAAGTTGTAAGAGTGATAAGAAAAAAAAAAAAAAAAAAAAAAAAAAAGAAGACAAAAACTCCATGTAGATGGGGTAGGGGTGAGCCTGAAGAACTCATCACTATTACCGGTCCAAAGGAGAAAACACAGTTCCAAAGAAGTGACAAATATGGCAGTCCTGTGCTTCCCTTGACATTCATTTTACTGTTCCAGTGTCCGTGCAACTCTGGGCTTAGTCGTTCTCTGAACCCTAACCTTAATGATCAGATTAAGTATGTAATCCTATATAAAAGCAGTTATTTTTTTTCTCTCTCTATTTACTGCTTTATTCTTTATGTATTCCCACAATAATCTCTTTGTTATTGTACCTTCTGATATCTTTAGAAATACATTTGCTGTATCAAATTTACTGATATTCATACTGATGCTATTCTTTATGCTATTCACTTTTCACAGTCCAATCACAGTCCAAGTATCTCCTAATTGTCTTTAAAAACAAGTTTGTTTTGCTTTGTTTTTGTTTTTGTTTTTTTCAACTATTACCTCAATTATTGTTCTTGGAGCAAACTTGAAAGGTAATTTTAAGCTTGGTCTGTGAGATCACATCACAAAACAACTCTGGTAAGACAGTATGAAACTACTGTTTTCTTACATAAGGTAGTTATAGGAAGTCATAGAGAAGATAGGATTTGCATCTGCTTATACAGTTAATAGCTTCAGGCCGAAAAAATTATTGCAGTCTCTGCATAAGCAGCTCCCACTCAGAGATGCATGCTGCTTCTTCACTACCAAGCATTTAGCAGAGGCATCTGTTTCAGAGACAATTTTGTGTTGTCACACAGTTTCACCCAGGTAGTCATTGCAGGATGCCTGTTGCGGAAATAATCTATTACACTGTTACTAGTGCTACATAGTAATAAAAAATTAATAACATAATAGAAAAAAAAGAAAAAAAAAAGAAAAGAAAGAGAGAGAAACTGTAGAAATGTCATGCTCTTGAAATTAACTTTAGGTGAATAGTTTTCAGCATATAATTCTGTTTTATATTTTTGTGAGACAAGAAAAATTGATATTGTAAAGTACATTTCTGAAAAAAAAATAAAAAAAAAGCATCTTCATCTCTGTATTGAGCTCAATTATTGAGCTCTTGATATCTGATGTAGAAAATGTTACTCTCAACAATTTTCCTTTATCCTTAATAAAAATGATTGGTAGCCACTGTAGCCACTGTAGAGTAACTTTGAATAAACCTTTTGAAAAGAATTATCATTTTTTTTCCTGGTAAAGTGTATATATATATATGTGTGTGTGTATATATATATTCCTTCAAAATTTATTTTAAAATGTTGAAAAATTGCTTTCAAAGGAGTTCAGATGAATCTTAACTATTTAGATTAACTCCTTCAAAAGAGATTTATAAGCAAGTTGGAAGTGGACACAGTGTGATCTCAGTTAAGAGTTGTCAAGTCAGAAACTTTCTGCTCCACCTTCATCTCCTTCAAATTAAGCATGTAACTCAGGTGTGTAGATACAGGCAAAGTAGCTTAAGCATCAAGTCCATATGCCCTGATCATTTCCATTGCCACAGAGAAAATCTGAAGATGTCACTGGCTGAATCCCTTAGCTCTGAAAAATTCAGATTCAATCCCACTTAACAAAGGCAACAGAGACAGAGATGTGTTTCCCATGTTCCAGCTAGAGAGAAGTATTTTAAGAAAAAGAGCATCATTTATATCTCCTAAGAGTGTTCTACTCTTAGCTGAACGATGTTGAAGTATTAATCCTTCTATCTTTGACCCTTTTTCTAATAGTAGCATCAAAACCTCTACATCATTTAGTTTTAATACCCAGATATTTTATTTGTATTCTTAACAGCAAATCTAAACACTGCCCAGGTAACCAATGTACTTCCAATAAAAAATAAAAAATAAAAATAAAAATTTTTCAACCAAACTATCGGCTTGAACTAGTTTTTCCCCTCTAATCTCAAATTTTTCATCTAGCTGAAACACAGAAACTAGATCATTTCACAGGAAAGCCAGGTTTTGAAGACTGATATTAGCTAGAGTTATATAGATATATTTTGCTATCCCATTTTCCTTGCCACCAGAGTTACAGCCAACTTTTCCCTTTTGACTACTCAGACTAACTGAAACCAAGCTTCCCCTTTTTTCGCATTTTTGTCCCTCTTTTCTGCTTTTCTTTTGATGACATTAAGCATCAATTCAGGAACCCTGAGGAAGACTAAAATAATGAAAAGATCTATCTGAGCTATAATACAAAACAAAAAGATTGCATGTGATTCACCTTGAAAGTAGAAGCCATCATTATACTTTTCATGGCTATTTAAAAAGTAAAAAAGGAAAAGCTGAAATAATATTTTCACCTTTACACATTGTCCCCCCTCCCAAAAAAAAAAAAAAAAAAAAAAAAAAAAAAAAAGTACCATGGTTGAAATATCATCAGAAATTCTATTTTTCATTTTCATTGTCAAACTAAGGGAGCCTTTGCATTCTAAGCTGTACCCACACACTGGGACAGTGGTCCCCTGACTCTTAAATAAGAGTGCTTTGGAGAATGTAGAAGGAAAAAAAAAAAATCTTTCAAAAGATCTCACACTAATGACATACTAAACTTTTAAGAAGTTTTCTTTTTTGTATTTATTGAAGCCAGGCAGTTAACTCTGTACCCATGGGTCCCAACGCATTCACAGTTTCCTACAGGAGATTTGGATATTTCACTACTTGGACAATGGTGGCTGTAATTATCTATTATCCCAGCAGCCTGAGCCCTTTTGTGAGCACGTATTATTAGTTGGTGGAAGCGCTCAAACATTATCTCACATAGGCAAAGAACAATCTCTGGGCCCAGCTTTTCTTCATATATGCTGGTATGTGAATCAATAATAGCTCTTCAGAACTCAAAAAAAATCTAACCCAGAGTGGTATTGGAGTAATAATGAGGCAAAAATCAGTCTCCTAGTTTGAAAATTATCTTATTACAGAAACTAGTTTGTACTTATAAGTGAACTTTTTCCTTTTTCATTTCTTCCCCTCCCCCCCCACACACACATTTTTTTATTCATCTGTGGCAACTGTGGTCTGGTGAGTGTGAGGGTCAAATATAGTCTTAAAAAGGAGGATGTTGTAACCACTATTTTATCTAAATGAGCGCAAAGTACAAACTACATGGAATGGTGTTGTATTTAGCCTGTCAGGAAATCTTGGGTGGGAGGTTGCTAGAAATTCTTTGAATATTATATCAATTCCAACAATATTTCATATGGGATCTCAGTTAAACTGATACAAATCTGAAACTAGAGTCAAGACCTGGTATTCATTGCAGGAAGGCATGTCTTTATCCTTACATTGCAAGTCTCAGCCCCTGTGAATATGCAGGCTGTCCATCTGGGGAAGTGCAAGTAAAGGTACAATGGAAGAGGTACTCTGCTCACCTGGCAAGTGCCATGCAGCAATGCACTTCCAGTCTCTTACCTTGTCTGAAAATCAGCTTTGCAAGAGCCCACAGATATTCTGCACTATCACTGGATGGGCAATTTGGATAGCCTCAAAACTGTAATTTGATTGCATGCAGTGAAGGTCCTTACCATTTCTCTAGCCATAAACTGTAGGAAATAATACAAGGACATGTTTTTCTTAAAGTGATTTGTAAGCTTGGGCACTAATGTGGGATAGTATGTGCAGAGATTCTATTAATACTACTCAACCATCCTCCTAAAATTACTGAGGCTCTTTCAAATTGTTAGTCACTTACAAAGGACTGGTAAACAATGAGAGCCGAGAAGGCCGTCTTTCCCCTGCCATCTTTCTTCTAGTCTCCTACAGGATGCACACCCCAGCTTTATAACGAACACTTCTTTGGAAATTAAGGAGTTTCCACAACACAGTGAATTAAATGCAAATTCAATAAAACATATTAAAGCTTATCAGCTTATCTTTATGCCCAACACTTGTTAACATAATGGCATGTACATTGTTTAACCCTCTTATGTTTTTCTCTGCCAATGAGTCATGGACCCATTGCAAGCCTTTATCCGTTTTAGCACTACAAAATTTTAAGTTCTTAAAATAACTTAGTGAAATTAAGCTTGTACAGATTTATGATATATTCTATTCAGACTAGAAACCTGGCATCTTGAGAACTCAGCAGAAACTAAATTTTCACATTTAACTTAAGTTTCATATTTGTGATGGTGAAATTGTTCTCATTTTGTGTTCTACTTTAACCAAATGAATTACCAGATTTCTGAGTTTAAGCAGGAAGAAATTACATGTAAGAATTAACAAGCAAACAAACAAACAAACAAAGACTGTATACCAGAATTAATATCAGAAAAATTCAGTGGAACTGTTCTAATTGTCTCACCTGTTCTTGACTATTCTGATAGATGACAACTAAAACAACCTATAGTCAGTATATAGTCAGTGTTTAAAAGTGTAAATTAAAAATTAATTTTACTGGAAAATATTAAGTCTTCATTTTCTACCTTGTCTTCTGAAATCCAAAGTTAGTCAAAGCACACTTGTTTTGTGTTTGCTGTCATAATAACACTGTACATTAAAGCAAATTGTAGGAGTTTTTAAAATTCTGTTTTCAATAACGTTAATTCATTAATTTGTGGAATTAAGCTGTGTAAAATACAAAACAATATGTCTCTGAATTAACCTATGATAAAGACAAAATGCTGAAAAGACAATGAAATGAAAATTTGACTTTACATCTCGGTCATTTAAGGGTGTCAATTCTTACAGGACTGAAGGAGACAGCTTTGAAAACCAGCTATAAAAACAGGGGATATTAGAAGGACAAAAAGAGTACAAGCGGAAAGCTTCAGTTACCATTCAGTAGACAAAGAAAATGTGAGGGATGCATACATTTTTAGGGATCAGAGAGGAGTGCATCTTTAGGAAAGAACGAAAGAAAGAAGGAAGGAAAGAAGGGAAGAAGGAAAGAATGAAGGAAAAGAGGAATGAAAGAAAAAAGAAGGAAGGAAGGAAGGAAGGAAGGAAGGAAGGAAGGAAGGAAGGAAGGAAGGAAGGAAGGAAGGAAGGAAGGAAGGAAGGAAGGAAGGAAGGAAGGAAGGAAGGAAGGAAGGAAGGAAGGAAGGAAGGAAGGAAGGAAGGAAGAGAGAAAGAAAGAGAGAAAGAAAGAGAGAAAGAAAGGAAAAGAAAGAGACTTTTTGAAGTATTTTTTCAGAGAGCTAAACATTTTCATAGTAACACAGAAATGATAAATACTGCCAGGGTTTCACTGAGCATATCAGAGACCAGAATAAAAATGTAAGAAGAAAAAGCAAAACAGAGAGCTGAATCTGCTTTTTATGGAGATTTTCTATGCAAGAACCTAAGGATATTCCCACACCATAACTTCCCTTTACATAGGTGGAGAATCACAGAACAGTTTACTTCGGAAGACGCCTCTGCAGGCCTTCCAGTAGAAAACCCAGTTCAAAACCAGGACTTTTCAGAGCAAGTTTCTCACTCCAGGACCTCTCTGTGCAAGCTGTTCAACTGTTAATCCACCTTCACTTCAAATTTTGTTTCCTAACATTCAGTTGGCTTTTCCCAAGGTGCAAAACTGTGTCTGCTGTCTTTCATTTTGTGTACCTTTGTGCAGAGCCTGATTCCTTCTCTGATGTTTGTCAATTAGATAAGGAGATTGCTTCCATGCCCCTAAGCCCACTTCTTCACAGGCTACAAGACATAAACCAGTAGTGGCCCCATAGTGACCCATGAGGCCACAGGTTGTGATCAGCCACTGGACTTCATATCACCGAGAACCCATTTAAAACCACTTGATCAGCCATTTTATTTTATTTTATTTTTTCCCCATGTGCAGTGGGCTCATGTGACAAGGTTTTGGCAGCAGGGGGCCATAAGGGTAGCTTCTGTGAGAAGAATCTAGAAGCTGCCCCATGTTAGGTAAAGGGCCCCGTTGCTGACTAGAGCCGAGCCAATAAGAGATGTTGTTTGCACCTCTGTGAGAGCATATGTGAAACAGGGGGAAAAAAATGCTGTTACACACACAGCAGCTGGGAGAGAGAGAGGAGTGAGAAAGAGCGTTGCAGGCACCAAGGTCAGTGAAGAAGGAGGGGGAGAGGTGCTCCAGGTGCCTGAGCAGAAGTCCCCTGCAGTCTGTTGTGAGGACCATGGTGAAACAGGCTGTCTCCCTGCAGTCCATGGAGTACCACGGTAGAGCAGGGTTCCACTCTGCAGCCCGTGGAGAAGACCATGGTGGAGCAGGTGCACCTGCACCAACAGAGGCTGCGGCCTGTGGAAGACCCCTGCCAGAGCAGATTCCAGGCTGGACCTGTAGCCTCTGCAGAGGAGCCCACTCAAGGAGCAGGTGACCTGGCAGGAGCTTCTGCCTGTCGGGGATCCAGGTTGGTTCAATTTGCTCCTGAGGGATGGACCTCGTGGTATGGACCCATATCTGGAGCAGTTCTTGAAGAGCTGGTGCCTGTGGGAAGCCCACGCTGGATCAGTTCAGCAAGGACTGCATCCCATGGGAAGGACCCCACAGCACAGGGGACGAGAGTGACCAAGAAGAAGCAGTGGAGACGAAGCACTATAAACTGACCACAACCGCCATTTCCCCATTCCCCTGTGCTGCTCAGGGGGAGGAGGTGAAAGAGGGTGGATGGGGGAAGGCATTTTTGGTTTCTTTACTTTGTTTCTCACTTCTCTAGCTTTCTAGTAATAGGTAATAAATCTTACTGTCTCCCTATCCTGAGTCTGTTTGCCCATCATGATAATCACTGAGCGATCTCCCTGTTCTTATTTCAACCCTTGAGCCCTTTTCATTGTATTTTCTCCCTGTTTCTCATTGAGGAGGGGGAGTGAGAGAGCGGCCGTGCTGGAACTTGGATGCCCACCTGAGTAAAACCACCACATAGGGTTGTACGGAAGTGCCCTGCAGTAACAAACAGTAGAATCCAGAGACACTTTACAAAAACTGAAGAGGTACTGACTAGCCTGTGTTCACTATGAAGAAGAGGGAAACAGATATTAATGCACTTCAAAAAAAAGATTTTGGGTCAAATGATTCCAGACACCAAATCGATCTTTATTTCATATGAACACTTTCTGTGTCCAAAGCCAATGTTTCACTTTCTTGACTCATGATATTTCCCAGAAGACTCTGAGGCTTAGTGTTTTTATTAATATTATTTTTTAATGTAATTGTTATTTTATTTCATTAAACACTTGATAGCATCAAACAAAATTATTTTTGGTCCTGCTGAACTCTCTGAAGTAATAAAAGACTATATTTTAATTGTATGTATTATTGCACTGGAAAGTATTACAGTTTGAATGTTAACTTTTAATGACATAATTTCATTCTGAAAAAAAATCTACAATTAAAACAACTATAAGATGTAGAAATTTGATATTTCTCTGCAAACTGTTTCAGATCTCCATGTTCATTAATATAATGAAAGGAAACATCTCTAGATCTTTATTTCTTTCAACAAATATGTATCAAAATCTTGTCCTCCAGCTGCTGAACATATGTCATAGTTGTGCATGTTGATCTTAAGGAGCACAATGGTCAGCTTTTCATTCTGGGAATGATATTTTACAATCCTTAGCAATATTACTGGTGACACTGAATAGCTGTTGCATGGCAGTCAGGCAGTTTTAAGGGTCTCTCTTTTCCAACTGTCTCATATTTTTATGTTTTATTTCAACTGTTATAAAAAAGGGTGGTAACTTAGGTCATCTATACAAAAACCAGATGGCTAACAAGTTTAATAAATACACCTAGAGGTCATAACAATGCCAAAACAATCTTCCTTTTTGCACCACAGTTTCCTGCATGACAAAACAAAGCTGATATCTGGTAGAAATATTACTAAACAAAGAGCAAAATGGAGTTGTGCCCAAGTTTTCAAAACTCTGGATGATATTTATGTTAAAAAAAAAAAAAAAAAAAAAGCGGAGCTAAATGTGTTTTTTTGTTTGTTTTTTTTGTTTGTTTGTTTGTTTGTTTTTCATGCAGAGAGAAAATGGGGTAACTTCTTAACTTATAGACAGATAGATACAGTCATCCTAAAAAATACAAGGCACATGCCAACACCATTCAAGAACTACTTTTATGATGTGGTCATAGAAATTGTCCAAGAACTGGAATTCTGGAGTCCTGATTTGTTGTTATTGTGTGTGTGCATGCTTATGGAAAACTGCAAAGTAGAGTTGAAAAAGAGCTTCCAACATAAACAAGAAACCTCCAAGTGTTACCCCAAGCCAAGGTTGCCAGAGAAAACCTTGGGGATAAACAGAAAAGAAAAAGACAATTCTTAAGTAGGTTTGGGACTTCTGCTTATTTCATTAAAAATTGAACAAAAGATGGAGTTGCTTGGTCTCAAGCAAAATAAAAACAAAACAAAACCCTCAGACAAAAGCCCTCTGTAGTATAAGTAACCTGTTCAATCTGGAATTTTGGGTGACTCAAACAAAACGCACACTACACACATACAAGAAAAAAAAAAAAAAGATGAAAAAGATGAAAAAGATGTACAGATGTATAGAGTTTTGGGGAGTTTAAAAGATGCTGATATGACATATGGAATCCAGAATGGGCAGGCACTTCATATTTGAAATCAAGAGTCACTTACAAAAATGAATCTATTTTTAGGTGTATAAGAAGGAAAATAGTGATCATATTTTTGTTCGTGGTGGTGTTGGTGGTGTTCATTGGTGTTTGTTTGGTTTAGTTTGCTTCTTTATTTTTCCTAGTAGAGTTTTTCTCATTAGCATTTTTTTCCTTAGGAAATCTTTAATGAACTCAGTAGTGTTGTAGCTCTGGAAAGTAAAAACAGATTAAATAGGGGTTGTTCAGCAGTTCAGCTGAACAGGTCCTTCAGTCCCACAAGTCCTTCCCTGTTCACATGCGAAAGGTCCAGTGGGATGCTTTCTCTAGCTGGCTCATTCAATAGCTGTGTCAGGAAGCTATCTTCCACACACTCAAGAAACCTCCTAGACTGTTTGCTCTCTGCTGTGTTGTATATTCAGCAGACATCTGCTAAGTCAAAGTCTCCCATGAGAACAAGAGCTAGTGATTGTGAGAGTTCTCCCAACTGCTTATAGAATATTTTGTCTTTCTCTTCATCCTGGCTGAGCAGTCTATAATATACTGCCACCATGACATCTGCCATTGGCCTTTCCCTTGATTCTCCTGATTCTTACCCATATACACTCATCCCTGTTGACACCATTATTAATCTCTAGACAATCAAAATACTCCTTAACATACAGGGCTACCCCACTGCCTCTCCTTCCTAGCCTATTCCTTACGAGGAGTTTATAGCCATCCATTGCAAAACTCCAGCTCTGTGAGCCATCCCACCATGTTTCTGTGATGCCAACTATGTTATAGTTTTCCTGTTGCACAAAGGCAAAGGCATCCATCTCTGCTTGTTAGTTACCCATGTTGCATGTATTGATGTACCCAGCTGGGTTAGCAATCCTATCACCTTTTTGGGGTAGAAGCCTTAATTCCTATGTGACCATTCTCATGAACTCCTGTTTTTTCTAATCCATCAATATCCCTCATGCATTTGCTGTTGCATGGTCTCCATCCCCTTCCTCTACTAGGATGGCAGACTGAGGGTCCTTGCTAGTACACTCTCCCACAAACATTGTCATACTGCCTCCAAGCTAAATCTCTATCAAGCCTTGTTTTATCACTTTCCCCCTTCAAATCTAGTTTAAAGCCCTTCCAATGAGCCTTGCTAACTCCTGAGCAAAGATCCTTTACTGCCTTTGAGAGGTGAATCCTGTCTGTTGCCAGCAGGCCTGGTGTCAAGTAAAATGATTCATGATCCAAAAAAACCCACAAATTTCTAGCAGTGACACTGGGCTTGGAGCCAGGTATTGATCTTCTGTCTCTTCCTGTTTCTTCCCTTATCATTCCCTGCATCTGGAGGAATAGAGGAAAACACTACTTGTGCTTATGATCCCTTAACCTGTTGTTCCAAATGCATCAATAACAAAAGGAAAACTAGGAAAAATGTGGGACTGATACTGGATGGGACACATACCCTGATGACAGAGGATGCAGACAAGGCAGAAATATTGAACGCCTTCTTTGCTTTAGTCTTCACTCCCAAGACCAGCCCTCAGGAATCCCTGACCCAGGAGACCAGAGAGAAAGTCTGGAGAAACAAAGACTTTCCATTGGTTGAGGAGGATCAGGTTAGAGATCATTTAGGCAAATTTAACATCCACAAGTTCATGGACCCTGATGGGTTACACCCATGAGTGCTGAAACATCATTGCTAGTCCACTCTCAAACATTTTTGAAATTGGGAGAGGTGCCTGAGGACTGGAAGAAAGCAAATATCACCCTAGTCTTCAAAAAGGAAAAGAAGGAGGACCCAGGGAGCTACAGACCAGTCAGCCTCACCTCTGTCCCTGGGAAGATGATATTTAACTTATTTATCAGTGATTTGGATGAAAGGATTATCAGCAAGTTTGCTGATGATACAAAACTGGGAGGAGTAACTGATACCCCAGAATGCTGTGCTGCCATTCAGAAGGATCTTGACAGGTTGGAGAGGTGGACAGAAAATAACACCTTGAAATTCAACAAAGACAATTGCAGGGCCTTGCACCTGGGGAGGTATAACCCAATGCACTAGCCCCGGCTGGTGGCTGACCTGCTAGAAAATAGCTCTGTGATTAAGATGATTAAAAGACTGAAGCATCTTATGAAGAAAGTCTGAGGGAGCTAGGGAGCTGGAGAAGAAAAGACTTCCGTGGGATTTGATCAATATATCAGATCTGATCAAGAAGTATATGAAGAGAGAGTGTCAAGAGGATGGAGCCAGACTCTTCTGAGTGTTGCTCAGCAATAGGACAAGTGGCAATGCAACACAGGAAGTTCTGTCTGAAGGTGAAGAAAAACTTATTTACTGTGAGGGTGACTGAGCACTGGCACAGATTGCCCAGGGAGGTTGTGAAGCCTCCTTCCCCAGAGATCTTAAAAAGCTGTCTGGACACAATCCTCGGTAATGTGCTCTAGATAACCCTGCTTCAGCAAGGAAGTTGGACTAAATGATCTCTAGGGGATGCTTCCAACCTCAATCATTCCGTGAGTCTGTGACATTCACATATAAATGCTGATCTACCTTTACGATGTCCAGCACAAAATAATTGATATGTTACTGGCCTACATTTTCACTGGTGACATTCTCAAAATGCTAGAGAGCTCAGATCTCACTATTCCCCTTTTGCTTTTGACAGACAAAAAGCATCTAGGTGGAGCAGTTGTACATGAATGTAGTTGGGATAGAAGTTGAGAAATGCTTAATATCGGCCCAGATTTCTCTTCACAGTAAACTGATTAGGTCCTTCCACTGGTTCTTATTGTGCGCCTGTATCCTAAAAATTGAACTTGTTCCCCCAGTTCTCTACGTAGCCATGGTACTTGGCCAAGTACACATACTTTTCTCCTGGCAACTCCTACAGCCATTTTTAATTCTTTTACTAATACCTTGTCTTTTTGCTAGACATTCCCACTTTGTACCACACTGTACTCATCTTCAACAAAATGTGATTATCAGCCTCAAATGTCTATGACTGGACCTCCCCCAGACCTCTAAAAGTGCTCCTATAGTTCTGCATACATATTTCCTGAACTTACTCTAACAAGCAGTAACCATTTATTCCTATTACTTATTCAAACATTCTCTTAAAAACATGCATTTAAATTTCCCTGCTCCTCAGATAGCCCTCAGCTACTTCTAATATATTATTTAGCTTCTTTCCACCTACTTTACTTAAGTCTTTATCTTTCCCTTGTCAGTTTATTAATATGTAGTGTATTTTGCATCAACATGTAACTAATTGTTTCCAGATATAGTGGCTAGATACTTAGCTAAATTATACATTCTCAAATACCTTACTGAAAAATTTCCAAAGATTAACATTTTCATTCACATATGTAAATCACATCAGTTCCAATTGTCCGACTCTAAGATGTTTCTTTCATTGACTCAGACCCTTGAGAGTCTTTTTCCCTGAGTGTGAAGGAGAATGATGACATGTCCCGTCCATTTCAGTCAAGACCTTCTCTCACAGTCTATGAAAAGGTGAGATCTATGGTTCCCATACATATACATCTATAATCTAGGGAAAAGAAGGGGGAAAAAAAAAGTCAATTACAATTAATAGAATTGAGCTGAGTCTCTGTGATGAGACTCTTCAGTCTGAGGAAAAGGAGATTTAATCCAATTAGGATATCTAATTCACAGGAATCTTACTTTTTCAGTAAGTTGAGGATGAAGTGGTAAAAACAAGTTATTTATCATTTAAATAGCCTATTTAGATCACAGATTTTCTAAACAATTTACATATGTTGCAATAATGACTGCATAAAATAATTTGTATTAAAACCACATATATTTTATATAATAAATTACCACACCACTTACAGACTTTTTTTAAGATAAAAGATCAGTCAGAACTCTTATATTTCACATTTTTGGCGACTGCATGTTGAGGAGGTATAAAGGGGAAACAATTTAAAGTGATTTCTGAATTGGGGATTGGTTTTAGATTTTGCAGCTGTAAAGAGCAGAGCAGGAACACTGTTACTCTACCAGAACTGTGCTGGATTACAAAACCCAAAGTAGAGTGGTTTCACTAGGATCTGTCATCTATACTTCATCCAGTCTATGTAGTCTCACTACTTTCCCAATTATATGACAACTAAATTTGCCATTTAATTACAAAGTCAAAAATCTGTAGTAATTCCGTAACTTACTTATATTCTGTTACCAGCATAATAGTAGAATTTCAACTGCTTCTGTTATGACAAACTAAACCACAGATTTTTGTTTCTGTATTTTTCCCAGACTAAATATTAAGCCATCCATAAATGTGGAACTCAGTTATGAATCTCAAAAATTATTTATATTCTAAGATTTTATCAAACCCAAAACTGCAGAAAAGTTTAATTTACTTTAAATATATTGCACCTGACGAAACTGATTTCATTGATACATATTAGCTGATTTAATTCCTTTCAGTCTTGTGCTTTTCTTGGAGGGGAAATGGAGGTGGAAAGAGTTTTTGTTGTTGTTGCTTGTTTGTTTATTTTTTATTTGTTTTCCTCTTTCCTTTTGGAGAGGAGTTTTGTGAAAAACTTCCGTGATTTTATCTGAATATTCTCAGGTCAGATGTTAAGCATCCTGTATTAGAGATTTCACCATCACTAAAAGTGAGACTATTGCACTGCATACTGAGTTTTGGTGCACTGCTGTTCACTTCACAGAACAGCCCTGCAAACAGGACACCTATCCAAGAGACTGGCAGTTCATTTCAGAAGTTGAAAGAGGAAAATCAATAGATAGCTCTTTTATCTTAAGTGCCGTCTTTGGCATGAAAAGGATAGCAGGTTGCAATTTAAAGTCTTGTAGCTTGATGGTAGTGCTAATAATTTTAAAGTATTCTCAGATCTGTGTGCATGTGAGCGTGTGGGTGCACACAGATGTATGAGAGAGACTTCTAGATAAAAATGGAATCTTATGCCTGTAGTAGATAAGCAATGAGAAAAAATAGTAGAAATTCAATCTACCTTACAAAAAAAAAAAAAAAAAATCCATTATTTGAAATCATTGCTTCTCTATATTGTGGTAATAGCCTGGCATTACCACAATATAGAAGGGTCAGAATATAGGGTCAGAAGATATTTCCTATACTGGCAACCCCATGATATAATTTTGTATTGATCAGTGACTGTCATAGAATCATAGAATGGCTTTGGTTGGAAGGTACCTTAAATTTAATCTAGTTCTAACTTCCCTACCATGGACAAGGATGCCACCCACTAGATCAGATTGCCCACGGCCTCATCCAGCCTGGTCCTAAGCACCTCCAGGGATGGGGTACCCACAACTTCTCTGGGCAACCTGTTCCAGTGCCTCACCACCCTCTGAGTGAAGAATTTCCTCCAAACCTCTAATCTAAATCTCCCTAAATCTCCCTGCTTTTACTTTAAAGCCATTGCTCCTCAACCTGTCATTATCTCATTGAACAAAAAATTGCTCTCCATCTATTTTGTAAGTTCCCCTTAAGTACTGAAAAGTTGCAATAAGGTCACCCCAGAGCCTTCTCTTTTTCAGGCTGAACAGCCCTAGCTCCCTTAGTCTTTCTTTGTAGGAGAGGTGCTTCAGCACTCTGATCAACTTTGTGGACCTCCTCTGGTCTCGTTCTAACAGGTCAACATCCTTCCTGTGCTGAGGGCCCCAGACCTGGATGTAGTACTCCAAGTGCAGAGGAGAGGGGGATAAGTACTAAGTACTCCTAAGGACAGAGGAGAGGGGGATAATCACCCCCCTTGACCTGCTGACCACTCCTTTTGATGCAGCCCAGGATGCAGTTGGCCTTCTCAGCTGCAAATGCACACTGGTGGCTCATGTCAAACTTTTCGTCCACCAGAATCCCCAAGTTCTTCTCTGCAGGGTTGCTCTCAGTGAGTTCTTCTCCCAGTCTGTACTCCTGTGTGATATTGCCCCAATCCATGTGTAGCACCTTGTACTTGGACTTGTTGAACCTCATTAGGTTCACATGGGCCCACTTCTCAAGCTTGTCCAGGTCCCTCTGAATGGCATCCCTTCTTTTTGCTGCACCACTGCACCACTCACTTCAGTATCATCTGCAACCTTGCTGAGGGTGCACTCTATCTTATTGTCTACGTTGTTGATAAAGATATTGAACAATACATATCCAGGACAGAGCCCTGAGGGACACCACTCATCAACAGCCTGGATACAGAGGATAAGAAGTCCTTATCCATATCCTTAAAAAAAATAAATCCATATCCTTATATCTTTCCTTATATAGAGAGAGAAAGATAGGGATAAGTAGAGAAGCTGACAGCTCCACATAAGCTATTGTATAACTTCCAAATATTTTAGTTTTTCATCCCAAAGTTACCTTTCTCAGCAAAACAACATTTCTAATACTCTGGAACATGCAAGTTGAAGTCCCACCGTCTGAGATGAGAAAGAAAGCAACTCTCTCATGCAGTAATTTTCATGGGTATGATCATTATTAATCTTATCATGTTATTGGTACATAAGCAAAAATTATGTTTTCCTCTCTTAATTTAGACTACTCTCAACTACTCTCAAACAACTAACACCCCACCTCCCTTCAATCCTCTTGAAGTGTGGGAAAAAAAAAAAAAAGAGAGAGAAATAAAAGAAATTAAGATTAATTGGGCAATAAAAGAAAATCTGCTTTTGCTAGTATCATTTACTTTGACTAATGTAATTTCATGCTGCTGCTACAGACATCTGTCTAAACCATCATCTAAAAGCCTGAAACATAGCTAAATTGCTTTTATTGTTTATTTATCTGTTTATTTATGTATTCCAGCTAGGGAAAGTTCAGACTTAGCATTGTATTAAAACTATTCATGATATCAGTAAAATAAGTAACAAAACATTTAATAGGTGAAATCCTAAAAATAAATAAATAAATAAATAAATCTTGACAACTTTGAATAATCACTGGAAAAATTTACATTAGTATAAAAAACCTTTCCCATAATTTTCATTCCCAGGTTATTCTGTCTTTCTCCACTTTTCTCCTAATCCTTCTTACATATACTATAAACTAGAGTATTATACACCATACCATTTTTCTCATAGTCACCCTCTGAGAAATTACTGTATGATGACTGTGCACAATTTTTACTTTTATTCGAGTTCAAGAAAATTAAGGAGTCTGCATTTGGCCTACAGCTTAAAGAGTCTTTGAAGTACTACCCTTACATTATTGAATTACTATACCTTAAATAATTTGTGACAAATGCTTTTTTGTTGTTTGTTTGTTTTGTTTTTGTTTGTTTTTTATAGTTATATTTAATCATTGGTAGGTAGCATGTAAATCAATAACAAAAAAAAAAAAAAGGCTCCACATATATAGTTTTAGTACTATAAAACAAATAAATGCTGAATGAGAATCTATGCATTCTATCAGCTTCACTGAAATGGATTATGTTCACAGGTCAGTTATGTCTAAGCAATTAATTAAGAAGTTAGCCTTTTCTTGGCTGTGAATTACTACCACCCTGCTGAGATACCGTAACTGACTGCATGCACACTCCTAGTTATTTAAATTTAGTTTAGGTTAAAAAGGTTAGACAAACTCTCTATTTGAAGAGGTTTGAAACTCATTATTAAGTTTTATGCCATCAACTTAATAGTAAAACAGTCTAAAAGTGTTTACAAAGATAGGATAGGTGGTCACTGCTAACTAGCTAAGAAAAAATCAATCAGTTCTTATGTAACTGCAATAGCCTGATATATACCACAACAAACTTTAATGCTAGCTACTACAATGTCTGCACTATGCATAACTACATATATGCTACTTGAAGACTGTCTGGACTTCCTACATACAGTAAGTTTCTGATCCTCACCTATGTGCACTAACATAGCAACACAAAGATCTCCAAGCTGCGACCCTGGACCAAGCCTAGAAATCAGTGTTAATATGTTTTAAGATCTTTCAGATGAGAAATATGAAATAAGACAATTTGCTTTGGAAAGATTCAGTCATGCTACATGGTACTCTCAGCTTATGACATATTCTGGTTATTAATTCTTTCAATTGAAACAAAATTCATGCAAACAGATATACAATATAGCAAATTTTGTGTGATTCTCTTTTACAAAGACTAAAATAAGACCTATGTGCAACTTGAGGTCCAATTGCAGATTCCAATGAATTAAGTATTGTTTCTTATCACTATCAAGCAAACAGGAGTACTTGGTTAAGAATGATTGAAGAAATGTAATAAACTGGCATCTCTAAGAGTAGCAAATCTTTAACACGTAATATCCAGATTCATAACATCAACAGGAATCATTTCTCTTATTCTAATTCTCAAAGGCCCTCAGGTCTACTGCGCGTATTCTGTGGTGATACCTCTAATGAAAAAGATCCAGTATTGGAAGTGCAGAATAAATTAGACATGTCTTTGGTGCAATATAATAATGAAACAACTAAGCACAAATTATATTTATTAGCTTTTTTAATATGCAAAAAATAAAAAATAAAAAATCTCCTGAATTAACCAAAAACTCCTCAGTTGGTATGTAGTGCACAGAGAAGCATTACTTGAAGTAACTCCAGTAACTTCTGTGGAGCTAAATGTGAAGAATTACATGCATGAATCACAGCAAGTATACACTGCACGTAATTAACCCTGCACCTCAAAAGTGCAGCCCTCAAATTAATGTGACCGTACAGTCTGTATAGAAATTTATGACTGAGCAAGCATCTCATCTGAGTGTTGTGATGCTCCAAAGAGAGTTTACTTAATTGCTCAGCATCAGCTCAAGGATTTATAATGTAGCATGAGATGACTATGCTGTGTAGCTATACCAGGATACCTGTCCTAAAAAAAAACAAACAAAACAAAATTTCCAGATGTAAATATGAAATTTAAAAACTACATTTGATATAAAATATAAACAAACAAGCAAAAAAAATAGCAGAAAGCTTTAAGAGAAAATTAAGTATAAAATGTAAAAGATAAACAGGCTATCCTTTTATAGGCTTTGTTTTCCCTTTAGGAAGCTTCACAACAGTGCAACTGTACTGACTGTTCTACTGACACTGTGCAGGGAAAAAAAAATATCTCTTGAGTAGATAGATGGTCCTGAGCAAAATTCCATAGCTAAATAATAATGAACTTAAGGGAGTTAAATTCCATACTTAGCTCCTGGCAGCCCCTCTGTGGCTTTAAAATATTGGCTAGATCCCATTTCTACATGTACAGGAAAAAGAAGATCACAAGGAAAAAAATGAATGCTACACTGGGACATTTCTTAAAAGGTAAGTGTAATGTCTATATGTCGTGGTTTAACCCGGCCGGCAGCTAAACACCACGCAGCCGTTCGCTCACCCTCCCCCTCCCTCTCTGGGACGGGGGAGAGAAATGGAAAGTGAAGCCCGTGAGTTGACATAAAGACAGTTTAATAAGACAGGAAAATAATAATAATAATAATAATAATAATAATAATAATAATAATAATAATAATAATACAGTGATGATAATAGTACTACTACTAATAATATGTACAAATAAGTGATGCACAATGCAATTGCTCACCACCCGCTGACCGATGCCCAGCCTAACCCCGAGCAGTCCGGCCCCCTCCCCCGGCTAGCCACCCCTATATATTGTTCAGCATGACGTCAGATGGTATGGAATACCCCTTTGGCTAGTTTGGGTCACCTGTCCTGGGTCTGTCCCCTCCCAGCTCTTACTGCACCCCCAGCCTGCCTGTTGGCAGGACAGAGCAAGAAGCTGAGACGTCCTTGGCTTAGTATAAGCACTGCTCTGCAACAATGAAAACATCGGGGTGTTATCAGCACTCTTCTCATCCTAAGCCAAAACATAGCATTCTACCAGCTACTAGGAAGAAAATTAACTCTGTTCTAACTGAAACCAGGACACTATATAACTGATAAAATAGTTGAATGTGAGATCTGCAGAAGTAAACATGAAGATATAAGAAATATAGGAAGGAAGAGAAAATGTGCTCAGACATGAAACAGGAAAGATATCTTGCCAGAAAACTTCATAATAACTTTAATTTGCTCTAGGAGTGAGAGAAAAACATAACAGGTGGAGAGATTTTTTTCTTATGATAAATAAGAAAAAATTTCAAGAAAAAATGTCTTATGAGAAAATGTCCTTGAAAAAAGACTAAGCTAATTCAAAGACATTTTGAGGTCAAACAGTACTTCAATGTTTCAGAGAGTCTAACTTCCTTACGTAGAAAAGCATTAACTGTAGGTGCAGCAGCCACCTGTATAGCACCTGTTAGTAAAAAACAATATACTGATTTTTCTTTCTTTTAAAATCTGAAATAGAGGGTACATATAACAAAATAAACTAGATTTGAGCAACAGAGAAGTTACAAATTTAGAAAACAAAACAAACAAACAAACAAAAAACAACACATACTTTTCAAATAGCTTTACCTTCCCAAGATAATGCAAAGAACTGTGTATTACAACAAAATAATTTGTTTACTTAGCACCCTTGTGATATAACACTTATTTTCACAGTCAGACAAGGATGGATCAAAGATGTCCAACCACAAAGCAGGAATTTGGAGTAATTTATTTTATTAATTTTAATTTAATTTTATGTATTTAATAGTGAAATTGAGAAAATTCTTCTCTAAGCATATAAAATCCACTGGCATATGGTGTTTGTAGTACTGCTTTTTTTTCTGAGCGTACCAAGAAGGGTCTTGGCAATGGGAGTCTGAGAATAAAGATCACTCACAAGATGCAGCAAGATCTGTCTGTATATATCTGAAGAGCTCAACTCATACCAACTGAGTCCTTCCTAAATATACCTATTTTGTGCCTGCCCCAATGATCACCACAGCAGATAAATGACTCTCAGTGGAGTAGATATTCTCTTTAGGAAACAATGTAGGACTAAGCAGAAAATATGATACAAAATATGTTTTTGTTGGTGGTGCTGGTGGTGTTTTTGTTTGTTTGTTTTTTTCCTAACACAACAGCATACATAAATGAAGAGGCAGAGTAATGAGATGAGTAAAGAGTAGGTATGCACAGCACAGGTTAATGAGTCACACAGAGGCCAACATGACAAAGGGTTTTGAGGAGAGAGGAGAAGACAGATAGTTTGAGAAAGGTAAGGTCACCAGCTGAGAAGAGACAGAAAGAGAAATCACCACTTGTACTTCACTCTCCATGGACTAGCTAGTTGGAAAGGGTGGGCTGAATGGAGAGGGAATTTACAAATAAAGCACAGCAGCTAGCTTATTACAATAGGTCAGATAAACTTCATTAGTACTGCACTCTGACAGGGTTCATTAGCTGTTCTAAGCACCCTGGTTGCACTGTTTATTTCTGTATGGTACATCACCCATAGCATTTTTTTTATGTAGGGAACATGTTTGTTTCTACGCTTAACTGGTGTGTCAGGAAACTAAACCAAGTCTTGAAAATCTTAGATTAGCCTGATTAGTACTGGCTTATCATCTAGAATAGAAGCCCAGCTCTATTCACTCTACTGAACTTTCCCTTTTCAATTTTAATCTTCTACACTACCAAATGGGTCAAACAAACAATACTGTATATTCTGTGAGTTAAAAATATGCATGTAGTAAAAATATATATGTAGTAAAAAATTTATGTCATCTGTATGACATCAAAATGAAATAGATCACAGAAATCTAGTTCAAACATCAACACATCTCACGTTAATACTAGAACAACTCCATCTATGTTCTCCATTGGAGAACAAGTCTTATGAGGAGCGGCTGAGGGAGCTGGGTTTGTTCAGCCTGGAGAATAGGAGGCTCAGGGATGACCTTATCGCTCTTTATAAGTACATTAAAGGAGGCTGTAGAGAGGTGGTTGTTGGTCTGTTCTCCCATGTTCTGGTGACAGGATGAGGGGGAATGGGCTAAAGTTGTGCCAGGGGTGTTTTTGGTTGGATATTAGGAAGAACTTCTTTACTGAGAGGGTTGTGAGGCATTGGAATGGGCTGCCCAGGGAAGTGGTTGAGTCACCATCCCTGGAGGTCTTTAAAAGATGTTTAGATGTTGAACTTAGTGATACGGTTTAGTGGAGGACTTGTTAGTGTTAGGTCAGAGGTTGGACTCAATAATCTTGAGGTCTCTTCCAACCTACACAATTCTGTGATTCTGTGATTCTGTGATCTGGCACAAGACTATAAAAATACATTAGCAACATTGTTTAGCACCTACAGCAATATTCGTCACCTACCATCTAACTTCTGCTTTTAAAAGATAGTTGACTTGTTTCTTTTCACTATGCAGCTATGTTATAGTCTCTATTCCTCCTCTATCATTGTCTGTAACAGCAAGTCATTGTAATCTGAGCTATTAAGGACATAATTTTCTCTGTGGTGTTCTGACATGCCAAGATGTCAAGTACATTTCTGTGATAAGGTCCCCTAAAGCACACCATGATCATGTTCATGTTGCATACTGTGCCCAAAACAGAACCTATTTCTGGAAACTTAATTTTCCTTGATTCATTAATTTTTCAAGACCAAGAATTATTTTCTTAAATTAGCATTGCAGAAGCCTCCATTCTTTCCATGACAGAGACATGATAGCACAACAAGACAAATGAGTGTTTAACTCTTTCATGTATTCTAACAAACTTGGCTGTAGAAGATACTCTTAGCACATTACATTAAAGACTGTTTTTGATGTTAATTCTTGCCAAATACCAAAACATAATTTCTTTTATTTTCCACATTGTTTTAACACCAGGACTCCTGTGACCCTAATCCTGCTCATAACCACAGTAAACCTCTCTCCAGCCCCACTACCTTAACCAGAACAGTTTTACTGTAATCAAACCTAGTAACATCTCCAATGTTATCTTCTCTTCACCCACTACTCCCTAGAAAATTTACCTCACTCTTTGCTTCTCTTTCAGTCTAATTTTTCCCAAGACCAATTACTGTCTAACACTATGTTATCTCACAAAGCTGGAGGGAGTCCTGTACACAGGAGGGTTACTGAAGAGATATGCTTCAATACAATTTGTTCAGACACAGAGCTAGTCCCATGCATTTTGATTTCAACTTACATATACTACATAGATTTTAACAGTTGATATTTCTTAATTAGTACTCTGAAAAATGCTTCCAGATCATGTCTCTTCTCATGACCTATATACATGGAAAGTCTCTGATCCCTTCTTAATTTGTCCACTAGAGCACAGAGAGCAGTGACAGAGAATTTGTCTCATTTGCTTTTCCTGGACTAATACTACTGTGCATACACAACATCACAGTGCAACTCAGATTTTCCTTTATGTTCCTAAGAACTTCTTTGTATGCCTTCAGTTCATCATTTAATTGTGCTTTTAATCCAATGAAGGATTCCTCTTTCAATGTCTGCCAGAGCACTAGCAATAAAATGGGGAATAATAAGAAAAAAAAAAAAAAAAAAAAAAGTTCAAGAAATTTGAACCAAATTACACCAAAAGATAAGCTAAGGTAAGGTTTGACAGAAACTTGTCTGGATTGATCTGTGACAAATATAGTCACTACTTCTGACATTCAGTCTCTTACTCTTCAAGTTTTTGGGGGGAAGGGGAAAGAAGGGAAAAGTTTCATTATAACATTTCTCAAAATGAACATTCAGTCTATTGTTTCAGAATGTTTTAAGAATAAATTTATGTGCATCTTCAACATGCAAAAGATAGGAAAAACATTTTTATATCATTCAAAAAGTGTTTCTGTTCATCTGAAGTAATTTCAACCTCTGAAGTTTCTGTACTGCCAATGAAGTGGAAAAAAAAAAAAAAAAAGCACTTCTCATTACTGTAATTATAACACCCTTTCTCAAATGAGTTATTCAAGTAATTCTCAACTGTTTTCTCCCAGACTTGGATAAACAGAAATATATATTCAAACTACCTCAATGTTTCACATTTTATGTACAGAGAAACGTCTGCAAGTTTACATAAAAGCAGTGAAACACTGTATTTTTACGTACAGCCTTCAATCACTTGCATGTTTCATAAAACCATCTTACTTCTCAAGACAGCATTGCAAACCTGATTTGTCATCACTAAACTTCAGGCTGTCTCTTGTCTGCCTCTTGTGTTGTCTTCACAATCTAACATGAAGTCTCAGGGACTATAACATATTTTCTTTTTCAACACAGTTAAGGTCAAGGGAAGTGACTAATCTTCAAATTTGCAAAATAAAGAAAGATAAATTATATATGTGAAAACTAAAATGATCTATTTTGAAAAAAAAAAAAAAAAGAAATAGGTTTTGTGAGTGATAGAAAACTCTTTTCATACAATATAAAACAGTTTTTGTGCAGTAAGTAACGTCTGGACTAAATTGTGAATCGAAGTTTTTTTTGTTTTGTTTTGTCTTCCCTTTCCATAGATTGTCTCCCAGTTCTTGCCTTTCTGTGTGCATTAATGTGTGAATGAATGCAAGCTGTTTACAGACTAAAGAAGGGTGTGCCTTTCAAATTTCAGCAGGTTGTCATTCTTTCTACACATTGCAGAACACATGGTAATACCATAGAGCACAGTGAATCTTGACCTTGTACAATTATCTCATCTTTACCCATTTTATCAGTGGAGAAGCTAATATTCTTTCTAAATATTCTTGTAAGCACATTGTTACCTGGGATTTATTTTTCTCTCTCCTCAGACCTCTATTTAGCTTTATTGTTTGTTTGGTTGATTGGTTTTGAGCTTCTTGGGATGGGAAGCCAGAATATGACTTGGGTTTTATTTATTATCTTTATTGCATCTAGAGTCATTGGTAGCAACAGACATATCTCTCAGAGCTTTGTCAGAACAAGATCCTGCATGTAGGGTGGCACCTTTTCCAGAAACATAATATTTGTGTCTCCTACATGTGGTCTCCAGACATTTTCTTGACTGGATTCTTCCAACATAGTGCTCCTGCCTTGTTTCCCTTTGATATGCCTATAATCCTAATATGAAGATCACAGCATCCTACAAAGGATTTTCAATTACTTACATTTAAAATTCACTGAGAATTTTACCTTTTTAACTATTTCTTCTGTGACCTTATAACCTTATTGAGATATTTTTCTGAAAAATAAATAAATAAATAAATAAATTGAAGAAGTCCACCTTTTTATCTAAATGTCACAAAGCAAATAAATGTGTTGTTTGTGCTCTTAGGAACTGTACTTTCAAAATGTTTTTCTCTTGGTCTTCAGATGAAGGAAACTGGCTAGGAAGAGGGTTTTGTTTGTTTGTTTGTTTTGCCTTTTCCCCCTCTTTTTTATCCATGTGTTCATCCTTCCTTTCTTTATACAGTGTCTCTAATCACATCTTCAGCAGATGCCATTGATGAAGAAAGATTTCATTAAAAGGTGGGAACTACCTGTCATCTAGACTCAGACTGATCAGATGAACAGCAATTTTCTCCATGCCCTGAGAGGCACAGTTACAATGGTCTGCTAGTGAAGTCTGTGGTCTGATTTTACATCTAAAAAGTACTGTAAGATAGCAACCATGAACTAGTCTAAATATATTGCTTTTAAGCCTTTTTGATGTGGAAAAGTCATAGCACTTCAAAGTGACAGTTTCTCTCCTAAAAAACAAACAAACAAACAAACAAACAAACAAACAAAAAAAAAAAAACAAACAAAAAAAACCAGCTGAGTCTATATCCTAGAATCCCCGTTGAAGAAACGGTAGGCGATAATACAGTTTCAATATGCAGAAAACATGAAACAGTAATTCTGATTTACCACAGATATTTTACCCAGAAATTCTTTGGTAGTTCCTTAGAAGAATGGTGGTGAATGTGAAATCAACATTTCTGAGATACAAAAAATTCAAAACTATGTTGTCTCAGGTTCTGAATTTTGAACAAGGGATATACCAGTGTTTGCTTATTTATAAATCTGGTTTACTTCATCAACGGTCACTTCTCAAACCCTCTCTGCACACGTGTATGCACACACTTGAATGTTGCTGTCTGTCTTACCACTTTGGAGCTTGTTAGAAAATTTAATTCCTATCATACAAGCAGCTGAAGTCACAAAGATATGAAGTTCCCTTAGGTTTTACAAAACAAGGCAAGAAAACCCGTTAACAATTCCACCATTGAAAGAAAAGACCATCTTTCTGGGACACCATGGAAAAAAGTGACATGAATGTTTCAAGAGCAATAACATCTCAGAGCTTACCCTTCAAAGAATATCAGAAAGTTCAGCCATATGATGCTCAGACTAAGCAGTAATCAGACTTCATTAGTTTTGGCGTTCATATAACTTGCTTTACTTGTTAGAGTAATAGCAAGTATGTACATCTATCAATACCACTGTTGTGTGAGCCCTCTGTGTGCTAAGGGCTATATAAATATAGGGAAAAATATTTTTCCTGCCCTGCAGAGGTTTTCATTCCACTTAGTCATACTGGAGAAAATAATAATAATCAAAACCACCCCATACACACATTCAGGAGATACTCAGGTCAACTTTTCACAAAGATGTCACACCAGACAAATGGGTGAGAATAGTGCTTAGATCCCCAGAGTCTGTCCTGTGGTGTCCCAGGAAACTGCTTTAATTTCCCCTTGGATGAGAACAACTGTTGTTGTATGCAGTGGCTAGCTAAAGTCTAATAAGCTTGGTAGCTGATACCAAGGTTCCTGCATCTTTTCAGTATCTTCAATAACTCTAAGTAACCAGAAGTCCCAGAAGAGAGGGCATCAATAACAAGCACATCAAGACCATTTCTTTTACATTCCTTCTGTAAGTAAAAGCCAGGAAACCCAAAACAATTATAATGAACCTATACATTGTAGCTCTGTATTTTTTGGGAGGATTTCCAATTGAAATTTTATAGACTTTATTAGCTGAACTTGCAGAATATAAAAAGGTATAACACAAAAGCAAAATGTAGACTGTGTTGGAAGTCACAGATCACAACTAAACCTAGGATTTTATGTATAAAAAGTTTTTGTTTCTGTACTAGATTAATTATACACAGAAAAAGTTTGCATTTCTATTCATTCTGCTACAGAGATCACACATTTCTTCATCATTTAACTCATTACTGTTTGGCTGCTTTGTAACATTCAACATTTTAATTTCTGTAAAAAAATTCTATAAAACTGGAGTGGAAGTAGGAAGAGAGAGGAAAGATAAACCTAGTCCTAAATTCTCAGACATATGCAGATACATATCTGTACCTCAATTACCTAATATAAATTTAGGTGATTTATAATAGGTGAATTTGTACTATAATATGCAGTGGTTTTATTTAAAGTGAATTGGTTCTCCATATAATGTAGTAACAGCCTATTAAGGCCATGCCTATGCAACTTTCAAAGCTGCACCATATTAGAAAATCTTCCATTAGCAAGAAATCATTCTGCTTAGGGATGATTATTTAAATTATTAATATATACATATTACCATGACTAAATTGCCAAGTAATTTATTCTAGATAAATTAAACATACTGATAGAAATATTGCCCCTGGTAGCATCAGTGGAAATTTCTTCAACTGACTTTGATTGTCCAGAACTTGACCTGCAGTCTCACAGTAATGTCTCAGTACATCTGGATTTGAAGAAGCAATATGAAGACATTAGTATCAATTTGTATTATTTTCTTATGACCCAGTCAGTACTTATTCCTCTAAAATTAATCACAGAATCACAGAATTTCTAGGTTGGAAGAGACCTCAAGATTGTCGAGTCCAACCTCTGACCTAACACTAACAGTCCCCACTAAACCATATCCCTAATGTGTGTGTATATATTACATTAAGAATTATCTGATCTACAACACTTGATATGCTTTATAGTATGAAATCCAGCAAAGTGCTGATTTTTATTCCTATCTCAAGGCCTTGATTTCCATTCCACAGAGAAGAACTATATAGAACTATATAGAAGGGAGAAGAAAAGAAGAGACATCATTGTCAAAACAGTCCCTCAATCTCCAGTTTCACTGGGTCACACTATAGTGCATTGCAAAAGATGGTCCAAATGCAAACACATTTAACTTGTACAGCTCTCAGGCTAGTTTGCTAAGTGTGGGCACTTCATAGTTTTGAAAGGAAGTTTAATTTTAACATGGACACATGTTCTCCCAAAGAGATACACGATCCTACAAAAAGCCTGTTCAAGCTACCAAACACTGAAAATATTTCCAATGCACAGTGTAATGAGGCCCTAAGTCAGTCACAGGTACAAAGTAAGCCTACCTAGTTCTACTTTTTACAATGATTTCCTCAATGACAAAATTCTAGTAGAATTCAGGTTTTGCTAGAAGACAGTAAGACTGACAGGTTAGGTTTTAAAAAGAGAAAATTCAAGGCAACAGGTCAGAGAGAGCTTGTGCAAGTGAAGTAGGTTTAGAATTAGTTCTCTCTGAGGCCATTATGTCTTTGTACCTGGGCACTTGTTTCTAAGCTTTATTTCAGTAAAGTCTGTGATTTCCTAAAAAAAAAAAAAAAAAAAAAAAAAAAAAAAACTGGAAAAGTGGCTCATTTTCTGTGGAGCAGCCAAGAATGTTGCAGGGTAAAAAGCTTCCAAAACCAGAAGGTGTAACAAGAAAAGCAATGAGAAAAAGAGATGAGGGGAATCACTGCACAGAGGTAGAAACATGGGCCAGACTCCACATGGGGAGCACAGAGCCCCCTAAGAGGCAGGAGACACTGTGCAATCTCCTTCCCTCCAGGCATTTCAGTGCAATGTGGTCTCTCTTCTCTTAAAGTTACATAACATAGTAGTGAACATTTATAGAAAAATAAATATTATCCATCACAGTCTCCCTTGGAGGGGTAGCTACTATATGCATTAGGCATATAGTCCTAACAGTTGATTTCCCCACATACTTAATCTCTTGCAGTGAGATCAGAACTAAGAAAAGAGGTGTTTTGTATCCTGACAATGGGAAAATAATAGAAATAGGATTCTGAGAGACAATGACACGAGTGAAGACTGTGAGGAGACAGGTTGTCATAGACAAGATAATGTAAACACTGTACATTAATGTACTATGACTAATAATTGTAAATATTGTTATTATATAACAATATATTATAAAGATTGATATATATGTATACTTTTATCATTATTATATATTTTGTATGTATTTATTTTTATATTATTGTTATATATATGTTATAAATATTGTTATTATATAACAATATATAGGGAAACTGTAATGTGCAGTTGATGTGAATTTGGTGTGGACACTGTTCTCACCACTGAGCAATGAATAAGAGATGGAGATAGAGAAATATTTTATTATTAAAAAACAGTTCCCAGCAAACAGGGAGTAAAACCTGTGAATCTCAACTCACAACATTCTTACTTCATATTTCCTTGCAAAATGAATGATTCATCTGAGTAGATGTATAGTTCACCTTTACAGAGATGACAACTTACTACAGCTATCTGCCATATCTATACATATACATCTCCACAAGGAATACAAAGATTAGCAAAGACTAAACGTGGATCATTTGCTGAAATTCACTCTGTTTAAAAATTATATTCTACTTGTAACGATTGTTCTTATTAAAAAGAATGGAGAATAAAGACCAAGAAGATACAAATCATACATTGAAGATATGCTAAAGTTGCCCAACCAGATATTCAGAAAAAATAGGGAAGATCAGACCAAAAAATAAAATAAAATAAAATAAAAAAGAATTGCAAAAGACAAACATATTTAGTATATATGAATAACACATTTTGTAAAGAGGTATGATATTACAGCTATATGTCACATTTTTCTTAACAGCAGAATCACCTCATTACAAATTCAGTATTTTGTTAGGAAATAATTAGCATGGATTTTTTTTTTCTTGTTTTGGAATATGAAAAGAGAAAGAAAGCATTATCATCTGTGAAAAGAGTTTTCATAAAACAATGTGGTTTGAATGAAGTTTAGATTTGTGATTACTGATAATATCACAAAATTAAACAAATTCAAAAACAATTTCAAAATAATAATATTTTCAAATAATAAGAAATAATTCAAAATAAGAAGAGGGAGACGTGACATATTGACAATGTAGGTAACTATAGTTTGTGTAAAATATTCTTAGCTGAATATTTTCAACTGTATTTGTTGAATATTTTCTGAACAGTATTCAGATATCTTACCAGAAACTGTTTATGTCAAGCTCTGGAGATAACACTAATTTGTTTAATAATATTTATTTATTTATTTATTTATTTAAAGAAAAGTTTTAGAATTTTTTTTTTCTTAAAGACAAAATTAATTTCTCTTGTTCCAAAAAATCATTAAAAAATAAAAAAATAACATTTTGTCAGTGGTAGTACCCATTTGCAAAGTTTAAAACAAGCCTCCCTCACTAAAACTAGCCAAAACCTAAAAATCTAAAAAACCAGCCAAACTAGCCAGAACCTAAAATTAGAGGTCTTAATCACTCTCCACACTCTTTTTATACTAAATTTAGTGAGAAAGCTATTTCATTTTATGACTTACACATGCTTAGAGGAAATCCATATCATACAAAAGCTGAAAGTCAAGAACCATCTTGTGGCGTTACCTACCCTACATAGTTTTTTACTTGTGTGTGTGTGTGGTTTTGTTTACACATGGCCAAGAAAGAAGAAATAAGGTACAAGAAATTGAAACCTTGAAGAAATAAGGTACACAACTCTTAAACTTATTCTCATTCTTAATATTTTTCAATTTTAATGGCTGGTTATCAGAACAGTTTTACAACACATTTGGCTTCACATTATACAATATAAGAAAAAGCTATCAATTTCCCCCATCTTTGTATAAAATGACACTGCCTCTATATGCCTTTATGTAGAACACAACTTACAGTTTGTGAGAATAGGAACTTGAAAAGGCCATAGCTTTTCCTCACAATGGTAATATTTTTCTGCTGACAGCCAATAAAAGAATTTTAACAAGCTCAACATAAAAATTCATCCTTTTACAAACTTGTGAATAATTCTGAAAAAATAGTAGGCTGAAAAAAAAAAGCTCTAAAACACATTAACATTTTACTGAAAAGGAAAAAAAGACTCTTTCCCCACCTACAAATACTTTTCTCTGTCACCCATGTGTGTAACAATGCATCCTCATAGTTCCAGCCTCTCCACATTGTGCAGCAGCATACCTGTGGAAAACACCATGTCCATGGACAGAATCATGATAATGAACACATTGGAGTTGTCTTTTGCAGGTGCAGAATTTTTCTCAGTACAAGCTCAAAGGAGCTTGTGTTTCCCCCTTTATAAAAAATTTGTTACTCTCATCCAAAAAGCTAAATAAGCAATGAAACTGCATTATATATTATTAAGGTTAATTTATGTTTTGTGAAACGTTTGCTCTAGAGTTGATCACTGATTTTTATTTTTATTTTTTCATATTTTTTCCTTTATCTGTTAAAAGAATTAAGAGAAAAGTATTGGTCATATATCTCAGTCTCATTCTTTATTTGAATATCCCATTATTTCCATTTTTGATCTCTATTTCACTCCTTAAGATACTCTGTTCCTCTGTGACTTGTTGAATATGCTTCACAGTAGTTTGCACACTCATTATCTGTTTCCCTTACTGTCATAAAATCTATGTCATCCAGATCTGATGATTTGAATGTGTTTAAACTTTCAAGATCTTCCAGATCTTTCCTTATCTGTTAACCATTTTTTCCCCAATAGGTTTTTGTACTTCATCCTACCTGTCTACAACCCATTTAATTATCTCCCTTTACTCAACATTAAAGATTAAAAAAGAAAAGAAAAGGAAAAAAAAAAAAAAAATCAGAGGTTTGGTCATTTTAAGACTAGAGTTGTTATCTGGCTTATCAGTCACCAAATTATTTCTGATTCAGAGGTCATTATGAAGGCTGAGACAGTCTTACATTTGAGCCTATATCCAAGCCAGGTATTATAAAGCCTTCTCATGCAAATCCGTAGAACCCCAAATGAGATCTAACAAGGTGCTTAGCTTCACATTCCCAAACGCCAACAAAGTGGTATCTACTAGATTATATTCTCCCTCACACACAAAAGTATAAATCAGTTATAAATTTATCACACAACTTCAGGATACATGATTAAGAGGCTGCAATTGTATGATTTTCCTAGTATCATAAGTCCAGAAACATGTCTATTATTCCATCTAGTTTAAAAAGGAGAAATATGAAACTTGTTACTTATCCTGATAAGACTGCAGCTGATGTAACTTAGACTTAATGAGTGCTTAAGATTTCTTTTTTTTTTTTTTTTTTTTTTTTTTTGAAAACTTAAAGTCACTATCACAGAAGAGATATTGTAAATTTACCCTACATGAGTCAAACCCATACTACATATTAATCCATGATTTTTTTTTCACCTTTGGTGGTAGCACTCTTTCATTTTTTGGTGTTTTGTTCTTTACAGCAAGTTCCAATGGGGATTAACACAAAGGACAAGAGTACTTGCCTTACTGTTTGTGATATCATTGAAATGTGCAGGTGTAGGCATTTATCCTATTTATACCATATTTTAATGAAAGTCCCAAATGCTGCCCTCTGCAATCCATCTCTGTCAGATATAAACAAATAAAATGCAAAGTAGCATTCCTATTACTGCATAGGCCTACCTCTTTAATTTAGTAGGGAAACAACAATTACTGAATAACTGTGAAATAGAAACACAAAAATCACACACACACACAAATATATATATATATATAAATATATATATATATAAATCTCTTTGAGATTTTTTTAAAACTATTTCCTAATCAGTAGATTCGGAGAAAAAAAAAAAAAAAATGAAACCAAAAGCAAAATCTCCCCAAACTCATCTGTTTTCAATGAGTTTTGAATATTTATACATACACTCCTGCATACATACATATGCTCCTGAATGCCAGCTTCTCTCTCAAAGCAATCTTTTAAAGCCAAGTTATAAATATGCATTCAAATAGAGAAATACTAGAGAGTCTTCTCTCCAAGCACAATCCCAGACATAGTGAGGAAATATCAACCAAATCATGAACTGCTGCAATCCCAAGTTTGCTGAGAAAGCTGTAAACATGCATTCTAAAATCAATGATCAAATACTCTTAGCTTTTACCTTTCATTCCTACCCATTTGTCCCTTTGTGTGTGTGTATATATATGCATACATATATATGTAACTATTTTGTGCAACAGCAACTTCTTTAAGAGAAGGGAAGTGGGAGGTGGACTGGGCTTTCTAGGTTAGAGACTTATTGCAGTATTAGGTACACAGTGTCATCTAGAGGCCAAAGAATTTGTATAATAAGCTTTATGGTGAGGATCTGTTTTGTTTTTTTTCCTTTTCTTTTTCCTCTCCCAGTTTAATAACCGATACTTATGTCTGCTTGACTGTCACACTTATTATCTCTAGAAACGTTTTGTGCTGAAGACCCAACACAGTCATTCAGAACATCTTCATTGACATCTACAGATCCATGCAGCAGTGTTTAAGTGAAAGATACACATTAATGAATGGGCCATATGTGACTAAGTTTCTAAGGACAATATCAACCTCATGAACTTTTTTCTTCTTACACTTCCAAGAAAAGCTGTCAGCACAATGAAGATTGTGACCAAGAACCAGTAAAGTTTGTCTGTTTTTTTTTTTTTTTTAATTAGAAAGCATTTGTTCTTGGATTGGGACAAATGACACATGGATTTAAACTGTAAATCCATGTCACCTTTTCCATTCTTCTAGTAACATTACATAAAACCTGCCTTCAGGATATGAGACATTATATCTAGAAAGTGTTCCATTACTATCATAAAAGCATGATAAAAAAAAAAAAAAAAAAAAAAAAAAAAAAAAAAAAGCATGATTTGAAAACAGCAATCACACATAGAAATCTGATCTAACTAACAAAATGAGATCATGAAATATTTATGTCAGCCCAAACATTAATTCATAACAACATTTTTTTTTTTTAAATGTGTTTTTCACTGGGTAAGTAAGATGGTATAGTTGTCGTGTGTGTGCATTTTATTGTTTCCAAAAGTATGATTCCTACCTGAAAACAAAAATTAAACCATTACCATCTCAATACTATTATTTAACACGGAATTACACAGAGCTCTTCCTCTAAAGCAAGTCTAAATTATTTGGTATCGCACAAAGAGGAAAACATTAGTATAAAGGAAATTATGCAGGCAGAAAAGTTTCAGGCTTGATACAAGCTGTAGATATTGTGATTCCTTCTGGAAAAATAAAATAAAATAATGAAATGGAATGAAATAAAATAAAATAAAATAAAATAAAATAAAATAAAATAAAATAAAATAAAATAAAATAAAATAAAATAAAATAAAATAAAATAAAATAAAATAAAATAAGAAAATAACTAAAATGCTTTAAAAGTGTATGGCGACTGCTGTTCCAGAGACAGCACAGGCTCTATCAGACAGGGGTGAGAGGGAGCAAAGGTGGCAGAGCATTGCACTGAATCAGAAAAATCTCTTAAGATACATGCATGCTCTTGTGAAGAGTTGACACTGACTCTGTGATTTTTGAAAATGTTGTGTAAAATTCAACGTAATCTTTCTCTTAAGAACAGTAGTGTAAAAGTAGTTAATTTGCCTTGCCAATTTTCTGCTATTAAACAGATTTTTCTACTAGGTGTAAATATACTTTCCAGCAAAGCTTACCGCATTTTAAAACTGAGGTGTTCTCATTCTCTCTTTAAAGATCAAGAAGTCTTGATGAAGGAGAATTCATTACTTAAGGAAGTAATATATAAAGCTTTTTTGTTTGTTTGTTTGTTTGTTTTTGTACTGCAGATATTTTTTCTTCTTTTCCTAAATTTTATACCTTTAGGATTCACAGTTCATAAATTCAAATTATAAACTTTATAGTGTGATACTTTACCAACTGATAAATCTCTCATATTAATAACAGAGAGCTGATGTTAGGCAAAGTAGGGAATTTTTCCAGTATGTTAGTATTTATATATCCATTTTAAAATGATGTTTTGAATTACTCCTATGTACTGAATAGAAGTATATATATATATATTTATTTTTCTCTCCTCATACAATGAAGCTAGAGCACTGTAAAAGCACAGCATTAACTCATTATTTAAAGTCACTAGCTGGAAAAGTGCTTTGACAAGTAGTATTAGGTCTCTTCCAGTACAAACAGGGCTTCTTTTTAGTGACTTTTCAATTAAAACCAAAGAGAATACATGAGACACATAATGAAAGGATTTTACAGACAGCATTTTTTTTTTTTTTTTTTTAAGATAGGAAATTTTGTCGGTAGCTTCTTCTATTACTCTAGATAGGAAATGCTCCTGAGAATTGAACTTGCATATATATCTAAGAAATACAGTGATCAAATAGTTCTTCTGCATATGTTTAAGCAACATTTGAAAAGGAACAAGAAAAACAAAATCTATTTAAAGCATTGAGATGAAATAATGGTGTACACAGTGAAATTTCTTTTATCTCCTAAAAGAGCAATTCACAGAGATGAATAATGGTTGTGTGTAAAGGGCATTGAGGAAATATTAGAAAACATTTCCATTCAAAAAAAAAATATCTATTTGCCAGCTTTCTAAGAAGTCTATTATGTGATGTAGGTAATTGAAAGTAAAATAATAAGATTCACAGGATGTCTGATATTTCTATTTTATATCAGAACACTTAGGGGTTTACAATAGCTGTTACATTTGTGTCTACAGTATATAATCAACCACCGGCATTCTCTTTTGGTCATCCATGTATTTTAAAAATCATTCATCACAACTAGTTTCTGAATAATATATTGTTTCAGAGCAGAATTCCAATAAGACTTAGATGTTGCAGTTCATAGACCAAGATATTTTTTTCAACTACATAAAAATCTCTGTTTGTATTAGTAACCTAAGCTAAAATTATGGGGAAAACATCAGTTCTTCTGATGTTTTTAGCTCTAGGACATTAATAGAGCATAGAGTAGCTCTAATAGGTAATTGGACGCACTTCAGCCAAAGCTTTTCAGACAAGACGGGTAGAGACAGTTGAAAAATTCAGATTAGTTTGCAGATAATGGAAAGAAACAGTCATTTTAAGAAAACATCATGGTTAAATATATAAATAAGAAAATGTACCTAATGTTAAAAATAGCAGAATCAGTACAAGTTGTGGTGAATAAGAAAAAGAAGGTTCATGGTAATATTCATGTCAATATTCACTAACATTAACAATGGGTGGCATTTTCTGTTTTCTCACTTCCTTTGATTCCCTTATCAAAATTCAAACACTTTCTCAAAAGCTGTACATACTCAGAAGTTATAAGGCAGTTTAAAGGATTGCAATTCCATTAAAAAAAAAAAAAAAAAAAAAAAAACACAAAAACACAAAGTACCCCCCGCATATTCTTCTAACACTATGTTCACAGTTGCACTGAAGAGGGGATAGTGCTCCAAAATTAGCTATTTAAAATTAAAATTATTGGCAAAATAACATGGTTTTAATTTTTATTCTTTGATTTGAAATTCAACCTTAATTAGCAGTGTTGTTAAATTCATTCCCAATTAAGTCAGACAACTGAAGCCAGTTTTATTCACAGACAGCACAATTGATGACAGCTCCTAGCAACTTTAACAACAGATACTACTAGAATTATAATGATGTTTCTAGAAATCAGAAAGGTAACTCTTCCAGTAGCATGGGAGGAAAAGTTCTGATCCAGCTTCTCTATTCATTAAGCCATCATTTCTACATAAGCATGGAAGGTAATTTAGTTTATATTCAGGTTATTATATAGCTCACAGGCAACAAGTATACAAAAGAATCAAAAAACAATGTCCTCCCTCTTCCCTTCCCTCCCCCCCCCCCCTTCAAACACACACTCTCTTGTACAAAATAATATCCAGAATTTCAAAGCAACAGCACAGTTTTTGAGAAACTTTCAGCCACCTTTGATCAAGAAAGCAAACATCTCTCTGCTCTACACCAGAAAGGAGAACTGAAAGGACAGGAAGTGTTGAGAATATGTTGTGTAAGTCAGTGCTAGCCACAATAGTCCCATCTAAGCTTTTCAAAATGAGGAAAGTGTAATGCTATCCTTGTTTGCTGCTTCGTATAAAATGTTCTATCTCTGTCGGTGCACATCTTGCTCCCTAGAGAAGTAAAATGGTTTCATCTAACATTTTTCAGTTTCCTTTTATAGCTATTTTTGGGGAAGGAAGATTAAATATATAACACTTTTAATAATGAAAAATTGTACTTCTAAAGTACAATTTCTAAAGTTCTAAAAATTTTGGTTAGAATGCACTAAATATTTAAGATTCATTTTTAGTATTATATTTGTGAACTTTACTGTATCTTTTTAAGATGTTTACACTTTTCACCTCATGTGCACAATACTTCAGGAAAAAATAAATAAATTAGCTGTATACAACCCCAGTAATCTAAAACTGACCCAGTTCTTCTCTAAGGTGGAAATCTATTTGACCTCCAGTATATTCCAGGATGTTGAAAACATAAAATGTGGAAATTGCAGATTTATTTTATACCTCCCTAAAGTTATATGTATTCAGAGTCTTATTAGTATTATTGTTAATATTACTGATACTAAATAGAAATATAGCCAGTCTTTTATCACTTTATTTTGCAGAATTGAATTCTACTATCACTGCTTTGTTTAGAAGATACTTTAAATATATTTATCAAGGTTACACCCACACACACACCATAGTTATGCTAATTTAAATGCTAATTTAAAATTGAATATCAGCTTCATGCTGTAAGATGTTATGGTAACAAAAGTCTTTTCTTATCTGTCACCATTTGACAAAAAAAGAACAAAACAAAACAAAAAGACCCAACCTATAAAAAATTGTGACGTTGTATATTCTTAGAAGACTTATTTTTCTCAATAGTGCCTGTCAGTTCAGTCCTCAGAATCTTTATGGAGTTAAGTCTTTACAAAGTTAGTTGAATCACAGAATCACAGAATTTCTAGGATGGAAGAGACCTCAAGATCATCGAGTCCAACCTCTGACCTAACACTAACAGTCCCCACTAAACCATATCCCTAAGCTCTACATCTAAATGTCTTTTGAAGACTTCCAGGGATGGTGACTCCACCACTTCCCTGGGCAGCCTGTTCCAATGTCTAACAACCCTTTCAGTAAAGAAGTTCTTCCTAACATCTAACCTAAAACTCCCCTGGCACAACTTAAGCCCATTCCCCCTTGTTCTGTCACCAGGCACATGGGAGAACAGACCAACCCCCACCTCACTACAGCCTCCGTTGAGGTACCTGTAGAGAGCGATAAGGTCGCCCCTGAGCCTCCTTTTCTCCAGGCTGAACAAACCCAGCTCCCACAGCCGCTCCTCATAGGACTTGTTCTCCAGGCCCCTCACCAGCTTCGTCGCCCTTCTCTGCACCCGCTCAAGCACCTCGATGTCCTTCTTGTAGCGAGGGGCCCAAAACTGAACACAGTACTCGAGGTGCGGCCTCACCAGAGCTGAGTACAGAGAGACGATCACCTCCCTAGCCCTGCTGGTCACACTGTTTCTGATACAAGCCAGGATGCCGTTGGCCTTCTTGGCCACCTGAGCACACTGCTGGCTCATATTCAACCGACTATCCACCATCACTCCCAGGTCCTTCTCTGCCTGGCAGCTCTCCAACCACTCATCTCCCAGCCTATAGCTCTGCTTGGGGTTATTGCGCCCCAGGTGCAGGACCCGGCACTTGGCCTTGTTGAACTTCATACAGTTGGCCTCAGCCCATCGGTGCAGCCTATCCAGATCCTCCTGCAGAGCTTTCCTACCCTCAAGCAGATCGACACACGCACCTAACTTGGTGTCATCAAGCTATATCATCAAGAATACTGAAAGTGATCACAGATGAAGTCATCTTCTATGCTATTTAAAAAGTATGATAACGTTTCTGATTTTTGTTTGTTTATTTTCTATATATTTTTTAAGATTTTGTGACATATGCAACCAAAAGGCACTGGATAACAGACATAATTTTACTTATTCTTTCCACAATGTCTTCCAGCTCCTCTCTTTGACTTTACAGTTGCACTTGCTTGAGAGAAAGTTGTTTGTAGTGAAGTATTGCTTCCTTCATTTTCTGGGTAGTATGCAGTTTTGATAAAACTAGGCCTTCAGAAAGAAAACAACAACAACAAACACACACACACAAAGACAAACAAACAAAAAAACATGCAGATGACAAATCATATTACCTTGCAACTTGTTCTGTATTTATACTGCTTCTTTCATATCAGCACTTTTCAGCAACATACAGGAGTCTTGACAGGGGTGTCTTGAGATATAAGTTCTTTGGCTTGCTGGAACTCTTGTCCTCATCTGGAGCATTCTCAGTAGTGTAAAATACATTGGCAGCAGTAACTCAGAAAAATACCTTGTTAATTTTTTGAGATCCTTGACTCCTTGGGATGATGGACAGAAACAATCAAAAACAAAAACAACAACAAACAAACAAATAAACAAAACACAGGGGATGAGGTCAGCAATAGCCATGCGGTACTGCTTTTTTTTGTGTATGATTTCACTGCCCAGAATTCATATAATTTTTACCATCCATATAATCCATATAATTATATATATAATCAAATGCCTCAGATATGCATCTAGAGTATGTTTTTTTTTGATATCTCCTCTAGATACAACTTGAAGGTACACTCAGCTTGGAGATGTGAAAACATCACCATGACAGTTCCCCAGGCTGTAAATTAGTATTTATTCAAATGTACCTGCCTTCTGAATCAATGTTCTCCCTTTTTAACAATGTATCTAAATCAAAACTAAGCTCTTTATTTTTCTTAGAGATACTAAAATGCTTCTTCCTGTCCTTATCCTTATTTGCCATAGAATTTACCATTGATTTTCATTTCTGTCATCAACTATCTGCATTTCATAACACATAATTTATAACCACCTCTATGAAACTCTCAGTTTTTTTATAACATACTATATACTTAATATGAGAGAGACACTTTTACTTCTACTACCATTTCCAATGAGGACATTAAGGTTTTATTATGGGTGTATCTGAATACACTGCGGAAAAGCAGAAAGGCACCAATAAATTATTCAGGTCATTTTAAGTGAATGCCAATAAAATCTTCATATACAACAATGTTCCTTTGGGCATTTAATATTCTGCTCATTACTCCAGTTCCAAGCATTACTTTTTGTAGTGTGCATTTGCTTTTCTTCCCCATTTTTTGCTAAGGTGAATCCAGGTGTCTTTAATTATCATGAAAGATAATTTAGGGAAAAATAAATATATATATATAAAGAAAGAATTAGAAATATATATATATATATATTTTTTTTTTTTTTTGGTCTAAGAATAACAAACAGGAAGCCTTCTTTATAAGAGCTTCATCTCTTCAGAATTCCAAGATTTGAAGTAATTTTTCATGATCCATTAAAATCTAGAGGCTTTCCCTCTGTGCTCTCTGTATTTCCCAAATGTATACTTATTTTCCAAATGTATACTCATGATAACATGGACATAAAACATTGTTTTAAAGTTAGTTGGTTTCACTATAAAACATCAGAAACAGATTTGTTGATGAAAGCTAAATTTTGCATTTCTGAAAAAAGGGCAAAGGAGAATTAAGTTAATTATTCAAAGAATCTTCAATCCTTGCTTAGGAATGGATTATCTGGCAGAGTGGCAATGAAGTGTAAAATGTGGACAGTGAATCTAATTTATCATACAGACATCATCATTACATTTATGGTCTGCTCCTTTGAGTTTATTATTCTGCAATGTAGCACAGATACATGTAGGTATCCTTGAAGCAGGGTTTTTTGGAGCAGGATTCTACAACTTGCTATATATTCTCAAATTCTCTAGGGCTCTAACATGTCCATGTTCCCTTCAGAACCTCTATATGCAAAGCTCTAACTTTAAAGAAGAAGAATTCATACTGGAAAAGTAAAAGTTCAATAAACCTAAAATATTAAGTTTCTAGGGAGCTATGCTTAAAATTCCCTGCAATCTTTTGGACATGCATATTGATAAGAAAAAATAAAATAAAATCTCATACCTACAGATATGCACACATGAGTTATAAAAATAGGTTTTGACTTCAGAAGCAAAACAAAATAAACATTGATAAAGAAAAAAGATGTACAGCATAAATAAAATTCTTAATGACCTTATTATAAGTTCTCTTGTTCTCATTCTCTAAAATCTTGGTATTTTCATTTGTTTGGTAACAAGATTAAATTTTCAAATACAACCTAGAATACTGAATGCACCTTCTTAGGTGGCTAGCTTCAATGTGTTCTTTAAGATTCAATTATTCCAAAAGTTTTTTTTGTTTTGTTTTGTTATGTTTTTTAAAGTTTCATAGCCTCACATAGGATTTGATTTTAATTATTCAAGTATGTAAAAGAAAAAAAAAAAAAGTGATAAAGAATCATAGAATAGTGGACCAATCATCACATGCAATTCAAAAGACCCAGAACAGTATTTATGTCTCCACTGAGATCTTACAGATCTTTTCATCATTCAGTAACAGAAATACACGTCATCCCACTGTCAACAAGTTAAGCAACATTTACACACTACAATATTAGGCTTTAATTATAATTCAGAGTAGGTGTCAAACTGTGAACACCATGTAGACAGGTGCCACTTCACATTAGAAACACATGTGTTCCTGGAATATTTTTCTATGCCCTGATTTTCATGATTACTGGGATGGCTTGATAATAACTGGTCTGGCTTGTTACCCAAAACAAATATTGATGGTTTGCTAAAATAGACTCAGCTTTTGATTTATATATGTTTCTGTTCTTAGTTTTGACTCCTAATGTTCACTCTCCAAACTGAACTGCTTTCTTGGCAGACAAAACTCAAGCCCAGAAAATTGACCTAAACTCAAAAATTCATGGTAAACTTTGGCATTAAATTATGCAATAAGTGAATATGACCTTGTTGTCTCCCCACCAAACTCTCTACATTTTTGTTTTGTTGTTGTTGTTTTTGACTTGTGGATTTCAGGCAATGCATAAATAAATAAATAAACAAATAAATCTTTCCTGTCTCATAATATATGCTTCTAAATATTCCTTCTGTCCCTATTAATGGATTTCTCTCCATTGCTAAGAGAGTTTACAATATCTTTTCTTCTATGAATGTTATGCTCCACTTCCTTAATATCTGTTAAACATTGCAACAGTTCTGATAAAATCATCATTGTCTCAAGAGGAAAGATATTTATTACTGAGATTCTCTTGGTGGCATTCTATCAGCTGCTCAAATATTGCTCTTTCTCTATGAAGTTTAGGAGGTAATCTACTCAGAAACCCACCCAACCCAAGGCATTACAGCATTCTCTAGTTAGGAAAAGTCGCTATGTTTTAAATTATAGATATTGGAGAGTTTGAAAACAACATAATAAAAAATACATTGCATTGATTCTTTCTACATATATTCTTACTAAACATTATATATCTCAGTCCACCTATTTTTTAATTAAATAAATATGAACACACCATCTATTGGCCAACATGTTGCCCTTTCCAAATATGTCTCCCTGATTATTTTGACAGTCACAATACTCTGTTATCATGGAAACATAGGGGGGCATATCACACAACTGGGAGACTGGAACAGAGGGCTACAAGCTCTTCAAAAGAGATAGGCAGGGAAGGGGAAGGAGTATGACCCGCTATGTTAGGGAAGGAACTAATTGCGAAGAGATGCCTCTGAGAAACAGACACAGACAGATTGAGAGTTTGTGGGCAAAACTTAAGTGGTTAGGGTCTACTACAGGCCACCTGATCAAGGGAAGCCTCTTGATGAGGCCTTCTTGCTTCAGCTATAAGAAGTATCACACTCACACGGTCTCATCCTAAAGAGAGTCTTCAACTACCCAGGTGTCAGCTGGAAAAGATACACAGCAGACTGTAGGTAATCCAGGAGATCCCTAGAGTGCATTGAGGATAACTTTCTGGTCCAGATATTAGACAAACCTGGACCTGGTGCTCACCAATGCAGATGAATTCATTAAAGAGGTAAGATTGGAGACAGCCAGGGCTACAGTGACCACGTCCTGCTTGAGTTTGTGAACTCGAGGACTATGGGCCTGGCAAAGAGCAAAGTCAGAACCCTGAACATCTGAAGAGTGAACTTCAAGCTATTTAAATACCTAGTGGATGAGATCCCCTAAAATACTTTTCTTATGCACAAAGGAGCTGAACAGAGCTGGCAACTCTTTATGGATGTTTTCCTTAGAGCACAAGAACTCTTCATCCCTCTGTGTAAGAAAGTGGGCAGGGAGGGCAGAAAACTGACATGGCTGAGCAATGACCTGCCTGTCAAACAGAGGTGCAAGAAGGAAATGAACAGTGAGTGGAAGCAGGGACATGTGGCCTGGGAAGAGTACAGGGATGATGTCTCAATGTGCAGGATGGGATCAGGAAAGTCAAGGCATGGATGGAACTGAGCTTGGCGAAGGATTCAAAGAATAACAGGAAGGGTCTCTATGGATACCTTGGTCAGAAAAGAAAGGCCAAGGAGAATGTGCCCCCTCTGATGGATGAGAAGGGTGAACTGATAATGACAGACGTGAAGAAGGCTGAGGTACTCAAGAATTTCTTTGCCTTGCTCTTCACTGGCAGTCAGGCTTCCCATGTCTCATTTCCCTGTACCTAAAGATGAGGGCTGAGGGAAAAAAGTCCATCCCAAACTGTAAGTGAAGAGCAAGTTCAAGACCACTTGATGAAACTGAACAGGTACAAGTCTATGGGGCCTAATGACATGCATCCCCTGGTCCTTAAGGAGTTGGCTGATGTAGTTGCCAAGACTCTCTCTATCATATTTGAAAAGTCCTGGCAGTCAGGTGAAGTCTCCAATGACTGGAAAAAGGGAAACCACTCACATTTTTAAAAAGAGTAAAAACGAAGACATAGTGAACTTCAGACCAGTGAGCCTCACCTCTGTGCCTGGGAAGATCATGGAACAGATCCTCCTGAAACCCATATCTAGGTACATGCAAGACAAGAAGGTGATCCAAGACAGCCGTCGTGGCTTCACCAAGGCCAAATCATGCCCAACCAATCTGGTGGTTTTCTATGATGGAGTGACTGCATCAGTTGACAAAGGAACTCCAAACAATGTCATCTTCTTGGACTTCTGTAAGGCCTTTGACACGATCCCATATGACATCCTGATCTCTAAATTGGAGGGAGATGGATTTGATGGGTGGATCATTCAAAGGATAAGGAATTGGACTGAAGGCTGCACCCAGAGAGTGGTGGTCAATAGCTCTATATCCAGGTGGAGGCTGGTGATGAGTGGTGTCTCTCAGGGGTCTGTTCTGGGACAGGTACTGTTTAATATCTTTATCAACAACATAGACAATAAGATTGAGTGCACCCTCAGCAAGGTTGAAGATAATACTGAACTGAGTGGTGCAGTGGTGCAGAAAAAAGAAGGGATGCCCAGAATTGTGCACAGTCATCATACAGTAATTTCTCAGAGGGTGACTATGAGAAAAATGGTATGGTGTATAATACTCTAGTTTATAGTATATGTAAGAAGGATTAGGAGAAAAGTGGAGAAAGACAGAATAACCTGGGAATGAAAATTATGGGAAAGGTTTTTTATACTAATGTAAATTTTTCCAGTGATTATTCAAAGTTGTCAAGATTTATTTATTTATTTATTTATTTTTAGGATTTCACCTATTAAATGTTTTGTTACTTATTTTACTGATATCATGAATAGTTTTAATACAATGCTAAGTCTGAACTTTCCCTAGCTGGAATACATAAATAAACAGATAAATAAACAATAAAAGCAATTTAGCTATGTTTCAGGCTTTTAGATGATGGTTTAGACAGATGTCTGTAGCAGCAGCATGAAATTACATTAGTCAAAGTAAATGATACTAGCAAAAGCAGATTTTCTTTTATTGCCCAATTAATCTTAATTTCTTTTATTTCTCTCTCTTTTTTTTTTTTTTCCCACACTTCAAGAGGATTGAAGGGAGGTGGGGTGTTAGTTGTTTGAGAGTAGTTGAGAGTAGTCTAAATTAAGAGAGGAAAACATAATTTTTGCTTATGTACCAATAACATGATAAGATTAATAATGATCATACCCATGAAAATTACTGCATGAGAGAGTTGCTTTCTTTCTCATCTCAGACGGTGGGACTTCAACTTGCATGTTCCAGAGTATTAGAAATGTTGTTTTGCTGAGAAAGGTAACTTTGGGATGAAAAACTAAAATATTTGGAAGTTATACAATAGCTTATGTGGAGCTGTCAGCTTCTCTACTTATCCCTATCTTTCTCTCTCTATATAAGGAAAGATATAAGGATATGGATTTATTTTTTTTAAGGATATGGATAAGGACTTCTTATCCTCTGTATCCAGGCTGTTGATGAGTGGTGTCCCTCAGGGCTCTGTCCTGGATATGTATTGTTCAATATCTTTATCAACAACGTAGACAATAAGATAGAGTGCACCCTCAGCAAGGTTGCAGATGATACTGAAGTGAGTGGTGCAGTGGTGCAGCAAAAAGAAGGGATGCCATTCAGAGGGACCTGGACAAGCTTGAGAAGTGGGCCCATGTGAACCTAATGAGGTTCAACAAGTCCAAGTACAAGGTGCTACACATGGGTTGGGGCAATATCACACAGGAGTACAGACTGGGAGAAGAACTCACTGAGAGCAACCCTGCAGAGAAGAACTTGGGGATTCTGGTGGACGAAAAGTTTGACATGAGCCACCAGTGTGCATTTGCAGCTGAGAAGGCCAACTGCATCCTGGGCTGCATCAAAAGGAGTGGCCAGCAGGTCAAGGGGGGTGATTATCCCCCTCTCCTCTGTCCTTAGGAGTACTTAGTACTTATCCCCCTCTCCTCTGCACTTGGAGTACTACATCCAGGTCTGGGGCCCTCAGCACAGGAAGGATGTTGACCTGTTAGAACGAGACCAGAGGAGGTCCACAAAGTTGATCAGAGTGCTGAAGCACCTCTCCTACAAAGAAAGACTAAGGGAGCTAGGGCTGTTCAGCCTGAAAAAGAGAAGGCTCTGGGGTGACCTTATTGCAACTTTTCAGTACTTAAGGGGAACTTACAAAATAGATGGAGAGCAATTTTTTGTTCAATGAGATAATGACAGGTTGAGGAGCAATGGCTTTAAAGTAAAAGCAGGGAGATTTAGGGAGATTTAGATTAGAGGTTTGGAGGAAATTCTTCACTCAGAGGGTGGTGAGGCACTGGAACAGGTTGCCCAGAGAAGTTGTGGGTACCCCGTCCCTGGAGGTGCTTAGGACCAGGCTGGATGAGGCCGTGGGCAATCTGATCTAGTGGGTGGCATCCTTGTCCATGGTAGGGAAGTTAGAACTAGATTAAATTTAAGGTACCTTCCAACCAAAGCCATTCTATGATTCTATGACTCTTATAGACACAGCATATTAAGAATGCTTTATTAAAAAAAAAAAAAAAAAAAAAAGAGGCTAAATATTACATGTGTTCCTGTGATCCCATGATAATTGCAAGGATAGAATACTTCATCTAATCAGTTTTTCTTCAAGATACAGAAGAACTGAGAGGTTAGAAGAAAGTTCTACAACAGGCTTATAAAACAACTACTTATTTATTTTTTTATATATATAAATCTTCCTTCCATACTGGGCCAAAAGAAGACTTTATAAATGATACAAGACATGATTGCCACTAATTGGACCTAATTTTGAGGACAGTTTTACTGCTTTACATTTCTGCATGGTCTTTCATCTGCAGGGAAAGTAGTCCTAATTACCACAAATATCACTGTAATAATAATGTTTCTATTCAGATCTTCACTTTTTGTTAAAGTGGTAGAAGACGTAGCTCTGAAGTCCCTGTCTTTTTTCTTTCTTTTTTTTTTTTTTTTCTTCCCTGCTCAAAACAAACAAGCAAAAAAATTACTTAAAGTTAACACAATATTCTAACCATTAATCTGTAATTGCAATTTACAGTGTTTCTCAGACAGGTAAGGTAAGTTTTTGGAGAACCCCATATGTGTTTTCACATTAAATCTGTGACCCCTTAAAGCTTCTTGTCAATGTTGATTTTTTTTTTTTTATGTGGAAGAAAAGTCCCTTACTCTTATAAAGATAAGCTTTAAAACTCCTCCCCACCCTCTCTGTTTTCAATAGGTTACTTTTTCTTTGTATCTCCCAAAAATGTTACATTATTAAGCACCATGACTCCGGAGGTGTGTGATCAGTCCCATATTTTTCATTGTTCATTCAAAGACCCTGAAAGCTCAGAAAGCAGATTCAGCATGTACACAAAGTACTCAGATGATCAAAATAGCAACTTACCAATGCAAATGTTAGTGGAACAGTGATCAAATTTACCCACACAACTCTTGTCTTCCTTTTCTAGGCCCTCAGAAATTTTTTACCATTAAAAAATCTTTCAAGATTTTTTTTCCTTGTAGCTGTATGTATACCATTAATAGCTTATCATGACAAAAGGTAATAGGAACAGCATAATTGCTAGAATCAAAAGAGAATATGTCTAATACTGCACTGCTTAGTCAAGTGGGTGAACAAATGGAGATAGATAAAGATGAAATAATTTTATCACAGTTCTGATTTCATTTTAACACTCCATTTAGTATTTCGCAAAAGCTTACAGTGTGTCTGTAAATAAAAACAGAAACTATAATATCATAATATTGCAACAAAATAACCAGGCATCATCTGATGACACTGTTAGGTATCAGTGAAAACTGCGTATATGAGAAGGATTAAGATGCTGATTTCCTGATTGGATGGGAATGAAAATAACAGGCTTCCTGTATGACTTTTTAGGCACTGTTTTGTGGTTTGTATATTGGTTAGAATAGAGCAAATATTCTCAATTCCTATCTAGAGCCTCTTGGTGTTACCGTAATTAAAGTATTAAAAACAGGCATGTTTACTTAATCAGAATTAGGCTAAGTAATTTCTTTTCTTTTCTTTTCTTTTCTTTTCTTTTCTTTTCTTTTCTTTTCTTTTCTTTTCTTTTCTTTTCTTTTCTTTTCTTTTCTTTTCTTTTCTTTTCTTTTCTTTCTTCTCTTCTCTTCTCTTCTCTTCTCTTCTCTTCTCTTCTCTTCTCTTCTCTTCTCTTCTCTTCTCATTTCTTTTCTTAATGCAAAGAAGAAAATGAATTGTAGATAATGTTCACTTCATTAAAAGATTACAAATAATAATATACAGATTAACTCACTTATCTGGTTGAGCAACCAAAAAAAGAAAAGGGGTACTTAGTGCAAATGATACTTAGTGCATATGCAGTTTCTAAAACACAGAAATAATGAAATTACTGGAAATTCAGTTATTTTGAGGCATTTCATTCATACACAGTTAGTTCAATGGTCATTATAATGTTGCAATTCACAGAGAAATATCTAGATTTATAAAGTTTGTTTTTCTCTATGTAGTTTCAAATGAAAATAAAAAGATGACTTTTCAATAATTTAAATAGTTATTATTGCAGTTGGCAAATTGAAGTGTTTCACAAGACTTTGATGATACATGCTTATCATTATTAATAATCATAGCCATGTTGCAAAGTCTCTACCAAAGAAAAGGTTACTTTAATTGCCCTAAGACAGCATACAAACACAAAAACAAAAAAAGAAATTCTCAGCTAATGACTAGGAGTAACAGATAAGCACACTCACCACTCTTTTTTCTAGAGTCTGTTCACTGCGGACAGATATTATAAAGGAGTTTATTGCATTTTCTCATCTGGAGACCTGAGATTTCTAGTCTAATTCTGATACAAATTATAAAAGATAAACTGTGATTCCCACTCTGTAAACTGTCTTTCTCTCTTTCTCAAATATCCCAGCTGGCACTGGATTTCTTTGAATTGCCCCAGCTCAGGCCCTCCCTCATCTGGCAGGAACAGAAGCTAATGGAGCAAGGACACAGAACAAAGTGTGCATCTGGCCATGTTCATTTAGCAGATGGCACAGTAAAAAGAACATATGTCTGTGCATCTGCTCAGGTACACTCACTGGCCAAATTTTTTACATGGAAACTACCAAGCCACAAATTTTTGTTTTTACTGACTAAAATTAATATTTTATTTTTTTTTTGTAGTTGCTGTTGTTTACTTTATATATATATATATATGCACACACACATATATAGATATATACTTCTTTAAAATGAACTATGGATGTTATTTTGCATTTTTCTAGGGTCTTCTTAAGGACCTGAATAATCATTTATATACTTACATAACCATAACTGAGGTTTCCAAACACAGCAACTCACTACTAGGAACTATCAAAGACAGTGGTCAAACTGGTGGTAAATAAATGGCCAAACTGAGGAAAAAATAATAATAATAATAATCTTGTATTTTCTTCCTTATTTTCTGTTCTAACAGAGACTTTGGCCTATGTATCACATTTCAGAACCTGTGGAACTGAAGAACACAGTCTTAATTCAGTAAGTTGTCTGCATGAGGAATTACTGTAACAGCTTGTATGCCTCACTTCATGAGGATGTGCAGATCATCTTTTATGATTTTCACTGTCACCATCTAGATGCCCATGAGGTCAGATTCTCAGCTAACATCAGAGATTAAAACAGCTGCTGATGTAGCTGCTTTGTTCCTAAGGATTTCAGTCTTGAACTCACTAGTGATTCTGAGTTTAAATTACCATGTCTAGTAATTCTTTAAGAGCTCAGAAATATGGTTTCTTTCAAATGTTTGCACAAGGAAATATATAAAAAACACCCCTGGTAAAACTAAATATGACCCTTCATATGCATCTCCTGTGAATGGTTGTTTAGCAGATTTAACTTTCCATTACTAAACAAAAGGAAATGAGAAAGTCTGCAGGAGTAATTGAATTGGCTCATCTATTAGTGAAACAGTCAGAAGATACTAATCTTCCTTAATTTACTGAATTGACTTCATTGGCACAGGAGCTGAAGAACTGGCAAATTTGAACTGGTTTCAAAAAATTCTCTACTGCTTGCAGAGTTCACATTTTATTTATTTTCAAATATCCTGTTGCTAGATCTAGTAATTACAGGACAGAAACACTTCTAAAATCATTGGGGAAAACAGCCAACAATATACCTACCTTCCTAAATCAATCCCAATTAAAAAAAAAAAAAAAAAAATTCTTTGGCTCAAAACATGGCTTCACAGTTCTCCAAAGTGAACATCGTATGTAAAGCTGTTAGCTGCGTGTACTAACACTCTGAAGGAAAACAGAACTTGGTTTTAAAAAGGCAGGGATTGCCTGTTCATTTCATAATGTCCAACTCTGACCAGTCATGTTGGTTTATGTTTCTCTTTGCAAAAGAATAGGGCTAATTACAGAATTTAAATTTTCATTAGCTGTAGCTAGAACAGCAAAATCTGGTCTTTTGTTACACTTCCAAATATATATATATTTATAAAAATAAAGTAAAAAGATTTCAGGAGCAGATCATTTCCAGACATAACTCTCTCCTTCCTATTTCAGAAAAAAACTGTTTCTAAACAGGCTTCAATTTGGTCAGTGTAACCTAAAGAAGTTAAAAACACACACATATATATAAACATTCCAGAAAGCTTTCCCATTCCCACAATAGCAGTGCTTCAATGCCAGCTGTGCTATGAAATAACTGCAAGTAGAAAGAATATTAAGGGTACAGTCTAATCTGTCCCTTCTGTGTAAGAGTGTTTGAGGCATGTGACAAAAGTTCTAAGTACAAATGACTTGGTACTCCCCATATGTGGATCACAGAAAATAGATTGATAAATTGCCCAAGAGGCTGACCATGAACATGTCTGCTCTTCACCATGATCTCTAGAAAGAAATGAGTTTGTCTGTTGCAAGATCAGAGCTAAGATGCTCTCTAAAAAGTACTTTTTTTTTTTTCTTTTTTCTTTCAATTCCACCGTAAAACCTTAGATTAATGTGTTACACAGAAAGCACAAGAGCCAATGTGAACTACAGAATGAGCTTCACAATATTAAGAAAATGACAAGGGAGAAAAGCACATCATAAGATAAAGCAAGTTAAATCATTATCAAATGCTGCTTGTGGAATATGGAGAGATGATAAATTACATTTCTTTCCTTATAGCTCTCCTACCACATAAATAAGAAATAAAGTTTCTAACCCTAGTAACTGGACAAGGGAAACACTAAAAAAATTCAGATCTCCTCTTCTTTCCATACTGCCATGCTCCAAGAAGGACTTGCTCCCAGAGAAGTGCAGATAATATTGTTGCCAAAACAACAACTAACAAATTTTTGGTCTAACCTGCTTGAAAAATAAGAACTGGTACATCTTTGAAGTTCTTCCCAGCTACAGGCAATACTCAAATACTTGTCCTGTTGCCCTCACTCTTACACAAACTGCTGTCAGCCCTGTCACTAACAAAAGATAAAACCCTTGGCTGTAACTCTGATATAAAAGTTCTGGTCATATGAACCACTCTCACTAGCTCTTCCTTATTTTTTAAATGATAAAATAATTATTTTTGAAATATTGCCACCTAGTTCTTATAGTAGAAATACAAAGTTATGGTTACAAAAGCACAGAAACACAGAATGGTTGATGTTGGAAGGGACATCTGGAAATCACCTGGTCCAATGCCCCACTCAAACAGAAACAACTAAGGCAGGTTGCCTAGGACCATGTCTATGTGGCTTTTGAAGAACTGCAAGGAGGGAGATTCCACAACCTCTCTAGGCAACTTGTGCCGGTACTCTGTTGCTCTCATTTATTGTGGGGGTGAGAGTGACTGAGCACTGGCATAGGTTCCCCAGAGAGGCTGTGGAGTTAGAAATAGGTTATAAATTAGAAATGTTTTCCAGTATTTCAAAAAGAGAGGAACTTCCTGAATATTGTGTAACTTTAGAGATGAACTGGAGATGAGTGGTTGGAAAGCTGCCAGGCAGAGAAGGACCTGGGAGTATTGGTTGATAGTCAGCTGAATATGAGCCAGCAGTGTGCTCAGGTGGCCAAGAAGGCCAACAGCATCCTGGTTTGTATAAGAAACAGTGTGGCCAGCAGGTCTAGGGAAGCGATTGTCCCCCTGTACTCAGCTCTGGTGAGGCCGCACCTTCAGTACTGTGTTCAGTTTTGGGTCCCTCGCTACAAGAAGGACATCAAGGTGCTCGAGCGAGTCCAGAGACGGGCAACAAAGCTGGTGAGGGGTCTGGAGAACAAGGCTTATGAGGAGCAGCTGAAGGAGCTGGGTTTGTTCAGCCTGGAGAAGAGGAGGCTCAGGGGCGACCTTATCACCCTTTATAAGTACATTAAAGGAGGCTGTAGAGAGGTGGTTGTTGGTCTATTCTCCCACGTGCCCGGTGACAGGACAAGGGGGAATGGGCTAAAGTTGTGCCAGGGGTGTTTTTGGTTGGATATTAGGAAGAACTTCTTTACTGAGAGGGTTGTGAGGCATTGGAATGGGCTGCCCAGGGAAGTGGTTGAGTCACCATCCCTGGAGGTCTCTAAAAGACATTTAGATGTTGAACTTAGCGATATGGTTTAGTGGAGGACTTGTTAGTGGTAGGTCAGAGGTTGGACTCAGTGGTCTTGGAGGTCTCTTCCAACCTAGACAATTCTGTGATTCTGTAACTGGTTTTAGATTAGAAGTCCAATGTCTAGATGTTTACATTGTACCAGGTCTCATCAAAGTTTGGCCTCTGAAGACAACTCAGAGGAGTGGTTTTTTTTTGTTTGTTTGTTTGTTTTTTTACTTTCAAAAGAACAATTTTTTTATTTAAAGTCTAAGGCAAAATGAGGCTAAACTTTTTAAAGAGAAATCTCAATTGATGTGTTCATACAGAATAGAACTACAGGGAAGGTAACTCACTGCTCTTGCTGTGTCCTTGCCAGTGGGTCTTTGCTTCCTGAATTTATTTCAGATAAATCGATGACTGAGTTGCAGCAAATGCAACATAGTCCTCTCCTGTCCCTACAAAGGTTATTTTCCTTACATGTGAAATCTGGTTCCCTAACTCTCATCAGTCCCTTTTCTCAATCTGAGAAATTTGTCAGTTTTCAGCCCCCCCTGCAGCAGCTGTCCTCTGCAGCCTGTGAAAACTCTAACACCCTCAATTGCTTCTACAGAAGGAAAAATCTTACCTTTCTTCTACAAGGACTCGTCTTATCTCCATTTTAATGTTTTAATTTAAAAGAGTACAACATTGAACCATGAATCAAACATACAAATGCCATTTTTCAGTTTCCATAATAAAAACTGTCCATCTATTCCCACATATGGTTGTTACTGGCATGCAGACATATGAGTTTTTATTTGTTTATTTCTGTTTGTGAAGAATTTACAGAATAACCTGTGTCCTGTCTTATCTTCATCACCTCTTAGCCACCATGAGCATAGATGTTTCTTTCTCTAATATTTTTTAATAAATCTCTTCAGTTAGTTAATCTCTTGTTAAAGATATTTGCCATAAGAAGTGATGTGTCTTCCTAAATGACAACAGGCTTTGATGGCTGTACCAAAATATTGTTTCCTTTAACATACACAACAGATAAAGAGTATATTGAAGTTTGTTTGTTTTCAGTGAGATTAACTCTGGAAAGCCATAATTTGAGAAATGATAGATAATGATAGATATTGCAAAGTGGGACTTCCTACTACATCCTTCTGATTTTCAAAATATATTCTACTATTTGTTTCTATTAAAAATGAGGTTAATATATTTATTATTGGTTCAGATGGAAATAAATCAGGAATTTGGAACTCACCTAAGAGTTCTGTGATGACTCCTGCCTTGACCTGGTAATGCCAGTAAGATATGGAACTCAACGATCTTTTTAGGGGGCTGAAGAAGAGGTAATACACAAGATAAAACCAAAGGGAATTATAAAGAACACAAAATAAAGAAGATCATAAATAGATCTCCATGGATCCTTGGTTAGATAAAAGAATTTCTGAGGCAGTTTCTGAGACTGAGGAAGAGGTCCGAGTGTGCTAGTGTAAGAAAGCCTGAAACAGATTACAATACAGCAAAACTGAAAAGAAAATAGTGACTGAGCTAGGAGTATACAAAGTCTTTCTACTATTTCCATCAGTGCTGGAGCTCTACTGGCATGACTGTCAAGCAAAGACATGTACAAAGCATCCAGAGTTTTTTTTGAATCATTAGGTAATCTGGGATTTATTTGAAGTTATAAATTCTCATCCTCTAGTCCAGTTAGTCCAGTTAGTCCAGTTTTAAGGAGTGACTCCAATGAAGTCAATGCTTCCACAAAGCACCAAACTGTCAGCACAGAAAAGAATCAGGCCCTTAATTGTCCCTCCCATTCTTACAATCTAGAAGTGTTACAGATTGAATAAAGTGTACTTTGATATGTGGGCTTTGGCACACAGTGAACAGTTTTGTGAGGCAGTATTTCACTGTAATTTAACTTTTATTGGAAGGCATGACACATTCTTTCCAGCTAATTGCTCTATTCTAGCTTTTGAAATGAACAGATCTTTCTCTCTCTGTTTCAGCTCATATACTGAAATGATATTACTTTTGCTGTTAAAGGTGACCTGAAAATGATTTTAGATGATTTGCTTTTTACCTCTTCATTCATTTATGATGAATAAAAATACCTGAGGTTTTAAACTATTTGTAAGGTGTACTTTCCCTTTTTCTGTTGTCCTGGTTTCAGTTAGCACAGAATTAATTTTCTTCCTAGTAGCTGGTGGAATGCTGTGTTTTGGCTTAGAATGAGAAGAGTGCTGATAACACCCCGATGCTTTAATTGTTGCAGAGCAGTGCTTATACTAAGCCAAGGACATCTCAGCCCTTGCTCTGTCCTGCCAACAGGCAGGCTGGGGGGTGCAGTAAGAGCTGGGAGGGGACAGACCCAGGACAGGTGACCCAAACTAGCCAAAGGGGTATTCCATACCATCTGACGTCATGCTAAACAATATATAGGGGTGGCTAGCCGGGGGGAGGGGGCCGGACTGCTCGGGGTTAGGCTGGGCATCGGTCAGCGGGTGGTGAGCAATTGCATTGTGCATCACTTGTTTGTACATACTATTATTACTTTCGTATTATCCCCATTGTATCATCATTATTATTATTGTTATTATTATTTTTGTTATTTTTTTTTTCTTTTCCTGTCTTATTAAACTGTCTTTATCTCAACTCACGGGCTTCACTTTCCATTTCTCTCCCCCGTCCCAGAGAGGGAGGGGGGAGGGTGAGCGAACGGCTGCGTGGTGTTTAGCTGCCGGTCGGGTTAAACCACGACACTGTTTTTAGTTTATTTATGTCATCTCTTACACCCTGATTTTACTCAAGGACTGGTTAGGACATGGTTCTCTAAATTCAGTTTGAAGCTGAGGAAGTAATACTTTTGCCACATGTTCCTGCTCTGTTTCACGCTCTGCAATAGAGGCTTTTATCAGTGTTCTGTTACTGTGGGGTACTACTAGGCCTTTACTGCTCCTGCAATGGGTCTGCAACTCTGTAGTCTTTGTATTCACTTGCTAGGTTCTTCATTTCGTGTTTGATGATTTTGGTGTGTATTTGCCTTAGAAAGAGAGCCTGAAAGTCAAAAGATGATGTTCAGAGAACTGCAAGCCTCCAATGAAGAGCAGGCAAGCGGAGCACCTATGTATAAATGTATCAACACTTGAAAACAAATAAAAAATTAGTAAGACTTTTTTTTTTTTCTTTTAGAAAAGCAATTTCAATGCATTGAAAAAAAAAAAAATGTAGTCTAGTTTGGCAGGGGGGAAATTCATCCAGAATCCAAAGTATAAAAACAATTGCTATGTGAAGAAGTTCTCTCACTCAAAGTCGGGTCAGCTGCATTTGGGAATGGTGAGCATTTCTTAATCTTTCATTTTATGTGCAGAATAGAGATCAAACCAACTTCTAAAAGACCTGAACAACAGTTTTGTAGTGCAAAGAAGAATAGAGTTCTCTTTTTTCATATCTCTTAAACTGCAGCATGTACAAGATGTAAAGTCTCTACTGGGAGTGTAATGTGAAGATCTACTAAGTGGTGCATGTTTCTTTAGGAAGTTAGAGTGCTGGCAGCTTGATTGATTTAACTTTTCTCTTCCCATCAAACCTTGAAAGATGAAGACATTCTGAAATGCACAGTGAAAAATCTTTATTAAAAAAAAGGATTTTATTCTATGCGAAACCAAATTAGACGACATTTTTTCAGTGGAGAGTTATGCATGCTGTAACCATGGCATCTCAGAAGAATGTGAGGCTGCTGCACTCAGGGACTATTTGAAAATCCACAGGTAGGTAAATGTCTAAAGGCGTCCTTAGTGTTTCAGATGCATAGGGGTGTTGCAGAGGTGAGTAGACAAAGGTTAAATCACTGGAGTCATAAGGCAACTAATATGTTCAGTACGGTTGACTCCACCTGTGCAAAAGCAAAACCCTTCAACAGAACTGGGAAGAAAAATGAACAAACAAATAAATAAACAAACAAAATCAAAAAATAGTAAGAAAGATTTCTTCTTATTCAAAAGAATTTGCTATATCCTGTTCTCAAGAGCCCAACTTGTACCATTTTAAAAAGTTGTATCTTAATCTCAAAAGAATTATTCAGTGTCACAGCACTCAGAATAAGCAAAACCTCAAGCAATGATATTATGCAGGTCAGGATATGTAAAATTTAGATGTTTGTCACAGAAACAGGCTCTATTGATTTCTAATGAGATTATACTGTAGCAGCGGGTTTAAATTTTGCATCCTCTACAACATCCTTCTTGACATTTTCTTGAGGGAAAGGAAGGCTTTAGTAAGGCTTTTGACACCGTGTCCTATAACATCCTCATTTACAAACCAATGAAGCATGGGCTACATGAGTGGACAGTTAGATGGATCAAAACCAGATGAAGAGTCAGAATCAAAGTATTCTGATCAGCTGCATTAAATTCAGCTGGAGACCGTTCACCAGCTGTGTCTCAGAGCTCAATAACGTGTCTGTTACCGATAAAGGTTTTCATTGATGACTGTACTGGGACTGGCTGGGATGGAGTTAACTTTCCCTGCAGCAGCCCATGCAGTTCTGTGCTCTACACTTGTAGCTATAACAGCATTGGTATCACACCAGTGTTTTGTTTATTGCTGGCCCTGATGTAGGGACTTCTGCTTCACATTTGCAAGAATTAAGTGTCAGATACTCCTACCAGGACTAGAGGAGCCCTGCCTCTGTCCAGGAAGAGGGAAGGGACAAGCAGATTTACTGGACTATGTGATGACCTGGCATATCGTGAACTACAAGACTACAATGCTCTAGTGGACAGCAGCACACAGTGTACCCTAATGCCTTCAGGCTACCAAGGCACAGCACTCATCTGCATTTGTGGAGTGACAGGGGAATCCCAACAGCTAACTGCATTGGAGGCTGAAGTGAGCCTAACTGGGAATGAGTGGCAAAAGCACCCCATCGTGACTGGCCCTGAGGCTCTGTGAATTCTTGGCATAGACTATCTCAAGAGAGGGTATTTCAAGGACCTAAAAAGGTACCAGTGGGCTTTTGGTATAGCTGCTTTGAGCACAGAGAAGATTAAGCAGCTGTCTACCCTGCCTGGTCTCTCAGGAAACCCTTCTGTTATTGGACTGCTGAACAGCAGGTTCTAATCACTACCACAGTAGTGCACCAGTAGCAATATCTTACTAACCGAGACTCCCTATTTACCATCTAAGAGTTTGTTCATCGGCTGGAGAGCCAAGGAGACTTACTCACCCTTTAATAGTCCTATATTGCCAGTGCGAAAATCTAATGGAGAGAGTAAGCTAAAGGTGGACCACTGCTGCACTGCCGGACATGCTAGAACTTCAATACAAACTAGAGTCAAAGACAGCCAAATGGTATGCCACAACTGATAAAGTTAGTGCATTTTTCTCCATCCCTTTGGCAGCAGTGTGACTGAAGTTTGCTTTCACTTGGAGGGGTATCCAGTAGACCTGGAATTGATTGCTCCAGGGGTGGAAACACAGCCTTGCCATTCGTCATGGACTGATCCAGACCACACCGGAAGAGGAGGAAGCTCCTCAACACCTGCAGTGCCTCCATGACATCTTGTGTGGAGCAACACAGCAGAAATTTGAGAAAGGGAAGAAAATAATCCTAATTCCTCTGAAAGCTGTTTTGTCCATTAAACAGAGTAAGGTCAAGGGACCTGCACAGGAAATACAAATCCCTTTGTATTTTGAGATATCAAAGTAATGGGAGGAGGAGAAGTCAATAAAACAGTGAATACAGCTGAAGAATGATTAGAATTAGGTTAAGAACATGCAGAATGGAAGATGGTGGGTGAAAATGATGTCCTTTACAAGGTGTGTGACTTTTTCTCCAAATTCACTTTCAACTACTATGTTTTACCATTTTTTTCCTTAAGATAGGAGAAAAAAAATTAACTGTGGGTCCTCAGAATGTTTCAACATAAAAAGAAAAAAAAAGGCACATATACTTTTTTAATTATTTTTTTATTATTTTAAATGAATCCAAGGTTCACTTTAAACTGAGAAAATAATAATAATAAAAAAATGTAATTCACAAAATAATAAAGCCTAAAGCTTTTCATTAAGTATTTGAACTTTTAATATAGTTAAATTTCTAACAGAAATAAAAAAAATATATAAATTTTATTTTTATAGATTGTGGCCTTAAATGTGATGTCATGTATCTGAAAGAAAACATTATACAATAAAGCTCGGAGTCTCCTAGAGATTAAAGTGTAAATTAGAAATAGTAGTGATTTTTTACTTTCTAACTAATTAATGAATTAGAAGCAGAAACCCCAGAATTTTTGCACCTACTAGCTTCCACAAGGCAAATTTCCTCTTTTCTTTTCCAATATGAATAGTAACGAATATTTTTATTTCTTTATTTGTAACGCTTATATATTAACAGTAAAGTACCAGCAAATTCTGCCATAAGACATATTGATGGGATTTTCTGAAGATTGCAAATTCTATTAATAATCATTTCCACTCCATTCTTTTATACTTCAAAGCCTTAGGAATAGGGATGTTCATTTTTCATGATAAAGATTGAGAGAGAGAGAGAGAGAGAGAGAGAGAGGTTACAAACCACTGAGATAAATGTTGCTACTTTATATATATTTAATTAGTTTTCCAAATTCCTTATTGAAAATCTCAGATACCCTACCATTATTCTTAGACTCTCTTGTTTCCTTAAACTATTCATGAGATTGTGCTTATGGCAGAGATCATTTGTCATCAAAGAGAAGAAAATATAGTGCAAGCGAAATATACTTCAACAACAATACACAAGAGGACAAGTGTGTAATAGAACTTTTAACAAATTTTAATTTTTTTTTTCCTATCTTCCTCTAGTTAGAATGCATTTTCTTACTGACATTGGCAACATGACTTTTAGACAGAGCAGCAGTGTGTTATAGAAACAGTGATTGGAAAGATGGCAAGCTTTTGTTTGTTGGAGTACAGCCACCTATTTATTTTTGACAAGGTCAAATAACTCCTTTACTTCAACTTTACACTTGGCTGCTGATGAAAAATGGTTACATGCTTTGACATAAAATAACCTACAGACATCAACATCAAATAGTAAACATTTTAAAGCATTCCTACTAATAACTGAATTCAAGACAGCAACTGATTAGATATATCCATCTGTCAAACACTGTGCTTCTGGAGTGTTCTGCTAATTGTTTGTAAGCACTGAGCATATAACTCAATGAAGTCTAATTATATTTCAGATGAATAGTAATTTAAACAAACAAACAAACAAAAAGACATTGTAAAATGAGTTGCAGAACAAATACTCAGACCACGTTTGAAAGAAAACACACTAAAACAATGAGTTCCTTTTCTTAGTTAAGAAAAGTTACAGACGCTATAGTGGCTAAGACAGGGAAAGATGAGTGAAAAACATTAAATCATTCCAAATCACTGCTTGCAATTTTTAGGGATTCCACCAACACAGATAAACTAAGTGCAATGTTTGCACCTGTAGAGTAGAAAAAATTGCTTTACTCATTGCAGAAGAGCAACATTTTGAAGGGGTGCCCATCTGGTGTCTTCACACACTTACCTGTGTATATCCACTAAAGGAATTAATTTCTAAGAGTCAGTGGCACATAGAGTCTCTGGCAAGAAGATATTAGATAGTCAGGTGACATATTCATATTATGAAACATTAGTGCTAAATATTTTTATGTCTCTGAAAGCGATAACTACTTATATGAGACTTAAAGAGAGTCGTCCATTTGATACAGTTACAAAAATCTTAGAATTCCACACCACAGCTGCACAAATTTTAGACTTTTTCCTTTACAGTGTATAACAGTCAGATTTATATGATGGAGAGGCTGGAAGAAATAAATAAGTAAAGCAAAACTACACAAGTTCTGTAGCTCTTCAGTCAGAACATAGATCAATCATGAATAGTTTCACAAATTCATTGATATCAATTGATTAACCAATAATCCCACTTTTCTTGCAAATTGTAAAATGAAGGATTCTTTTCTATTATTGAAGGAAAAAAAAAGTTATCCTATTAAAAGGGGACCCTTAAGTGGCACACAAACTCTAGTACACATCAAATCACAGCCAAAGCCATAATGCCCTAAAAGACAAATCATTTTCTATTTTACATTCCAGCCACTGTGCAGAACTCTCAAGTACCTCCCACAGAAGCCTACATCTATGTTAAGCCACTATGTTAAGCTATTTTCAAATTTGAGATATTACAGATATTCAGGTACATGTACATGTACATTTTAAAAGACTGTGCATTATTCATTACATTAGTAACTTTTAATCAAGGAACTCATCAAGAAAGTAGGTCAAAGCCAGTCTGGTCAACCTGATGCTGATTAGCCCATGGATGTGTTATCATGCACTTTCTCAAGAGGTTTTGTTTGAATTTGAGATCAAAACTATTTCTAGCATCAAAACATGTCTTTTTTTTCCTGTTCAAAGCTCAAGCTAGCAACTGTGATTAGAAAATGAAATGGAAATACTTCTGAGGAAACAAGATGAGGGGAACAATTTCATGACTTCTGATTGATATCATAAGGTCTACACAGAATAGTGCAATTACTGTGTATTAGGTGAAAAAGGCTAGGTAAAAGTAGAGTGTCTGCCAACCAAAGATTCTGTTTGGAGATTTTCTTTCTACATAAGCACCGGCAGCTTGTGGCAACCCCACAAACTCTTAGCCACATTTTTTTTTTTTTTTAATTCCATAAAATTATTTGACACAAATAAATCTTTTCCAAATGTCACCAATACTGGTTGTAATGGTTGACACAAATCACTTTGTCAGTCATTTAATACAAGACAAAACCATTTCAGTAACCAGTCAACAGGTAGGGAAGTCATGGATTTCTAGGTCTCCTGCTACATTCATTTAAACAAGATTGTACAAGACAGAAAACTGCACCATACACCTTGGAATTTAAGTACTTTGCTACACACACACACAACACAAGCACTCAAGCCCCCACTATTAAAAGAGCTCTCAGTATTCCACAGAAGTCCATCTCCCTCACTTTTGGAGCGACAGCTTCTCTGACACCCTCTTTTTCCTCCTGAGGCCAGGGCACAAGGAATCATGTTGTATTGCTGGTGCAGAACACCACACCCATTTTCTTCATCCTCGATACTTTTCACTCCATTCTCTTTATCTCTAGGGCTGCTCTCATCTATGTGTCGAACTGCACAAGAAGATAAGAGGAGAAACAAATAAAATAACTTTAAAATACCTTAGGTGGTGCTTTCATTTCCCCCAAACCCTTTGGAAGTTTAAACAGATGTATTCGGCTTAACTCTTTGTTGACTGTGGATTTTTATCTCTCACCATCAATAACCTTCATACCAGGAAAATCAATGTGCAGATATGAAAGACAGGTGAAATACATTCAGACGGAAAAGAATACATTTTTACATCCTTTTGTTCTATAACACTTTCCCTCTTCAGAGACAAAATGCCTGCTTGCTCCAGGTGTAAATCTTAAAAGACAGCAACAGGTCATTCTTTTGCCTTTGAGGTAAAGTATCATTAAATGCAGTGAAAATGAGGCCTATATTCCTTCTCTCTTCATATTTCAAAGTGTTTCTCATGATAAAGCAATAAAATGTTATTCTTTCACAGTTTGTTTTCAGTCCACTGAGAGAAAATAAAATGTTTGCAATATTTACCCCAAAATTAACTGTAATAACTTGGTATAAAAAAAAACTGTTTCACAGCAGTCTATTACAAATAAGAACAATTTACTGTATATTAAGTGCTACATACATTCTTGATTCTTCCTCTTCTCCAGAAATTAAACTAAAAGTGTGCATAGCTTTTTAACTGATGGAATCCTACGTGAAAAGAAACAGGACTAGCTTTGTAAAAGTTCCCCATCATAAAGCCCAAATAGCTCATTGGATCCACAGAATGGCATACAAGTAAACCATTGAGCTAGGATCACCTCCTCCAGAATAGGTGATTACCTGGCCTAACTTAGATGATAACTTATTTACAGCTGGACTGATGAATAAGTAGCCTTCAGGAAGTCAGGAGCACCACATCAACTCATATTTCTTTGTGATCAAAGTCATTCCAACTGCTTTGGATACCAAGTGTACTTTAGAAATGGTTTTATTTTGAGTGGTCAAACCTGGAAACATACTTCTATAACGGGTTGCCCAGGACGGTAATGGAGTCACCATCCCTGGGGGTGTCTAAGGAAAGGTTGGATGTAGTACATAGGGACATGGCTTAGTGGGTAATATTGATGGTAGGGGGACAGTTGGACTAGATGACCTCAGAGGTCTTTTCTAAACTTAATGCTTCTATGATAAATACTAAAAGGTTGTAGAACACTCTCATAGTTACTAAAGCTATAAAAGCAGAAAAAGATGTTTGGGGGAATCAACCTCCACCTTTCTTCCTCTACACAAACTTCAAGGCATTCTGACACATTTACATGTATGGCACATTATATATCAGGCATGTGAAACCATTTAAAAATCACTATTCCTCTCCTTTCCTAACACCATATTTTCTCCAACATACCCTCACTTTTCCTTATCCTGCCCTCTCATTTTGTAAATATGCAACCCTGAATTGCAATTAAACGTGTTTTGTTCATTTGTTTGTTTTTATGTCAGTCTTCATTTTTTCCTCTGAGTCTCTCAAGTGTGAAAATTCATTGTCTCCATTAAAATCTTCCCAGACATTACACATTTCTTGCTTGCCTGTATCCATCCTAATAGGATCCATCCATCCTAAACCAATCCAACTTTTTCACTTCTCATTACCTAGCAGGCTTTTGCAAGGCAGAAATGCCTAGTCCTTATAAACCAAATGTTCCCCTGATCTTCATCTTCATATTCTTTTAGGTAGACAGATACTATAGGAACTTGGATTACTCTAGAAAAAAAAAGAAAAAGCAAACAAACAAACAAGCAAAAAATGCTTTATTCCAAAACCCAGTTACCCACAGTTGCCTTGCATAACTGGCACACCTAGAGTTCTTCAAGGAAGAATGAGAGATCATTTCTCTGCCAAATATGCTGGTTTCACTGCATAAATGAATGCACAGTTTGACTGCCATTGAACAGCTGGAAGTTATTCCAGATAACATTCCCAACAAGTCACAGCTTTTGGTGCTCATCTTCTATTCCCCTGACATCAGGCTAGTAAAATAGATAGGGTGCAATACGTTTTTGGCTGCAATGCTTTTCCTGAGGGTTGCAAGGGGTGGGGAGGGAGAAAAAAACAGGACCAGAAGAGCCAAGAGATACAAGAAATTGGATGGACAGTGGAAAAAACAGCAAAGCCAAAATCACATTTGTCTTGTAGTTTCTCATGACTCTTCAAGTTATAGTCCACATTTCCTTTCATGGGATACAATATCTATGAATTATTCTTGTTCTATTCTATTTAATATTCTCAAAGAGAGCAAGGAGGACATGTTTGTGTGTACATATACATATGCATATAAGGAGTATTTCAGAATAAAAATTGAAACATGAACTCTCCTTCACAAGATGTCAGTTAACTTCACAGATAAATTGCCTAGAAACATAGATGTTCCATGCAAAGCTATTTTATGTAAAAATTAAAGTGCTATAAACAATCCAAAGGGACGTGTCATGACATCACCCATAATCTGCAGTTGGAAGCAAAATGCATTAGTGGTAATGTTTTATGGAAGAAGTGACTGGGAAGACACGCAGGGAGCATTATGTATAGTAATGTAAGAATAAGTATTTCAGTATGGTGTTCAGTGTGTAAAAAAATGCATATGGACTCAAAGCGACAATGAAATGGCACCTTGCATCCTACTCATTTCAGGAAAATTTGGGTTTTAAACAATCTTCTGGGTTGAATCTCAAATTGCTAAGCCCCAACAAAATGGGCATATATTTTATAAAAGATTTCAAAATAGACATAGCAATACAGATGTTAGATGCTAATCTCATTCATTATGTGTATTGTCAGTGTCTCTAAGGTCTCTCAATTGGTGTGTTTATAAACTAAAAATTAACCTATGATGTGAAAAACTCATTTATATTGGCTTTTCAGCCAAGTCATATTTCCTCTATCAGCAATATAAGACATGTATTTCCCTCAGATGTCTTTGAGAGCCACTGGTGTGCTTCACTAAATATCTTGATATTTCAGGAGATGAAACAATAGAGCACTATATCCCTACAAATTATTTTGGGGGATTTAGGGATCCCTACCACAGATGCAAAGACTAAGTCTAAAAATCCAGTAAGTAGCCACATTGTGCCCTATTCTGCTGCCCAATAGCTTCACTATCTCTTTTCACAAACATGTAAGAAAAACTTAAAGCAAAACAGAGATGTCATGAATATAATTTTTGCAACTTTATTTCTGGATACTGCTGTCATATTTGTTACCCTTAATTTACTCACTGGGGAAAAGTTCGGAAAAATAAACATTCACTAAGCTTTCAGCTCATAACTGAAATACTAGTTCTACGAGATGTCATAAATATGTGATTTTCCAACTTAGATACCAATTTGACCTGAACTAAACTGAGTTAAATGTAGTACCATAATTCCACTCCAGAATTCCATTTTTGCTAACATCTGTACAGGTCCAAGGAGGAAGACAGAAACACACCAAAAACATGCATATAAAAAAGAAATATTTTTTTTTATTATTATTTTGATTTTTTTTTTTTACTTATATGCTCTCATGAGCAGGTAATGCTAAACCACAGGTCTTGTAAAAGCTAAAATTGAACTCAGGGCCCACAGGTTGGAGAAATACCTTTCTTGCTAAATTTTGATTGATTTTTATTATTGTTTGATTCATTTACTAAATTTTCTCAAGCATAGTAGTGCATGAACATCAATTTCTTGTCTATGAATTTTACTTTGTCTCCTTTTAATAGATGGCCAGTTTCTCCTAGTAGAAAAGTCTTTTATATGAACTCCATATATTTGTTTTTATTCACATACAGATTTTGTATATTTTTTGAAATTTGAGACATCTAATTTTGTTGAAGTATTAATTTAATCACCCCTGTAATCTGTGAAATGGGTGAGCTGTATTACACACATAGAAAGCTGTATTTGCAAAATGGAATTTTTCACCTAGAACAGGATTAGGAGTGGCATTGAATCACTATACAGATACTCTTCTGAAAAAAGTTACATTCAGATTTCAGAATGGAGTGAACTGGAGTATATACAATGAAAGATTTTGTGAACATATCAGAAAGAAATTCTTGATTTTTTGAATCAGTCCTTGAAGTATAATTAACCTACCGGAGATTCTTAGGGGAGTTGTTCTTGGGATTTCATTATTTTTTTCATGTCATTCCAACATAAACATGGCATTATGAGTGGATTAAGTGAGTGTTCTTCTGTAGATAAATAAATAAGCATAAAATCTCCAGTTGTCCTTATGCAAAAGGAAAAAGAAAAAAGAAAAAAAAAAGACTTTTCTATATTGAGTTCATATATACATACGAAGTGATTATGCCCCAGAGTTCATGCAATCTACAGTGTCAGTTACTGTAAGCTCCAACTATCAAACCATTCTGAAGGTTGCTTATTGCAGAAAATGGCAGATATGTGATTAACTGGAGCCATAATATGACAGAGATCATAAGCATAATTTTAAGTAACACACTGAAAATCTAGGGGATATTGTTAAAATAATTAAAAATAAAAAATAAAAAAATAATTAAAAGAAAATATAATGTATTAAATAAAGATAATGACATTACATTCCTTTCCAATTAGACACTACTAGGTTTTCTGAGAAGCCAGTCCTCTTGACAATGACTCCAACGGCAAATCTGTCAATGAAAACACCACCAAATGAGGTTAAGTTATTTATAGCAGGTAAGCTAGGTCACAGACTGATAACCATTGACAGTTATCTAGGAAAATAAGTAAATAAATAAATAAATAAATTGGATTTAATGAGATTCAAACTTCAGAAAATGCACTACAAAGAAGTTCAAATTGCTTTAATAAACCAACATTTTTTTTATTTTTATTTTCTTCGTTGGAGCAAAGAGGGCTAAGAAGTGACCTCATTGCTCTCTACAACTTCCTAAGAAGGTGAAATGGTGCTGGTCACAGATGAGAGGACATGTGGGAGAAGTGCAAAGCTGTGCCAGAGGTGGTCCAGACTGGATTTTAGGAAAAATTTCTTTACTGTGAGGTTGGTCAAACACTGGAACAGGCTTCCTAGGGAGATGGTTGCTGCCTGTCAGTGTTCAAGAGGCACTTGGATAATATCCTTAATAATATACTCTAACTTTTGCTTATCTCTGAAGCTATGAGGCTTTGATGATCCTTATCATCCTTCCAACTTCCTATAGTCTATTCTGTTCTAAAAAAAAAAAAAAAGTCACAACCTTAAACTATCAAATTCTATGCTCCACCTATTACTGTTGATATTATAATGATTATAGATTTAATTTTGCATATTATGAATCTAATCTTACATGACTACAGTTGTAACATTCGTGAGACTAATGAATGAAGGTTATGGAATACTTTGCAATAAGTTTCTTGTTGTAGTTGAAAAGCAAACTCTTTAGAATAGATGTTGTGCATATAAATATTGGCAAATAATAATAATAATAATAATAATAATAATAATAATAATAATAATAATAATAATCACAAAAATATTCCATGCATCAAATGTTTGGAAAATTGTCATGACATGACCACCAATATAACCTAATCTTTCATGCAAGACACTCATTAAAGATTTAAACTACAGCCTCTAACAGATTCAAAATAGTGGTTCAAAATCACGTTGACTGACCTAACTCCTACCACTTCCTAAGCCGCTTGGGATACCTTATTTAACTATCAAAGAAACTTAATGAAAATCCACATATCTCACATACAAAGTGGGGGGCTTGGAGGGAGAGGGGTAGCGGAAGAATAAAAATCAGACCATAAAAGTAGATACCTCCATTAATTTCATCTCCTTTGAGTAGTATGTAGTATGAAAGTTTTTTATTTGGTTGGTTGGTTTTGTTTTGTTTTCCCTGTAATTATATTAATTAGGGAAATTGAATAAATAATTTACTGTTCCTGCTCAGGAATAACAATTACTTTTAATTTTATTTCTGTGTTTATCTAACATATCTTTTGATGATCTAACCCTATTAATGGACTCAAACCAAGCAGTTAATTTTAAAATTTAAATCCCAGAATAAGCAAGTCAGTGCTACTGAACTTTGTAGTTACTCCTCCTCAGAACACATTTAAATAAAATTATTTTCTGGCTGAATGAAAATGTGTTTTATGTAATAAAGATGTAATAAAGTATTTAGATACACTGAGAACACTTGTTACATCATAATTAAGAAATGCCAAACACCTGAGGCTACTGGACACAGGGACATAAGTGTTTTATTGCTAAGTGCTGATTTCAAACTCCAATCAATTTAATAAAATAATTTTACCCATCTTATGAAATAAGAATATATTACTTACAATGAAGAACAGAGCTTAAGGCAATATACTATCAACTTTGTCAATAAAAGTTAATGTTAGTAAAAGGGTGAGATTACTGATTACTGATGCACTAATGTTCAGGATGAAAGTGGTTCTGCTGAAAAAAAAAATAAGAGAGAAAGAAAGAGAGAGAGAGAGAGAGAGAGAGAGAGAGAGAGAGAGAGAGAGAGAAAGAAAGAAAGAAAGAAAGAAAGAAAGAAAGAAAGAAAGAAAGAAAGAAAGAAAGAAAGAAAGAAAGAAAGAAAGAAAGAAAGAAAGAAAGAAAGAAAGAAAGAAAGAAAGAAAGAAAAAGAAAATTCACTGAATAATCATCACAATACCAGAACAGGAGTTAATACTGCCCTACATTTACCTTCAGGGTAGAATCAACCAACTATATTTCAATGTTTTAAATCCTTGCCTGGAAACTATTGCTGTCTGGAAGCCAGAGCCAATGCATTTTAGTGACTAGTTTATCTTGAAGAGACAAAGGCTGAATACAAATTTTGCACTACTGGGGCTCAATGTTGAGTATTGTCAGACGCGCATATTTTTGCTAATGCATAGAGCAGGGAGGAAGTGTGAAGTCTCATACAGGAATCTTGCATCTGTTTTAGGATATATAATTTACAAAGAAATTACAAAAGAAACCACAAAATATTTGTCTGCTGAAAAAAAAAAAAAAAAGAAAAAAAAATCTTGGTCATTTGCCAAAAAATATGGGCAAATCTCATTGGGATCAAATCAGATTGTGACTTACATGTAAACTCATATTAGATAAATGAGTCAACCTGTGCTTCATACATGAGCATCTCATATGGTTGTTGCAGTCACTGATATCTTGGGAGGCTCTGGTAGCTGTCGTGGTTCTGCTCGAGTGGGCAGCTGAGCTCCACCACAGCCGCTCTCTCACTCCCCCTCCTCAAAGAGGAATAGGGAGAAAATATGTGAAAAGGGCTCAAGGATTGAGATAAGGACGAGAAAATCACGCAATAATTATTGTAACGGGCAAAACAGACTCAGCATAAGAAAATAGTAAGATTTATTGCTCATACTAACAAGCTAGAGAAGTGAGAAACAAAGGAAAGAAACCAAAAGCACCTTCCCCCCCCCATCCACCCTCTTCCACCTCCTCCCTCCGAGCGGCGCAGGGGAATGGGGGAATGGGAGTTATGGTCAGTCTATAGCACTTCTTCTCTGCCGCTCCTTCTCGGTCACTCTCGTCCCCTGTGCTGTGGGGTCCCACCCACGGGATGCAGTCCTTGATGAACTGATCTGGCGTGGGCTTCCCACAGGCAGCAGCTCTTCCAGAGCTGCTCCAGATATGGGTCCGTACCATGGGGTCCATCCCTCAGGAGAAAACTGCTCCAACCTGGCTCCCCTACAGGCAGCAGCTCCTGCCAGGTCACTTGCTCCTGCGTGGTCTCCTCTCCACGGGCTACAGGTCCGGCCCGGAATCTGCTCTGGCAGGGGTCTTCCACAGGTGGCAGCCTCCGTCGGTGCAGGGCCACCTGCTCCACCGTGGTCTCCTCCACGGGCTGCAGTGTGGAACCCTGCTCCACCGTGGTACTCCATGGGCTGCAGGGGGACATCCTGCTTCACCATGGTCCTCACCACAGGCCGCAGGGGACTTCTGCTCCGGCGCCTGGAGCACCTCTCCCCCTCCTTCTACACTGACCTTGGTGCCGTTCCTCACTCCCTTGACTCTCCCGGCTGCTGTGTGGCGCAGCGTTTTTTTCCCTGTCTTAAATATGTTCTCGCAGAGGCGCAAAACATCGCTTATTGGCTCAGATCTGGAAAACAATGGGGCCCTTCCCAAACATGGGGCAGCTTCTAGATTTTTCTCACAGAAACCACCCCTATGGTTCCCTGCTACCAAAACTTTGCCACGTAAACCCACTACAGTAGCCAATCTCAGGCTAAATAAGGAGTTTAAATTTCCTTATGCACCAGTGATTTGGAAAAGTTTTTAATCTATTTTCCTGAAGTAAAGACCTTACTCGTCCTCATGTGTTCATTTCTAGGCATTCAAATTCGTTTTTTGTTGTTGTTGTTGTTGTTTTTTGTTGTTGTTGTTGTTGTTTTTCTCCCCAGGACTGCATATTGCAAGAGGTTTTTGCAACACTTCTATATTGTAGTTGTTGTTTGTTTCTTTATATTATATACAGCATTTATAACTGATATGTATGAACTGCTGAAGTGCTTGTAAGTGCTTGTAATGAAAGAATACATCCTCAGTTTACCAGCCAGTGTTCAAGTACAACTTATCTGTTTATCTAGAAAAACACATAATTTGTGAAAGAAGTGTGTACAAATATACAGTTAAGAATCCACAAGGAATTATTTTTAATGGAGTTGTAACAACTAGTCATATGTTTTAGGCAGTAATACAACACAGGGTGAAAGCTTTTTAGCTTTCAGCTGGAATAAAATAAGAAAGAAATGAAAGAATGTCAACAAATAGGGAAAATCAAACACAAAAAAAGTTGATGGAATTACATAAGTTACTAGCAAGACATACAGAAATATTCATGCTTGGCAGGGTCCTGAAAAGTATTTAAGTACTCTGTTCTCTCTCTATCTTGGAAATAGGTAACAACAAATGTTATCATGTTTATTAGGTTCTAAAATGACTTTTTGTTTTGTTTTGTTTTGCAGAACTTAAGGACATTGAAATATATTGAATAGAACAGGTAAGTGGGTTTCCATTTGGTTATAACAGATCCCTAATCAGTCTCCAGAATATGCAGAGAACTGTTGATAACTGAAAAATTGCCTTTGAGTACAGATGTTTGTAAGTAGAGAGTGCAAGATGTCTCTATCAAAAGTTGCTTCTTATATAAACCAAGGATTTTCCTATAAAAGTGCAATGCTATTGTAATTAATTGATGTAATTTCTACTATAGGGTATATATTAATGTAAGCGTCCATATCTCCATTGACATTCTTAAGATCACCAGCTGTTAAATTAAAATAAATAGGCAAGAATCTACAAGCCCTTCTAGATCAAAGAATAATCAACAGTTAAGGCTGTTAAACTTCAGAATACATTTCCAAACTGCACAAATATTAAATTTTTAAAACCAATCTAGGTTTGTGGAATCATTCAAGATCACATTTTCATCCCAAATCAGTCACAAAGAACTTGTCCGGACCTGCTGACAAGCTATGCAGGGCTTTATTTCACTGCTTTAAGACCACTGTGAAGACAGTCAACAAATTTATATTTTCTTCATAACTAAGAAAAGACAGATACAAGATTTTGCTACCTTTGCATACTTTGCTCCTCATTCAACTTTCTAAACAATAGCAACTTTATCTTATTTTAGAATGGGTAATAAAGTAAACATGACATCTTTTTACTAGAGGAGTGTTTTTAAAGAAAATTTGTACTACCAGTGATATCCTAGCAAACTTATATTTTAAGGACAATATGTTATATTTATGAAACTTTAAGTTATAATATTGTTTCAATAAAGCTGATATATTTTTCATTGGATGTAACACACATATATAGTTGAATATTTGAAAGAAAAAAATATTCACCTGATGAGGTCTTCAGCAAATCAGAATTTTTAATCAGCATCCAACTTTAGATAACATTTGTGCATGCATGCTGAAAGGAACTAAATGACAATCGCTTCTTAGAAGGCACTTTTTTTTTTCTTCAATAAATAGCCTAAGTTTTGTAAAAATGCCTATTTGTTTCCTTTGTCTCGATAAACTACATAGTGCACAAACAAGTGTTTTGGTACAAAAACAACTATGAAAATAGAAAACACGTCTGAAAGTAGCAAGTAAAACATTAATTATTAAATTATTCAATAAGCCTCCATGTAATGGAGCTAAAACAGTTATAGAACACAACAATCTCATTTGAATTTTTAAAACAAATTTCTATCAATGAATTACCAGTTAACCAGTTAATCATTGTGTTCTGTCAGAAAGAATGTGCCTTCAATAATATTTAAATAATAATAATAAAAATAATAATAGAAACAATACCCTCCTTAGTGACTATTTTTTCCTCATTAGAGTAGAATGCAGGTGGCCGTGGAATTCCAATACAAGAAGTTTGGCATGCATTTTGGCAGGTGAAGATTTACAAACAGAATGCCAAGTGATGCTAATCAATAAATATTTATAATCAAATTTCACTATTAAAAACCCAAGACATTTCAAATGAGCGTTATGGAAGCTCTAGAACATACTGAGATTTATTTACCATAATAGCATACTAAAAGATTTTAAAAAGAGACTCTAATATAATGAAAACAGAAAGAATTCTGCAATAAATATTGGCAGTACAGATAAAGAAAGTCTGCAAGGGCTGAAAGAACTTCAGTATCTGAGTTCCAAATATGTTTTAATGTGCAAGGCAGGACATCTGAACAAAGATAAATCTAAATAGTTAGGATGGAAATACTTGCTGATGAGGCAGGGCACCAACATCATTAACAGTGACAAAAGGAAGGGGGAGACATTTAAAAAATCAGATGATGTAGAGACTGATTTGTAAGAAACTAAGGGTGTTCGTGTAATTTGAATTAACATGTCTGAAAGAAAACAAAACCAATTTTCTGCATGTTGCAAAATGAAGTGTGTTGTGTTTTAAGTGTGTTGAATATAAGTTTAGTCACACCAAAAGTTCACAGTTGGAACTGAAAATGAAAGAAGAAAAGAATGAATAAACTTCTGGGAAGCATTGTTTCTAGAAGGCAAATTATGTTACCAACAACTTCAGATATTTACATTTAATCTCTCTCTGACTACATAAACCAAAATAGCAGAATTCTAGAACTGTGTACATATATAATTGATAAATCTGCAAAAGAAGAGGATGTGCTACATTGTGTCTTACTTGCAGTAACTTGTACTGCACAAATTCAAAGGAGTATCCAAATTTAAGAAAAAGCCAGGAGCATATTGCCTCATTTAGCACACACTGTCTATTTAGCACTTACTGCTATTAAGGGTGAGAACTCAGATGTTGGTGATGATCCTAGAACACAGAATCTACATATAAAATAATACATTGGATGAGGGGGATACAAATTAATTAGATGAAAATTCACTAATAAATTGGTTTATGATGACATGAGCTGCTTATAATTAAAGTGATTATAGTTCCACCTGACTTTTTAATGATAAATACAAAGAAGCTGGATGATCTACTGTACATTAGAGCAAGCTCTCAGTATAAAATACTGTCATTATTGCTAGTTTTTTAGCACCTAAAACTCTGAGTTCAATACTTTTCTGCAGCTGTTTTAAGAGACCATTACATCTTCTACTCAATTATCAACATCTTTATTTCTTTGCTTACTAAACCAATTTCTCCTTCACCTGCTTCTAGGATCTCCAGAAGGTGTATCTGTGTTAGTATAGCTAACACAGTACAGTATAGTCTACAAACCTGTACAAGAGCCTTTCTTATACAAATTACATCTGCTCATCCACTCCCTACTTCCTAGTAGGAAGACTTAGCATACCTATATTTATCTTTCATTTAAGATGAAGAAGAAAGGAAATTACCAGTTTTAATATCTGTCATACATTGGAAGCCTTTACTAAATTATTTAAAAACTTCTAAGTGCTGTACACTCCATAAACTCTTACCCCAAGTAATTACTCACTGTTTAAGATTAAATTTTCTCTTACAGTATTTCCATAGCTGTCACAGAGGTGAGATATGAGTGCATTGTGAGTATGAACATTGACATACATGTTCTGTTTGATGACTGAGTATTACATTCAGCCCAATGGCTAAGAAAGAAAGGAAGATGCAGGTGGATAGCTTTGGATGATTATTGCATCAAGAAAATGCTTTCTCCCTCTTTTTCAGACTCCTTCCTTTTGCCTAATACAAAATGATTTTGAATCTCTCCTTACACTAGCAAAACTGTTAGCAACACAAGAATAAAGTGTTACAACAGTTCAAAAATGAAGCCAATAAGTCAATCGTTTAGATACTTAATTTCATTAATGAGGTGCACTATACTACTGCAGATACTTCACGTACCTTTGTTCTGTAAATCAAACTTGTTGGATGTGAAAGCTCTCAGTAAGATCTTTATTTCCATCACAGTGATAATATAACAGTCTTGATCTTACAATATTCCCCTAAATACATATATAATAATAATGAAAAAATAAATACAAAGCTTCTCAGTAGCATATGTAGAGATAATGGCCAAATTTATCTTTTTATATTTGTAGCTACTTTAGAGATATTAGAAAAAAAACAGCAAATATTTCCCAGTTTACTATTTTAAAGACTGACATCTTTACTCTTAAAGCCTACACAACCAAAAACTGTGCTTGCCATTTCTGGCATATTTTTTTTTGCTCCAATTTAACAGTATTTTTTATCTTACCAAGGTGCTTTTGTTGTTGTTTTGTTTGTTTTGTTTTTGTGTGTGTGCTCTTTCATTCTCTTCCCACCTCTCCATTTTTTTCCCCTCCACAAGTTTACTTTATTACCATTTTACTCTTCCTGTTAGGAGTTCTGCTCTTAGGGGAACATTCTGTAATGACTATAATCAGCAAAGAGACTAGATCCTCCAGAAATTTTGACTGTTCTGCTATTGCCTGCATATTCCTGCATATTCCTTCATTTCTCATCCTATATACCACATAGCACCAGAGAGAAACACACAGTCCACTTTCATTCTAGTGCCCATAACTGAGCTTTTCTTCACTATAACGTGCTCTTTCCACATTTGCACATGGCCATTATGATTAAAGTCTTAATTGCCAATCCAGACAACACACCGTATTGGAAGATGAGAAACAGACCTCATAGCTAAGAATTACTCAACCACACAACTCTGTCTAGTTAAAAGGACACACAGGCATTGAAACAAGACAACAACAACAACAAAATTAATGGAAATTAGCATGAAGTTTGATAGGAAGTTATTCAATTTTCTATTAGATTGGATCTGGAAGAAGGACTAGCTATTGAAAACAATCCCTCTGTTTAAATCTCTGTGCCTGACACAGAAACCACTGGTTAGTAGTCTATAGTCCCCCTCTGACCTTAAAAATCTATTATTCTACAAATTATTACTCTAAAGAAATCATTCATCTCTCTAGTATCTGAAAATATAATCTAACACCAAATGTTGAATTAAAGATGCAACACTCAGAAGGTAAATTAGTTTCATTACTACATACTCCACAAGGTACACAAGTACTTGTTTGAATAATAATATTAATATTAGGAAAACTGTAGCATAATCAGTTGTGCTTCATTACACAATCTTAATATAGCTGCAACAGTATTTCAATTTGACTCAATTACATAGACATTTAGTACTCTGAAACAATAAAAATTTATTTGTTTACGAAAAAAAAAAAAAAGCATTTTTTACTTCTCTATTGGATGTGTCTTTTGAAATATTATTTAAAATCATATCAGGCATATATAAGACATCTCAACATAGAAGTTACAAAACCCATTTTAAACACCTTTCAACTGAGAAGTATTCAATCATTTCATTTTTTAGTAGACTCATGGGTAACAAGTTGAGAATGTTGCAGAGACCAAAATTCCCTAGAAACTCTTTACACTAACTTATATTAATGTTCAGTCATGCCTATGAACACAGAACTGCTGAAGTCAGAAACAGATCTGCTTCCATACTCATTTGGTCTTGGAATAAACAACTATGACAAGGACTCTTGAAGATCTTCTGGCTTCCCTACAGTCCACAGAAAGGTGATTTTTATTTGTTTGTTTGTTTTTCTTTCAGTTGCGGCTGGAGTCAAAAACAAACAACAACAATAAATAAATAATAATAATAAAAAAAACCACACATTTTCCCTATCAAGTCTAACACACACCTTCTTGTCCTGGCTCCCTCCCTACTGAATACATACAGGATTAGTTTGCTAAATTAAGCTTAGCCTTTGTGACTGATTTGCAGTTTGTTGCATTTGTTCAAATCTTATATTTCCCAGTTTCATTCAGGTAAAACAATGTAAACATTTTCAGTAAGAACTTCTAAAAATAGGCTTAAAATGAACAAATGCAAGAATATTACAGATGTAGATTTACAAAAGGAACAAACTACTCCTACTGACTCTTATCTGCAAAGGTACATATTCCTCTTAGTTAACTAAGCTTTTCTTCACAGGAATATTTTTCTCCAGCTCCTGTTATCAACCAGTGCTCTCAAAATTAGCAGTTTCACATTGGTGAAAACGACCATATAGGGTGCAAAGATTTATCTGTTCACATATACTTGCAGCAGGCTTTTGGAAAGTATATAATAATAATAATAATAATAATAACAACAACAATAATAACAATAATACAAAAGCAGCATTCAGAATACAGTGGAAAATATGATTTCTCAAATTCAGATTGCTCTTGATAGGTCATTTTAGATATACTGAATGTATAGATATACTGAGTGTATACAGATAAAGGACAGGGACCTATGCAGAAGGGGGCATTCTGTCTTTAATCTTGCATTAGCAAGAGCTGCTGTGATGCAGTTGCCATTGAGAAAACTCAGTTCAAAAGCAGAAATGAAGTGAGGGGAAGGGGAACTGGCAAAAAGGCACTTTGTGAACATCTCTTCTGCCACGACCAGTCACCCATCCTTTATTTTACAGAACATGTCATCCGAAGATGAGAGTAATATGTCCTGTGTCAAATCAATGAAGCCAGTTCTTTGTCCAGTACCTCAGCAACCATTATGAAAGATTAATTTGCACAGTGTGTGACCACACTTCAGTCCAATTATATTCCCAGGTAGCAAATTCTTGATCATGTCTCAGCTCCAGGCAAGACAAGCAGGGGGCAACTCCAAACAGACAGGGGCAAGCCTGAAGCTTGTAGGCCCAGACACAGTTCAAACTGAGGTTTATGGGCTCGTCCACCATCACAGAGACTGCTGCAGTGACTTCAGGATTATTCTTTGTGAACTTGTCACATTAGTTAGGGCTTCAAAACCAAGTCAAAATGGGTATTATTTCCAACATTCTGGATTATTCTTGCTATATTTGTCTCCGAAGTTTTTACTAGTGAGTAGCAGAAGGTACTATGCTGTCACTAATGTACAATTATGTCATCTTCAATCATTGTGGTGGTTGTACTTTACTGTTTGTTGTTGTTGTTGTTGTTGTGTTTTTATTTGTTTGTTTGTTTTGTTTTGTTTTTTCCTTTCTCTAAAAAGAAGACTGATTTACTAGCCAATCACACATTAACCCTCTCCAATGAATGTATCATATGCAGATTCAGGGATTACTAATATATAATATTGGTATTATATTTTTGAAATGGACAGAAGTTGTAGTTTGGTAGCCTGGTTGTGAAATCACTGCTGGAAAATCATAAAGGAGCTTTGGAAACTTCTGCTAACCTTCCATGTTTGCTTATATACTAGTTTGAAATTTCAAAGACAACTGTCTTAAAAATGGAAGATTTCTAGTCTTTCTTCAGTAATGAAATCTAGTACGCTGTTTTCCTCCAATTGTTGCATTAAGTGCTGGGAAATAAAAGGCATAAAGTTTTAAAAGATTATTTTGACTGTCAAAAATAATCTTGGACACAAAAATAACAATTCATGTGAGCAACTTAGAGATAATATAAGTGGGAATTATTTAACCATTCCTCACAGAGAGGCACAACACCTCCTGCAAGCATAGCTCTATGACATCAACATTTATATGATAGTTATTTATTTCCACTTCAGAACACATGCAATTAGAGTTCTCTTGACTTGGGCACATAAAGCAAAGATGTTGTTGTTCAGCACTGGAGTACTACAAACTCCAGATGTTATTTTATTAAAGAGGTCACACCTAGTTTATAAATGATGACACAAAATAAGGCCATACCTTGCACCGAATACTACATTGTTCTGAAATTTTTCCAAAGAAATACAATTTAGAGCTCCTCTTCTCTATCTGGAATGACTTCCTTAAAACATTAGGTCACTGCTATGGTATCTCTCATCCCACCGATTTCTCCCTTATCAGCACCCTTACCTCCACTGCAGTATGAATCTGTTCAGTCATCATTCACTGTTGTTACTGCTGATAACAATATTATAGATGAGGGGTGAGAAAAAAATACTGTGTGTAGTGAATTTTATGGATTTTTTTCTCATTTACACAGAAAAAGTGAGAGGCTAACCTGCTGCCCTCAACAAGAGACAGTAAACACAGAATACAAGAGCATCAAATCTCCATGATGACTGGAACGTGCCATCACATAACTCCTTAAAAATTAGTCCATGTGCTCACACAAGCACAGTCCTGATTTTTGTCTGTTGAATTTCTTTAAGATACTCTTATGTTGAGGAACTGTCTCTGTAACTCAGGTTACAACAGCAGTTGTCCCTGAAACACACAGGTCTCACAAAGCCATAACAAATTTAAACCACCATCTAAGCACCTACGCCACCTCCAAACTCATTCTGAAGCTGCAACGGTGACTATGGGTAGCCAAACAAGCTGTAGCAAGTGGTATCAGGCATGTCCCACTCAACAAGCTTAATCTGACAAAAACAAAACAACAACCAAGCAAAAATAACAACAAAACAAACAAACACAACCAAGATATTCTAGAAATGAAAGAAAGATATCAGTTTATGTGTTTCCCTCATAAACTACAATACCTTTGAATACACTGAGTTTTGAATACTACGTGTTTACTGGTAAACAGCTCAGGGTTCACCTTACATTTAAGTCCAAGTTAAAAAAATAAAAATAAAATAAATCCCTTCACTACCTAATTCCACATGGAAATCGAAGTAATAATTTTTATTAACAAAGAAACAGCATAACAGAGCTCTACAGAGCACATGTCTACAGCCACAGAACAGCAGAAGGCAAGTTAAAAGCACAGGTTCAAGACCTACCTCTGACTACATTCTTCAGAAGGCTCATATGCAAATTGGACAAAATATCTATATCTATATCATCTATATTTATGTTCTGCAAGCAGTCATCTGCAGAAGAAAAGAATCTTATAAATTATAATTTTCAAGAACAACCAAAACCAGATACTTACCTACATCTCTGAATCACCTGCAAAAGATGATAGAAGTTTTTCCCCCTGCTAGTATCTGGATCTGCTACTAGTGAGCCCTGAGGTACCTCCTCTGGCCCCACCAATTCCAAGCCCTATCTGTCACTTCAGTTGATGCTTTGCTTTTAATATCTGTTAACCCTTTTATCAAAATAAACTCTTTTCTCTTTAGTACTGTGGCATGACCGCAATCCTAATTTTCCAGCTGCTTTTTAGGGAAAAGCATCTATTCTGTTCCTCTATACTTATTGCTTGATTTTAAACCTTCTGGCTTTGCTTTCTGGCAGGAATTGCTAACTAGCAACATGGTTTGAAGCCAGAAGTGATTCAAAAAGAAGAAAAATCTAATATCTCCTTTTGTGGTGCTAATTAGAAACCAGAAATAATTGTCTTTGTAGGCCATTCCATATTTTAGATATGAATGCAGCAAGATGATGTATGTGAAGCAGATCCCCTTTTGACTTCCCAGAACTATAGGAAAGAAAATGACTGTGCAGAATAGTTTGAATAATTAGAGGCCTTAATTAGAAAGTAGAGCTTTGCTTCCAGCATCCATATAATTTTGCCTTGGATCCATTAAGAAACACTTCTTTCAGTTTCCCTTCAGGTTGTCATGAAACAAGGCTTTATGCTTTTGCACGTGTCTATTAAATTAAAATACTATGTATTTAAGACTTGAAGCTTAATTCAATTAATTATTGAAGTATGTGTTAATTCTAATCTCATGACTTGTCTCATTTAATAATTCATTAATGGGAAAGATCACCTAGTCACAACTAAATTGTCTTTAAGTGCTTATCTTAAGCTCTTAAATCAGAATCAATCTTTTTATTTTCTTGCATTTAAAATATTTAATGTTCTTAGTTTACTTCACAAGGCAAAGTGGTTTTACTGAACTGGGCAGCTGAGCTCCACCACAACTGCTCTCTTGCTCCTACTTCTTAAAGTGAAAGAGGAAGAAAATACTATGAAAATGGCTCCAAGGTTGAGATAAGAATGGAGAGATCACTCAACAATTATTGTCACAGGCAAAACAGGCTCATTATGGGTAGATAAATATAGTTTATTACCTATTACTAACAAGTTAGAGTAGTGAGAAACTCAAAACAAACTAAGAATACCTTTCCTCCACCCATCCTCTTCTACATCTTCTGTCAAGGCAATTACAACTAAGATTTTTTTCAGATGTTGAACAACGTATCCAATTTTCAGAAAGAATTTAAACAATTTAAATTTATTGCATTAATTCAGTTTCAAATACCTCATTGTTACTTCTGCAAAGGAGTTCCTCAAAAGTACCAAATATGTTAATATTTTTGACACTTTTGCTCTCAAACTTATAGAGTTTTTTGTTTGTTTGTTTGCTGTTTTTGTTGTTGTTGTTTTAGCATTCAAGTTAAGAGTTCCTTACCTCCCATAATTCCACTAGATGAAATGTGGATTGATCTGTAATAGTTATACTACTTCAGTTCTGGGAAGTTCCAGAATCTATATGTTTTTGTTTGTTTGTTTGTTTGTTTTTAATTGAGACCATTATATAATCCTTATTGATTTAGATCAGTGACATTTATCATTCAAAAAAAAGTTTGCTGATGGTACATAAGGAATCTATCTGAAAGTTAAGCTACTGAATATTTTATACTGTAGCTTTGAGTGCCTTTCAAATTTTCAGACAAGAACAAAATCAAAGTAGCAACCTATCCAAATGGGAGCAAAATATGTTCTTAAGCAATGCTTGTACTTTCAGAAAGAACATTGCTCAAGGCTGTTTCTGAATCTACATACACACACACACATACACATTTCTACCACAGAGCTGAAAGGAGTTAAAGCAACCTATAGTAATCTGGCTAAGATAATATCCATGAATCACCACTTTAACGATGTTTTATTTTAAATGTAAGCATTGCCAATACATCTGTAAGATAAGAATATTATATATGCATATCTTTAATGAAAGCTCTTTCTTACTCTAGAAAAGTGATGGAATATGACATCTTTTGCTAAAAATCAGAGCAAACATAAGACTTACGTAATTTGTGTTGGCTACAAAGACTGTAACCTAAAGCTAAAGAATTTAGCTAAAAGCTGTATGAAACTAAAACAGAATAAGACATGTGCCTATAGTCTACTTTGAAAAATCTAGAGTTCTTTTTCAAAATGTATTCAGGACTAAAACCTACTTTTCTGTCTCTCATGTCACAAAAAAAAAAAAAAAAAAAAAAAAGAGAGAGAGAGATTGAAAGTAGATAAAAATATGGAGCTTTTAGAAAGTATTTGAGAGATCCAGCATCTGTAATGTCCTATTTTTAACTGATGCTATTCATGGAAAAAAAAAAAAAAAAAAGAAAAATATTAAGAAAAAGAAAAAGGAAAGGAAAAAAAAGAAAAGGAAAAGGAAAAGAAAAAAAAAAAAAAGGAAAAGGAAAAGGAAAAGAAAAAGAAAAAGAAAAAGGAAAAGGAAAAGGAAAAGAAAAAAAAAAAGGAAAAGGAAAAGGAAAAATGTCACATAGCAACCAACATTAATTAGAGTGAAATTAGAGTGAATATTGTACATTTTCAAAAGCTTTTCTATTTATATGAGAACTCAGTAATTTACCATACACTGATAGTAAATATCCCAACCCTGATTTTTTTTTTCATCTCTACATGACAATTGGCCTCTCAAGACAAACTATGTTTCTCAAAAATTATAACTGAAGGGAAAAACAAAACAAACAAACAAACAAAAAAGATCATAATGAAAGCCTATAATACATACATATATACTTTATGTATTGAATCAGGGTAGTCATTATCTTTCCTTCTATTGGAACATTTATGTTCTGAAATGTACCAACTACTTTTATTACATTTACAAATATTTTCCCCCGGAGTATTAATGACACACCAGTACAGGTAGGCTTTATGTTGGAAATAAGATACTACTACTACTACTACTACTACTACTAATAATAATAATAATAATAATAATAATATAGCATAACAACAAAATGAAAAGTAGAACCTCAAAAAAATTAATACTTGAAACTAGTTTTATTGCAACATGAATGGAAGAATTTCTTTTGAGACCAAAGTGTTTGTAACATTTCCCTATCTCTTTCTGCTATGTTGACCAGTAAACGCAACTTACTGCATTTTGTCACCATGTATGTTGTCACCAGGTCACCATGGTTCCATGTCACCATCACTAAGACTTCATCCTTAGACAGTAAGTGACATGGGCCACCCACAAGTGACAGTCCTTGCACTCTTCCAAAACTGTGAATTTCCCTGGAACTACCAGGAGGAGCAAGCAATGCATTTTTCCTCACTCCTAAGCCAGCAGAACTCCCCAGCTGCAAAGTGGAACCCTTACTCTGTCTGTAGTCTTCCTTTTGCATACAGGTCTGTTCCATGTAATAAAATAACAGGGAAAAACACTATATAATTCTACAATTAATCACTATATCACAATGTATGCAGGAACACATAGGAAGCTGTCTTAGCATTCTCTAAGTTTCAGGTGCACAATAATGAAACATAAAAATTTAAGTACAGCTTAAACTTCCACCAATTAAAAGTTATGATGCCAGAGATTCTTTTGTTCTGCTCTTCCAAATGCATGATAATATGACTTAGCTCAACTCTCTTATGTCACAGACCATGTTAACTATCCTTACCCTCTATTTCCCACAATCTAAGAATTCAGCTACTGTGTCTCTGCTGATGCATAACTGGCTGCGCACAGCAACTTGAATGTTAACTTGATCTATTACAACTTTCTTTTAATGTCATTCTTTACAGTTATGTTGTAGAATTATTTCAATTTTCTGCAGAGGAGAAGAGTCTTATAATTTTGAGTTTTCATTTTTAGAGGAATTTAAATGTATAGCCATTATGTACTGCTATCATGACATATGTGCCATGATTTCTACCTATCAGTAGAAGGACTGTAATTTTAGAGAGGAGAATATGTTTACACTGTGTGTTGGATTCACAGAAAAGGCAACAAGGGCTTCTTGGGTCTGCAGGTTTAAAGAGAGTATGCCCAGATCTTCTTGGCCAGACAAAAGAGTAGGCAGCTATGGTGAAGTGTGTACAGGACTGTGGAGAGAGTGCCCTCAGGCACTACTTTCTCTTACCTCCATCTCATATGTGATTCATCACTTTGAAGAACAGATCAAGCAGCTTGCACACCTCAAATACCCATTGTGCTTTCCTTGTAAATACAGTAAAATTTATCAACAACAAAAGTAGTGTTAGAAATAGTTTTGACTGTATGATGAGGAGTCCTGACCATTTAGCACATCTCTATTTTTTCTGTTCTGCATGATTTTTTTCCTGAGTAAAACACACAATAAAGAAGGTAGTTACTCTGATGAGATGGAAAAGAATTCACATGACAAAGTAGAACTGTCCTAAATACTTGTAGTCATCAACAGAAGAGCTGCATAAGTCAGAAAATAAACCAAGAATCTGTTATAATGGAAAATGCAACACAACTTCAATACATGGTCACCATCCATTAACTCTACCATTTATATAGAGATTTTTCTTCTGGTCTCAGCTATTTCAGCTTCAAATAATGCACATCTCACCTTACAGACCAGATGTTGTGTATGATTTTCTCCAGCGATGTCCTCTTTTTTTGTTGTTGTCGTTGTCCATATTGTTCTTTAGCTATGGTTGTCTTTCTTTATCATATTTGGTACTCATTAAAAAAAAAAAAAAAAAAAGTAAAGTTGGAAACCTGATGCAGCTAGAAGTCATTATTATATTTACTTATTTTTATTATTTTTATTATTATAATTTATTTTTATTATTATATTTACTTATTTTAATGAAAGGTAATTTCACTTTAAAGCTTATTGTGGAATTTACCCCAAAGCTACTGAAATATGTGGAAGGAGGAGGGAGTAAAACTATCTTTGTAACTTCATAGTTCCATTACTATAAAGTAAAGTAAATAAACTTTAACAGTTTTTTACTGTGGAAACAGGACCTTTAATCTCAGTGGGTATCCTGGGTGCTGCATTTAAATTTTATTTTATTTTATTTTATTTTATTTTCAAAAGGGCCTGTAGGGGAAAATGATTAGGAAAAAAGCATAGGTCTAGAACTTCAGAACAATTTCAACAGCAGTTGCCAGACTTTTGAAGCTGTCATAAAACACAACCTGACTATAGCCTTGTTGTCTAAAATGAAAAGAATTATAGGCAGAAATAATAGGCAGCTAAGATAACTATAACCTTGAAGAAAATGTGATAATATTGTCAATATAACATACAAAACACAGAGAAGAGGAAAAAAATATAAAATAAAATAAAATAAAATATAAAATAAAATAAAATAAAATAAAATAAAAACTTTATGAAAGACTTTGGGAGTAGTTTACACTTTTCAAAAAGCAGGAATTCATAAAGGTATTTTAGGTAAAGCTCCTTTGTGCTTTAAAGAAAAACACTAAAGAAAAACCTCAGGTTTTTGAGCCTTCTTTTAAGAAGGGTAGAAGATGCTATAACAGTGGAAAAAAATTTAGAGCCATGTGACTGCAAGTACATGATGCAGGAGGCAGTCAATGAAGCAAACCCTCCAGCAAGTCATGAGTCATGCCCTCCTATCCAGGGCATTGTATAAGGTCTTCCCCTTCTCCTTGTAAAGTTTAATGGTCTAGGCAGAAATGACAAGGCTAGAGCTTTATCCATCAGCGTTTTCAAGTGAAAGCTGAGTTTCTCCTGCAGTCCAAAGATTCTGGAAGTGGAAGCATAGGACATGTTACCAGTGGATTAAAACTATAAGCTGGGGTGCTATTAACTGTTTTTGTACCATACACAAATAGTCCACCTGAAAAAGGTATTGATTGAATGTTGCCTATAAGAAATTTTGCTATACCTACTGAAATGTATAATCATTCTTTGTTTTTTACTTCTGTTTTTCTCTACTTGAAACAAACAATTAAACAAAAACAAACAAACAACAAGAAATAAGAAATAAAAGTGTTATTTTAATACATAGTATTGGAGGAAAAAAAAAAAAAAGAATCAAAACTGAAGATTCTTTGGAGCAGTTGGCTCCTGAAAAATGGTAAATAATAAGGATGCAATTCTTACATGGATTTTTCAGGCAGTTCCTTTTCCACCTCCCCTTCTCCCATCCAGCTAGGCTGACTCCACAGCAGCTTACACCAGTCTACACTACTGGTTGCTGGAGTCCTGCTCTCCCCTTTGCTGTAAAAACTCATCCTGTCCTTCTACCAGCTCTGTCATTCATTTGTTTCTGTGCAGCACCTTCCAGCAAGTCAAGACATCTCAAAACTTTGTTCTGTCTGCATAGCTCAATGGTTAAATACATTGATTCAGTTCCTAGTGGGGAGGGAGACCCCCAGGATCAGTGCAAAGGTAAAGGATGAACCATTACACCCTGCAGCCAGGTGGTTTGTGCTGCTATTGAACTCTAGTTTGATATTCAGTACTGAAGTGCTCCTGCTGTTATCTACCCCCAGAATAATTACTAGTTAAAAAACAGAATCTCTAAACTGTATACTTTATGGGTTTTGTTCTTGTTGTTGTTTTGTGTGTGTAAATTCATCCTAAGTCTTCATATATTTTTTGAAAAATTTTTATTTCTTTACCCTCTCTGGTCAACCATGGAGGCTAATTTTGCAACACAAGCCATGATGCAAAACACCATAAGGGAACTCCTGGTTCTCAAAATACATTGATGATAAAATTGATGATAAATTTTAATTGCTTCAGAATGTCAACTGTGTGTCAACAGTTGACCTAAGCTGTTACTTTTGCATCTGGTGTTTCAAATAATTATTTTACAGATAAGGAGAAGAAGCACTCATATTGTTTCTGAAATGACAACTGGAGGTATCCTTTTGAGAACAAATATTCTGGGAGTGCTGAATGATATTATACTTCCTTGAATTCAACAGAGAGAGCACTAGGGTTTTGTATCTGACATTTCATTTTAAAAAAAATAGCCTGTGCCTGAGTATAACAAGAAAAAGGAAGGCTGTGCTTAAGTGTAAGTAACAGTTCAGACACTTGTTCCAATTTCTTTTCATCGACTACAATATAAGTATCTGGTCAAGATATATTTTTTTCCCCCATTGTGATTAAGTGTCTTTATAGAAGCTGAAACCCAAGAAGTTTTAAAGTGAAAGAAAGAACCAAGTTCCTCCCTATTTAACATTTATATGACCCACATTAAAATAACAGCCTGTAACATATAATAGAGGTACCTGAGCTAGCTCAGAACTGAAAGAAATGTTACTCACATCAGTACAGAGCTCAGGGTGATCTATGTGCCTTGTTTCAGGGGTTAAATCACAGTGATTGTCACACACCTGAATACTAGAGTTCCATTTTTAAGCAGTTTGCCCAAAGCCACAAAGGGCTGAAGCAGCTGCTGTGGGAACTGAGCTGATGCTTTACTCACAGTGCGTATCTACTTTAACAGATCTCACTGTTTCTTGCTTATCTCCATAATAATGGACCAGAGCTTTGCACTTAAAGAAAATTATTTGCACTTAGACATGTCTAGTGCAAATATCCTCACTTTAAATATAACTCACACTCTTTGACCAGACGATGAAACTGGCATGCTAAAAAAATAACAGCCTCACTCTAAGTCAATGTACTCTTAGTGGCTTAGGTGGAGTCTAATTAATTTTTCATGATTCCCATTATATCAGTGTTGCCCCATCTTAAGTATTCTTTTCGGAAATAATGAATTGTTTCTGGGTTACTCAGGAAAAAAAAAAAATCTAATCTGGGAATGGCAGTAGCTATATTACGTATGTTCATATTCGTTCCAGGTCATAGACAAGTTTCTTTATTTCTCCTCTTGCTCTTTGTCATTCCTTTGCTTTCTAGCAACGAGAGAAATACACACACACACACACACACACAAAATATACAATATTTTAATAATAGAGAAAGGTTCTCAAGGGAAGAAAAAAAAAGCAAAACACAGTTCACAGAGTGAAGAATAAATACTGATTGATAGTATGGGAAGGATGATTACTTCAGTAATTGTTTAATTCTCCTTGTGGAAACCTAATTGAGAAAGGATTGAATAAGACTTCATTTCCATTACAACTTCTTTAGGACATAATACCTACCATAGGATAAGAAAAATGTTTTCTCTATTTTTCTGCAGAAAGTACTACTGTCATTATGCAGCCCTCCTATCATTCTAAGGGCCAAATAGAGTTCACCTTTTCACCAGGCACTTTGTTCAAAATATCCTGTGTTAAAAATATGTGTTAAAAGGTTGGCATTTGGGTTTCACTAGAAACTTTCTGGTTCCATTGAGAAAGAAAAACAACTGATAAACTTGCACTATTATAATATTTTTCCTTCTGACCTCAACTAATATCTGAACATCACAGAAAAAGAACAACAAAAATGTTTTTTCTCTCAGTTATCTGAAGTGCTTTGGTTCAAGTTTGAAATTTAAAGTTGAGGCTGGTTCTTGTTTTATCAACACTGGTTCTTCTAGCTCTAATCTTTTTTATTCCTGTGTGTCCAAGATGTACAGACAAAAGCCCAAAAATCCACTAAGAAAAAAAAAAAAAAAAAAAGATCAAGGGAAAGTATTTTGGCCTCCTCTCATTAGAAAAAAAAAAAAAAAAAAAAAAAAAAAAACCTCCTTGCACGTCACAATATATTATTTACAGTATTCACATATTGTTTTCCTGTGCTATTGTCATTGAGTATTCATACGGCTTCATATCTTCCCACTGCATGCAATCTGTAATGAAAATTGCATTTCAGTAAATCAATACTATATTTTAGGCAAGCTTCAACTCCCAGGAGAAGCCAGAACATCCCACTTAGTGTAAGAGTTGATTGACTGCTAACAATGGATTAGAAATTATGGGTGAAATCTGTTTTAAAATTACATGAATTAGCAAAACTCTCAATGCACAACTCTCTCATAGCTCTACTTTCTAAAATCCCTAATGCAAACAAACACAAACATATTTGATACATCAAACATTTAGGAACACTAATATATTGGAAGTCATCAGGCAAGCTATTAGATCATGTTTTCTCCTAAGCAATACAAAAGGATTATTTCTGCACTTCTTTGATATAAACAATGCTAGTTTCTCCTTTTATTTTTTTATCCAGAGAAAACATCCAAAACATAGTTGATTAGACCTGGAGGCAGAATTAGTCTTAACAGAAAAAAAATAAATAAATAAAAATAAAAATAAAAATCAGTAATTATAAAATTTTAATAAAGGAATTTTACGTAACAGTTCCTCTACTTGGCTACCAATTGGCGACATACCTTGATGTAGTTTGTATATGTAGATGGAAAAAATTCTACAGAAAGCTATAAATCAATTGCATGCATATTTTACTGACACACTTTTGTTTATATAAATACTGGCTTAGTATGTCTGTGTCAATTCTTCAGAGTAAAACTGCAGTGATATTTTATATAAGCAAAAGCAAAGTTATTTGATATTTAAATTCTTTGCAAATGCATTTTAATATTTTTTTCACACAACAAGAGAAAATTTATGATTGCTCACATTGTTAAAAACACCTGCATGAAATTTAATTTAAGCAGTTTAAATATAGCTAGCAAAATGATAAATAATTTCATAGTAGGTTTTATTGTAATATGTGGTATTTCAATACCCACAAACTATTCTTTATAAAACTGTAGCACATAATTCTTTAGGAAAAAAAAATAAAAAAAATATTATTATACACCCATCCATCAGATATTGATCCAGGAAGAAATCCATTTTTGTGAAATCAGTGGTGATAGTCTCGCCTTTGTTCCTCCAGCAATTGCCAACCTATTCTCAGAATTCACTTATCTTTTGTTCCATCTCCTTCTGGGGAAAATAAAAAATAAAAAAAAAATAAAAAAATAAATACAGCAACCAAAAATTCTTCTGTTCCCTTGCCATACACTTAATACACGTCTGTTGTTCTACTGTGGGACGCCAGCTGAAACCAGGTTTCTTGTTTGCTAATATCTGAAATGATTTCTAGGACATGAACTATATATGTGGTGGAGAAGTGCATACGAGATTAGAAAGGTGAGTTTTGCTCCAAATGGATGCTTAGGCACTGGATATGATAGGCAAGACATGCTGGGAAGACGTTTCGGTTGCTAAATATTCCAATAGCTGAGACTTTACTAGTCATATCAATGGAAGTATTCACCCTGTGAAGTGAACCAGGCTTTTGTGCTGCAGCTAAAGAATATAGAGAGTGGCACCTTTTATGAAATTATTGTTCTTCCGTATACCAGAGCAGGAAAGAGCATTGATGATTGTATTTTTATTATGAGACTTAGCCATAAAAAGACTTAACACTTATTCATGAAAATATGAAAATCTACTCTGTAGTTCACAGAATCACAGAATTGTCTGGGTTGGAAGAGACCTCAAGATCATCGCGTCCAACCTCTGACCTAACACTAACAAGTCCTCCACTAAACCATATTGCTAAGCTCTACATCTAAATGTCTTTTGAAGACCTCCAGGGATGGTGACTCAACCACTTCCCTGGGCAGCCCATTGCAATGTCTCACAACCCTCTCAGTAAAGAAGTTCTTCCTAATATCCAACCAAAACACCCCTGGCACAACTTTAGCCCATTCTCCCTCATGCTGTCACCAGAACATGGGAGAACAGACCAACCCCCACCTCCCTACAGCCTCCTTTAATGTACTTATAAAGAGTGATAAGGTCGCCCCTGAGCCTCCTATTCTCCAGGCTGAACAAACCCAGCTCCCTCAGCCGCTCCTCACAGAACTTGTTCTCCAGACCCCTCACCAGCTTCGTCGCCCTTCTCTGGACTCGCTCGAACACCTCGATGTCCTTCTTGTAGCAAGGGGCCCAAAAGTGAACACAGTACTCAAGGAGCAGCCTCAAATGTAAAATGGTTATAGTGATATTTCTGTGGTAGTACATAGTAGAGCCAGTATGTACTACCAGTAAGTCTTAACTGACTGAATTGCTGTACATAGGTTGTTCCAAAATCTTGACAAGCAAAAGCAAAAATGAATCTGCACAAAACTGCAGGACCTGCCTGTCCAATGAATTCTTACACTGTTATTTGCTGTTCTCCAGCTGCTGAATCTTGTGGTGACAGTCCCTGGGCTGGCTGTCACTTCCAGTTTGGAACAGTGCCTTCATGAAAACATATGCCAAACTCAAGAAAATATGTACGTAGAAGAATGAACTGTAACTCTAGAAAACTATTGGATATCCATGTTTCTTCTTAGTTCAAGATTTATTTATTTATTTTAGGAACTAGTAATATATTCACAGATTGTTATATTTCAGTAGGGAATCCTTTTGCAGGATAAAAGAAAAAAAGAATAACTGCATATAAACTGTTGTATTACATTTAAATGAAGTGATTAGGGGAGATTATCTTTTTATCTTTTTGGTGTCATAGAAACAGTGATAGACCATAAATGAAATTTTTTTTCCCCATTGTTTTAAATATAATGAATCCTCTTATATACCATTAGAAGGTAGTAAAGGAAGGATGTTAAAAGTTTCATTAAAAATATTTGCCCTGCAAATATTTGCCTCAGCCCAGACATAATCAGAAAGAGAAAGAAAGTAAAAAGCATATTATCCAACATGCTGCACTTGTTTATCAAGCCATACCAAATTAACACAAAAACTCTGATGCTAGAAAGCAATTGTGTCTTTTCTAAGTGTGCTTGTAATACAACTTTTTAGTTTTGTTATTCATCTGTAAGTCAGTACCAGGAGGTGGTTTGTGTGATAATCCATTATTTGCCTGTTCTCACTCCACTCATAGTGGAGAGGATAGTAATTTACAAAATTATCCCATCTGACTGAATTTTATTGTAGCTCATTCTCTTCCTGTTCCTCCTGTCTCCAAAGCATATTTTGACTTGTGCTCCAGATTTACTTTTTTCTTTTCAGTGTTGTTTTGTTTATTTTTTTTTCCTATGGCATTTTAATTTGCTTCCTGACATCTTATTCCTAGCTTTCTACTTCTGTTCATAACCACCTGTCTGTTTCTTTCTTTTTTCTCCTGAAGAGAAATGCAATTTAGGCTATGTTGCACTCTTTTCTTCCTCACCCACACGTTTACACATTACAAAACCAGAAGAGACATAAAGGACCCTTCTCTTTTTTACAGTTGCAAATGCCACCCTTTAAACAGTCAACATGGAGGACTGATTCTATGCAATCCACAACCCTTAACATTTCCTGACACCATACCCATGGCACATCATGCTTATACTCTTACAGCAAAACATAAAATGTACTCAGTGTCTTCCATCTTTGAAAACAGCAGACCACCAAGTAGCTCTCATTGTCTTTTTTTTTTTTTAATAGCCTCACTTTCAAATAAATAAATAAATATATATATATATTACTAGTAGACATTTCTGGCATTTATTCTTCCAGTAGTGCTTTGAGAAATCCCATCAGCAAAGAGTACCTTTCATTGTTATACAAAAGCCAGTATGTTAGTCTTTTCCTCTTCTCCAATTTTATTTGTTAGGCTATACCTAAAATCAGAGTTACATTTAAAGTTAAAGTGGAACCTGATTCTGAGGTCTACTCCCATAAAATTATGAAATAGAATTTTAACAGTTATGTATGTATCTAACCTAAACAGATTGAGTATAAAATTGTAAATGCTTAAAGCAACACTTGCAGCGAACAATTTCTCAGTAATCTACAGGTTAAAGTATATTCACATAAAATGGCTGTTGAATAATTCCAAGGAAAAAAAAATATTCTGAAAAACAGTAATCATTTGTTTACAGTTCCTGAACATTAGAAAATTCTGTATTTATGAACAGACCTGTATTTATGAATAGATTGGCTTGCTGCAAATAATTCCCCTGGATCAAATCAAAAGATATTTATATATTTTCAGAGTATTTCAGGTGACAGATAGAAAGTCAGTCCAGTCTGTTTCCAAGTCTTTATAAGGAAAATTATTGAGTGTTTTTGGTTAAAAATATTAAGGGACTGTACTAATTTCAGGGTAATCATAATTCAAGTCTGGTATGATCAAGTCTGGTAGGAACCTGTTTTAACTTTCTTTTTTTCACAGCACAGAGGAAGAAGTAACCTTTGTTTTATGGAAGAGAAAAAGAAACAATTCCAGTAATCAGGATTCAGCAGCAAGCTTATTGATACAGTTGCCTTTACTTCTGTTATAGATGGTTCAGTACACTTGAAATCCATGGACTTCTAAGGGAATAAAGTAATCTACTATCAGTCCTTTTCCCTACTGTTGTTTCATTTCGTATGATATCTGTTTATGTTTCTATGATTTTGTTTCTCTTACATGATTTAATTCAAGTTTTTCTGATAACCTTGTGTATTTATCCTTCCATTTTATAGTCAAAATCTAGTTTATTAATTTTAGTTCAATTTATGCTAGTAAATTGATAATTCCATGATAATTCAATGTTTGCTAATTTATTTTCTTTCATTTGAAAATCTCACTGAGACTTTCAAATGCAAAGAACAGGCAGAAAATAACATCTTTGATATATTCAAAGGTTGGAGAAATACCCTCCCTTCCCCCTACCCCATTCTATCCATTTTGCTTTGTTCTAAGGCCATTTTTCTCTGCAACTCTGAGGACTATAAATATATATATATATAAATATTTTATTTGAACTGTGAATGGACCTTGAGCTTAGCACAGTAATCCAGATTCCAAGCAGAAATTCCCATAATTTCAGTCCCACTTAGACTAAATCTTGACTTGGACCTTGAGTTGGGTAGGCATCAGACACCATATTTGTGGTGTTTTTCTAGTAGTGAAAATGCTTACTTAATTAAATTAATTACTTAATTACTTACTTAGTTAAACTCCTCCCCATCCCTTTCCCATTATCGTAGTAACTTGCTCTGTTTTTATTATTTTTTATTATTATTTTTTATTATTATTGTTGTTGTTGTTTATTTTATTTATTGCGCCACACAGCACATGGTGGTCACATTCCTTGAAATATTAGATGATTAATTTTGTTCATTACTAACATTTTATAGCTATTCCAACAAGATATATTTATTTTTAGTGGCTTCTAAGCTTACAATCAAACCATGTTAATATGACAAAGAAGTTTTCATAGTTAAGATGGAAAGACATTTTTTTTTCTGATATCTGGAAAAGGTGAATATTCAAGACATAATCATGTGATAGTGATTGATATGTAATCCAGAGAACCTCCATAAAATTTTCAATTATATGGAATGAAGAAAAAAGGAAAAAAAATACTCTCATGATTTTGGCAACCCTGCCCAGAGTAGAGGGGTTGAAACTAGATGATCTTGATGACCTTTAAGGTCCTTTTCAACCCAGGCCATTCTATGATTCTATGATTTTTTTTTTTCTTTTGTTTTGCAAGCACTTTTAAAAGGATCAGTAGTGAATATAGTTCGAATATATCCATAAGTTTAGTGTAGCTAAAAGGTTTAAGAAACTGTTGTTTGTTTTTAAATTAATATTGAAGAAGAACAATTCAAATTGTGATTATGAAGCTCTAAAATCTTTATAGGGATAGTAACAAAGAAAGGAAAATGATTAAATATTAAAAATATTACAACAACCAATGGGAAGGTGTAAGCTGCTGTAGGCAGGTACAAAACAACCATATTGAAGTTACATTTTAGTTTCTATCCAACTGAAAGAACTAAATATAAAAATGGTATATTAAAAACAATATATATATACGTTTATATGAAAATTAAATTCAAGTATAGAAACTAAGGCTCCTGTATAAAAAAAAAAAAAAAAAAAAAAAAAAAAGCTTTTTTTTCTATTTACCTATTTTATTTACCTGATATAAACCACAACAACTATGAAAGTTCTAAGTCTGTTCCACAGAGATTTACTAAGGCGTCGGAACAAAATGTAGCTAAATTCTTACCTCCTTTGTGATATTACTGCTCATTTTCTCAGCACTGTCTGATCAGGTATTTATAAGGGTAATTTCCGTATAGTAGACTTCAAGTTTGTTATTGAAACGCATGCATGAAATGTATTCAGTCAATAACTGAATTTCTATTATTAGAACTAGAAGAAAACCATAGTTTTAAATAAATTCATAGTGGTGGTGCTTTCCTAGTTCTCTCTTCTCCTAGGAAGAAGAGGATAATTACCAGTTCTGTAAATCGGCATAGATCTAATGGAGATAATGGGACTGCTGATTTAGACTGAGTCAGGGTCAGGTCCAAAGTTCTTAAAAGGTTCAACTTTTTAAATGTTAGGAGTGGCATAGTTTTAATATTTAATGTTGACAGTTTTTGCAGCATCAGAGATTTCTGAAAAAGGGTAATCATGAACATTCATTATGTTTTAAAAACTGAGCTGTGTTTGATTGTGTGTCCTTAAAATGGGTTTCCTATTCCTGTATTTTCTGTAATCTTTTACCATTCAAATAATCTTCTACCAGTCAAGATGCTCCAAAGTTCACCACCCAAACTGGGTGAATGAGAGAGAGTAAAAGAAGAAAAAGTATAACCCATCTCTTTAAGAATTCATTTTAAGGAAGTATATTCTTTTATTATTTTTTTTTTTCTCATTGTATTCTTATAAATCAAAGACACTGCAAATTCATTAACTCTGGTGGAACTGGCATTAATGCTAGGAAAAAAAAAAAATGTGTAAAAGAAGAACAAGCCCCTGTGGATAATATTATTTTTATTTTTTTTTTTACCTGGTTATTATGTGGACAGTCCAGTACAGAAGAAACATACAGCGTTATGTGCAAACAAGTGCCTCAGCACAGGCTAAAAAATAGTTAGAGAAATATGTAGTGATAATTATGGAAAGAATAATAACTAAAACATGGAGATATATTCTAGATAACTTCCCAACTGTGTTAAATTCTTTAATTGTAGCCTTGTTAAACACATTCTTTTTGCCTTGTCCAGGATGTTAATAACTGGAAAATTGTTTCTGTCACAAGAGAGAGAAAACAGTACTTCTTTTTAGTGGACCAAGTACTGATCTCATTTACTAAAGCAAAAATGCAGATAAATGTATTGATATTAGAACACATTCAGACTGGAACCTGGCTCATTTTCCATTTTTTCCATTCCCATTTCCATTTCCATTTTCATAACCAGATGGGAACAACTTTTTCAGAACTCTCTCTGAAAAGAAAAGAGCTATTTCTTTGTCCTCTCTTATATTTAGAGGGTTCTTGTTTATTTTCTTATTTTTTTCACAGGTTTTCACTGGTAGGAATAGAATAACTTTTTTTTCTTTTTTTTTTCTTTTTTTTTCTTTTTTTTTTTGTACATGTGCCATCAGCTTTAAGTTTCTGATATTCTGAAAAAAAAAAAAAAGTTTCTGAAAAAAAATGGTGTTTTTTCACCAGAAGAATTTTTCATTCAAACTGTAGGTGAAAGCCTTATTTTTGAGAAAGAATTTTCAGACCATATTGAAGACTCTTATTTAATAACTGTCCCTTTTAAAAGATCTCAGTTCATACACTTAACATCCCTAGACTGTTTTTTTTTAAATGTTGGCTATAACTGATTTGAAGAAATAATTAAAGTCTGCGCCTGACATCTTTTTCTGGCTCCAACTCTGATTAAAAACTATGAGAATGACTTAGGCTATACTTTTTTTTTTTTTTCCTCATGTAAAGCCAAGATATTAGTGGTCAGTACTGTTTAGAACAGAATTCTTCTATTCATGAATATTAACTGTTTATCTATAAACATGTAGATAATTGTATGTTACTACCAGGTGTATTTGTCTCGAGAGAAAGGTATTTGAAATATCTGTATTATGTTACTACTGTGTTTTCAGTAAAATGTATCCATAATGATGTCATTCTACCTTTGTAATGTACTATAGTTTATACTTTCTGGCCTCATTTTGATAACTATTCATCTATGTGAACATTTCCAAATACATGAATAGATCTAGCGCTGTACAGGAAATACTTCTGTTCATGGTACATATAAAGTTGAAGCTCTTGATTTTAGTACTAGATGGTCTTACGTGTTTAAAAAATTACGATAGTTACCAGGCTTCTTCTTAATATATGCATCTCTTACTTAAGCTGAATTAACCATTCACATGGTTGTTATTTTAAGTGAGTAAATTATAAAAGCCATATCCTTTAGTGAAACTGCAATGGAAGACCTTCATATCCTCTCCACCAACAGAACAAGCATCAGAATTATATTCTGCATATAACTTGTGTTTAATTGATGTCCTGGTTTCAATTAGAACAGAATTAATTTTCTTCCTAGTAGCTGGTGGAATGCTGTGTTTTGGCTTAGGATGAGAAGAGTGCCGATAACACCCCGATGTTTTAATTGTTGCAGAGCAGTGCTTATACCAAGCCAAGGACATCTCAGCCTTTTGCTCTGTTCTGCCAACAGGCAGGCTGGGGGTGCAGTCTGTCCTGGGACAGACCCAGGACAGGTGACCCAAACTAGCCAAAGGGGTATTCCATACCATCTGATGTCATGCTGAACAATATATAGGGGTGGCTAGCCGGGGGAGGGGGCCGGACTGCTCGGGGTTAGGCTGGGCATCGGTCAGCGGGTGGTGAGCAATTGCATTGTGCATCACTTATTTGTACATATTATTAGTAGTAGTACTATTATCATCACTGTATTATTATTATTATTATTATTATTATTATTATTATTATTATTATTATTATTATTATTATTATTTTCCTGTCTTATTAAACTGTCTTTATGTCAACTCACGGGCTTCACTTTCCATTTCTCTCCCCCGTCCCAGACAGGGAGGGGGAGGTTGAGCGAACAGATGCGTGGTGTTTAGCTGCCGGCCGGGTTAAACCATGACAATTGAAATATTCAGTTAGTCTAGCAAAAGCTTTGATGGCCTGATTTGTGTGATATAATTACTTGATGTTTTCTTCTTTCATTTTATGCTTTTAAATGCAATGAAAAAGCAAAGATTTGTGTATAAAAGCAAAGAGCATTACTACACCTGAGGTATTAATCTAGTTTTAATGAGAAATATAAATAGAGAATGTCAGGAAAAAAAAAAAATAGGCAGGCCAAAATCTCTTTTGTTTTAGTGTAACTGTATCACACTAAATAGTAGCAATTGAATATGAATATGGGAACATTTTTTCGAAGGCTACACTTTCTCAAAATTACACTTCTAATTTCTTGGTAGTAGGACTGTGACCATTTCCTAATTTTCAAAAAACCTTCATCAGTTATCTCCCCTTTTCATAATAATGAGAGCAGATGGGGGTTTAGTTTGGTTGGAAATCCCTACCAATTGTTTTTTTTTTTAGCAATACAATAAGGAAAAGTTTATCCTGTTTGCTCTTGTATTGGTTATTGAAAAACCTCCTATACCTGGAAGTTGTTGGCTGTCAGAACAAATTAAGTCTCACAGGTAGAACAAAAAAAAAATTCCTCATTTTATGCAAATTTTGGGGGATCTTAATAGGGCACATTTATTAAAAGTAACACCTTTTTGTCCACATCATGCACTTCAGTGTTTTTAAATAATCATTTTTAAAGAGAGTGTTGTGAGATAAAGAGAATAACAGATATGGTGTCCTGACCACAGGTGTTCAAAAAGATGGAAAAGAAAGAATAAAAAGATAATTAAATGCCATTTTTATTTAAATGGGCTATGTTATTATTTTTTTTTAATATTTAATTAATCTAGATATTTGCTTTGCAAGGAATTAAAATAACTTTAAACATATGCCATTTTCACACCACATAAGACATGTTTTCTGTTGCTTTTCTTATGAGCAATCTAAGTGATCAGGAGATCACAAGGAGATCTTACAAATACGTCAGAGTTTTTTTCAGGTTTGATAGTTGGTTTACAGATTTTGGCATAATCTTATTTCATCTGTTCTTGAGGGGTTTTATGCTATTCTTGTTGCTGAAGTTATTCTAGAAGGTCATGATTAAATTTAAATGTAGTTCTACGTATTTCATACTGTCCTCTATCTTCATACATCAGAATACAGATGAGAGATCAAGATTGATCCATCCATGATTGTAGTGTCATAACTACACACTGTATACACACAGATCATAACTGTGTGTATATACATACTTATATAAGTTATACTTATATATACTATATACTATTATATATGTATACTATATAATATTTTATATATATAGTTTATATTTATACTATATATATAGTATACTATATATAGTATATATATACACTACATATATACTTATATATGTACTATATATAGTGTATATATATATAGTGTAGTATATATATACACTATATACTAATAGTATATATACTATATACTATATATATATAGTATATATATACTATACACTTATATATATACTTTATATAAGTATATATAAATATATACACAGACCCATTTTTTTTTTAACTGTTTTTTCCCCCTTAAGGTATGATTCTATCTATAATCTTCATGGGGAAAAAATTATACGTATATATATATATATTCAATTAGTAGGAACTCTTTTTCCATGTCACTAATGCAGAAGGTTTCAGTTCATGTATAATTCACAGCTTATGGCTTGTTTGTTACTCTTCAATGAAATATTCAATAAAGACTTAATTAAAAATAAAAGACGCAGTACCATAAAGCTAAAACAGAAGTATAATCTTACAAACGCATATTTTTAAACATGTATTTGTGTAATTTTTATTTAAGCAAATATTAGAAATATTAAAAATATTTTTTATAATGAAATATAATATTACCTGAAGAACAGATACTTCATTAGCTCAACAACTGATAATGGCGAATATGAGGAGAAAGAGGACAAGATTTTAAAAGAGTAAAAGTGGAACTATCTGGGGAAAAAAATATATTTAAAAAGAGCAACTGCATAAATTATTTTAATAATGTTCCTATAAAAGCTATCAGTAATATGCACATTTTATGAAGCAGGTGCTACCGAAATGATACTATAAATTGAACAGAAAGAATCAAATCATTTGCCAAGTGATTAAAGTATTGTAATTTATTATACTTTTAATGTAATATTTTTTGTGGGATATGAATAAGTTTTACGACATGTAATATAGCAATTTCACTCCTCGAGACCAATACCAACTTAACTGTAATAGTTTATTCTAAGATTTATTCTCTTATTTTGCATCTCATACATAGATAAAGGTAGGTATGAGGGGAAAAAAAATGAAATTGACTTGTTTTAAGAGATTTTAAGAGATTCTACAGGGGAACGAGTACTGTTCCAACATGCTTTACATTTCCACATATATTATATAGCTTTAATGTTTTCTCTCTTGTTTCATTGAATTTGATAGTAAAATTAAAAATAACTTTAATGGAATACTTCATGAACTTGTTATATTGATTTTATCTTCCTTCTTTTCCTTCTCTTTTTTTTTTTTTTTTTAATTCCACCTTTTCATTCAAGATTATCTCTTAAATTCATCATAAACACAGAAAACACACCACTTGTAACAAAAGCACATGAAGAAGAAATAAAATGAAGGTAGGATTTCATAGTAATCTATTCCAGAAAATAAATTTTCATAAGGATATCTGGTAGAGCAAGATCATAGAGCAATGTTTTGTTCTATCATTTTTGGTAATATCAAGTTTTAAAAGCCAACTGTATTTATTAACAAACCCATCTGCTTTACACATTATGTTAAATTAAAGTTCTATACTATCTGAGCAGCCTTTCTGTTTCCTAGGAAAAAAAATAATGCTGTGAAATGATGCTGATAGTTTTTCAGTGAATCTCAAAAAGGTGCTGCCGTCAATTATTTTCAGCAGCGAGGACCAAGCTAGATTCTATCTTTCTATCTACCTATCACAGAGGTGCCATACTAATGTTTTTTTATGTTGGAAATATCCCTATTTTGGAAAAATATGTTTGTTTCTGACAAATAACAAACCTCTCAGATTTTAGTTTAGAACTGAGCATACAAAGTCAGATTTTAGCAATAGGAGGTTGAGCAGTGAGTAGTACAATTCTCTTCTAGTATGCTGTCTTCTGGTATTTGAAGTTTAAATAATTCTTCCCTTAATAACATAAAATTAAAAAAAAAAAAAAAAAAAAAAAAAGAAAAAGATTAACTTAATATTACTAAACATATTTTTTTTTTTTTTAAAATCACTATTCTAGAAAATGGAACTCAAAAAACTCTAGACATAATATACACAATATATAAACTTTACCCATAATATACACAAAAAACCTCTAGACATAATATACAGAAAAAATATAATTTAACTCTTATATTAATATTTTCAAAACAGAATTCAAAGCATTTTGAAGGAAAGAGACACTTTTTCTCATTACACTTAAGATCAGTTAGATACTGGTATCTTTTTAAGTATCAAATACAATGATATATAGAGATCCTGTGCATTTTTTAATATAAATATATTTAAAAAATGCTAGTCCTTCTACATTTCATAGGTACCTGGGAGGTTGGCAGAGTATAAATGATCACAACATATAGGTAATACGTTCAATATAATGTATTACATAATGTCATAAGGCAAGTTCCAATATCATAGTATTTAACAACTTTAGCAATTTCTTTCCTTTGCAAATCTGAGGGTGGTAACATCTGATAAACACAAATATTTACAAAAGAGAGACTATTGAATATAAATATATATACACATATATATATGTGTGTGTATATATGCCAACGAAGTGTCAATTCTGAATTGTCTATTTGCTTGTAAAAGCTCTCACTTGACATTTACAAACTGTACTTTGCTTAAGTCCTGTTGTATTGTTCCTGTTTAATTTAGCTCCTATAGCTAAATTGTCATCCGAAATAGTTATTTTTATTATGGTCACTTTTGTTCTAAACACCTCTTCTGAGAGCTAAAAACTATTCCTCCTTCACCAAACCATCTCATCTTCATGGGAGAGGTGAAAAGCCATGAAGACTAAAACTAAAAAACTAAAAAGTTTTTAAAAAGATTTTTACTTTAAAAAGTAAAACTAAAACTAAAAGTGGGTCCCTGGTCCATATCCCTATTCTTTTTTTGGAGGTGGAGGAAGCAGTGTTATATCAGAAAAAAATAGAGGTCATCATGCTGTGCTGCTGATCCAATGGATTCATGTTGCATCTGTTCAGACTTCCAAAGGATGGAGCTGACTTCAGTATTTTGAGTCTCTCTCTTCCTAGTTCCATCCAAAAAATTCACTTAGCTGCCTTACAAAGTTCATGTGCAGATTCCGTGCAGACTCCTTTACATCTTGCTAAGGGTATAAATATCTGAGCTGCAGCCACTCCAATCAAAATGAATAGAGAAACCTCAAGTTCCTTAATCTACCAAAAAAAGAGGAAGATTCTTTACATTTTGATTTATACTGAGGAAAGGTTAAAAGCACAGTGTGTTTATACCCATCAAGTTGTCCTTGCAATATTTCTTGAAAGAAAACTGACCTTTGATTTGTAGATTCACAGGTCCAGTGAAGAGTCAAAAATGAAAATTTTTCCCATAGGAATATATAAAAGAAACATTGAATAAAATCATTTGAGAAGTTGATTTATCTTTTTTTTTTTTTTTTTTGGAGGGGGGAAATATTAAATACGAGGAAAGTGAGAATGAAGAACATTGTTTCTTTCTCTTTTATTGTCTTAATATTTTGCTATGTATATATATATATGATCAGCCTAGATACAAAGTTTTTTCCTGTATTTATTACAGTTTTCGTCTAAAATCAAGATGTTATTTCTTATTTCTTTAACTTCAAGAAGCAGCAAATTTAAAAATAAAATAAAATAAAATAAAATAAAATAAAATAAAATATAATAAAATAAAATAAAATAGTGAATCTATTCCTCATTTCAGAGGACTTATTCCATTAGTGATGTGCCGTGGCAGCCAGAAGGGCCAACTGTATCCTGAGGTGCAGCAAGCTTGGCATCACTAGTCAGTCAAGGGAAAGGATTGTCCCGTTCTACTTTGTGATGGTGCGGCCTCACCTTGAGTGCTGTGTGCAGTTCTGGGCACCATAGCACAAAAATGATGTAAAACTGTTGGAGAGTGTCCAGAGGGTGGCAAAGGATGATGAAGGACCTAGAGGGGAAGAAGTATGAGGAGCGGCTGAGGGCACTGGGCCTGTTCAGCCTGGAGAAGAGGAGGCTGAGGGGGGACCTCATCACAGTCTACAACTTCCTCACGAGGGGGAGAGGAGAGGCAGGTGACTTATTCTCTGTAAACACCAGTGATAGGACCCGTGGGAATGGTGTTAAGCTGAGGCAGGGGAAGTTTGGGCTTGACATCAGGAAGAGGTTCTTCACTGAGAGGGTGGTTGCACATTGGAACAGGCTCCCCAGGGATGTAGTCACTGCACCAAGCCTGTCTGAATTTAAAAAGCAATTGGACTGTGCACTTAGTTACATAGTCTAAACCTTTGGGCAGACCTGTGTGGTGCCAGGAGTTGGACTCAGTAATCCTTATGGGTCCCTTCCAACTTGGGATATTCTATGATTCTATTATTCGAGTCTTCTGTAGATAAAAGAACTTTATTGGAAAATAAACCATGCTTCTACTGAGCACTTTCCATCTATTTAAAAGCTTGTTTTAAAAGTCCTGAAATCTAGAAAATCACAATCTACCTTGTTAGAAAAAGTACCATTTTACATAGGGATGAAATCATGTAATAGACTATATCTAGATTTTACCAGATGACTCTGATTTCCTACTGGTTTGAGAAGGATGACAGTAATCTGTGGATTTACTTCAGTCTGATATATAACCCTCTATCTAAAGTTTCTATTTAGAAGGATGGGCACATGGGGGTAGGAGGCTATGAATTGTGGGTACTGTTCTGTGAGTGAGTACTGTGAGTCTTATTCCAGTTACTGAAAAATATATTTTCTCAAAATGAATATCTACAATAGCCTTCATTTAAATGGTCACAAAAGCAGTACACTCATGATCTCTGTTTTTTAATGTCCAGACAGGATTATTACAGTTCTTTATTTATAAGCCTCTTTCAGAATGTTGGCCATAAATTGAAACTAATTTAGAATGCATTGCTTTAGGTATTTACTCGGGTTTAAAAAATAATTAATAAAACAAATAATAGTAAAAAATCCATATTTTTTCAACTAAGCGTTGAACTGGCTTCCTATTTGTCAGTATATTGATTTTTATTTCTTATTAACAGTTTGCTAGTGTTTATTAATAAATGTTGCATCATACCCATCTTGGATGATAAATATTGGCTTTCTTGCCTGTTCAATATGATTCACTTTATTCTATCATTTTTGGCAATAGAATATTAGTAGTTTATGGATTAAAATATTAAAATTATTAATAGCAGTACCAATTTCCATTGGTACCAGTTTCAAAAAAAAAAAAAAACAAAAAGAAAAGTGCCTGGCCCACTCTGAGTTTATATATTAAGACAGTCTATTCTAGACAATATTCTAGACTATGTTTCTTAAACATTCAGTAGTGTGTGTGGTCTATGTGGTCTTAACCACTATGGTTAAGAATTACATAAATAAATAAAATTATAAACATATTAACGGCAAGAGGAGGGCAAAGGAAAATCTCCGTCCTTTACAGGATACATGGGGGAGCACAACTACTAAGGATAAGGAAAATACTGAGGTTCTTCATGTCTTCTTTTTACATCTGTCTCCACTAGACAGACCACTTATCCTTGGGGTACTCAGCCTCCCAACCTGGAAGTCTGCAACAGGGAGCAGAAGAACTTCCCTGTGATTCAGATCCCAGTCAGCATGGGTTCATGAAAGACAAGTCCTGCCTGACCAACCTCATCTCCTTCTATCACTGGGTAACCCGCCCGATGGATGAGGGAAAGGCTGTTGATGTAGTTTACCTAGACTTCAACAAGGCCTTTGATACAGCTTCCTGGAGAAGCTGGCAGCCCATGGCTTGGACAGGTACACTCTTGGCTGGATTAAAAACTGTCTGGATGGCCAGGCCCAGAAACAGTGCTGGTGAATGGAATGAAAACCAGCTGGTGACTGGTCACCAGTGGTCTTCCCCAAAGGTTGGTGTTGGGGCCCAACCTCTTTAATATCTTTATTGATGATTTGGATGAGGGAATTGAGTGCACCCTCATTAAGTTTGCAGACAGCACAAAAACGGGGGAAAGTGTTGATCTAATAGAGGGTAGGAAGGCCAGGCAGAGGAACTTGGACAGGATGGGTCGATGGATAGAGGCCAATGGGATGAGGTTCAATATGGCTAAGTCCCAGGTCCTGCACTTTGGCAACAACAACCCCTTGTAATGCTATAGGCTTGGGGCAGAGTGGCACGAAAGCTGTTCTGAGGAAATGGATCTGGGGGTGTTGGCAAATGCTCACCTGAACATGAGCCAGTGTTTTGCCCAGGTGGCCAAGAAGGCCAATGGCATCCTGTCTCATATCAGGAATAATGTAGCCAGCAGGACTAGGGAGGTGATCATCCACTTGTACTCTGCTCTGGTGAGGTTACACCTCAAGTAGTGTGTTCAGCTTTGGGCCCCTCGGTACAAAAAAAGACATCAAAACCCTGGAACATGTCCAGAGAAGGGTTACAAAGGTGGTGAAGGGCCTGGGACACAAGTCCTGTGAGGAGCGGCTGAGGGAATTGAGGCTGTTTATTCTGGTGAAGAGGAGGCTCCAGGAAGACCTTATTGCTCTCTACAGTTACCTGAAAGGCAGTTGTTTGGAACTGCGTTCAGCCACTTCTCACAGATGACTAGTGATAGGACTAGAGGGAATGTCCTCAAGTTGCACCAGGGGAGGTTCAGTTTGGAAATTAGGAAACATTTCTTCTCAGAAAGAGTAGTCAGACAGTGGAACAGGGAGGTGGTGGAGTCACTGTCCTGGGGGGGGTGTTTAAGGAAAGTTTGGACATAGTTCTTAGAGACATGGTTTAGTGGGTGACATTAGTAGTAGTGTTGGACCAAATGATCTTGAAGGTTTTTCCAACCTTAATGATTCTATGATTCTGTGCTTCTAATATATTTTCGTATTCATCCTTGAAGGAACATATATGTCAATGTCATTCCTTGATCAGCAGTTATAATACCAAAGATAATATCACTTTGATTCATGAGAGGTTGTTATTTCTTTGAAGGCTGGTCTGCTGACAATGGAGTTAGTTTCTGTAGTAAAGTGACTTCAGATCTTGTGTCTGTTGTACTCTAATTGCAATACGCAGCAGCTTGTTCAGGGATGTTGAATAAGATGAATCCTTTCTTAAAGTGCTTAACTATGTGTATATATACACACATTTATTCTCACCTTAACACTTGAATGGGAATAGGTTGCTGTGTTATTTTCCCAGAGTGTAACTACTCGTGTTGTCAAATTATAGTAATTTGGCTTCACTGGGATGGTATGTAAATCTAAGCATTTGTGAAAATGTAGCCATAAACTATCCATAGCCACATATACATGAACACGTACATAGACAAAATGTTAAAGGGAAATGCAATCCTGTAAATTCTTTTCTTTGTTTTTCTTTCTTATTGCTAAAGCATTAAATGTAACAAAAACCATTTTATAGGAACTGTCTCTAATTTCTCCAGTAACAGATTTGAGATGCTAAAAAATGCAATAATTTTTTAAAAACTCTACTGCATTTAAATGAAAGAACACTTCAGCATGGTAAAAATTAATTCCTTATATTCATAATAGAATGGCCAGGATATTTAATAATTCCATTCAATATAACAGGTGTCACATTTCTGAAAATCTTACTAATTTTTCAAACTGATTTTGAATAAGTCTGTATCAGAGGTAATACGTCAGCTAGGGTCTATAAACAAAGCCATATCCATTTTACCTGTTTTCACTACAATTTCCACCAAATCCCATTACTTGCATGGAACAAAATGATTCTTTGGAATTAGAAGATGGCTTTTTTTGTTTTGTTTTGTTTTTAAACATAGAACATGACTTTTTCTGATATAAATGGCTTTTTTTAAGCAATGAGAAAATTAAAGTTCAAGAAAAAAAAAAGGTTCTAATGATGTATATGATCTAATAGATTTTTAATACTCTTATGGACCATTTTTTGAATTTTTTGAGGTTTACCCATCTCTACTAATTATTATCATTATTGATTAATACTTATGTACATAATTTTTTAGTTGAAAAATTTCAGTTGAAATTTCCTTGAACATTATGAAAAGGTTAATTTTGTGAGCTAAGCTCACATATGAACATGGAAGTAGGACAGTAAAAGAATTGTGAATTATTTTCCTTTAAGATTGAGTAAAAGTGAATGCCTAAATGGTAATTAACAAGAAAATATTTACTTGACTGAATCAGTTACTTTTTTTTACCTAAAGAATGTTCATTAGTAGCTCTTGATTTACTTTAATGTATTGATTATGTGAATGTACTAAGTAATTTTCAGCATGTACTATCGGTTTATTATAAGCATGCAAATTAAAAGTAGATTATTGCATTGTGAGATAAGTCATGTGATACTCTTTTTGACTTTTGGATGAAGGAAATTCAGATTCCCCTTGAAATATTTCTTTTACCTCACACACTCATGTGTACAGTTAGAATGTATTGGTAGACTAATTCTTGAGAGAAAGCGTGATAGGAGAATAAATGTTCTATGAATTAAATATTTAAAAATTCAGGTCAGCATTTAAAAATAATATTTTCCATTATCCATCCAATTTCAGTTCTATGTTGCTATTTTCTACCCCACATTTGAGAATGTATTTACTCTAATGTAATTCTACAGTGCTGCAACGGGAAGATTTGCATTAAGGTGTTTTCATTTTAAGATGTTTTCATTTTTAAAAAGGGCTTTGCTGGGAATTTGATTGCTAGATCTTCCTCTCTACTTTCATGATGTGATTAAAAGGAAGATTACTTCTTTGGATTTTTGATATCTGTCTACATTTTATTTCTACATTATTGGTTGGCTTTTTGTTCAAGGACCTTATGTCCTCTGTCGTATGACTGTTTATGGAAAATAGCTGCCTCAATGTCTTAAATTTATTACATAGAACTCAAGAAGTTCTGTAATGGATGGAACCAGACATTCATCTAAATGGGTCAGATCTATTGGTCTCATAGATTTTAGACATTGCTAAAGGAAATACGTGCTCAAAATTCATGCAGCAACAACTAAGATTTTGCATAACAGGAAGGGAAAAAAAAAAAAAAAAAGGGCTTTAAACCATTCCCTTTCAGTTGCAAGATTAACCATTAACCACATTTCCTTCAAACTACTGTTATAAAGCACTATAGTTTCATGGAACATTCATCCATTTGTCTATGTCTTCATTATTTGGTCTCATAATGAAGTTAAAGGCAGAAATGCCAGTACATTTTCAAGGATCACCAGAGATTCCAGAAAAGAGCTACAAGAAGTGCTTTATTTCTTTATTTGTTACATCTAACAAAAGCAGAGAAATGAGAAGCAGTGTGACAAGAGGCCTTGGAACATCCAGTTCCCTTGGGAAAATAGTTTTGTTTTTACCTCTGTTTTTGTTTTCTTTTTTTTTCTTCTTTTTATTTAATTCAAAAGAAGTGGGATCATTCCTATCTACATTAAGAGCTGGTATGCTTGGAATCAAATCAAATAAAAACCTGAATAAAAACCTGAACGAAAACGAAAATGAAAAATAAAATAAAATAAAATAAAATAAAATAAAATAAAATAAAATAAAAATAAAAATAAAAATAAAAATAAATGTGTTTTTACATTTTACCAAGATACTCTTCAGTCATGACTCCTGACATATGGCTAAGCCGTTTGTTGGAAATTATTATTGGAAACCATCCAGTGGTATCATGATATGGTATATTGAGAACATTTCTGTTGTTATTTTTTATGAATGCCAAAATCTTCACTGAATACCAAGAAACTTTTATCAGTGACTAACAGAAGACACTGTTAGTTAAAGTGGCTACACCTCTAGTCTGATGAATCTTGCATTTTTTCAGAAATTCTTTTAAAAATTGTGGTGATTTATCATTTTTTTTGGAGGCAAATTTTCACAGGAAGAAAAGATACTTCAAGGTTTATTTCACATTTGGGAAATGTGAACTATGTCCTGCTTCTGTAACTCTTCCCATTTCTCTCTCTCTCTATATATACGCATATATATGCATATATACGCATAACCCATTTACATAAAGAATATGAGAAAAAAAGCTGAGGATATGATTCCAGCATTGAAAAAATGATATTCTATTAAAACACTATCATATTCCTAGTGAAACAATGGAGAGATTCCCACTGGTAACTACACAAATTGAGATGGATCCCCAGGAACCTCCTTTCCCCTCTCTGTAGACTGAGTAAAAAGTTATATGTGCAGTTCAGAAGCAGAAGTAGAAAAAAATACTGTAAAAAATCCTAGTTTTTACCGGATTAAGATACCAGAATGACACTGTAGGTGTGTGTGGTGGTTTTACCTTGCTGGGCAGCTGAACTCCACCACGGCTGGAGGTACTCGCCCTCCTTAGAAGAAGAGGGAGACAAGAAAATATACTGGAAATAAAAATAAATAAATAAACAAAGGTTTGAAATATGGATAAATAAAGGGGAAAACAAGCAAAGGCTACACAGAAATACATGGAGAGAAAAGAAAAGAAAAGAAAAAAAAAAGTAGTCTCTACTTCCCATCAACAAGTGATTTTCAACCATGTCCCAGGAAGGAGGGCCTCAATATACATAGCTGATGACTGGGAGGACAGACATCTTCATAATGAGAACCTCCTCTCTCCTTCCACTTTCCCACCTTTGATTGATGAGTGTGACATTACATGGTATGAAATATCCCTTTAGTTGGTTTAGGTCAGCTGCCCTGGTGATGTCCCCTCCCCACCTACTCTACTGACTGGGGTTGGGTTTGGGGGGAGTCTTGGTGCAGTGCCAGTATTGCTTAGCTATACTCCTATACACAACACTGGTGTGATACCAGTGCTGTTCTAGCTAAAAGTGCAGAGCACAGCACTGTATGGGCCACTGCAGGGAAAGCTAACTCCATCCCAGCCAGACCCACAGCGTAGATCTACGAAATAAAGTGAAATCAAATCACAATAAAATAATCACAATCAGGTCAGTAATCATAGTCAAACTCCGCGTAAGGAAGACTAAGAAATGCTACTAGATTAAGGAAGTGACATAAATAGGACTTATGTGACTTATGTATCTCATGTGAGGGAGATACTTTGTCTCACTAAGGCGACTGGCTATAGGGCAAATGCATTCTGCAGTAGAACATGGCATCACGACATGCAGGGGTGTTCCTGCATTGATGTGATGGTTTTGCACAACTGGGCAGCTATGCTCCACCACAACCACTCTCTTACTCCCCCTTCTCAAAGGAAAAGGGGGAGAAAATACAACAAAAAGGGCTCGAAGTTTGAAAAAAGGACAGAGGGATCACTCAACAATTATTGTCATGGGCAAAAGAGACTCAGCATAAGGAGATTAATAAAATTTATTACCTGTTAGTAGAAAGGTAGAACAGTGAGAAACAAAACAAAAAATTAAAAACACCTTCCCCCCATCCAAACATGTATGCATACAGCACTGTATGGTCTGCTGCAGGGAAAGTTAACTCCATCCTAGCCAGACCCAGCACAGAGGGCAGTGTTTTTGTATCCTATTCTACCATCAAGCCTAAAGCACTAATGTCCTATTGCATGTTACCATAAATTGGTGGCTGGATTAACTATACCTTTGTTTCTATGGTCATCTTTGACAATTTATTGTCTTTTGCAAACAGCAATGAGACAGCAAGGTCTATACCATCATAACCTTTTGATCACAGTGGCTCACAGGCCTGAGAAAACTGAAGATGGAAAAAAATGACAGATGTACTCTTCTATCCCTTGAATTCACACAACCCTAACGATGGCTTGAAAGATACAGAAGTTCCGCAGGCCCTCAGTAAAAATTGTCCCTGAGAACCAATCCATCATTTTGGTCTCATATCCTACTTTTCTCGGCATTTATCTTTTATCTTAGAAACACCTCCACTCTTCTACTCCTGCTGTCTGTCAAAGAAATTTTGTTACACTAGTCTTCAAATCTGCTTCTCTTACGTGACTTCTTCAGATTAACAGAGTAACAGTCTAAATGATTTGAAGTATAAACAGTCGCACTTTTTGCTTAACATGAAGTATGTTGATAACCTCATCATTTCTGTAAAACATCTATGTCAAAGAATATGTAAATGTTACTTTCACAACGTGTAAAATCTTTGCAGTCTGTCTTGTTTCTTCTCTGTTTGAAGGATGCATCCTCAAAACCATCTGGTCTTGCAGGCAGCCTGGTTCACTTAAGTGGTTACAATGCTAGTACCTGAATGGGAATATAAGGTTTAGCGCATTTTCAAAATACCCCTTCTGTATATCCAAGATGTTATTGCGATTTGTTGTCTGTTCACCTCTTTCAGTGTTTGCATCACTTCCTATATTTTACTTCCTTGTAATGTGATTTGTACTGTGTTAATATTTTGGTTCTTGGTGCTTTTTTAGCTGTTGAGCCTCTCTGCGTATTTTGACTAGCCAATCTTTTCATGTTCTTCCCTGAGTCATATGATGCTTTTATCCTTTTGCTTCTCTGGCAAACTTAGCTTATTTCATTTTCCCTGTATGATTCTCATTTTGTTTAATATGCTGATTTCTCCTGTTCCCCCCTCTCCCAATAAATCCCCTCCTCCCACCCCCATTTTTTTATGTTTTCCTCTGTTTTTTATCATTTTTTTATTAATGTTTTTGTACTAATATGTTTCTTAATGCCCCATTATGCATGTGGCATATGAATATGCATGTGTGCATGTCTGTATGTGTATGAAAATATATATATTTTCTAAGTGTATCAAAGCAGCTAGTTGCATGGCATGTTTTCCTGAAATTAATGGTGAGGACATAGAAAAAAAAATGGCTTACAGATCTACAGAAAAAGGTATTCGCAGAAAGTAGATAGGGAAAGTTTATAAAGTAATGTCTTCAGGAATGAATGTGAGAAATTATGAAAATATAGGGGAAAAATTAATTGAGAGAAGAAGGGTGGATGATGTGACAGAATAGGTGAGCATTTCTATTCCATTTGTTATAATTTTAAAATGTGATGTTTTCTGTCATACTCTCTTGCATCACAAGATGCCCTGAATACTGAATGCCATTGACCACCACTCTCTGGGTGCAGCCTTCAGTCCAATTCCTTATCCTTTGAATGATCCACCCATCAAATCCATCTCCCTCCAATTTAGAGATCAGGATGTCATATGGGATCGTGTCAAAGGCCTTACAGAAGTCCAAGAAGATGACATTGTTTGGAGTTCCTTTGTCAACTGATGCAGTCATTCCATCATAGAAAACCACCAGACTGGTTGGGCATGATTTGGCCTTGGTGAAGCCACGATGGCTGTCTTGGATCACCTTCTTGTCTTGCATGTACCTAGATATTGGTTTCAGGAGGATCTGTTCCATGATCTTCCCAGGCACAAAGGTGAGGCTCACTGGTCTGAAGTTCATTATGTCTTCGTTTTTACTCTTTTTAAAAATGTGAGTGGTTTCCCTTTTTTCCAGTCGTCATCAGAAGTCAATGTAGATTTGTAACATAAAGTAGATGTAGATTCTAAAATTAGAATTTATAATGTACTAACTTAATAGTTGCTTGCAGATGTAATGAATCAACATTAGCAGATGCAATAGGTTGCAATGCATCCTCAAGCCATTTGTGATTAACATTTGCATTTGGGCTATAAGAAAAAAGTCAGCTGGCTAAGTAACAGATGTCAATATCCTTATTATAAAATTCAAAGTGGTCGATTTCCCTTTGAACATATGTCTCAATCCTCCTATTATAATTACTATTTCAAACTCAACAATTCTTCTGTAAAAGAACTTTCAGAGTTTCAGGTTTCCTAACTATTATTTCACAAAATGTTCAGCACATCTGGGGCGCTGATTTTAAGTTTGTGTAACAGATTCCTGAGTACAGGAGACTCAGTGATATGGAGACAGGAGATACTAAAGCATCTGACAAAAAAAAAGTCTAATGTAAGAAAAGTCATGTATGAAATCAGAGAAATATGGGAAATTTTTACCAGAACCAGAAAATCCATGGCAATTTTTATGGTTATAAAATGTTCACACACAACAATAACGACAAACACTCATCAGTACACACAAATACATTATTATTGTATCAGCAATCAGTTAGGAAGAATAGCAAAAGCATAATATTATTATGCTTAATATAAAAGCATAATATTATTATAAAAACATAATAATATTAAGGGCATAACATTACTGCTTCTGAAAAGTTAATCATTGGTTTTACCCATGAAAAGCAATATATGCTATTTTTATCCAAAATGTTATTATACCTTAGTGTATTCTCATCACATGCTATTGATATACAGTCCCATTCTGGAATATCTCAACTGTAGATAATCAAATAGAAATCTATCTTTCTCATAGAAAACAATTAAACCTGCTAGGCTGCAGCCTCCAAAATTTTGATACTTCATTTAAAGCCCTTTTGAAATATTTGAACAATCTACATATCCAAAATCATTAGCCATTTTTGATGGGCAATATCATAATTTTGATTCATATTAAATTCTCTGAGCTCATTCCACAGAAGACCAGATAAAACCTTCAATATCTAATGCTGGTTGGTATTAAAGGTGCCTAGAGTGAGCAAATCATCAGCCTTCCAAATGGGATAAATTTATATATTTCATAGTTTTAGATGGTGAACTGATTGGAAAGGCAAGGGGATAGGATTTAACAGGTTTACAGTATAAGTTATGCAGGTTACAAATACATGTATATGTAACACCATAACATGGAAGCAGAATAAAAGCATCACATAGCACATGGAATATATTACTTCTACAGTTCATACAAGTCTTTATTTTTGTGTCAGGATAGAAGAGCAGTATGCTGGCCTGTGACACCACATATTATAATTATGTTCTTTTACAGAATTGCTAGTTAACTTTCATTGACAAAAGGCTCCTACATAAAAAAAAAAAAAAAAAAAAAAAAAAAAGGGTGCCCCTTGCACTACTTGGTGGTCCGTTTCCACCACCTTTTATTTAAATTCCTGGCTTAGCACGTAAGAGCCCAGTAATAAAAAGCCTGGTAAATTTGGAATTCATTTAATGAGAAAATGAAAAGAATATTTTTAATCATGGCAGATACCTCAATTTGTAAAGTGAAATTTGTAGATCAAATGTTTCTAAAAATGAATTGCTTAACCTCATGTAATGTTATCTAGAGAAGTTCAGTTTTACTTTACATCCTAGGAGAGATTCGGTGAAGGTTTAGAAAAAAAAAAAAAGGCATCAAATAACTCATTGTTCCGAATTTATATCATTTTTATTTTTATTATTTTCTTGTTGTTCTTCTGAACAGCTGCTTTTGGACATTGCTTCAGGGCTGTTGTTTTAAACTGATAGAATTTCTTGAAAGAGAATTGTTTTTCAATGCGCTGCCAGAAGATTTTCATTGAAGGAGAAGAATGGCTTGGATAGTTTCCCCTGTTGACTGATTGACAATAATGCTAAAGAAAGGGTTTGATTTTGAGCTTACTGTTTCTTAGTGAAAATGTTTGCCAGATCCAATAAATCTGCATTTACTCTTAACTGTTTTTTGCATCTCTGTTTTCTGGACTACAGAACAAATTTAAGAAAGAAAGCTTGAGCTAAAAGTTCCAACAAACTAGTACACAGATCATTATTTCTAAAGTCTTCTTGTTAGATTTCAGATTTAAAATAATTTGCACATCATCAGAAGTGATAGTTTGTTCTGCTTTCCAAGGTTGTTACTTTCCATTCCACGTGATCTCCATGTTTATGTGTCATTTAGGAACAAATCACAAATTTTCACAAATGTGAATCACAAATACCATGCTGTTGAGAGAGGGGGAGATACTGTCACTTATGGTGCTCTCAAAGTAAAACTCTTTTTTGTTCAGCTGTGCTGGTGAGATAAAAGTCCAGGTCTCTACTTTCCAATGAGCTGACAAAGTGAGAACTATGTGAAGGAAATTTAGAAAATAATTCAAAGCCAGTTGTTTTAATGAGAATGTAATCATTGTCTTCTATGTTCTTTTAGGAGACCTAGTTGGATCAGGTGTCCAGCACCCCACTATAGCCTAAGACTTACCAGGTATAAGGTTGTAATAAATTTCTTTAGTTCCTGTCAAAGACCATCACACTACTAGCTGGGAAAAGTTTCAGTGCAAAATATTTTCATATAACTTCCAGTGAGACGCCTTGGAATTCGTGCCTATGTTTGCAATACAGAATTATTTTAAAGCTAGTGTTTCACTTTAGGTCAGTATGTATTTTAAATCTGTATTTATGCTTCATTTCAATTTCACTGGATTTTCTGTTATATTTACAAAAAAGGTAGAAACCTATGTCCACAATTTGTGTGCATCAGAGACTAATAGCAGGGAAAGAAAGAGGCTGTCTAACTTTGGGAAATTTAACTGCAGTCAGAAAACTTTTTATAACACAAATTGTACAAGGAAGACAAAATATCAGACATATAAAAGTATGCTATGTAAATAAAATCAGCATACTTTAATTTTGACCAGTTTTTTCTTTTATATTTACATAATACAACTGAAATTTTCATCTGTAATCATGTAATATCATTATATATTTTCATAAATGAACAAATTAACTCATTTGAAAAAGATCAAATCAGACATTTTTTATAGCTTAAAAATCATATAATTTAAATAATGATTAAAATCCACAATTTTCTGTGAGATGATTTGGTTTCAGATATGATGTTCTTGTTAAAAGCAAAGAATCCTTTAAATAATCCCTTTCTAGTATTTCTTGGCTGTTTATTTTTATCTGTTTACCTCCTTAAAACCAATGATGCATATCTGCCTTTGTTAATCTGAAACCAGACTAATCTTTCTCTGTTTGGATAACTGTTGTACTGGAAGCTGGAATAGAAAAGTCCATATACTGCTTTTAAAAGGTCAGCTTATACCACCTGTATAATACTGTCCCAATTTAAACTTTTTTCATTCCCCTCTTATTTCTCCAAATGACAACCAGAAACTTTTGTTCGGGTCTTTGACTTTATGTACATGTATTTGCTTTACTCAGAATGAACAGCTTCTGTCAAAATTGTAAAGTGAAGAACTTCTGGAAAATGTCTGGAACAGTGATTTACTGAATTGAGTGTTGGGGGGAAAATATTTACAATGATTAAGAACCTTACTTGCTAGCACCACTAGCCCTGTCAAAAGCAAATATCCTAGATGCTACTGAGAAAATTTCATAAGCAGGTGTATACAAGGTAATGGATAAGTAAAAAGAAGTAATGGGAAAGTAATATAGAATTCCTGGCTTTTTAAAATAATGATTAAAATGTACTACATGAACATTCTCCTATAATTATGTCAAAAAAAAAAAAAAAAAAAAAAAAAAAGAATGCAGTGCTTGGCTAACTACTTCGCTCTTGATTAATTCACTGAATGTCCTTCTTTGTTTCTGAAAAATGTTCTGAGAATTGAATAACATTCAGTTTTCACTGTCTGGAATGCAAGCACAGACAGCAATTTCATAATTACAATAAAACATTTCAAAATACCCTATGCACTATTATCTCACTCCAAGAGTTACAGTGGGCTTTTTAATGAAGACAGAGGTAAACTATAAGTTAAACTACTAAAGATATGTAAGTAGATCTGTATCAAATTTATACTTTCAAATGTGTTATTTTTTTTTCCTTTTATGTTTTAAAAAACAGGTTATTTTTCAGAAATGAAAAGTCTCTTTTTATTTAAAAATTATCTTTAAGTGTTTTAAAGTAGTAATGAACTTATGCGGTACTATAGTTAGACTGAATTTCTGTTCACTTTTCCTTTTCCCCTACAATGAATACATTTAGATAATCTGGTTATTAGTGTTTTGGTCATCTCATACTATTCAGCTCTTTTTGCAGGAACTTCTCCATATTCACGTGAGGTTGTTACAGTAAATGCTAAATGAACCTGATAAATCACACATCTAGGTGACATTTTGACTGAAACAATTAAAGAGAATTGGAGTGAGCTCCAGTCTCTTATAACTAATACTGGAATATTTTGAAGTGCTGAAGAAACAGCTGTTTGCTGTTCTTGATGGACAATCATTATTACTTTGCCAATCTTGACCGTATTATGTAATTCAAATAGGAATTAGCCTATTAGCATTTTTATTAGACACATTCAGACACTGACACATTAAGACAAATGTCAGTGAGAAAAAGTCTAAATTACCTTAAAGGATTAAAATCGAGTATATGGTATTTCATTACATAGGCTACTAATACGGATATAAACTACCAAGGAATTTTCCCTGGCATACTGAAATCTCATGCCATAGCTTTTAAAGTCAGAACCATTTTCTGTTTGAAAGAAAAGCAGCTGGAGTCTGTCATACCCTCTATACACAGCACTTGCTAGGCTAGAACAGAAATTCAAGACAAGAAGAAAAGCAAGGAGAGTAAATAAAGAGGATGAGATTTGGATTATGAGTTATCTCATTTTTGCAGGTTTTCCACAGAAATAAAAAGCAGAAGAAAAATGGAGGCTCATTTTGCTAGAAGCAAATTTGATAATTAAATGATTAAATGTCCACTTTTTTTTTTTTAATTGGAATTTGCATTTGTTTCACTTCACTAACAAGTTGTTCTTCCAGGTCAAACAGGGATTCAGAACACTGAAACACTGAGCTCTCAGAACAGAAAGAGAGTCCTGGGCTTTTACTGTGGTAAAAGTTGATTTAGGATCAGTCTGTCTTTCTCTCCCACTGGTCTACAAAGAAAATGAAAGAAATTTTATCATATTTAAGTCACAATACCAGAAAGACAAAGAAAAGAATACCACAATTAAAATGGAGTCACTTAGAATAATATTTTTTGTTATCTGCTTAGAATTGTTTGGATCAGGTTCCAGCTAGCAAATGAGCAAAGATCACGATGCATTTAATGGGGGTCACAGCTTTCATTATTTGGCAACTACAGTAATTTAGGAAGGCAGATGACTGAAGCTTCCTTTTACTTTTTAAATGTTTCACTTCATCTTTTAAAGACAAAGGAGAAGTACTTCTCTCTCCCACATCACTTATCTCGATGATCACTTAAGCATAAAATTAGAGAAAAGAGAAGAAAATCAAGGATGCTGTCAACTCCTAAGCACTATGCTAATGAAATCAATACCTTCTGCTTATGCTTTTTGCATAAAATTGTCTCCAAGTCTTAAAATAGCTTTTCCAACACAGTTCTTCTGACATTATTCTTTCATTAAATCATCGCCTGGTTAATTGTATCCCATTGATGATAGCAATCCATTGATGCTCTATTTTCTTTTTATCAAGGAAAAGGTCACATCATCTGAAACCTGCTATTATGCAAATAGCAAAGAAATTGAAAGCAGCAATAATAGTCTTTGCAATAGTCTTTGCCAACAAAAGGCTGATGATGAAACAAAAGCGAAAATATACATTTAAAACTAATTCATGTAAAAATTTTGCAATATTTGAAGAAACAATATATGATAAAATGTTTATAAATAAAAAGAAGCAGAACCAAATTATATATATATATATTAGGAATGAAAACTATGTTGTAATGGGAAAAAAATATAACGTTGTCTATCACATTTATATCTTGTCAATTGTTGATAAACTACCTTAGGAACTCAGACTATAATTCAGTTTATAACTATCTTGAGCGCTACTTAGTGAATTTGACATGGAGAAGAAATGTAATATCCCAATATTCATGGACAGGATGGACATTTACTCACTTCTTAATTATCTGTCCTTCTCTCTTATCTGCCATTGTAATAAATGCACATGCTTGGAAATGGAAAATTTAATAGACCTTGAGAAGGACAACAGCAACTGTCAGGCATGATGTTAGTGATGGAGTATGTAGTCACTATACCTTATACATAATGTTTTCCTGGTAGTTCTGCAAAGTCAAATGAAAAAAATCTTTTGCGGATAACCTGAAACTTTCATAGAAAGTATGGAAAACTGAACCAAAACAACAACGACAACAACAACAACAAACACACTTAAGTCTGATGAACGTAGTTTCTTTGTTACCCTTTGGTTTTGGTTCCAACAGCACTGAAACTTTTAGAAGTTAGAGCATTTCTCAACTTAAAAAACAAATTAAACACTCTAGTTAAGTGTCAAAGTGAAAAGTTTGACATTTCCTGTTCTGCATTTTTCCACAATACTAATACTTCAATGACTTGAAATTCTTTTAAGAAATAATTCAGTGTCATCAAAGATGAGTTCATTTATTTTTAATTACATGACAAATAAGACAGCCAAATTATTTCATCCAGTTCTCCTCTAGACATCCATTCTACTGTGCATATCATGTTATTAACTGACCAATTCACAATTTTGAATTCATCTATAACCATAATAATTCTCTAAGGTAGAAAAATAGTACTAGTATGAAAAGGACAGCTCTAGAAAAGGGTCATAGCCCAGGGATGTTCACTACGGAGTGGAATTCACATGACTGAGTCATGGAACTCTCTACATTAAAAAATAACTACATACCAAGAAAATATATCTGCAGTACCCAGCATGCTGAAGAGAGAATAGAGAAGGCAGCCAATAATTAATGATGAAAATGTGAACAAAAATATCACAGTTAAATATCTCTCTGTAATTCTTCTTTTCTTAACTCCAAGCTCGTATTTACCCAGGAAACGATCTAGACAAGGGTCTCAGTAAATATATGATTCCTCTAGCTAGCAGAAGTTGTGAGATCCTTCAAACTTCAAACTGAAGATAAACTATCTGGACAGAAAACCTAGATTTTTATCTTTGTCTCTAAATCAATATCTGCTCTTTCTTACAGCCAAGGTAAAATGGATAAATAGTTCAGTGAGTTGGGACTGCCACTAGAAATTCTTCTCCTCCCATGCATGTTCTTATATCTTATCTGATCAAATACAATGTAATCTAAATGAAGTTATGGTATTCCCATACCTAAATGAAGTGATGGTATCCCCCAATTCACTCAGGGCTGCTTAACACTTATGCAGAATTGTCAGCCCTACTATGATAGCTCAGGCACCTCTGTTATGCCAAAATTTTAAAAAGAAAATTTAAGAAATATTTCCATAAATAATAAATATTACCAATATTTATTGTACATGATGACTGTTTAAGTAACACCATACTCTGAGCTCCAGATGTTGAACTGAGAGGTCATTACATGTAGGCTTATATGCTAAAGTACATTGAATAGGAAGAGTTCTTCTTTCCTTGAAATCTTTCAAATAATTGTCATTCTTCATTACCTCAAATAAACTGTGTGAGCAATATCATGAAATAAATTCTTAATTAAGCGACAAATGGGATAAACTCTACATCAGCACTGGTCATTAAGTGTATGGGAAACCATGCTCTCTCACATCAGAGCATGAGCCAAGTCAGGTAAGAATGGCCACAGTTGCCATTCTTCAAAGGACCACTTTTCAAAGGAATGGTTTTCTTCACTTCCAGACGTGCAACAGAAAATTCTTAAGGAATTCATATATTTTGAAATTCATATATTTTGAAAAAAAAAAAAATAATAAAAAGTCTTATATTTTGATCTCACGTAATTCTTCATAAAAAGGAATATTATCCTCTCGAGACCTTTTTTTTTTTCTTTTTTTTTTTTTTTTTTCAACATGCAATTGAAAAGGATAACACCTTGTCCTCAATACACTCAGGATATTTCTTTTCCTCTACTCTCCATCTGGTTCCAGTACAGTGACTGAAATGTTTCTTTCCTGATGTTGGCACTGACAGTTGCTGCTCATGGATTTAATATTAGGGCAGAGTGTTAACAACTGATAAAGCTATAATCCAACCACACTCTTGACCAAGCTAGTTTCAGCAATTCTTAACTTTTTTTTTTTTATTTCATTATTATTACTTATGAAAAATACATTTGGTGAATCTTTAATGAGCAGAAGCAGTCAAGATTCTGATTATTGAGACATAAAGGAGTACTCACAGATTCCATCCTCTAAAATCTGGTAATGAGGCATGGTTATATTTTCAGATATATGTGGTAAAGAGCATTGCTTACATTAACAATAATGATTAATTAATACATGAAATTCATTACACATAAATATTTTACAATCTATCATAAGAACAAGAAAGACTGATGGAATAGATCTGATTATAAAGGATGAGTTCGTGTTTTCAATAGGGCCCAATTATTGCTTTATCATTGGATCCACTTGTACTACTTTTAAGTATGTTGACAAATTATTGAAATTAGAGAATCAAATGAGAAGAGTCGCAGTGAATGGGGCACAGAGAATGGTAAGAAGTTCAAATATGGTGGTAGGAAAAAAGCATAACATTTATATCAGAACTTGCAAATTTTGGGGCATAAGCATCCTGAGATGAGTGGCATGTAAACACAAAAGCAGGCTGTTCTTTATTATGAGTTTATTGAAAAGTAAACTAAACAGATTTTAAAATATGAAAGGTTACATACAGCTGTCCTGTATTGGTCTTTGTGATCTATAAAACAACAAATCACAGGATTTTCAGATTAGATGAGAGTGGCATACAATTTAATATGACTGCCAAAAACAAACAAACAAAAAAAAACAAATAAACAAACAAACAAAAACCCTGAGAATGTCTCTGAATATGTTAATAGCAACAACCAACAGTCCTGCTATTATTTTGGCCATTTTAACAAGTGTCTGTAGCTAGAAAGTGATATTAATGCAGTGGTTTTTTTCAGTACTTCACCATATGGTTCCCATTAATTAATTCCCATTAATAGCCACCTCCCCCCAAAAGAAGAAGAAGAAGAAAAAAAAAGTGTCAGCAAGAAAATCTTCCTCTTCAAGTTACTTTGTCTAAGGTAACTGTGAGACAACTTTGCTGGGAATTTTGGTCTGCATGTTTTTTCAGGTAATAAATAGCAATGGATATTTTAAAAAGTCTATGGCAACCTCCTCAGATTTACATAGTGATGTACGCTCCTAATAAGAAAAAAACTTCAGTATGGTAAGTGGCAGTAATAATTATAAAATGACAAATTAAATACTACATTACAGAGTCTGAGCTTATTTTTGACAACTCATAGGTCAAAGGAATAGGGTCCAGAAGTAGGAAATGCCACCCTGCACATAACCATCTGTTTCTACACTATTCTATTTTGTTGAAACAAAACTGTTTCAGATAAGTGAGAGTCTCTCTGATTTTACAATATTGAAAGTTCTGCAGTACATGCCTGCAAAGGTCTGCTTGGCAAAGAACAATTGAGGGGAGAGAAGATTTAAGGGCTATAAAATTACAAATACTATAGGGAACTTAAGCATTAATCACTTTCCTTGTAATGTAGGAAGAGGGGGATATCACATAAGGTTGGTTGGGAGACAGTTGGTTACAGGCAAACAAAATAATATTTTCTTCTTCATTGTTGCATGGAAACTCATTGCCAAAAGAAGCTGTGGACTCCAAGTACTTAGATGATCTTAAATGGCAGTAAGACAAATTCAGGGAAAGAGAATACATTTAGGGTTCTTATAAAAAAGTATGTTCATAAAGTGCACATTACTGGCAGCAGGGAGTCAGAGGAATTATTGCTGTTTTTATTCGCTTCTCTGGCTAGTCACGCAGGATTTCAGCAAGACTGCCTCATCTTAAATGGTGTTTCCTAGGCTCATAAGAACTGTGAAAATAAATGTACATGCAAGTCAATTCTTTTCAATATACATCAGCCTCCCCCTTTAGAAGTTTTTGTAAAGACTTCTTTGTAGGAAAGTTGTAGTTTTGTTAGCAATATTGTTATATGTAAACTAAAATTCTTTTTTTATCAGTTCTTTGGAACCATTGAAGAATGAACCTCTCAAAGATACTGTGTTTCTAGGATTTAGGCTATTTAAGGATTCCAGGAGGATAAGTAGTGTATAAATACACTGGAATTTGGATAGGACTTGGATTATTCATAACCACAATGTTATAATGCAGTCATCAATGTCTAAGTTTGACTTGCCACAATCATATGTTGTTAACTGCACTCTTACTTTGTCTTGTTTAATTTTTTTTTTTTCCCAATAAAAGTATAAACTCTAAGATTATTCATTAAAAACGTTTTACAACATATACGCAGCATGAACAAAAATCACTTCCATGTCAAAAGCTTGCCTAAGATTCTTTGAACCATTATATCTATATGGAACTGTTTGTTTAGTGTTAATGTATTATTATAGGCTGTAGGCATACACTTGGGTAAAAACTAGTGTTGAACTGTTTTTCAAGCATTTGTTCCAAGTCCAAATACACTTGACCTTTTCAGGAGACTTGTGCAAAGAGGTGAATGAACACCTTTACTAAAGAATGACTTTTCCAAGTGCCATGAAATTTAGGCCATGAAATTTACCTGTCTTACCTATCTACCATAAGGAGGGGAGGAAGGGATGAAGGGAGGAAGGGAAAGAAAGGAAGAGAGAGAGAGAGGAAGAAATAAAAAGAGAGAGAAGAAAAAAAAAAAAAAAACAAACAAAAAAAAAAAACTGTGCCTAGATTGTAAAACTAAATTTAACTTTGCTGTTGAAGACACAACTAAAAGATGCATGAATATGAAAGACAGAAGAGAAGTTCACACAGAGAAGTTAATGTCTCTATAGGCAGTCAATAAAATATTGACTACATAGAAATTATTTATCTTTAGTTGGGATACTAAACTCATTGCCTTCCAACTTTGAAATATTTCCATCATATGGAAACTATTTTACTAACATGTTGAATGTTAGTAAAATAAAGTTTTCTGACACTTCCATTTTGCACTTCAGTACCTTTCACACACTTAGAAACACAGATGTTGGAACAACTCTTTGTCTGGGTCAGAGTAACTGCCACAGTTTGGTATGTTTTGAATGATATGTTTGATTATTCATAGGCTTAAAGCATCTTCAAAGACAGACTTTGGCAATGACTGGCCTTAGGCCCACTTTGTTATTATGTTAAAGATTTAGCATGCCAGTCCATGTGGAATGATAAACAGTCAATTAAAATTGATCATAATTCATTAAATGTTGATAGGGATGCTGATCTCCAATAATGAGTTTGGCTGATGCCGAGTAGTTTTGGCTATACTTTAACATCCTATTATTTTGCATTCTCTCAGAACATTCGTCAGAATGACAGCTGTTTCTCTGTTAATGTAATAAGTAAGATACAGGAAAATAATTTTCTTGAAGGGTTATGATGACATCACACACACACACACACAAAGTGTTCAAAATTATGTACATGTATTATATTAAGAATATCTAGATGGAGTTATTTTATTGTTTTACTGTAGCTTGTTCATTTGGTTTAATAATATATAGAGCTGTGACTTTGAGACTTTCATGGCAGAACTCTGACTTGTCTCAGCATGCAACTAAATGTGGATATCAACAAGAGCCAGGTAGATACAGGGAGGATTTTTGTTGAGACTCCAGCATTACTTGTTGGCATTGCTAATAACAATGTGTTAAGTGACTGAATGAGAAGTACAATACTTTTTTTTTTTCCCACATTATTGTCTGATAATGTACAACTCCTATCACTTCTGTCCCTGTAATGCATTTGTCTACCATGACTTTCTTGAGGTTTTGAACATATTTACCATGTACAGTGTGTGCTATTTTCTCCTGACATCAAAGATCAATACAGAGAACTATAAGCTAAAGGCCTGTTTGTATAGGGGGTCCATTCTCATAACTCCTGTGGTATTCAGAGGGAAAGTCCTTGTGAAAGATATATAGCTATTTCCTTCATATTTTCTCCCCTTCTGTTGCCTCTTGCTCTTTCCAGTGGATATTTCCAGTGGATTTTTTCTTTTTTTCTTTTTTTTTTTTTTTTTCCTCTCCCCTTCTTCACTCATACAGCTTAATTTCCTTTGTAAAAATAAACCCATAAAGAAAGTGAAAGTTGTTGAGCTTTAGGATCTGAAAGAACAGGCAGTCTTTCTGTCACATTATAAAAGTGAGATCAAATTACTCCACTGAAAATTTGAAAGAAAAAAAAAAAAAAAGTTGATTCATTTTTTTCACATCAGAATCAAGGTAAAATTAGAAGACTGTGTGGAAATCTGATTCTCGAAGTTGTGTAAATGCCTACATATTTCATGACAGCTTATGAACCTATATGGGTCTGAGAACACTGCATAAACTAAATGTGCAGCCCTCGCTTCTAGGATAATTTAAATATGTCCCCAGAATCAGACATACATGAAGTCTCTCAAGTCTAGATCCACAGACGTATTCAGACACAACACTACCAAAAATTCCACCAAGTTCTCCTAGCAAAACAATGTATCACAGAATCACACAGAATTGTCTAGGTTGGAAGAGACCTCAAGATCATCGAGTCCAACCTCTGACCTAACACTAACAAGTCCTCCAATAAACCATATCACTAAGTTCAACATCTAAACATCTTTTGAAGACCTCCAGGGATGGTGACTCCACCACTTCCCTGGGCAGCCCATTCCAATGCCTCACAACCCTCTCAGTAAAGTTCTTCCTAATATCCAAGCTAAAACACTCCTGGTGCAACTTTAGCCTGTTCCCCCTCATCCTGTCACCAGGCACATGGGAAAATAGACCAAAATGTACCTTCACTACATATTTTTTTTTTTAGTTTATTTATGTATTTGTTATTGAAGTCACCTATATGTATCTGGGCCTAATCACATTTTCAGGAAGATATCTGGGGATGTGAGAGCTTATTGGTTTACTGTACAGGCTAGATTTTCAATTGTATTCAGACCTCTATACATATAGTTACATGGACATGTTCCTTGTGTGGTTCCTTAAAGTGTTATGAAGGGTGTATGCCTACCTCTCTCATTCCTATATTTCTGGAACTCATTCTTCATCTTTAATGAGCTAGACTTTTCTAAACTTTCTAGACTTTCTAGACCAGACTTTCATTAACACTTGAAAAAGTGGTGAAAAATCGTAAGAATCTAGTCAGAAAAACGTGTCAAGTGAGGCACATTGTAAGATGCACCATAGGCACAGTCTTCAAGACTTGCAGCTATGCTTATCCTTGATAATCATCTTTATTTATTTAAAACAAGTGACTTGTTTTTAAATTAGTAAATAAGACGAATAACATGAAGAATGTCACAATTAGACAGACGGATTAATCTTAGACTTCAAAAAACACAATTACTTTTAAGAATCAGAGAATTGGAAAAACTTTAAAATCACAAATCCATTTAAGGAAAATAAGTTTAAAATACCTGTCAAAAATTCTGTTATGTGCCATATATGTGTAGAAGTTTAAATAATATGATGTTGTTGTTTTTTTTTTCATAGTCAAATATATTTGTCTTCAATAGAATATTAATCTTTTTCTAAAGAATTAATAAATGCTTTGCATTAAAAGGAAATGTTCATACACAATCAAGGAGAGAAAATGATGACAAAGCATTAAGACATGATTGCAAATTTTAAAGTATATTTACTTTATTTGCCATTAATTCATATAGAAATTACTACACAAATAAATAAAATTAACCCAAGAATATATTTAACAATATATTCTCCCTGACAATCAGTATTTTTCTGTCATGGTCAGGTATGACACCCAGTAGACCAGTTTGCCCAGGGCCTCATCTATCCTGGTCTTGTACATCTTGAACAGTGATAAAAGGAAGGCTAGGGAAATTGTGGGCCCTTTCTGGAAGGAAACTGGAGACCTGGTCAGCAGGTATATGAAGAAGGCTAAGGTGCTTAAGGAATGTTTTGACTCAGTCTTCACTGACAAGAGCTCCAGCCACATGGCCCAGGCCCCAGAAGTCAAAGGCAGGGACTAGAAGCATGATGAGTGTAGGAGAAGATGAGGTTTGAGACCTGCTAAGGAACCTAAAGGTGCACAATTCCATGGGATGATGAGATACAGGGTATTAAGGGACTGGCAGATGTAGTTGCTAAGCCACTCTCCATCATGTTTGAGAAGCTGTGGCAGTCTGCTGAAGTTCTCACTGGCTGGAAGAGGGGAAATATAACTTCCATTCTTAAAAAGGGAAAAAGGGAAGACCCAGGGAACTACTGGCCAGTCAGTCTCACCTTTGTGCTTGGCAAGAGCAGATCCTCCTAGAAACTGTGCTAAGGCACAGGGAAAACAAGGAGGTGATTGTTGTCAGCCAACATAACTTCACTAAGGGAAGATCATTCAGGAAAAATCTGGTGGCCTTCTACAATGGGGTTACAGCATTAGTGGATAGGGGAAGAGCAACTGGCATCACCTACCAGGACTTGTGCAAGGCATTTGACACTGTCCCCCATTATATTCTTTTCTCTAATTTGGAGAGACATGGATTTGACAGATGGACCACTTGGTGGGTAAGGAATTGGCTGAATGGTTGCACTCAAAGAGTTGTGGTCAACGGCTCAGTGCCCATGTGAACATCAGAAATGACAAATTTTTTTCAAGGGTCAGTATTGGGACCAGCACTGTGTAACATCCTTGTTGGTGACATGGACAGCGAAATTGAGTGCACCCTCAACAAGTTTGCCAATGGCACCAAGCTGTGTGGTGCAGTTGATACACCGGAGAGAAGAAATGCCATAAAGATGGACCTGGACAGGCTTGAGAGGTGGATCTGTGTGAACCTCATGAAGTACAACAAGACCAAGTGCAAGGTCCTGCATCTGGGCTGGGGCCAGATAAATACAAACTCAGTGGAGAATGGATTGAAAGCAGCCCTGAGGAGGAGGACCTGGGGGTCTTGGTTGATGAGAAACTTGAAATAAGACTGCAATTTGCACTTGCAGCCCAGAAATCCAACTGTATCCTGGGCTGCATCAAAAGAAGTGTGGCTTTCAGGTCATGGGATGTAATTCTCCCCCTCTACTCTACTCTCATGAGACCCTACCTGGAGTACTGCATCCAGCTCGGGGCGGGGGGGGGGGGGGGGGGGAAGACATGGAAGTATTAGAATCAGTTCATAGGAAGGCCACAAAGATGATCAAAGGGCTGAAGCACCTCCACTATGAAGAAATGTTGAGGAAGTTGGGGTTGTTCATCCTGGAGAAGAGAAGGCTCCAGTGAGACCTTATAGTGGCCTTCCAATACCTAAAGAGGACCTACAGGAAAGCTGGGTAAGGACTCTTTATCACAGAGTGTAGTGATAGGACAAGGAGTAATTGCTTTAAACTAAAATGGGGAAGATTTATATAAGGAAGAAATTCTTTACTCTGAGAGTGGTAAGGCACTGGAACAGGTTACCCACAGAAGAATGGGTAATGCCCATTCAGAATACCCCATCCCTGGAAGCATTCAAGGCCAAGTTGGATGGTACTTTGAGGAACCTGATCTAGTGGAAGGTGTCTCCACCCATTGCAGGCGCAGTTAGAATGAGATGATCTTTAAGGCATATACCAACCCAAACTATTCTATGATTTTACCTCCAGGAAGATCGTTTAGTTAAATACCAGCTTATCTAACTAAATCAGGGTTCAACATTTTTTTTTCTTTTCAGTTTTGTTGCAACAGGAATGCATACCCTCTTTTTTGAGTCATCAAAAAGAAAAACCCCAGAAGGCTTGAAGAAACTGTCTCTCTAGATGGCCTAACTAAAAAGGTTATATTTAACAACTGACTAGGATGGACCTATCATCCCATTTCAAGCAACCCCGTTTTAATCCATCTTGTTCTGGTTTTGTGTTTTAAGTTTTTTTTTGTTTTGTTTTGTTTTGTTTAAAAAAAAAAAAAAAAAGAAAAAGATTTAATTTGTTAAAGTTATATTATAAAATTGAGATATAATTTGTTAAAGTTATATTATAAAATTGAGATATCAGCTTATTCTGTAGTCAAAGAAATGTCTGTTCTGCCATTGAAATGAAGCCTAACACATCAGGAAATATACTGTCCTACTTCTAAGAATAAGGGTGGTAAGGACAAAACACTGACTGAATTTTCAGAATCAAGGTATTTTGGTGCCTGATCCACCTTAGAGAGTTACCTCACCACAGAAAGAGAGAGAGAAGATTGTGGTACCCTTCAGGAGGATGGATTGAGACTAACCATGAAGTTTTCCTGGCATGCCTTCTCTTCATGTAAGTACAGCTCTTTTGCTTGTCAGCAGGCAAAGAAAATCAGTCTGACCCTTCTGCCTTTGGGATGACAAGTGCTCCTATTGAGGCAGATGTCATGAGGTAAGCAGTGATATGTCCTACAAGCAAAGGAGGATTTTAGCTGTTTGGACCTCTGTAAATAACTTTTATATCTCTTGTGCTTCTCTGCTGCTGCTCTTTCCCACAATTTTACTCAGAAGTCTATTTCATCTGCTGTCACTTGCCTTCATTTTAGCCCAGGGTCTCTTGCTCAGAAACTGACTTGGGCTGGGGTTTCATCTCTGAAACAAGAGCACTCTCTGCAAGGATCATTGCTCCCTTCACATGCTTGTGGCTCCCACTTCTCTTCCCCCTCCTGCATACAAAGCCAGCCTGTGAGTGGCTACAGAGTCTGCAAAGACATCTCTGCTATTCATATCCATAAAGGAGGGGAGGAATGGTTTCACATCTACTCTTGACTTTGGTACTTTTAGACATTTGATTGCTTAACTGCAAAAATGTAATCCTCTCAATCCTGTCCTTTGTAACAGGCCCAAGATGAGGAACATTTTTCTGATTACAGAATGCAGTCACTGGAGGTGAAATCCTGGACTTGCTGAAATCAATGGCAAACTTCCATCGACTTACTTGTTCATCCTCTTAATCCTCCTTTAATCCTCTGTAGGGCTAGATCAAACACAATCCTTTGAATTGTACCCAGAAAGGAAGAAGAAGCCAGTGCAAATACTGGAGCATTATGTAATATGTTTCCTTTTACTCATCTCACCTAGTAGATGATTAGCCACAGCCTGAAAGTATTGTAGATGTGTCTTTTGACTTCTCTTTACATGTTGCACCTTTTACACTGCATTGCGATATTGTAAATTTCAAGTCTAACAATGTTTGTGTTATTGCCACCCCCTTCAAAAAAAAAAAAAAAAAAAAAAGTTTTATCAGGCATTTTATGAAAAAATAAATAAATAAAAGATCTCAGCATAAGAAAGAACAATTTTCTTTGCTACACTAAGCTCCAGATCTACACGAGGTACAGAGGTACATTGAAGATGATATACTCTTGTTTTGAGCTCAAAGAAATCATTAAAAAATGGGACAAAAATACCTTTTTTTGTGATCCCTGAGTACTTCCCTGGAGTCAAAAGATTCTCTTCTGTCTTGTTTGTGAATTGTTCACCCTCCAGTTATTTGCAATTTGAACTTCAGCTGGTCACTGAGGAAAAACACTTATGGTAAATCAACTCAGCCAGCCTGAGGAAATATGAATTTAAAACTTGGTGTCATCTGGCCATCCATGATGCTACAACCCACTTCTGTGCCTTCTGCAACTGTTCATAAAAATAAGAAGTGAGAAATGAACAAAGTTCACAGGAAACATGCTACCAATTGAAACATAACAAACCTACTATGAATTAATAAAAGTCACAAAGTTTGATGCAACACTGTCTTTATAATTTGGCTAAATACACGTCGCAGCAGGTTCATAATCCTATTAATATTAAATGTGGATTTCTCATCTACCTTGCAATATCAGATATATATATGTAGTAGGTGTAGCTGATAGTTATACACTTAAGTCGTTGAACAAAAGCTGTCCTTTCTGGTATTACCTCAGCATAAGTGACACCATAGTACAGTGTTATGGGATGATCCTCAGAATGCCATAGACCCTCTGATTTTAATGTTTTCTCTTTTGTATTTTTTGTACTTTAAGATGGCTTACTTTTAAATAATAAATATCAGTAGTTCCTACCCACAGCCATTGAACCATAATATCACCTAGGTACTGATGCTGTTCTAAAAGGAAAGAGTACAGAGAGCAAGGGTGTTGTTTTCAATAGCTTTTCACCCCCAGAGCAAAAGCTCATTAAAATTCTACTTGTTCCTTTACTTCATATTTATTCCGGCTCTTTTATAAATATTTTTAAAAGTTGGTTGGTGTTTTCTTGTGCCAAGATTTGGGTTTGGAGCAATATTTAGAAAATCACCTGTCATTACATCTGGACTGTGATGGTTGTATCAGACCTGTGATGGTCTGATAAACAAAGATCAGAAGCAGAATTCACCGAGAGGTAAGGTGAGAAGTCAGGAAGCATCTTCCTCCACCTCACTTTTCAAACTTTAATCAACTCTCAGAGAAATAAATAATAAAGTGAGATGGCTGAATATCAGGAAGATGTGAATGACAAGGTGCAGCAACTTGAATGCCAGAGGGTTGGGAAAATGTCAGAGTCTAGCCTGCTATCACTCTGTCAGAATCTGTCAAAAAGCTGTCTGTCCTTTCCGGTTCAAACCTTTAAAGGCAAGGCAGATCTGCACATAAATCTCAAAAAGGTTAAGGCTAACCAATGCAGCGTTCATTTATTTCAGACACAGATCTTAAACTCTTGGTTTCCTATTGTGCAGTTGTATAGACTCCAGTAATAAAAACATATCCACCTGACTTTTCTTTGTACTCCTTCTGAATTGTACTGATAGCCTTCACTTCTTATTTTCATTTTTATCTTTTTTAGTACTCTGAAATTTCCCCTCTAGGAACTTCACAACAACATGATATACATTTTAATCAATTTTATTTATTTATTTATTTAGAATGATCTGTTTCTGGACATAAGATATAAAATTTCATTATCAAGGAAACAAAGAATAAACTTCTTAATAGTGTATTAATATTTAGATTTTCGTTTATGTTGTTTAATTACAAAATCTGCTCAGTGCAAAGTAGGAATTACAGATTTTGTTGTTGTCATCTTTGCAGGTATTGTTTTGCTTTTGTTTCAGGTATCATTTTTCCCTTAACAATCTTTAAAGGAACATTTTGCACTAAAAAAATAAATTAAAAAAAAGTATCTTTATCCTTTGAAAGGAGTGGTTTCCATAGGGCCAGCTCTTGCTTTCACCCCACTTCATTTTGATTAGCTTTCAGGTATGTGAAAAAGTGTTCTGCTGTTTTTATACTTACTTCAGACTGTTTCTGTTTGAGCAGTGGGAATGCAAGGTAGAGGAGAGCCAAGACCTTGTCTTACAAAATACTCTGTGGATCTAAATCTCATTCTTTCATGTGAGAGTAGCCAATACAATTCAGTGGACTTATATGCCTGTAAAACTGATATAAGGATGAAGAAATCCAGCCCTGTGAGTTGTGATCCCAATATAATTTGAGCAGGCAACTCATATGTTATCCTGGCCTTCTCTTTACAAAATATTAACTGCCTGGCAAGTAAACACATACGTTTCACAGTGAAATTTCACCATTTTGCATATATTAAAAAATAACAGTCACATCATTTTAAAACTTTTGAGACCTTTCTCTGCAAAATCCTAACACAGACCATAAATCTGCAGTATAATAGATGTTACACTTTCTGCTTATTCAAGGTCAAAGATGCTGATTTTAATGGAGTTCACAATTCATTCATGTTGCTCATACTCCATCTCTGATCAGCAGAAATCAGTGGGGAGCTTGATATTCATTTCAGGGACCACAAAAGACAAGGCAGTAAAATGGAGGTGAATAGGACATGCTTGCTTAGATTGAAATGTGATTTTATGATGAAAGTATTGTATTTGGGCTCCAGATGCACATAAAGCTGTTGCTTTGGGTTAAAGTGCAAAATTTAAGCATACTTGAAAAATATTAAAGTATGTCTGAAAGGTGGTGCTTGGGAATTCTTTTCAATGGCTAAGTGAATTATTCTTTGCTTCCGTGTTTCAAGTTCAGAAGTGTGCATTGTTTATATGTTGGAGGTAGACCTCATACTGCCTCATCTCCTCTCTGCCCTGATGTGCAGGAAGGAAATCACGATGCAGTAGGGAGCTACACTATGGTCTCATGTGAAACCTGGACTGGGTTAATAGTGACCAGGATCTTGGGGTATGCTCAAAAGTGCCACTGCTGTGCATGGCTTAATATTGTTAGGCAAAACTAGATATTCTCTTTCTAATTACTGAAAGCTATTAGCCACAAATGCATTTAAATCACACTGATCTGATGAAAATAAAATGTTTTGTCGTAGAAGCAAAGCACAGACACAGGAAGTGTTTTGTTGTGGGAAGCTGTTGATTTTCTGTCACTGATACTGTTTAGCATGTCAGACAAGTAAATGATGAGAGTGATGCTGCTGAAGGTACACTCATCCTGGTTCATTGACTGCCTCTCTTGACAAATGCCCATCATTTTTTATGGTTTAGGATAGCATAAAACTGTTCTATGAAATCTATATTTCTTTTTGATTTATTCCTGTTAACTGTGACTAGAAACGGCTTAGCATCGTGTGTAAGCCATCATTTTCTGTCCCTCAACAGAATTGTTGAGATACATTTTCAATATTTTCTGCTTGTCTTCATTTTTCTTTAGCCTCATTATCATCTAGCCTTCATTTCTTCTCCAACTCCATAAGTTTTTCTGATTTTCTAAGGGCATATTTTACATAACTTTCAAGTTCTCCTTATTCGTACTTTACTTTGCACTCAAATTCCAAATCCTGTGATTAACATCAAGTCCTATTTAGGTCGTGGGCTCTCCCATTAAATTACTAGTACTCAGGTCAATAAAACACTAGGAAAAAGTATAGATAGGTAGGTTAACAGAGAAAAAAAAAAAAAAAAAGTCTATTCCTGTTTACAAATCGAAAAGGTTTATAACTTCTAAGGGACATAACAATAGTCCTTTTTAAGCAGCAATGCACTCTATTGTTTGGAAACAGTAGAGTGGAAAAAAAAAAATACAGTTGTTCCATGTAGGGAGGATGAAATCCACCAAAAGCTAGTAAAAAAAAAAAAAAAGTATCTTGGAAATCTCTCACTAGGATAGGTAGCACAGGTGGGTCTGCACAAGGTGGACCATCAAGACTTTTCCCTCTACAAATCATTCTGTTTTATAGTTTTCTCAAAAATATATTCAATGTTTTCATTAAAAAGAAAAGAAAAAAAAAAAAAAAGCCACTGCAGGCTTTTTTTTATGCAGACTATCCTAATCTGAAACACTATGCTATAGAAGATGACTTCAAGAGCAGTTTTATAGACGCTTTACCTTTTACATTCAGAAATGATCAGCCTGTATGTGTTGTAGTTTACATGTTTTTTTCTCCATGATGTTTAACTGTGTGACTGGAAAATAAGTTGGAAGGCAAAAAAGATTAACAAGGAAAATGATTTTGAACATGTATTTAAGCTGAAGACGTACAATGGTGTACAATAATCTTGTTTAAGAAGGAAATTATATAGTACATACTAAAATAATAGTATTTACAATGTATATAATATAAATAATGTAGATGCTGTCCAAGTGCCTTACAAAGTTGCTAATAATAGAATACGGAGCAGCCTCCAATATACCCATCTTTCTGAAGTCTTTCTCTTCCTTTCTTTGCAAAGAAAAAAAATTCTCTGTCCCATATGAAATGTCCAATGGAAAAGTTGTTAAGCATAAAGACTGGCCCCTCCTTTCTACAAGAAAAGTCACATGCATCAACTTTGGTCTTTTCATAAATATCTGACTCTTAAACACCCCACACTGGCTCCACAGTCTTTCTTAGGAGGCCAGTGACTTAGACCTTTACTTTGAACCTCTTAGAAGCCCAACATGAGCAACTTCACTTTTTCAGAGCTTCTCCCCAGGCTGGTTAATCTTCTTATGGACCACTGGCACCTGAGATGCACATATTTAAATATTTCTATATTCATTCTTATAATACTAAAACCATGCAACTTATTTTCTTCGTTCCACACCAATATTCTCACACATTTCTATGGTCGAATGACTTCACTCTGATGTGTTTCCAAGAAAAAGTGCTCATTGTTTCAAACATGGCAGGTGGTAAGGTAAAATAAAATAACTAAAACAAGTAGATTACCTTTTCTGATGCTAAATCCATGCAATATGAGGGTAACCATTCCAAGCAAATTTCAGAGGTCAGGTTAGTTCTTAATAGTGAATAGGGAAGGGACTAGAGGCATTTCATTTTTCTTTTGGGGGGTTCCTGTCACCGAGTTAACACTGTAGTAACCATGCATATTAGAAAATAACTATTTGCATAATTTTGATGCCATCATACAAAAAAAAATAAAATAATAATAAAATAAAATAAAATAAAATAAAATAAAATAAAATAAAATAATAAAATAAAATAAAATAAAATAAAAAAATAAAATAAAATAAAATAAAATAAAATAAAATAAAATAAAATAAAATAAAATAAAATAAAATAAAATAAAATAAAATAAAATAAAATAAAATAAAATAAAATAAAATAAAATAAAATGAGGGAGACATCCCTAGGAGTAAGGTCCTACACTAAGGACCTACAGTAAGGTCCTAAACTATTTTACATAGTTTAAGCAATTTGAATCCTGTTTACTCCTTTAGTGTTACAGAAGACTGAATACATATTAATCCAAAGTACCTTATCATAGTAATAGTCTATGTTCTTGGGTTCACTGTCTATCTACCTGTGCAATCTATCATTAAATTATCCACCTTCTATTCCTTCACTGAGATGTAGTCTCATAGAAGCCATGCAAGTTGACATTTGGCAGTTTATATAAGGTAAAGGCATAGAATAGTGAACAGGTAAATTGAAAATATTTTAGCCTCAGAGACACCAGTATATTTCCAGTGAAGTTATTCTGTGCATACAGGAAGACAACTGAGATGAGGGGCTTTCCATAAATCATGAAAGAATTACTTTGGCAGTTGACATGTTTAAACCAGTTTAGAGCAGAAGAAACATTAGCACCTAATATAACGTAGAGACAGATGGTATGGGATTCTCCGAGTTTTCATCTCTGGTACAGAGCTGTCCTATTAGCAGAAAGGGCATAAGAAATAGGTCTTTTTCATCAGAAAAAGTTGCCTTACTGTCTTGTACCACCCCAAAATACCAGGAGACATACAAATTGGCTGATCTTGCAACTTCCCTAAGCACAGGTAGGGTAGAGTTGGGAATGACCTCCTCCTGTATCACAAAGAACAAGACTTATATACAAAGATACTTACAAGGAACCTATATTTATCCTTTCAAGGAGACTTGAGAAAGTGTTTTATCCTTTCAGCAACTAGTTAATGTTTATAGCATGAAATCCCTAGCATGAAACTGGAGGGAGGATTTTGAGGCTTTATCTACAGTCAGTTCAGTCTAAAATTGACACTAGATCAATAGATATGCAATGTGGCTTAGGCACGATCATTGTGATCAACAAATATGATTTACATTTGCCTCTGTCCTTAATACATCATCTAAATTTTTATATATATATATATATATTGCAGGAACCTGTAACATTTATGTTGCTTAAATGAAATTGGCTATCCCACCATTTTTTGGAACAGCAAGACAGCAATTAACAACACATAATGTACCCATTGGAGGTCACTTTTTTTTTTTTTTTTTCCGTGTGTTGTGTAAGCTGAAACTATTTAAACATGAAATAAAAACATGATCAAATAGGTTCTGATTTATTTGGGTTAAGGTCATGTAGCACAGTCAGTGCAATTTCTCTGTAGGTTGTAAAGATTATTACATAAAACATTACAGTTGAAACAGTCCTAACTGGCAGTGTTATTTTTAGAGATCTATCAGTAGTGAATGTATTTTTTTAAAATACCCTATGCTACATAATACAAATATTTCTGAAATATTATTTCACTGATGAGTTGCCATAGACATTAGGCTGTTAGGCAGCTTTAAAAATCATAACTAGATGTGAAAATAAATCCAAAATACACTGGATAACGTTAAGACTGCTCTGGTAGTCCTTTCTCTCTCTACAATATATTAAAAACAAACAAACAAACAAACAAACAAAAAACCACCTGAATAAAAAATAAAAAATAATATATATATATATATATATAAAACCAAGAACTCATAGAATCAGAATCATAGAATAGAATATCCCGAGTTGGAAGAGATCCCTAAAGATCGTCAAGTCCAGCTCCTGGCACCACACAGGTCTGCCCAAAAGTGTAGACCATATAACTAACTGCACAGTCCAATCGCTTTTTAAATTCAGACAGACTTGGTGCAGTGACTACGTCCCTGGGGAGCCTGTTCCAGTGTGCAACTGCCTTCTCGGTGAAGAACCTCTTCCTGATGTCCAGTCTAAACTTCCCCTGCCTCAGCTTAACACCATTCCCACGGGTCCTATCACTGGTGTTTAAAGAGAATAGGTCACCTGCCTCTCCATTCCCCCTCACGAGGAAGTTGTAGACCGCAATGAGGTCCCCCCTCAGCCTCCTCTTCTCCAGGCTTAACAGGCCCAATGCCCTTAGCTGCTCCTCATAGGTCTTCCCTTCTAGGCCTTTCACCATCTTTGTTGCCCTCCTCTGGACACTCTCCAACAGTTTAATGTCCTTCTTGTACTGTGGTGCTCAGAGCTGCACACAGTACTTGAGGTGAGGCCAGACCAGTGCAGGATAGAATGGGACAATCACTTTCCTCAACCAACTAGCGATGCTGTGCTTGATGAATCCCAGGATACTGTTGACCTTCCTGTCTGCCAGGACAGTTGGCCTGCCTGGATGCCTCCCTCTCTAAGACACTGGAGGACAGCCCCACAAAGAGATCTGGGGGTTGTGGTTGACAGCAAGCTGAGTATGAGCCAGCAGTGTGTCCTGGCAGCCAGGAAGGCCAACCGTATCCTGGGATGCATCAAAGCAACAAAAAGAAAAAGAAATTCACGGTTTCATGCACAAATAAAAGATGATCCTTATCCAGTGGACCAAAATGCTACTGGGAGGTACTGTCCATCATCAGCACCTTAGGTAAAGTAGAATTGTTCCAATATTTCTCCGTAAGCTAAAACAACTGTTGCAGAATAACTGTAACTATATTTTTCAACACAAAAATTACCTATCCTAGATAGTTGTACTACCATGTTGCCTTGGATGCTTGGATGAGTTTTTCCATTCTCAGTCAAAAAATAAAAATAAATAAATAAATAAATAAATAAATAAATAAATAAATAAGGTTAATGGATTAGGATGTTTTTCTTCGATTTTTACAGAAACACAGGCTGGCTGGCAAAAGCAATGGTTACCTACTAATTAAAAATAACAGGTGAGAGACAGATATATCATCCACAACAGAAAACAGCCAGAGAAATACTAATGTCTCTCATAGAACATAGTAAAGAGGGTTTTCCTTTGTGGCCAGTCATAAATGTTGTGTACACTTCAATTAAAATCACCATAAAACATACAAAAGTTTGTTATGTGAACAACCAGTCCAAGAGATGTGAAGGAGAGGCTTATGTTTTCTCCTCATGTGTTTCTTTTATTCACCAGAGAAGACATCAGGGCTATATTCTGGTAGACTTTATCCTTTTCCCCAACCTCACTCCGAGGACTTCCCATTTCTGAGATAAGCAAGTTACATCAAGGAACAGGTTGTCATTCCCACAGGTTAATACCTCACATTTGGTGTCACTAACTTCTTCAAAAAGAGCAAATAGTCATCCAGGAAGAGAAGGATGGCCAAGGAAGGATTTTCCAGTTCTTCATTCAAGGAATTTCATTCCAGTTACTTCTGTCTCTTTGACATGCGAAATGCAAAAAAATAAACTTTTTCAGAGCAGTGGATTATATATAGAACAAGAAAAATATAAATGGGGCATAAGAATCCTAGTTTAAAATACATCTAAGAATTCCATAGATGGCTATCTCTTGTGTTTTGGTCCTTTGATTTCATATCAAATTATGTTTCATATTATGTTACTTAAAAGCAAATTTCAGAGGATGTGAAATGCAATCAAGCATCTGAATACAGCACAGCACCATTGTCAAAATGCATATAACAGCCACAACAACCTTTTTTGCCCTTACAATAAAACAAAGAAAGACATTCAGTGGCTCTTCCACCCTTTCTCTTTTTGAAAACAAACAGTATTTTTACTAGCCTCTTAGTAGGCTTCTCTTTCATAAGATGATTTTATCATATTTTCTCTGAAAAGACCCGAACAAATGACTGCAGAGAAGACTTTTCCCATAGACAATTAAAATATAGTTTAAATCTCCTGTTTAACAAGGGAGTTTATGAAGGAGACTGTTAATTCTGAGGGGAGAATAGTGATTAAACATATTCTCATAATTAAGTTAAAACATACTGCAACATGATTATGTTGTATTAGTATGGGAACAGGAACTTGGACACTTGGTTTCCATTTGTGCTCTGCTATAAAACTCCATTTTAACCCTTCATAAATAATGAGAATACTTCCTCAAATAATCAAATATTTGATTTAAAAGTTGGACATCCAGATAGGGCTAGCATAACAGGTACTTAAACAAACTTTTTTTTAATTTTCATATTTCTCTGTGAACTCTGTTCTCTCTTAGCCCATGGCAAGAGATAGGCAGATATTTCAAGATATGTATGCTATAGAGATCTTCAGTATCACTTGTATTATCAAATATCTATTTACTGTGAATCTCTGTTTTCTCTTCTACAAAACAGGATAGATAATATCTATATTATAGATATATATTAGATATCTATATTAGATATCTATATAGATATCTAATAGATATGTCCTAGATATCTATATTAGAAAATATCTAATTATCTATAGATAGATAATATCATGAGGTTCTTTGTAGAAAGCTTTTTATAATTTGCAGAATGTTCTATGCAGTGCTTATATGAGGCTCATAAAAATTGTACTTTCTGGTACACTAGAAGAAAAACTCACTGATTTAAAGACTATTGTGTATTTTGTCTGCTTCAGAGAGATCTTTGCCGTATGTTAAATAATGCTGGAACTGAAGAATGAAAATGAACTCAGCAAAAGTAATCATTTCACTTGTTGTGTAATGAGGAATGCTCAGTTAAGGAGACTATTCCAAGAGCATTTTAATGACTATAATTTGGAATACAAAGTAAAGCTCCTTAGGCTTTCAAATTATTCAATAAGAGAATCCTACAGTATTTAACATCTAATATATGAAATATTTCTACATCTATCTGAAAAATAAGTCCGCTTATTTTCACGGTATTAATCACTTTTATTGCATATAGTACTTCACAGTATCCAATTTGTCACACAGAAATTTGAGCTCTATGCTGTATGGTAGAGTCAAACCAGAAAATAACCTTTCTTGGAAGGGGAAATATATTAATTTCTACCAGTTTAACTGCCATGTAATTATCCTCTATAATATTGTCTGAAAGGTAAAAAAATGGTAAATGGCTGCAACAGAGACATCATACACTCAAAATGAATGTTTAGCAGAGCTCATTTGACCTCCATTTTACCATCAGTTTTTTTTCAGTCACGTGTTATTACTGATAGATTCTTAATATAATCTAGCAAAGTAGTTAAAATAATAACTTGTGGCTCACAGGAACTGAAAAGACATAAAAAATTAAAACAAACAAACAAACAACAACAAAAACACCTGACATCTGTCCCATAAATGTGGGGAGATTTCTTTCCATGGAACACTCAGAAAAATACACATAGTTCTTAATAACCCAAATATTTCTATATTTCTTGCATACTGCTAAATACCCTCTTTTTTTTTTTTTTTAATTTTCCATTTTTTTTTCCCTAAAAAGCCAAATGCTATCCATCTATCATACATTTTATTTCAGCTCTCTTGTAAATTGTATGTAGCAATTTTATATGATTTTATGATTTGTATTCATAAGAATAAATTAGTGTAACAATCAAACAGGATTTTTTTTCTTTCCATCCTTGTCTCTCTCCACCACCTTGTATATATAGACAGCAGTGAAAAACATATTTGTTCATCCAGATTAAGTATTTGATTTGTAGTTGGGTAAGAGAAGAGAAACAGATGAAGATGAATGAAAACTATGATTCTAGAATCATAGAATCATAGAATCATTGAATATCCCAAGTTGGAAGGGACCCATAAGGGTCCCTTCAAGACCCATCGAGTCCAACTCTTGGCACCACACAGATCTACCCAAAATTTTAGACCACGTGACTAAGTGCGCAGTCCAAATGCATCTTAAACTCTGACAGGCTTGATGTTAACTTAGAACAACTTTTGGCACTGTGGACATCCTAGGTATTCCACTACTGGTTAAAAAGAGCAAACTCTATTTTATTTTTTTGTTAAGTTAGACAATTTATGTAATAATTATGTAATAATTTATGTATAATTTTCAACCATCTCAGTGGTCGAAAAACCATCCTCTGTAAGCAGAGTGGCCTGACCTCTCTAATGCTATAAGGTTTCAAGGCATAAATCCACCAACATGTGGGTGAACTGCTGGAGCTTCAGATCCCTTTTTGGGAGCAAGGTAATTCAGTCCAGCCTGCTGCACAGAGGAAGAGCCATTCTTAAGTAGGACCCAGGAAATTCCTCTCTCAGGTTCATATTTCTCTCTTCAGTTGGGGCAGCCACATGGACTTGCTGTCATTGTCAGCAACTGACAGTTAGAAGTAAGTAGAAGTAAGAAGACTTGTTCAGGAAGAAGAGATATCTGAACTTGGTTAACAGGGCCCAAAAATAATAAATAAATAAATAAATAAATAACATAAAAGACATAAGAGCATGTTAAGCTTTTTATTTTTATATCTAAGCTACAGTGGTGTGAGGGGGATAAACTCCGACCATATCTGACAGTATAATGAAAGGACTTAAGGAATTTTAACTACTTTTGGTGAAAATGAAATATTTTTTTGCTTGTGATCTCAAAGCTCAATTTTAACAATTTTTAAATAAAAATCAAAATAGTTGCTTTGGACTGACTTCAGCTTTATGGAAAAAAAAAAAAAAAAGGTGTCTCTCTTAACTTGCTGGGCCACCTGATGACCAAGATTTACTGAATTTGGAATCACTCCATCAATGTCTTATGGACTGTTAAAATTTACATTCAGATGTGAACAGTTGGCTAACAGGAAAACACAGGAAAAATTTCCTACTAGGAGAAAACTTTTCTTAAACTTATTGAAACAACTCAAACAACTCTTGGGGGAAAGCTGCAAAGGATTTAATGTGACTTAAACTAATAATGTTCTGCAGAAATTACTTTTACTGACCCCTGTAGATATAACTACAAAGATCTGCCCTATTACATTTTTTAACCAAACATTTAGTTTTCTAAAGAGAAAAAATAAAAATAAAAATAAAAATAAAAATCTCAAATTACATAAGGTTGTCCAAGAAACTTCAGAAAAGTACTAATTTCATTGTTAACATTAATTGTGTCTACAAGTGTGTTTCCTATTTGGGGTAATTTGGGGTAAAAAAGGAGGGTGGGGAAATGAAACTTTAAAAAAAGAAGGACAAAGACAAGGACAAGAAGGAGAAGGAGAAGGAGAAGAAGAAGAAGAAGAAGAAGAAGAAGAAGAAGAAGAAGAAGAAGAAGAAGAAGAAGAAGAAGAAGAAGAAGAAGAAGAAAAAGAAGAAGAAGAAGAAGGGGAAAAAAAGAAAAAAGAAAAAGAAAAAGAAATAGAAAAAGAAAAAGAAAAAGAAAAAGAAAAAGAAAAAGAAAAAGAAAAAGAAAAAGAAAAAGAAAAAGAAAAAGAAAAAAAGGAAAAAAAAGAAAAAGAAAAAAAAAAGAAAAAGAAAACGAAAAAGAAAACGAAAAAGAAAAAGAAAAAGAAAAAGAAAAAGAAAAAGAAAAAGAAAAAGAAAAAGAAAAAGAAAAAGAAAAAGAAAAAGAAAAAGAAAAAGAAAAAAAAAAGAAAAAGAAAAAGAAAAAGGAAAAGGAAAAGAAAAAGAAAAAGAAAAAGAAAAAGAAAAAGAAAAAGAAAAAAAGAGGAAAAAAAAAGAAAAAGAAAAAAAAAGAAAAAGAAAACGAAAAAGAAAACGAAAAAGAAAATGAAAAAGAAAAAGAAAAAGAAAAAAAGAGGAAAAAAAAAGAAAAAGAAAAAAAAAAGAAAAAGAAAACGAAAAAGAAAACGAAAAAGAAAACGAAAACGAAAACGAAAACGAAAACGAAAACGAAAAAGAAAAAGAAAAAGAAAAAGAAAAAGAAAAAGAAAAAGAAAAAGAAAAAGAAAAAGAGAAAGAGAAAGAAAAGGAAAAGGAAAAGGAAAAGGAAAAGGAAAAGGAAAAGGAAAAGGAAAAGGAAAAGGAAAAGGAAAAGGAAAAGGAAAAGGAAAAGGAAAAGGAAAAGGAAAAGGAAAAAGAAATAGGAAAAAGAAAAAGAAAAAGAAAAAGAAAAAGAAAAAGAAAAAGAAAAAGAAAAAGAAAAAGAAAAAGAAAAAGAAAAAGAAAAAGAAAAAGAAAAAGAAAAAAAAAGAAAAAGAAAAAGAAAAAGAAAAAGAAAAAGAAAAAGAAAAAGAAAAAGAAAAAGAGAAAGAGAAAGAGAAAGAAAAAGAAAAAGAAAAAGAAAAAGAAAAAGAAAAAGAAAAAGAAAAAGAAAAAGAAAAAGAAAAAGAAAAAGAAAAAGAAAAAGAAAAAGAAAAAGAAAAAAGAAAAAGAAAAAGAAAAAGAAAAAGAAAAAAGTATTTATTTAAGTTTCTAAATAAAATGACATTCTGAAGCTGTCTTTGATCCCTACTGGAAGGCTCTATTTCTAATTACTGATATTTTTTTCAGTAGTAGGGGCTTTTGACTGAAATGTTCACTGAAAGATATTTGCATGAGGCTAACTGAAAATATGGCAGTCAAAACCGTTCGACTATTTCTTAAGTAGCAGCAGAAACATACACTTTCATAATGACACAGAAGTTAAGGAGACTTAATGTGTGAACTGGGGGGGGGAGGAAAGCTAAAAGATAATTGATAAGCGTGGAAGAATTTCAGAAAGTAGCAAGAAACAAAGGCTTTACTGAGGGTAAGGAAGATGGGAGAAAGATCTGACGAGCAAACTGGAACCAACTTGAAAAAGATTGGAGTGAGAATAGGACTTAAAATCTTGGTCCTATATTCTGGATATGTGTAAAATGAGAATCTAATGCTTGTTTCTATAGTGTATTTTGCCCCAGTATCAACACACTGCAGACTCAAATGAAGTTTGCATCATCTATTACATCCTATTTCTAATTCTTAACCACAGAACGTACAAAGGGTCTTTCTATACATAGTTTCTTTGCCTTTTGTGTATGTGTATAATATACATGTATATGGACTGCTGTGACAAAGGTTCTCAGACCCCACTCAGTTTCAAATAAAAGGGTTCAGACCCCTACTGTGCGTAAAATAAGTAAAAATAAAAAGAAATCATAGAATCACAGAATACCCTGAGTTGGAAGGGACCCACAATGATCATCAATCAAGTCCAACTCCTGGCTCCACACAGATCTACCCAAAAATTCAGACCATATGACTAAGAGCACAGTCCAAACACTTCTTAAACTCTGATAGGCTTGGAGCCATGACTATATCCTTGGGGAGCCTGTTCCAGTGTGTGACAACCCTCTTGATGAAGAACTTTTTCCTGACATCCAACCTGAATGTCCCCTGCCGCAGTTTGACTCCATTCCCTCACGTACTATCACTGGTCCTGCCCCTCCACTCCCCCTCATGAGGAAGCTGTAGACTGCGATGAGGTCTCCCCTCAGTATCCTCTTTTCCAGGTTGAAAAAGCTAAGTGACCTCAGCTGCTCCTCATATATCTTCGCCTCTAGTCCTTTCACCATCTTTGTGTCCCATCTCTGGACACTCTCCAATAGTTTCACATCCTTTTTGTACTGTGGTGCCTAAACCTGTACACAGAACTCAAGATGAGGTCACACCAGTGCAGAGTATATCAGGACAATCACTCCCCTCAAGTTTATCTCAATATAAGAAATAAAGTATTCTCACTGATGTTATTAAAATTACAAATGGGATGATTTACCTCCAAGCTAAAGAGCATTGTGTTATATTGTGCCAAAGTTGGAGTGCTGTGTAATAGGAAGTACTTAAAATCAGAATTAGAAGCTATTTTAATGTTAGATGCTAACTCTGCAAATTTCTTAGAGTTTTAATTAGTGGAACTAAGATTTAAGATTGAAGTAGTTGAAGGTAGTTGTTATTACTTTATTGTTAAAGTTAATGTCCTAATGTCAATTCATGTTTTGGGGTTTAAAATTTTTTTTAATATATTTTTATCTTCCTGATGAACTTTTCAAGTTGTACTTTCTTTTTTTTTTTTCCTTTTTTCTTCCTCCAACTAACTCTGCAATGACCATCAGGATTTTTGCTGAACAAAGTATCTTCTGTAGTGAACTTTCACATATCAAACAATTGTTGCTGCTTCTTCAGATGACTCATCTCCTAACATGTCAATAGATAAATATGTAAACTTTCCATAGAGGGAAATCATCCTTCTCTGCCTCAGTATCTACATCTGAAATTGACATTAAGCTTCATCTTTGCTTCCCATTCTAACATGCTACACATTATAGTATTTGTGGGAAGAGATACTGCTCAAGCTGTATCCAAGTAGTTAAATAAAGGGAAGAGCTTCCAGCATTTTCAAATCCCTCTTTGAAAAGTTGATAAAATAGTAAGAAAGAACAGCGGCTACAAGTTTGTCATCTGCCTTTTCTATGCAGATTGGATGTATGCTATCAGACATTACTCAGTATTAAGAATTTCCAAGTCTTAGGTGCATTTGTGTCCCAGAGGCTGTCTAAGCCACAAAAACTTAAAGGAAATTTACTCAGAGCAGTTATAGATTTAATTTTACTCCTACTGAGGAAAGATAATTATCATGGACTCACATGATTCCATTTGAACTGGAACTGAGCTTCTTTCTTTGCAACTTATAGGATCTGTTTTGGTGGAATAAAATCAGGAACATATCCTTAAAAGAATTGGTGCAATAAGAGAAAAATAGCTTTCGACAGAGTAGATAGAAATAGTGCATTCAGATATATAGTTATGTATATATTCATCAATCAACATACATGTATTATTTTTCCCAAATCAAGATTATGAGAATAACAGAAGATTTTGTAGCAGAAATAAATAAATAAATATTTACAAATAAATAAAACAAACAAAAGAGTATTCATTGCTGATCAGGTGAGCTTCCTTTATTTTTGAATTGTCTACAGACACTACTAAATTAAAAGATAAATGCAACTTTTGATAAAATATCCAAAGAAAACAGACCAGCCATAAGGATACATAGGACAGAACTTTCGTATAGCATACCAGATTCAGTAAGTATTCAAGGATCCCAAAGGTTTTATGTTGGTTGCACCTAATAATCATCACTGTCTGAATTAAGTTAATACAAGCATTTTACTATACAAATACGTATTATACAGAAACAGAGTTGCTTATGAACACAACAGTGTATTTAAATTGCACTGGAGATCCATTCTGGATACATTCTGTTAACTTTTACTATGGATGAATTTCTGTGATATTCTTAAGAGCTATCTGGCAGATGTTTCCCCATGTTTTGTGTATAAATAATATTAAACAGGAAATTTTGATCAAAAACTTTAAAAATATATTTTGTTGAATTGTGTAACATATTTGGCTCCCAGAAGTCATTCATATATATATATATATATATATATATATATATTTGCCCTTCTCTCATTTCATGTCTGAAAAAAAGTCTAAAACAGAACAAAGTAGAAAAAATAAGGAGAGATGGTAGTGAAATGACGTGTTAGTAGACTCCAAATACTTTGAACGTTAGAATATCACGTAGCATTTTTTTCTTTTCCTCTCTGTTTTATTTGCTATATAGAACAATATATCTTCATGTGGCAGAAAATTTATGCTGCTTTCTCAAGACAGTCAATCAAATAAAAATTCAAATCTCACTGCTCTTTACCAAGCTTTCACTGAGTTCAGAATTTTCTCTTGCTGACTTCAATTATCTTTGGTTTCTGGACAGCAAATTTTAATGACATTTAAAATTAGTATCTGAAAAGAAACTCGCATTTTCTGCTTTGATATGACTTTGTTATGTAATGCAAACAAGTAAATACAGTTTAATGGGTCACAGCTTTTAACAGAACCTCCACTTCTGATCATGTGGAGTCTTCCATCCTATCGCAAGTGTAACTGAAATGTGTTAATATAGACCACTGTGAAAGTTTGTAGAATGCTATAAAAGCTCTTGATTTTAAGTTTGTCTTTGTGTTGTTTTGTTGCTGTTGTGCTTTTTGCTGTTGTTGTTTGTTTTTGTTTTTGTTTTTTTAATTTATATGTATATAAAGCATATATATAAAGGATATATATAAGAGGATATATATATCTTTTTTTACAGAAAAGTTTCTTAAACAACAACTGCTTGTAATATTTGGGCAGGGGAGAAAAAGAAAATAAAACTCATTAAAATATGAATGAGTGTTTGGAAGTACTCAGTGAACAGAGAAATGCATCATGAATAATTTTCTGTAAAGAATGAAATACAGTAAAACATTTCCTTAGACAGTAGGAAAAGTAAAAACATTTGTATTTAATGAGAGAATAGAAAGGAAGCCAAACACCATCTTCTTTCAAAGTAGACTTTTGTTTTTTAATCACAAATAGTTTGTGTAGTTGAGGTTTCATACTGTAACAAATTGACCAAATAGAATGTGACTGATTGAAAGGAAATGCTTTCAGTCAAAATTTGATTTTAAAAGCCTTACATTTCATCGGCTAATTAAGCCAAACTGCAAGGTTAAGGCTTGTTTTTAAAGTAATTTAGCAATATCCAGGGTATCACAAATACATTCTAAGGTAACTGAAAGAAAACTGCTAAGCATAAGATCTCTTTCTTTCTTCTACGCATGTATTTGACATCTTTTACCCAAAATATATAAATTTTAAAAGGTAATCTGCCATGTAATTAAATAAAATATTACAATTTATGTTTTTGCTATTTAACATTTATTTATGTTTCTTGCCCTATTAGGTGACATTTACAAACAACCAGTCCAGCAATAGACCACTGTGTAATTACTTGCTTTTGATAAATAACCATTAACTAATGAAGTCACTAAATAATTGTTATATTTCCCAATGCAATACAAACTAGTTACAATTCAAGAACAGTTAACTGAAAAATCAGTAAAAGTATGGGAACAGAATTTAAAAATAAGAAATGCTATCTTTCTTGATGGTGTCGAGAACAATTAATTGAAAGTGTTACTCATTAAAGTTCCAGTCTCACATAAAATAAAATTAACCTCCTTGTTTTCAGACCTGATAGAAGAAAGTCAGGGCCCAGACCATTTATTTAGTTCCCTACCACTACCTGACTATCATATAGTCAGACAGGCACTGGATTTTAAATTACTGAATCATATTATTTCTCTGCATACTCTTTTTTTCCCTTTTACATTCTTTTATTGTCAATATTTCTTTTGGAACAAAATTCAAATTAATTTTCTGTGTTCCGTTTTTCTGCAATATTTGTCATCTAAATTAATTCACAATAATTTCAATGTTGAATTTATACATGAATATCTCCATTTACTGGCCACATTTAAAAACAGGTAGTGAATATGTGAAATAGACTGTTGTTTACAAAAACTAAAAACCAAAAAACTTCCTATGTGATTTGCCAGACTAGCCATCTATACAAAATCTGTCTCCTTCCTATTTAAATGTTTTTAAGAACTTCAATTCCACAGTAACTGAGCAGCATTCTAATATTTAAAAATAGAAATAATTACATTATCATCTCTTTTCTCTTGATAAGTTTTCAAAAGAACTGGCTTGATTAGATCATGGGGTGGAGGGTTGTTTCTTTGTGTAGGTAGTTCTGTTCCTATTTGAGAAATAATTATAGAGGAGAAAAAGGAAAATTTTGTTTTTAGTTTTAATAATGGTGAAATACGTGGTCATTTTTCCTCATTATAAATTCTGAAAATAGTATTTCCAACACATGGATGACTCCCAATATTACAACAAGAGAAAGCTTAAAATGTAAATATTTTAAAAGAATATTTAAAAAAAATCCTTTCCCATAAATGATTTAGCATTTTCTATAACAAAGTAGCAAGCACACACAGCAATGTTATTTACTAACTTTTAGAAACAGCAGTGTGTTGAAAAATTGAATATATTTCCTTGTAAATAAGGTAATGCATAAACCAAATATTTTTACCTTACATGCAGTTCTAACATTTATTATTGCTATTTCTAAGTATAATAAAATAAAATAAAAATAGTCATATCAAGATAAGATAATTATCCATTATTGTTCTAATAATTCTTCTTACCAATTTTTTTTTTTAAAAGTTGTTAGTTGTCTTCGTAAAAATGTTATGATGATTTACTTGACTATTCCAGTAGAACATCTTCAACTTAGAGCATCAACAAAAGATTTCCAAAGGTCATTGTAACCCTGTGTTCTCTCTCCAAACATGATTGTGTATATTTCCCTAGGTGTATACTTAGGGAAAGAGTGCAAAAGTAATGCCTCTCCCAGTATATACTCTCAGCTTTTTACAGTCAGTATTTTAGGGACTTACCAAATTAGAAGTTATCTTCACATCATTCCTATTAGTAGCTTTTAATTTATGTAAGAGTTTTCTGAATACAGTTGAAGTTTTAGATATTCCACAAGAATCTCATTCTTGTGGAATTCAACTCAATTCAATCTCATTCTTGTGGTATTCAACTCAATTCAATCTCATTCTTGTGGTATTCAACTCATTCTTCAAGACTGAGTTGACTGAATGTCCTGGTTTCAGTTAGAACAGAATTTTCTTCCTAGTAGCTGGTGGAATGCTGTGTTTTGGCTTGGGATGAGAAGAGTGCTGATAACACCCCGATGTTTTCATTGTTGCAGAGCAGTGCTTATACCAAGCCAAGGACATCTCAGCCTTTTGCTCTGTCCTGCCAACAGGCAGGCTGGGGGTGCAGTAAGAGCTGGGAGGGGACAGGTGACCCAAACTAGCCAAAGGAGTATTCCATACCATCTGACTTCATGCTAAACAATATATAGGGGTGTCTAGCCAGGGGGAGGGGGCCGGACTGCTCGGGGTTAGGCTGGGCATCGGTCAGCGGGTGGTGAGCAATTGCATTGTGCATCACTTGTTTGTACATATTATTAGTAATAGTACTATTATCACCATTGTATTATTATTATTATTGTTGTTGTTGTTGTTGTTGTTGTTGTTGTTTGTTGTTGTTATTATTTTCCTGTCTTATTAAACTGTCTTTATCTCAACTCACGGGCTTCACTTTCCATTTCTCTCCCCCGTCCCAGACAGGGAGGGAGAGGGTGAGCGAACGGCTGCGTGGTGTTTAGCTGTTGGCCGGGTTAAACCACGACACTGAACTTAAATTATTTTCTGTACCAGTGTTATAACTTATTGAATGGTGAATTGCATGAAATCTTCATCATGTTAAGTTAAAGTTTATGTAAATGTCTTACGTTAAATGTTTATGTAAAACATATCAAAATGCTTTCTGGCCCCTACAATGATATGTATTTTGAATCTGTAGTGATTGCTCAGTGCTTACTATGTTTCCATCTAAAACATGAATCAGAACTTATAAACTACTTTGAAGTAAACCAGTAGTTGTTTTTCCTATATTTCTAAAAATGAAAATAATAAATAAAATAAAATAAAATAAAATAAAATAACTTAAAATAAAATAAAAAATCATATTCAGCACATAAAAATCACACACAAAAAAATCATTAAAGAGTATATACATTTAAAATATTTTTTTCACTAGATATTAGAGCATTTTTGTTTGTTTGTTTGTTTGTTTTTCTTTCAGGGTTGAATCAAAGTCTTCTCCAAAGTTTATTCAGGTCTAAAAAGATGGTTTTGGTGATATTCAAATTTTCATTTTATCAAAAAACAAACAAACAAACAAACAAACAAAAAACAACAACAAAAAAACTAATTCCAATAAAAATTTTGGAAAAGTCACTCTCAGGTGACGTTTCTTTTTCTCTATAAAGAAATGTGAGAAATATTTTTAACATCATAGAAGTCCTCATCAGATGCTATAGCATTTCAACCTGACAACAAATGCCTGAATGGTCTGTAAAATATCAGTGGTAGAAGGTTTGGCTCTGGTTCTCTGTGAGCCTGTAAAGTATCATGCAAAACCTCTTAAATAAACCATTTCCCTCTGAAAAGGGAAAACATAGTATTCATATATACATGAATACAAATACAACTTTCTGCCAGCTTCCCTTTCCCTGGGGGATGAGAAGGTGGAGACAGGCACAGAGGGAAGTCAAACTGCACCAAAAACAGCAGCTTGACAGTATAGACCTATAAGTAAATGGTCATCCACTGGGATGAGTAAAATTTATTTATTTATTGGCCTGCTAAATTTCTGAGGGACAAGTGATTTCTACAAGCCACAATTCATAGGTGTTACCCATATCCTCAATCTGGATCGAAATGAATCAGGTGAGATAATTATTTAAGAAGTACTCTTTGGGGTTGGCCAACAAAGTGGACATACTGGTGGGGGTCTGTTCTAGACTGCCAAACCAGTATGAAGCAACAGATGAGGCATTCTATATATATGAGCAGCTGGCAGAATTGGCTCGATCACCAGCACTTGTTCTCATGGGGGACATATGCTGGAAAAACAATACAGCCTTCAGGAAGCAGTCTAGGAGGTTCCTGGAGTGTGTGGAAGCCAGATTCCTGACTCAGCTGGTTAGTGAGCCTAACAGAGGGGATGCCCCTCTAGACCTGTTGTTCATGAACAGGGAAGGACTGGTGGGAGATGTGATAGTAGGGAGTTGTCTTGGGTGTCCAGAGTGACCATGAAATAGTAGAATTCGCTATTCTTAGTGAAGTCGGGGTTGGGGGTGAGGGAGGCACTAAAACTGCTACCTTGGACTTCCAGAGGGCAGACTTTGATGTGTTCAGGACACTGGTAGGGAGAGTCCCTTGGGAGTCAGTTCTGAAGGGCAGAGGGGTCCAGGAGGGCTGGATTCTCCTCAGGAAAGAAGTCTTAAAGGCACAGGAGAAGGCTGTCCCCATATGCTGTAAGACGATCTGGTGGGGAAGAAGACTGGTGTGGCTGAACAGGGAACTTTTGCTGAGTGTCTGGGAGGAAAAGAGAGTTTATGTCTAGTGGAAGAAGGGACAGTCAACTCAGGGACAATACAAGGAAGTTGTCAGCATAAGCAGAGAAAAAAAACAGGAAGGCCAAAGCCCAGCATGAGTTCAACCTGGTCACTATGGTTTAGGATAAAAAAAAATATTTTTATAAACATATTAACAGTAAGAGGAGGGCCAAGGAGAATCTCCATCCTTCACTGGACACAGGGGGGAACACAACTACTAAGGATAAGGAAAAAGCTGAGGTTCTTAATGTCTTCTTTTTACATCTATCTCTACTAGCCAGACCACTTATCCTTAGGGTACTCAGCCTCCTGACTGAAGTCTGGGATGGGGAGCAGAAGAACTCCCCACTGATTCATTTGGAGAGAGAGCCCTGCTATTCCACCTGGACTGTCACAAGTCCATGGGGCCAGATGGGACCCACCCGAGGGTGCTGAGGGTGTTGGCAAATTGCTGGGTCACTTTCCATCATCTATCAGCAGACATGATCATCTGGGGAGGTCCCGGATGACTGAAGACTTCATAATGTGACACCCATCTATAAGAAAGGTTATAAGGAGGACGTGGGGAACTACAGGCCTATCAGCCTGACCTCGGTGATAGGAAGGGTGATGGAACAGGTCATCTTGAATGCAATTATGCATCGTATGTGGAACAACCTGGGAATCAGTCCCAGTCAGCATGGGTTCATGAAAGGCAAGTCCTGCCTGACCAACCTCATCTCCTTCTATCACTGGGTAACCCGCCCGATGGATGAGGGAAAGGCTGTTGATGTAGTTTACCTAGACTTCAACAAGGCCTTTGATACAGCTTCCTGGAGAAGCTGGCAGCCCATGGCTTGGACAGGTACACTCTTGGCTGGATTAAAAACTGTCTGGATGGCCAGGCCCAGAGACAGTGCTGGTGAATGGAGTGAAAACCAGCTGGTGACTGGTCACCAGTGGTCTTCCCCAAAGGTTGGTGTTGGGGCTCAACCTCTTTAATATATTTACTGATGATTTGGATGAGGGAATTGAGTGTACCCTCATTAAGTTTGCAGACAGCACCAAGACGGGGGAAAGTGTTCACAGAATCACAGAATTATAGAGGTTGGAAGGGACCTCAAGAAATCATCGGGTCCAACCCTCCTGCCAAAGCAGGTTCCCTAGAGCAGGTTGCTCAGGTAGATGACCAGACGTGCCTTGCATATCTCCAGAAAAGGAGATTCAACAACCTCTCTGGGCAGCCTGTTCCAGTGCTCTGTCACCTTTATTGTGAAGAAGTTCTTTCGCATGTTGGTGTGGAACTTCCTGTGCTCCATTTTTTGACTTTTGCCCCTTATCCTATCCTCACAAACCACTGAAAAGAGGTTGGCCAAATCTGACTATCTCCCACACTTAAGATATTTGTAAACACTGATAAGATCCCCCCTCAGTCTTCTCTTCTCAAGACTGAAGACTGTTTGTCTGATGGAGGGTAGGAAAGCTGGTCAAAGTGACCTGGACAGGATGAATTCATTGGCAAAGGCCAATGGGATGAGGTTCAACATGGCTAAGTCCCAGGTCTTGCACTTTGGCCACAACAACCCCTCACAATGCTACTGGCTTGGTACAGAGTGGCTCGAAAGCTGTGCAGAGAAAAAGGATTTGGGGGTGTTCGTCAATGCTTGACTGAACGTGAGCCATCTGTGTGCCCAGGTGGCCAAGAAAGCCAATGGCATCCTGGCTTGTATCAGGAATAGTGTGACCAGGGAGGTGATCGTTCCCCTGCACACTGCTCTGGTGAGGCTGCACCTCAAGTACTGTGTTTGGTTTTGGACCCCTCAGTACAAGAAGGACATCGAAGCCCTGGAACGTGTCCAGAGAAGGGTTACAAAGGTGGTGAAGGGCCAGGAGCACAAGTCCTGTGAGGAGCGGCTGAGGGAATTGAGGCTGTTTATTCTGGTGAAGAGGAGGCTCCAGGAAGACCTTATTGCTCTCTACAGTTACCTGAAAGGCAGTTGTTGGGAACTGCATTCAGCCTCTTCTCACAGACGACTAGTGATAGGACTAGAGGGAATGTCCTCAAGTTGCACGAGGGGAGGTTCAGTTTGGAAATTAGGAAACATTTCTTCTCAGAAAGAGTAGTCAGACATTGGAATGGATTGCCCAGGGAAGGGATAGATTCATCATCCCTCAGGGTGCTTAAGGAAATTTGGACATAATTCTTAAAGACATGGTTTAGTGGGTGACGTTAGTAACAGTGTGATGGTTGGACTAGATGAACTTGGAAGTCTTTTCCAATCCTAATGATATGATTCTTTATTCTATGATTGAGGTTCCCATGGATTTTGACCGTTGTGAACAACAAGGTTCCATTTACATCTGTTACTTTTACTGATTCAGGCTTTAAAAATACTAATAAAAGTTCAAAGTGCCCACTCCTTTCATCTTTGCCAGCTATCTCTTTGTTGTTAGGGCAGTTTGGTATTATCATGATTATCTCTTCATTGGTACAATATATTTTGGAATCTGTATAATAATTATGGAAATATTTCATATTTTATGACCTTCACCACCACAAAAGCTCTTCTGAAGTAATTTAATCATTTTTCCATCTTTCGTCCCATAAAATAATAATTGTTTGATTTTTGCTTTCAAAAGAATCGTGAGATCTGCAATGGCAATTAGTATGAATGAACAATGTGTTGGAAGGGAGTAAAATGATAATCTCTTAAAAATTAAGAACAATATGTCTAAATTAAAATGCTGGTCAACGAAACACAAAGCTGACATTTACAAAGGTTATGTTTGACTGTAATAAAATAAATGGCAGCTCTTTGTGTACACAGTTGTCAATTAGCATTGCATATGTGTCTCTTGGATACATTTATTTTTGCCTAATGACTCCTTATTCAAGATGCAAAAATCTGTTATTAATATTTTGTGAGTACTTCTGACTGAGGGGAATAACAAGGAATAATAGCTGACTCTTTGTATTAACATTTTCATTTCATAAGAATTTCACTAAAATGTATAACATCTAAAATTATCAGAATCATTTAGAAACAGAAAAGTCAAGATATAACAGAAAATTATAAGTTATAAGAAAATCTAATTTACAGTAGATTCAACTGAGACAAGAATAATACTTTTTAAGGTTGAATTAAAGCAACTAAATCTGTTATTTATCTACTTTGAAGTTCTCATATGTAGTAAGGTTCTTAATGAAGTCATGATTAATATGAATGATCATTTTTAGTAATTGAAAACAAAAACAATTTACAAAAACATTTATATTAATTGCAGTGAAACTTTTGCAGGGCAAGCAGGTGATCAGGCCCAGTCAGCATGGGTTTATGAAAGGCAGGTCCTGCTCGACGAACCTGATCTCCTTCTATGACAAAGTGACGCGCTGGGTGGATGAGGGAAAGGCTGTGGATGTGGTCAACCTTGACTTCAGCAAGGCTTTTGACACCGTTTCCCACAGCTTTCTCCTCAAGAAACTGGCTGCTCTTGGCTTGGACTGGTGCACACTTCGTTGGGTTAGAAACTGGCTGGATAGCCGGGCCCAAAGAGTCATGGTAAATGGAATCATATCCAGTTGGAGGCCAGTCACTAGTGGCGTTCTCCAGGGCTCGGTGCTGGGGCCGGTCCTCTTTAATATCTTCATCGATGATCTGGACGAGGGGATTGAGTGCACCCTCAGTAAGTTTGCAGATCACACCAAGTTAGGTGTGTGTGTCGATCTGCTCGAGAGTAGGAAGGCTCTGCAGGAGGATCTGGATAGGCTGCACCGATGGGCTGAGGTCAACTGCATGAAGTTCAACAAGGCCAAGTGCCAGGTCATCCACCTGGGGTGCAATAACCCCAAGCAGAGCTACAGGCTGAGAGATGAGTGGTTGGAGAGCTGCCAGGCAGAGAAGGACCTGGGAGTATTGGTTGATAGTCGGCTGAATATGAGCCAGCAGTGTGCTCAGGTGGCCAAGAAGGCCAACAGCATCCTGGCTTGCATAAGAAACAGTGTGGCCAGCAGGGCTAGGGAGATGATCGTCCCCCTGTACTCAGCTCTGGTGAGGCCGCACCTCGAGTACTGTGTTCAGTTTTGGGCCCCTCGCTACAAGAAGGACATCGAGGTGCTTGAGTGAGTCCAGAGAAGGGCAACGAAGCTGGTGAGGTGTCTGGAGAACAAGTCCTACGAAGAGCGGCTGAGGGAGCTGGGTTTGTTCAGCCTGGAGAAAAGGAGGCTCAGGGGCGACCTTATCGCTCTCTGCAGATAGCTTAAAGGAGGCTGTAGTGAGGTGGGGGTTGGTCTGTTCTCCCATGTGCCTGGTGACAGGACGAGGGGGAATGGGCTAAAGTTGCACCAGGGGAGTTTTAGGTTGGATCTTAGGAAGAACTTCTTTACTGAAAGGGTTGTTAGACATTGGAACAGGCTGCCCAGGGAAGTGGTGGAGTCACCATCCCTGGAAGTCTTTAAAAGACATTTAGATGTAGAGCTTAGGGATATGGTTTAGTGGGGACTGCTAGTGTTAGGTCAGAGGTTGGACTCGATGATCCTGAGGTCTCTTCCTACCTAGAAATTCTGTGATTCTGTTATTCTGTGATATGAGGCTCCCAGATGCCTGAAGCTTGTGAACGATTCATCTATAAGGGGAGTTTTATTCCTTCTTGCCCTTAATCAGGAAAGAAGCTCTCCAATTGAAACTCCGAAGGGATAGACCATTTCCTTTTGACCTCTGCATGAAGATCTGTTTTCCTCAAGAGGAAATGTAAAGAAAACATAATTCTTTTGTCTCTCATTAAGCCTGAGCTTTGCTGGATAGGTAACACACAGAAAGCTCCATTTCTAGAATCACATCTGGGTGTCAAATTAAGTCAGATTCCTTTTAATAACTTTGCAGCAAGCAGTAAATCAGACCCTTATTTTCCCTTCTAAAGAAGATTTTTGATATAAATAAAAGGTTGCTGGTTTTTGGTTGTTTGTTTCATAAGAGTGAACAACTTCATATTGTGATGTCCGTGAGTCTCACCAGAAAGTGGTATCTTGGTTCTAGTCTTAACTATGTATAATTTGTACATTTAAACAACCATTGAATATAATGAGCAAACAATTCTGGCAAAAAATTTATTGAAAACAGTTTTTTGGTTTGATCTCAGCCAATAGTCAAACATTCATCCAGCCTCTCATTCACTGCATTCTCACATGGGACAGGGGCAAACAAGAATGAAGGTGAGAAGACTTGACAACGAAGATAAGGACACTCTAATAAGGAAAGGAAAAGCTGCTTGAACAAACAAAGAAAAACAAAAACAAAACAAAACAAACACACACACACAGAAAAACTACTACTTTCCACTGGCAGGCAGATGTCCACATACTTTTTGGAAAAGCAGAGCCTTAGCATGTGTAACAGTAGTCCAACATCACATAATCATGAGTGTTTCATGATTGTGAATCCCCTCTTTCTCCTTCTTTATCCAGCTTTTATTGCTGTACACAATATCATATAATATGGAATATCCCTTTGGTCAGTTTGGGTCTGCTGCTCCATCTGTATCCTTTACCAGTCTAATTGCAGGGGAGAAAAAATAACTGATGTGCAAACACTGTTCAGCAATAACCAAAACACTGGTTTGTTATAAAGGCTGTTTAGCTGTAAAAGCAAAATACATCTCCATCTGGGCTGCTGTGAAGAAAATTAACTCCATCCCAGTCAGACCCAATACACCAGGACAAATGCATGCCCTGACCATCAATCTACAGCATCCCACACTTTTATACACACACACTCTCGATGAAACAATTTTCCTTCCTGTATTTTTCTCTTTATTATAATTTTAATGTCTAGGGTTGATTCAGAAGTATAATCTACAGCTCAGTTGTTATTGCACTCTCTGGAAAGGTGGAAGAGAGCTTTGAATTTCCTTTGCCCAGGGAAGGTTTCACACTCATTTTCCTGCACCTCTTAATGTCTATCATGAAAAAGATGCTTAACATAGTATCCCAGATGTCTCTGTTATGAAATTTAAAATACGATTGTTCTGAATCTTTTGAAATTAAGGTTTTTAAGTCCTACCTGCTTGGATTATGCATATACATAGACATTTAAGTGTAAAAGGCAGGTACAGCTTCAGACCCGTTCCAGACTACCATGTTTCCTACTGGCAACCCCGAGCCAGCCTTTGTGGTGGATACTAACCTATAGAGAACTGTTAATGAAAATACCTCCTCAGTATTTTATTGGGTTTCTACTGAAATTAAAGGCACTTTAAAATAAATAAAATACTTTGTGTATGAATGACTCTTTTAACAATATAATCACTTCTTTTTTTTTTTTTTTTCAAAATATTAATATTCATGGCTTGTTGAAAAGTATGTGGAAACAAACAAACAAACAAAAAATGCCATTAATATTTTTGGAAGTTACTGCTTCAGTTATAATCTTTGTGTGTGTGAAGGAGACTTTCTATTCTGCCTATTGATAGATTTAATCCACAAACAGAAAATGGATTTAGAGGTGCATTATTACATCCCTGACTCCTATTCTGAAATTATTTATGGTTATTTATACGAAGTACTTTATCTGAGCAAATATATGTTTCATTTTAATAAGCTGAAGATGAGGCATTTTATATGATAATGATTTAAGACTTCATGTATCTGTAATGAGTATTTCATTGGCTCTTATTTACATCTAGAACATTAACAAACAGCTTTAATTTATTATCAGATGAACGTTCTGACAACCTAACTGTGATGACATACATAAAATATGAATACATTGGGACCCATGGACAATACATAGAAAAATATTAAATAATAGTTTTATAAAGATAAAAGAATGCCCTTATTTCAGGAAGAAAAAAAAAATAAATCAGGATTCAACCAATGAGATAATGCTGTCTTCTTTTTTTTTCCTTTTTTTTTTTTTTTTTCTTAATCAATGAAAATTCAGTCTTCGGTGCAAGTAACATTTATCTCATGTGCCCTACTTTTGGCTACAGCAGAGAAATCCAGTGTGAATTTCTGCCTCCAGTTATAACCAAGATAAATCATCCAACACAATTTCCAAATATGTTGAAAATTATTTGTTGAAAAATATGGAGAAGTAAATTTGTGTTCCCAGAAGATATGATCTAAATAGAAATAGCATCCACATACATGCAGTCTTAATTGTGATATTTTCAGAAGTGAATGCACAGTTAGATAAGAGATACATAAAGAGAGATTTCATATCATTGGTTGTACTTCTGCAGAAGCTGTCAGTATGCAGTCCTTCCTGTCATGATCAACATCTCTAATATTTAACTGAGAAACTACTTAAACTACTTTGGAATGTAATTCAAGACTTTCTAGACTATTTGAGTGTACCTGAGATACTGTAAGCCTGAGTAACACCATCAATGCTATATTACTCAGGAGGTAGTTGTGCTTCCTCAAATTGCTATTTCTTCTTTTGAGATGCAGTGTTGTAATGCTATGCATAAATTAAAGATAGCCATGGAACAGTAGGACTATACCGATGTCTTGATGTAAAACTTGATTGTATAGAAGTAACTGAAAAAAAAAAAAATCCCTATGATTTCTTCCAGCACTTCCACATATTCCTACCAGTGAGAGATTAGGAGCAAATGAGTCCATGGGGAATTCTTCACACCTGCAAAGCCATGTTCCAACACCAGATATGCTGTCACTCTGAACAGAATATATATAACATTCTCTGCTGATGTGCACACCCTATACATACAACTCCTAGCTTGGTACTTTGCATATCTCTTCCATAAAAGTAATTTACTATTGATAGTAATGAGTACAATTAAGAGGATCTTAAATTGTGAAACTGCTGGGATAACCCTATCACAGATTTCTCATATGTTACCATTCACATGGACTGCATTACTTAAATATTTCTATTAACCATTTCATTAGTTTTAGCATAAGAAAGTGACTATGAGTGAGAAGTACAAAGTACTTCTGCAAGTTAATGAATTCTATAATTAGAGATATCAAAAGCAAATCTGGGAACAGCATGAAAGAACACATTCCATTGATGTCGTCTCTACTCTTTCCATATACAAAGTCCCAGACCAAACCATATCTCAGATGTATACACCCCTTCCCCACATGTAGCAAAAATGTACTTCTATTTATCCCCAAGTTTCACTTCTGAGATTGAGAGAATATTTTGAAATCAGGAACTGTTCCTGGCCAGCAATGTTGCCCTTAATTTATCTTGTATTTTCTTTCACCCAGTTTAGTTACAAAGAGTTAATTTGTCAAATCAGTGCCTTCTCTCATATGCTTTGACTTCCGTAGTGTTCTTTCATTCCTGAACTCTCCATTTTTTTTTATTTTTTTTCCCAGCACTGCCACAAGACTCTAGTTTATCCTGAGGTAATTTTTAAAGCCAAGAACAGCAACCAGTCACCCTGTGCTACCTTGTAGTTATTATGAGAACAATAATTTCTGTGACACTGAATAAAGGAACTCATAACAAATCTCCCAATGAGGTTACCTCAGGAAACAAAACAATAAAAACTAAAAAATGAGTTAAAATCTCACCATCCAACAGTTGTTTGCCACAATAAAATTAAAATTAAACAGAAATAGAAAATGTACAGAAAAAAAAAAAATATTGGATACAAATGATAAATTCTTTTTTCTACTTCAATGCTTGATGGAAGTATAGCAGAATAATACCAATTCACACGGTAACAAGATGACAAATTAGCTCACTTATTCTGGAGTACCATACATAAATCATAAATCACAAATTTACGTTGCATTCTATTTATCTTTATTTATATGACAAGTCTTCATCTAGATAACATATGGGAAAGTTATAAGTCCATGTCACCACTACTCAGGCAAATTCCCCATTTAAAATATGTAAAATAGAGTATTTCAGCCAATGTTGAAATATTCTATGTACAGAAAGAAATAAAGCCAAACTACTGAAAGAAACAATTTATCCACAGAAGATCCACTGGTCCATGCATCCTCTGGAAGTCTCATACTCATTCTATACCAGTGCACACAGCATGAGGAGCAAGCAAGAAGAGCTAAAGACCTTGGCTTAGTTCCAGAGCTACAACACCAGTGGCATAAGTGAAATATGGTGGGAAGAGTCCTGTAACTGATGAGTTACTATGGATGGTTATAGGTTCCTCAGAAGGGATAGACAAAGCAGGTGAAGCAGGGTGATAGTGCTGTATGTAATGGAGGGGCTGGACTGCAGTAGACAATGACAAGGTTGAGAGCCTCTGGGTGTGAGTTAAGAGACAAACAAAAAAAATAGATGTCACAATAGCAGCCTACTACAGACCACCCAGACAGGATGAGTTTACCAGTGATTTTTCCTTTAGGAACAAAGAGATACCTCTAGATCAGCTGCCTTTTTCCTTATGGGTAATTTCAACTTGCCAGTTGTAAACTGGAAATACCACACAGCTTACACAAACAGATCCAGGAGATTCCTAAAACAACTTGATGACAACTTGTTGGGACAGGTATTAACGGAACTGACTAGGAGGGGTGCCCTCCTATTTTGTTGCTTGTAAACAGAGAAGTTCTAGTAGGTGAAGTTGTGACTGCCTTGGCTGTAGTGGCCATGAAGTAATCAAGTTTAAAATCTTTGGTGACAGAAGGAAAACTGCCACAAAAACTTCAACCTTGGATATGGTGAGAGTAGACTTCAAGCTGCTAAGAGAACTAATCAATAAGGTCCCCAGAAAACTGTTTTTGAAGATACTGGGGTCCATCAGTGCTGGTCAATTTTTAAGTACCACCTCTTAAAAACACAGGAACAGGCAATTCAAAAAGGTCAGAAGTCAAGCAGGTGGGGCAAAAAGTTGGTTTGGCTGAACAGGAATCTTCTTCTAGAGCTAAAACAGAAACAAATAAATAAAAAAATGTGTATGGCCACTTGAAACAAGGTCAGGCAACATGGGAGGACTACAGAGATGCTGTTCACATTTGTAGGAAGAAAATTAATGTGGGGCCAATTAGAGTTGAAGCTGGCCAGTACAGTGGAGAACAATAAAAAGTGGTAGTTTGTTGTTGTTGTGATTGTTCATTGTTACATTTGACTGGTGGCCAGTCACTAGTGGGGTTCTCCAGGACTCCATTTCAAGACCAGATCTCTTTAACGTTTTCATAATGTTTCCACTTTTCAAAGAAGTGGTTGTCCTTCTGTATTCAGCTCTGTTGAGGTTGCACCTAAAATACTGTGTTCACTTTTGGGCCCCTCACTACAATAAGGACATCAAGAGCCTGGAGCATGCCCAGAGAAAAGCAACAAATATGGTGAGAGGTCTAGAAAACAAGTCTTACAAGGAGCAGCTGAGGGTACTGGGATTGTTTAGTCTAGAGAAAAAGGTCAGGGGAGACCTTATCCAAGTTACCTTAAAGGAGGCCATAGTGAGGTGGAGATTGGGTTCTTCTAAGCACCAATTGATAAAACAAGGGAAAATGGCCTCAAGTTGCACCAGGGACTTAGGTTTAGGTTGGATATTAGGAGAAAGTTCTTTACCAAAAGAGTTGTGTGGCATTGGAATAGGCTGCCCAGGGAAGTGGTTGAGTCACTTTCCCTGGAAGTCTTCAAGAAGCGTGTAGATTTAGAACTTTGTAGCATGGTATAGTGGTGGGCTTTAGTACTAGGTTAAAGGTTGGACCAGATGATCTTAGAGGTCTTTTCAAACCTGAATGATTCTGTGATACTATGATAAATGCAGAACTTGAATATATACTGAGCATATTTACAGAAGACTATAAATTGGGAAGAGTGGTTGACTCTATCAAGGGTAGAGAGACCTTATAGAGAAATCTTGACAAATTAGAGGGCCGGGGAAACACAACCAACCACATAAAACTTAACTAAAGTGAGTGCTACATTTTACACCTTGGACAGAGTAACTCTGGCTATATGTGCAGACTAAGGGATAAGAGGCGGCACTGCTGTACTGGGTCTGGCTGGGATGTTGACTTTCCCTGCAGCAGCCAATTCAGTCCTGTGCTCTGCACTTGTTGCTAGAACAGCAGTGGTATCACACCAGTGTTGTGTCTGCTGCTGAGCAGTGCTGGCACAACATCAGGACTCTCTCTCTAGGGGGTGGGCAAAGAAGTGAGAAAAGATACATCACCAGCTGACCTAAACCAACCAAAGGGTTATTCCATACCATATGATGTCACACTCAGCAATAAAAGGTGGAAATAAGAAGAAGAGGGGAGGGGTGGACTCTCATTATGAAAACGTCGGTCCTCCTCCCAAACACCAGCTACGTGCGTTGAGGCCCTGCTTCAAGGACGTGGTCAAGCATCGCTCATTTGTGGGAAATAGAGAGTTATTTCTTTCCTCTACACTTTCACAGAGCCTTTATTTGTTTTTGTTTTTGTTTTTGTTTTTTTTCTTTTTTTCCCTTTCCCCCTCTCTTTTCCCCTTTCCATTTTTTTCCCCTTTAGTTAAATTGTTTAGTTAGTTTTAATTAGTTTAATTAAATTATCCTTATCTCAACCCATGAGTTGTTCTTCACTTTATTTCTTCCCCTTCTCATCTAAGGAGGGGGAGTGAGAGAGTGGTCGTGGTGTTTAGCTGCCTAGCATGGTAAAACCACCACAGCTGCGGACAGGAATCTGGCGGTTTTGGTTGGCAGCAAGTTGATATGAGTTAACACTGTGCCCTGCAGCCAAAGGGGCCAACTGTATCTTGGGGTGCATCAAGTACAGAATTGCTAGCCAGTTGATGGAAGTAATTGTCCCATTCTACTCTGCCCTGATGCAGCATCGCCTTGAGTGCTGTGTGCAGTTTTGGGTGCCACAGTATAAAACTACTAGAGATTGTCTAAAGGAGGGCTATGAAGATGGTGACAGGTCTAGAGGGAAAAATGTATGGGGAGTAGCTGAAGTCACTTAGATTGTTCAGCCTAGAGAAGAGGAGACTGAGAGGAGACCTCATCATGGTTTATAACTTCCTCACAATGGGAAGAGCAGGGGCAGGCACTGATCTCTTCTCTCTGGTGACCAGCAGTAGGACCCAAGCTGTATTAGGAAAGGTTCAGATGGAATATTAGGAAATTTCACTGAGGGTGGTGGGACCCTGGAACAGGCTCCCCACTGCAGCAGTCATGGTCCTGAGCCTGGCGGCACTCAAGAAGTGTTTCGACAATTCTCTCAGACATATGCTATTGTTGTGTGGTCTTCTGTGGAGCCAGGAGTTAAACTTCATGATCCTTTTGGCACCCTTCCAGTTCAGGGTATTCCATGAGTCTATGATTCTATGATTCTACTTACTATTGTTCTCCCATGCTATTTCACTTCTTACTCTTCTCCTTTCTAAACTTCCGGTTAACACTAGCTGCACTTCTTATATCATGTCCAAAGGAAATGCAACTTAGGATCTGTACTTCACTGTCTCTCAGATCTGATGAGAAGAACTGAAGTCTCAAAATGAGTAATTTCCTGAAATTTATGTGGAAAAACAAAAACAAAAGGCTTTTAACTAGAAGACATTAATGCCTTCAGAGGAGGGGAATGTTGCCAAATAAGCTCAGCTCAGCTGTTATGTACCAGAGAATCAACACAAGGAGAGCTGTAGGAAGTCAACCTTCATAAATTCTGCTTTTCAGAAATGGGTCTTTTTGACTTCTTAAATGAAAAAGGCCTTAGAGAAGGGTATGATTTTTCTCCAGGCAGTGGACAAATTTGAAGTGTCAATAATCTATATGTATAGTCATTGTAGTATATGATATTTCTTGTGGACATTTCATCAGAAATTTTTATAGCCAGTCCTCTGGGGTATTTCTCTTATTAAAATCAATCTAAAACTTAGGCTCTCACAAGCTGCAAAGATGTTACACTACATTTTCAAAAGCTTCCTGAACTCCTTTAGAGAGTTTAGAGGTGTTATTTTTTTTCTCTCTGAGAACTGAATGACTAATTCTCTTAGGTGTTTTTTAAATTTTATTAGAAAAAATAATACAAACTGCACATAGCTAGTGTGCTTGTTCCAGTTCATCCAACATTAACTAGTGACAGAAATCATGAGTTAGAAGCAAACTGGAGCCTCTGACAGATATTTCAAATGACAATATGGAGGGAAAATTTGATTATCTCCCTCAAAAAAATGCTCAACCCCTACTTTTCTGCAAGTACTACTAGACAAACAAGTACTACTAGACAAACAGTATGGGAGTAAATCAGAATTGTCAAAATAAAGTGTTTTTGAGAAACCGTACTTTCTGGATATGAAGTAAATGTGAATAAATAACCCACTCAAAAAAAAAAAAAAAAAATTTAGAAGATTTATAGGGTATCTTTCTTTTATATGCACTTCCAAATAGCCTCTCATAGATGAGGAAATGTATATTGTCACATGATATTGTCACATGCCCTCAGTTAAATATATACATGTATATATATATAAATAAATTCTATGATTTCTGAAATTCAAAATAACCCAAATGATCACAGCAATGTTGAAGATTTTGTTTCAGTAAAAAGGAATCTTCCTTCCTTGCACACAAAAAAAAAAGTGATATTCAGTGGAATGTCCACAGACCTGCAGATATATACCCTGATGAAGCAAGAAGACAGAGGCTGTCCAATGTTGACCTGAATTTTCTTATCAGTAACATGAAGCAAGTGTCTGGCAAAACCATACCTTGGCTTGGATGCTGCTGCTATTGCAACACACAATGGTCACCTGAAATTGCAATAATTCAGCAACTGTTTAACAGCATGTGCCAACAGGAATCCTACATCCTAACAGCTGCACTCAAGAAGTCTTTGTCAGTATAGAACAACTGTATTTAATTTAGAGACCTCAAAAGTTGTTATTTATTCCTAAGCAACAAGATAGTATATTTTCATGTTAACCAACACATATGGATAAATACACATACAGAAAAAAAATGAGTTTTTATAAATAATAATGTCAATCTAGACCTCAGTAAAGCTTTTAATGTGGTTTCCCACAGTATTCTCCTGGAGAAACTGGCAGCCCATGGCTTGGACAGGTACACTCTTTGCTGGCTGGACGATGGGGCCCGGAGAGTGGTGGTGAATGGAGTCAAAACCAGCTGGTGACCGGTTACTGGCAGTTTTTCCCAGAGTTCAGTGTTGGGACCCAACTTCTTTAATATTGATTTGGATGAGGAAATTGAGTGCACCCTCAGTAATTTTACAGATGACACCAAAGTGGGGAGACATGTATATCTGACGGAGGGTAGTAAGGTCCTGCAGAAAGACCTGGATATGTTGGATCTATGGCCAGAGGCTAATGGGATGAGGTTCAACATGGCTAAGTCCCAGGTCTTGCACTTTGGCCACAACAACCCCTCACAATGCTACTGGCTTGGTACAGAGTGGCTCGAAAGCTGTGCAGAGAAAAAGGATTTGGGGGTGTTCGTCAATGCTTGACTGAACATGAGCCATCTGTGTGCCCAGGTGGCCAAGAAAGCCAATGGCATCCTGGCTTGTATCAGGAATAGTGTGACCAGGGAGGTGATCGTTCCCCTGCACACTGCTCTGGTGAGGCTGCACCTCAAGTACTGTGTTTGGTTTTGGACCCCTCAGTACAAGAAGGACATCGAAGCCCTGGAACGTGTCCAGAGAAGGGTTACAAAGGTGGTGAAGGGCCAGGAGCACAAGTCCTGTGAGGAGCGGCTGAGGGAATTGAGGCTGTTTATTCTGGTGAAGAGGAGGCTCCAGGAAGACCTTATTGCTCTCTACAGTTACCTGAAAGGCAGTTGTTGGGAACTGCATTCAGCCTCTTCTCACAGACGACTAGTGATAGGACTAGAGGGAATGTCCTCAAGTTGCACGAGGGGAGGTTCAGTTTGGAAATTAGGAAACATTTCTTCTCAGAAAGAGTAGTCAGACATTGGAATGGATTGCCCAGGGAAGGGATAGATTCATCATCCCTCAGGGTGCTTAAGGAAAGTTTGGACCTGGCTTTTAGCAACATGGTTTAGTGGGTGATATTGGTGTTAGAGGGATGGGTGGACTAGATGATCTTGGAAGTCTTTTCCAACTTTAATGATTTTATGATTCTATGAAAACCTTTGAAGAACAGTGATGTTTCCAGCTAGAACTGTAGTCTACTACAGTGAAGGAACAGAAACAGATAACAAATAATTTAATAAATACGTAGGTTTCTCTTTATAATTGTCATTGCTTGTCTTGCAGGGATCATTATGAATATCCACTGAGCCCAAAATACTGAAGCTGCCTCTTTGTTGCAGTGCTTAAATCTAAATTTGGGAGAACTTTTTTCAACTTCTTCTGGAGGAAAAGTACCTTGTTCTCTACACAGCAAGAACAAGTCACACATTTCTGAGTTTTCTTTCCAATGTGGATTCTCTGAAGTGTAATAAATAGTAAATAAATTATGTTTTTACTCAGTTGGATAATTAGTTTACCTAGCAGTCTATTTTAATGAAGTTCACGGGAATAAAATATCTTGGTTATTTCTACCAAGCCATGTGGAACATTTTCATATTACACAAGAGAGCCACTTATAGCCAGCTCCAAAATTTTTGATCTTACATTTAATTAATATCTTTTACTTGTTTGTTTCAAAGGGTGCCTGTTCTCTTTGACTTGTCTAAGAAATTAATTAACATGCAGAAAATTGTAGCCTACTATTTTTTCATTCCATGTGGTATCTCCACCTCTGGATAGTGTGAACAGTTTTGTTATGATTTATCCACACCACCTTTGATTCACTTTTAAAAAATAATAAATAAAATAAAAATGTCATGACTCAGCACTTCTATCAATTAGAAACCATCAAATATATGTCTTCCTGTTATTTTCAGTTAGAATCTATAAGCTGTCTTTATTCTGTGAATCCACTTCCTGTAAATGCATACTTATGCCTCTGGGGATTACATTTCTTCATAAGAAGACATTTCTGAAGCTTTTATAAAAGCCCTCACATTTTTTTTACATTTTCTTTATCTACTCTGTTTTTATTAATTTATCAGTGAAGTCTCTTATGTGTTCTTTTTCTTTTTTGAACATTGTCTAGAATACTTGACTGTACATCAGAACTGAAGAAGTCAAAGAGGTATATTGAAAAACCCATATTTTTTGAACAGTTTATTCCCAAGAGATAGTTGAATTTACTCAAGTTCTGTATGTCTTCATTGACTTTGTGAAAATCCACAGTTAGCCTTCTATATCTTTGAAAGCTTATAGTTAGCTAAATGTTCAGTTTTAGAAAGAATTTAATTTATTTGAAGTTCTTTCTTATTTTGGCCTATTTGATGTAAATATATTTCACTTTATGGCTTATGCAGTACTGTTTTTCTTTTTAATCTGTGCCCATTATTCATACTTCATTCAGATAATTATTGGCTGCAACTGCTGTTCTCTTCAAGTGAAACCTTTTTTCTTTGGGCATTTATTTCTGTATCTATAGACAAAATAACAAAATAGATTATAACAAAAAAGAATTCCTAGTATGCAAGAGACTATCAACTAGAAAAGAAAAACCTATGAATTCCTTCATTCTCCCTTTCTCTTTTTGAAAGCTCTTTCTTTTACGCATGGTCTTCCTTTCTCATATACTCTTAATCTATCTTGTTTAATGTTCATCCTTCATGTACTCTTCCAGCTACAGTCTCCTATGTGGTTGCCCTTCTCTCTTTTTTTTTTTTTTTTTCCTCATGTTTTTCTTCTGTTGACTCAGTGCTGCCTCTAGCACAGTCTAGCTAAGGCCCATAGGGAAAGTAAAGTGAGCTTCAAATAAAAGTCTTATTTTTCACCTAGCATAAACAAATGAGATAATGATATGGGTTACTTTGATTAAGGACAAATGCTTGAAAAAGGAAGTTTCAGCACTCAACGCTACCATTGCAGAATATTGTAGCTTCACAACAGAGTTATTGGTAAATACTATTTTACCTTTTACATATTATTTTAACCACCATTAATTTTAACCCAGCCACAAGCAGACTGCTAACCAGACTTAATGATTTAACAGCATTATGATATAAGAACATATTTTTTTTTAAGATCTGGCAGAACTAACTAAAAAAAAAAAATAGTCAGGGAACAATTGGTATGATTGGTATGTAATCATACCAATTCATACAAATTCAGCAAACTTAAACCTCTGACTTAGAGCTTGGAACCTAACGGCACTGGGCTTGCTAATCAGAGTGGCTAGGAAAATAAATCTCTTTCTGCAAAGTTAGTAACAGCTGGAACATTCGAGGTGCAGCTAGGTATGAATATGGGATGCCCAAGAAGTTAGCACTAGATGACCTTAAGATCTTATTTATGAAATGAACCATCAGTCACATCTACCACATGAATTTGATGGAGTATTTGCAAGCGGTATACAAGCTAGTTTTAGCTGCACAGTCTTTCTCTAACCTTGAACTATGATGCACCCTCTTTCATGGAGCCAGACATACTAGATTGATTCAGTTACAGGGATTTAAAATGTCAGCATATATGATGGCTCAGCAACCTGCATTGGCTACAGGAAGACTGTTATAGCTCTAGGAACTCTAGAAGTTTCTATGCTAAGAATTTTTTTAGTATGGCTGATATTAAAATTTCTGCCTTTTTTTTTTTTTACTTTTTTTTTTTTCTTTTAAGTGCAGATTAATCATACCACAGCTACTACACTTTGCTCCCTGTATGAGCTGTGGAATCTATGCTCGTTTAGTATGGTGAATGACAAACACTTCAATTGTGTGACTGCCCAATAAAATCTTAAAAGGAAAGAAGGTTCAGTGGAGACAGACAAAAGTGATGTGCCCATGAAGCTCAGGGAGTAATGCAGGGTATGACTGACCACACTTACTGCTTTATTTTAGAGAAACAGCTATGACATCTGATTGGATCAACTGGTGGTGTAAATGTTTCCCCCAGAGTTCATTAAAAGATTGTGTATGTCTGCCTGACCAGCATGGAGGAGACGATATGTGGCTTAACCCAAAATAAAGTATAGAAAATTAAACAACAAGCAGTTTTTCTCTTTGAAGAGCTTGAGTTGGCTTCAAACCATGTATTCCTTCCAGACTACTAGATATGCTCTATGTTATGACACTGAGCATGTTATAGAGACCAGTAAAGGGGACCACACTGGTATGATGATTGAACTGTGTATTGTGATCGTTATATTTTGCAAAGTGTAAACCTCTGTATTGTGTTTTCAGTATATTTTTATTGCTCTAATAAATAAAAATCCTGTGCAACATCAAATATCTTCAAATAAGCAAATTTTATATTAAATATTACACCCTCAAGGTACAGAATATCTAAAAAGTTATTCTGAGAGTATTGGACTATGAAAAAAACATGCTTAGCTTTTTATTTTCTAGGAGAAATCATTCATAAAAGAGAAGTTTCACAGAAAGAAAAAAGGGGTATCAAGCTGGAAAAGAACTTATGAAAATCAGATCTAATGTTATTAAAATTATTTAACACCTTCATTAACTTATCAAGATCTATATTTATCCTACGGTGGCTATGCTGTATCTGTTCTGAGAAACTCTCTTGTCTGATGGGTATTCTTTTCTAACTCCTGGATTACACAGATTTGTAGTCAGGGTATTAACACTTTTTTTTTTTTTTCCTTATGGCAGTACTGTCTCTTGATATAAGTAATTCTTATTTCTCCATTTTCTCATACTTACCTACTTGTTATATCTATAGGCAGTAATCATATTCTCTGAAGCTCTGAGTGTTTTTGTTTGTTTGTTTGTTTTCCAGTCTTTTACTCAGTCAACTTTTGGTACCTGTTCTGAGGGACGTTACACTTCTTTTTTAATTTGTCTTTCCTTTGCTCCTAGTTCTGTTTGAATTAATCTTAGCCTTATGCTAGATGTGTGCCTAGTATTTTAGGTGAGGTCTAACTAATGTTTTATTAAATTATATTGTTATCTTGTCATCTTTCTTCCCTTCATAAATATATTCATCATATTTTTATAGTTGCATCACACTGATGTTTACAACCCACAGATGAGTAATGCATCCAAGTCCTTCTAGAAAAGAAGTTTTATCCCACCTATTGACCATTTATGTAATTATATATATATATGTATATGTTAAAAATCTGCTTTTTACTTCATTCTTTTAATTTCATATCATTTTTGTACTGCAATCTTCAAGGCTACTTCTTTCTAAATAATGTCTTAGTCTCACTCTATGCATTGATGATACCTTCCACATTTGTGTTGTCAGAGTGCAGAATTTACAAATGCTAGTGTTTGGAGCAAAGTGATTAATAAAAAAAAAATAAATCTGACTTATTCTTGAGGAACTTCAACATTAATTCATTGGAAGGACAGAGTCATCTAGCAAGAATCATGTGCTGAGCAGAAATCAAGAGATTTCGTTGTAAGGGAGATTATGATGTTATGATGGAGTGCATAAAATGCATTTCGTTGAGTCTGAAGCAAATTTTAATTAACTCAAGTTTAGAAGAGAGAAAGGTGTGATAAAGGGTATATACTACATAACATACAAGAACATCGTGCATGAATTAATATATTTACATAGATTCTATTGGACATTGTCTCCTAAGGAAGAGTGTTTGGATAGTGCTTTTAGATATATGACTTAACTCTTAGCTTATCCTGAATGGAGTCAGGAGTTGGACTTGAAGATCCTTATGGTTCCTTTCTAATTCAGGATATTCTGTGATTCTATTACTAGGAAAACCTTCCTGTCAGTACATTACCTGTGTTAGTTGTATACTATAGGTACATAGATCTTATCTATTATTGTACAATAAACTGGCAAATCTGCGCAGTAACTGGAATTGTGGAGAGCAAACGAGTCAGAAAGCCATGCAGAAAGGAACAATTTCATTACAAGAAAGAAGTATTGCACTGCTAGAGCCCGAGTGTCAGCAGTTATAAGACATACACTTTGCTTGTGCATGAGGACTTAATCCCATTCTTGCACTTTCTTGAAGTGCCATTCATTTTCTTGCCTCCTGTAATCCATTGGTTCTCTCCCTACAGCCAGCAATTTTAACCTCTCTTTGCCTAAATCTCTATTTGATTATTTGATTCAAGAGTTATCTCTAGGGATGGCACTAAAGAAGTTGAATAATATAAGAATTTCAGTAATGATAAATGGACAAAGAATCAGTTTTGCCTTTTCAGTTTTAGAATTTTTTTTTTTCTTTTCCCTTAATAGCTACCTTGTTTCTGAAGAAAAGGTAAAAGGTAAAATTATTCCTTGTAATCCAGGGAATAATATTATATTTTTACCTGTATAATAAATATTATATATTTATATATTTGCTCTATTCTAAGGTTTCCAATCAGCTATCAGTGTTTCTGTGCTAACACTTAGTATCTTGGGACCAGGTTACTCATAGCTTTCTTCACTTTCCAAACCCACATTCAGAGCTGTGACAGACAGGGATGATTTCATTATTATTTTTTATTTATTTGTAATTTTATTTTCTTTTATTATTTTATTTTATTAGCATAACTATTTCTGTAAGAATTTCCTCCTAAAGAACAAGGTTAATCTAAGAATTGTTCCTCATGACACTTACCCCGTTGTGATTGTCTTATCACTGGATGCTAGAGTGGTTCTAATGTTGTATTCTGGACACTACATGCATTTGTCACTTGGATTTGTCATTTTTGCTAAGGAACCATCTTCAGACAAAAGAAAGAAAAGGAAAGTCTCACTTTTCTTCCTGTCTCCAGTAAAGAACAGTTGTATTTTTAAATTATGCAAGGGACACACCAGATGGATGGTGAAGAATGCCTTAGGAATGCATGCAATAATAATAACACAATTAATAATTAATAGCTGTGCTGGACTGGGCCTTTCAGCATTGTTTTGTCTGAAAGTAAGCAAGTACTTCTGAATAACATAGGTTCACTTTAATACTCAACTTGATGTCGGCTGTAAAATTATTACAAAACTGGCTCTAGTCAAAATGGGCATGATAATAAATGTGATGTCAGTCACCTTACCAGTGACATAGGAAATATGTCAATCCCTTTCCTTTGAGAGTCAGGAACAGCTGCTGAAATTAGAAAAAGTGATTTATGATATATAATAACATATATACCCCTAAGGGTCTTCTCAGTTGTTACTGAATTAAACTCCTACTGAGAGTCTGAGAAATGTAATTGGCCAGCTGGGAATTTGTGGAGTTTTTAAGAAACTCAAAGGTATCCATAGGAAATTAATTAATTAAATAAATAAATAAATAAATAATAATAAAGTCCTAAAACCTGGTTAGCTTTTGAGCTTTCCACACCCATGAAGAAAAATAAATAAATAAATAAATGTATATCTTCTTAAGGCTTGCAAAATGCAAGGAAATTATATTCTAGCTAGATGTTAATCTGATGCATATCATCTTCTGGTTATGATTGTCAGGATCCAAGGTATTGCTTCCTCCTTAACTTTGGTTTGCTTGATCTTTTTCTTCTGGTTAGTAAAGCTTTTTTAATTATTTTTTTTCTATAGTGGAGTGGCTTGAATATTACTACTTCTGAATTCAAAAACTGCCATTATAAACTCAATTTTGAAAGCTGTTGCAGAAATATACAAGCTTGAACTGTGCTTGATCTGGAACTAATGGGAGGACAGTGAAGTCTACAATGTAATTGTTGTATTGGACTATGTCTTAGCATCATGCCAAATATTTCTGTAAGAACAAACATAGATTTGTCTTCTGCAAATCTGACCTTTGTGGCCTCTATGAGAAGAGTCCAGAAGCTGCCCCATGTCAGATAAGAGCCACTTATAGACAGCTCCAAAAGAAACCTGTCATTGGCCAAAGCTGAGCCACTGAGCAACACTGATGGCACCACTGTGACAGCAGATTTAAGAAAAGAAAAAAAATGTTGCAACAGCTGAAAGAGAGGAGTTCCCCTGCAGCCTGAAGAGGAGACTGCAGTCCATGGAGAGCCCCCCGCAGGAGTAGACTCTGGGCCAGAGCTGCAGCCCATGGAAAGGAGCCCATGCAGGAGCAGAGGATATGGTGGGAGCTGCCTCCCATGGGTGACCCATGCTGAAGCACTTTGATCCCAACAGATGGACACTGTGATGTGGACCCATGTTGGAGCAGTTCTCAAAGAGCTGCTGTCTGTGAGAAGCCCACACAGGATCTTTTCAGGAAGGACAACATCCTGTGGGACAGACACTATGCTAGAGCAGGGGAAGAGAGTGAGGACAAAGGAGTGTCTGAGACTAGTGGAATGGTTGCAACTCTCATTTTGCACCACTCATTGCACCACACATCTCATTGCTGCATCACTCAAGGAAAGGAAGTAGAAAAGGGTGAAAAGGGGGGAAGGTGTTTTTAGTTTCATGTTGCTCTAGTCTATTAGTAATAGAAAATAAATTATATTAATGTTCCTAAACTAAGTCTGTTTTGCTTGTGATAGTAATTGGTGAGTGATCTTACTGTCCTTATCCTTGACCCTTTTTCCTTTGTATTGTCTCCCCCTATTCCTTTGAGGAGAGGGAGTGAAAGAGTGGTTGTGATGTTCAACTGCCCATTGGGGTGAAACCACCATGGGTCTCTTTTTTGATCTGTCAGTTTGGTCTGGTTAAATAGTTCTAGAACTATTAAGAGACACACATGTTGAATGATCAAATAAAATATCCTTATAGGAATTCTGGTCAAAAATTAAAGAAAATTTGAGCTTTGAGTAGTCCCTTTCTTTTTTTTTTTTTTTCCTTTTTTTCCTCTCTCTCTCTCTTTTTTTTTTTTTTTTTTTTTTTTTTTCATCTTTTCATTCTTTACTTGTGTAGTATGAAAATGTTCCACATGGCTTGGTAGAAATAACCAAGTAGAAATAACTTCAAGCAGATCAACACTCATGCCCAAGTTGGTGTCATCTGCAAACTTAGTGAAGGTACACTCAATCCATTTGTCCAGATGATTGATAAAGAAACTGAAGAGAAATGGACCCAATACTGAGCCCTGGAGGACATCACTAGTGACCGACCTCCAGCTGGATTTAGCTCCATTCCTCACAACTCTTTGGGCCCAGCCACCCAGCCAGTTCTTAGCCCAACAAAGAGTATACCCATCCAGACCTTCAGCAGCCATCTTCTTCAGGAGAATGCTGTAGGAAACAGTGTAAAAAGCCTTACTGAAGTCTAGGCCAACTGTATCCACAGCCTTTCCTTCAACCACTGAGCATGTCACCTTGTGAAGGAGATCACATTTGTCAAGTAGCACCTGCTTGACAAATGATAAACCTGATAAACCCATGCTGACTGGACCTGATCACCTGGTTGTTCTATATATGCTGCATGATGGCACTCAAAATAATCTGCTTCATGAGCTTCCCTGGCACTGAAGTCAGACTGACAGACCTGTAGTTTCCTGGATCCTCCTTCTTTCCCTTCTTTAAATAGGCATTCCATTTTCTAGGGCCAGTCAACTAGGATCTCCCCTGGTAGCTAGGACTGCTGATAAATGGTGGAAAGCAGCTTGTCAACATCTTGTGGAAACTCTCTCAGTACCCTCAAGTGGATCCCATCTGGCCCCACAGACTTGCATACATCTAAGTGGAGTAACAGATTGCTAAACATTTCCTCATGGATTATGAGGGCTTCATTCTTCTCCCTGTCCCTATCTACCATCTCAGGGGGCTGAGTACCTGGAGAACAACTGGTCTTGCTGCTAAAGACTGAGGTAAAGAGGACAGTAAGTACTTCAGCCTTTTCCTCATCTCTTGTTGCTATGTTTCCCTCCACAACCATTAAAGGATAGGGATTCTCCTTACTCTTTTTTTTTTTTTTTTTTTAATGTACATATAAAAACATTTTTTATTGTCTTTAACAACAATAACCTGACTGATTTGGTCCTCCTAACTTTGTCCCTGCACAGCCTCACAACACCTTTGTAGTCCTGAGTGACCTGCCCCTTCTTCCAAAGGTCATAAACTCTCTTTTTCTTCCTGAGCTCTAGCCACAGCTCTCTTGTTCAGCCAAGCTGGTCTTTTGTGCTGGCTCACCTTTCATTATGTGGGAATGGCCTGCTCCTGTGCCTTTAGGATTTTTTTCTTGAAGTGTCCAGCCTTCCTGGACTCCTTTGCCCTTCAGGACTGCCTCTCAAGGAACTTCACCAACCAGTCTCCTTAAAAGGCCAAAGTTTGCCCTCCAGAAGTAGAAGGTGGCAGTTCTACTAACCCCCCTCTTTACTTTTTGAAGAACCAAAAACTCTTTTGATTTGTGATTGCTGTGCCTGGGACAGCCTCCAATCTTCATATCACCCACAAGTCCTTCTCTATTCATGAGAAAAAGGGTCAAACACTACATATACTTCCATCACATTATTGGCATCATACTTATTTCCAGTAACTAATAATCCTGTTACTTGCCCTGAAAACACATAACCAAGTGTTTGATGTAAATGTTGGGGCAAATGCAAAATACAACATAATAGTTGGAGCTAATTTATTTCTGATGCCAATTTTAAGATTCACTCCAGTTGTGCATTTGCACAGCATGTATTCTAGATGAAATTAAATCCTTAGCCTGTGGCTCTCTAATTTGATGAGCTGAACCTGCTTTTAATGCAGACAGGCTTGAAACTGTGCCAATAATTCCTATTTATGTAAAATTAATGGGGGGAAAAAAAAAGTGATATTCAAAAAAAAAAAAAAAAGATAAGTAAAGCAATTCATTGTTGATTTTTGTTGTGAATGGCTTGCTGAAAGAGGCTGGAAAGAGAGCATCTCTGGTTATGACCAGAGAAAAGAAAGTTTCAGGATCATAAAGTTGAGAATTTTTAATTGGTACCTTACCAGGCCTTATGCAGATTGTAGATAACAGCTGTATCAAATGTAAAGCACTTTATTTATCAATTGAGTACTAAATAGACTAAATAGACACAAAATAATAACAATATGCTAACTCTTGCATGGAAAATTGCTCACTTTTAAACTATTAAAAGAGCTTAATTGATTACTGACTAATTTACTCATAGAGAAGTACAATTCAGGAAAAACATGGTAAACTAAACTCTCCTGGCTTTATTTTTGGAATATTGAGCACCAGCAGTCTTTCTTGCTACATCATTTTATGAGATGAGTATCTCTTTAAACAAACAGTAGTTGTAACCTGTTCATGAAGAGCCCAGCCATGGTATTCACCCTGCAGAAAGCCATCGCCTCTGCATCTCTTGTGGCCTCTCCAGCCACAGCTACTGATGTGGCTACCCAGACAGAGGTGGGTATGCCTGTGGAAGATGTGCCCTGGTTGAAGAATTGCTCAGCCTGGTGGCAGAGCTTCAGAAGGAGGTGTGTAGGCTGAGGAGCATCAGGGAGTCAGAGGGGGAAATGGACTGGTGGAAGCATACTCTACCCTCCCTGAGACAGACTCATGAGCCAGCCACCACACAAGAAACAAAGGTTTCCCTATCTCACCATGCTGCCTCTACACAAAAGATAAAAGTTCCCCCATCCCACCCAGAAATAGGAGGGGGACCTAGGACAAGATGGGGTCTTGACAAGATGGGGTCTTCACTCTAGAACTTGACAGTCAAAACAATGATGTAGACAAAAGCCCATCCTGGTTGGAGGGGTGCCTAAAGCGAGGCAACCTACCCCCATATCAATTCATCTCCTATCAGGAAAGAAAGAAGGGTTATTGACATAGGGATTCCTTTCTGTAAGGAACAGAAGGCTGGATCTGCCATCCAGACCCAGGAAGTCTGCTGCCTCCCTGGGGCTCGGGTAAGAGATATTCCTAGGAAAGTCGCTCACCTGGTACGGCCCTCTGGCTACTGCCCATTACTGTTTTTTCAGGCTGGTAGTGAGGAGGTAATAAGGAGAAGTCCAAGTGCAATCAAAAGGGAATTTAGAGCTTTGGGGAGACTGGTTAATGGATCAGGGGCACGGGTTGTGTTTGTTTTTGTCCTTCCAGTAGCAGGGATCAATGTTGACAGGCAGACTTGGCTCATCAATACATGACTCTGAGACTGGTGCCACTGACAGAACTTGGGGTTTGCTGATCACAGGAAGGTCTACGTGACACCAGGCCTGCTGGCACCAGATGGGATGCACCTCTCTCAGAGGGGGAAAAGGATTTTTGTCCAGGAGTTAGCAGAGCTGATAGATAGGGCTTTAAACTAGAGTCAAAGGAGGAAAGAGATAAAATCAGGCCCTCCAGTGATAAGCTAAGAGATGGTGTGCCAGAATCAGAGGGACTACATGTTAGGTAGGTCCTTTGGTCTGATTCACAAGGTACTGCATACAATTAAGGACATTTGAAGTGCTTCTACACAAATGCAGGCAGCATGAGGAATAAACTGGATGAGCTAGAAGTCTTGGCCCAGTCCCAGAGCTACCATATCATCAGCATAAGTAAAATCTGGTGGGATGAATCCTGTGATTGGTGTGTTGCAATAGATGGTTACAGGCTCCTCAGGAGGGACAGGCAGGGCAGACAAGGTGGGTGGGGAGGAAGGGGGAGTGGTGCTGTATGTAAAGAATGGGCTGGACTGTGTGGAGCTTGCAGTTGGCAGTGGAAAATTGAGAGCTTCTGGTTAAGGATTAAGGGACAAAGAAATAAAAGGGATGTTGTTGTGGGAGTATATTACAGACCACCCAGCCAGGATGATGACACCGATGTATTATTCTCTGAGGAACTATGAAATACCTCGAGATCAACTGCCCTTGTCCTTATGAGGGACTTGAACTTGCCAGAAGTTAACTGGAAATATCACACGGCTGATATAAACAGGTCCAGGAGGTTCCTAAATCACCCTGATAATAACTTCTTGGTGCAGGTGTTAAGGGAGCCAGATAGGAAAGGTGTCCTCCTAGATTTGTTGCTGGGGAACAGAAAGGGTCTTGTGGGGGATGTGGCAAATAGCAGCTTCCTTGGTCATAGGGACCATGAAGCAGTTGAGTTTAAAATTTTTGGTGACAGAAGGAAAACTTCACCACCAAAACTTCAGCCCTGGATATGGGGAGAGCAGGCTTCAGACTACTCAGGGAACTAGGTAGTAAGATCACCTGGGAAATTGCTTTTGAAGGCATTGTTGTCTATCAGTGCTGGTCAGTCTTTAAGTACTGCCTCCTATAAGCACAGGATCAGGCCATTCCAAAATATCAGAAGTCAAGCAGGCAGGACAGTAGGCCAACTTGGCTGACCAGGGATCTTCTGTACTTTAGGCATAAAAAGAAAATGTACAGCTGCTGGAAGCAGAGTCAGGCAACATGGAAGGACTAGAGGGACACTACCTTCGTAGGGAGAAAATTCATGCGGCCAAAATACAATTAGAGTTGTACTGGCCAGGCCTTCAGGAGACAATAAAAAGGGCTTTTAAAAATATGTGAATAGAAAAAGGAGGACCGGAGAAAACATAGGTCTGCTACTTGATGGGGATCGTCACCTCACAGAGGAGGGTAGAGACATTTATTGCCTTCTTTGCCTCTGTCTTCAATGCCAACGATGGACCCCAGGTGCCCGGAACTGGAGGTTTTGGTTGATAGCAAGCTGAATATGTGCCAGCTGTGTGCCCTGGCAGCCAGAAGAGCCAACTGTATCCTGGAGTGCATCAAGCACAGCACTGCTAGTCAGCTGAGGGAAGTGATTGTCCTGCTTTACTCTGCTGGTGTGGCCTCACCTCAAGTACTGTGTGCAGTTCTGGGCACCACAGTACAAAAAGGATGTGAAACTATTGGAGAGTGTCCAGAGAAGAGCTACGAAGATAATGAAGAGCCTAGGGGGGAAGACGTAAGAGGAGTGTCTGAGGTCACTTGGCCTGTTCATGGGGAGACCTCATTGTGGTTTACAGCTTCCTCATGAGGGGGAGTGGAGGGTCAGGCACTGATCTCTTCTCTCTGGTGACCTAAGTACCTAAAGGAATGAAGTCATGCTGTGACAGGGGAGATTCAGGTTGGATGTCAGGAAAAGGTTCTTCACTGAGAGGGTTGTCACGCACTGGAACAGACTCCCCAAGGACATAGTCACAGCACCAAGCCTGTCAGAGTTTAAGAAGTGTTTGGACTGTGCTCTTAGTCATGTGGTCTGAATTTTTGAGTAGACCTGTGTGGAGCCAGGGATTGGACTCAATGATCCTTGTTGGTCCCCTCCAACTCAGGATATTCTGTGATTCTATGATTCTAAACCATCAGCATCTCTCCTCAGGAATTAACAGAATGTGACGTGGGTGACTGACCACAGAAATTTTTAATTCTTCTGGTCTTTTTCTTTGTAAACAGTACATGAGTTAGAGGAATAGAGGGAAAGGACTGTATTAAAACTGTTACTTTAGCTTGACTCAGCAGAAAAATTAAAAGCTTACAAAGGCAGTGAAATTTCGTCTCAGAATTTTCAGTATTTTGGGGAAATTCAGTTCAGGGAATTGATCTGGACTCTGGCTGATTAATGGTCTCAGTAAAGTGGTAAAAAAGATAGATGTGAACAGGTTTTGAAGACTACAGGAAGAATAGAGTGACCACCAAATCAAAGAAAATGTAAATCTTCCAGTGAATATTTCCGGCCCTCATTCTTGTAAGAATCTAGATTACAGAATCTGATGATTTTTATGGAAGTGCACATAAACAACTATGTAAATGTGGTAGAGAGTAGTCAAAAGTATAATCAACAGCAACTCTTGTATAAAACTTGAACTCAAAATTTAAAATTTAGAAACTGTCGTGGTTTAACCCGACCGGCAGCTAAACACCACGCAGCCGTTCGCTCACCCTCCCCCCTCCCTCTCTGGGACGGGGGAGAGAAATGGAAAGTGAAGCCCGTGAGTTGAGATAAAGACAGTTTAATAAGACAGGAAAAGAAAAAAAAATAACAAAAATAATAATAACAATAATAATAATGATGATACAATGGGGATAATACGAAAGTAATAATAGTATGTACAAACAAGTGATGCACAATGCAATTGCTCACCACCCGCTGACCGATGCCCAGCCTAACCCCGAGCAGTCCGGCCCCCTCCCCCCGGCTAGCCACCCCTATATATTGTTTAGCATGACGTCAGATGGTATGGAATACCCCTTTGGCTAGTTTGGGTCACCTGTCCTGGGTCTGTCCCCTCCCAGCTCTTACTGCACCCCCCAGCCTGCCCGTTGGCAGGACAGAGCAAAGGCTGAGATGTCCTTGGCTTAGTATAAGCACTGCTCTGCAACAATTAAAGCATCGGGGTGTTATCAGCACTCTTCTCATTCTAAGCCAAAACACAGCATTCCACCAGCTACTAGGAAGAAAATTAATTCTGTGCTAACTGAAACCAGGACATCTATCCACCCCTTATTCCATACCATTTATGTCATGCTCAGGTTACCCTCTTTTCCATACATTCTAATTAGTCACCTATAGTAATCATGGTAGTGATAACATACAGTATAATATACTATTTAACATGGTGCAATTCAGTTCATGGGCTATTCTCACCCAGTATTAAATCTCCTTGAGGTACACACCGGACCTCTCCGTTCTTTTGCATCACCCACCAAGTATATCCAGGTCCCTGAGCGAAAACAATTCCACGAATGGGTTTGCCTTTTCCTGAGGCAGGAGTAGCCCAGACTGTTTTACCCAGCATATTTTTTACATGCACTACAGGAACTTTATCCCCATCTACAGTACGTAACAGGTTTGATTGGGCAGGTCCAGCTCGGTTGGTAGATCCCCTAGTATTGACTAACCAGGTGGCCTTTGCCAAATGCGTATCCCAGTTTTTGAACGTCCCAGCGCCCATTGCTTTCAAGGTAGTCTTTAACAGGCCATTGTATCGTTCAACTTTCCCGGAGGCTGGTGCATGATAGGGGATGTGATACACCCATTCAATACCATGTTCTTTGGCCCAAGTGTCTATAAGGTTGTTTCGGAAGTGAGTCCCATTGTCTGATTCTATTCTTTCTGGGGTGCCATGTCGCCATAGGACTTGCTTTTCAAGGCCCAGGATGGTGTTCCGGGCGGTAGCATGAGGCACAGGATATGTTTCCAGCCATCCGGTGGTTGCTTCCACCATTGTAAGTACGTGGCGCTTGCCATTGCGAGTTTGAGGGAGTGTGATGTAATCAATCTGCCAGGCCTCTCCATATTTATATTTCAGCCATCGTCCTCCATACCAAAGAGGCTTTGACCGTTTGGCTTGCTTGATTGCAGCACATGTTTCACAGTCATGAATAACCTGTGCTATAGCGTCCATGGTCAAGTCCACCCCTCGATCACGAGCCCATCTGTATGTTGCATCTCTACCTTGATGGCCTGAGGTGTCATGGGCCCATCGGGCTATAAATAATTCACCTTTATGCCGCCAATCCAGGTCCACCTGAGCTACTTCAATCTTAGCAGCCTGATCCACCTGCTGGTTGTTTTGATGTTCTTCAGTAGCCCGATTCTTGGGCACATGAGCATCTACGTGGCGTACTTTCACAGCCAGGTTCTCTACCCGAGCAGCAATATCTTGCCACAATGCAGCAGCCCAGATAGGTTTGCCCCTACGCTGCCAGTTGTTTTGCTTCCATTGCTGTAACCATCCCCACAGGGCATTTGCTACCATCCATGAATCGGTGTAGAGATAGAGAACTGGCCATTTTTCTCGTTCAGCAATGTCTAAAGCCAGCTGAATGGCTTTCACTTCTGCAAACTGACTCGATTCACCTTCTCCCTCAGCAGCTTCTGCAACTCGTCGCGTAGGACTCCATACAGCAGCCTTCCATCTCCGATGCTTCCCCACAATACGACAGGACCCATCAGTGAACAGGGCATATTTCTTTTCATTCTCTGGCAACTGGTTGTACAGTGGGGCTTCTTCAGCACGACCCACCTCCTCCTCTGATGATATCCCAAAGTATTTGCCTTCTGGCCAGTCCATGATCACTTCCAATATTCCTGGGCGACTGGGGTTTCCTATTCGAGCCCGCTGAGTAATCAGTGCAACCCACTTGCTCCATGTAGCATCAGTTGCATGATGCGTAGAGGGGACCCTTCCCTTGAACATCCAGCCTAGTACCGGTAATCGGGGTGCTAGGAGGAGCTGCGCTTCAGTACCGACCACCTCCGAAGCAGATCGAACTCCTTCATATGCTGCCAATATCTCCTTTTCAGTTGGAGTATAGTGGGCCTCAGATCCTCTGTATCCCCGACTCCAAAACCCCAGAGGCCGACCTCGAGTTTCCCCAGGTTCTTTCTGCCAGAGGCTCCAGGTGGGGCCGTTCTCCCCGGCTGCAGTGTAGAGCACATTCTTTACATCTGGTCCTGTTCGAACTGGCCCAAGGGCTACTGCATGGACTATTTCCTGCTTGATTTGTTCAAAGGCTTGTCGTTGTTCAGGGCCCCATTCAAACTCATTCTTCTTGCGAGTTACTTGGTAGAGTGGGTTTACAATCAGACTGTAATTTGGGATGTGCATTCTCCAAAACCCCACAACACCTAGGAAAGTCTGTGTTTCTTTTTTGTTAGTTGGTGGAGACATAGCTGTTATTTTGTTGATCACATCCATTGGGATTTGACGACGTCCATCTTGCCATTTTATTCCTAAAAACTGGATCTCCCGTGCAGGTCCTTTGACTTTATTTTGTTTTATGGCAAAACCGGCTTTCAGAAGGATTTGGACTATTTTCTTCCCTTTCTCGAAAACTTCCTCTGCTGTGTCACCCCACACAATAATGTCATCGATGTACTGCAGGTGTTCAGGAGCTTCCCCCTGCTCTAGTGCAGACTGGATCAGCCCATGGCAAATGGTAGGGCTGTGTTTCCACCCCTGGGGCAGCCTATTCCAAGTATATTGGACTCCCCTCCAAGTGAAGGCAAATTGTGGCCTGCACTCTGCTGCTAGAGGGATGGAGAAAAATGCATTAGCGATATCAATTGTGGCGTACCACTTGGCTGCCTTCGATTCAAGTTCATACTGAAGTTCCAGCATGTCCGGCACTGCAGCACTCAGTGGTGGCGTGACTTCGTTCAAGCCGCGATAGTCCACTGTTAGTCTCCACTCGCCATTAGACTTTCGCACTGGCCATATGGGACTATTGAAAGGTGAATGAGTCTTGCTGATCACTCCTTGGCTCTCCAATTGACGAATTAGCTTATGGATGGGAATCAGGGAGTCTCGGTTGGTGCGATATTGCCGCCGGTGCACAGTTGTGGTAGCAATTGGCACTTGCTGTTCTTCGACCCTCAGCAACCCCACAACAGAGGGGTCCTCTGAGAGACCAGGCAAGGTAGATAATTGTTTAATGCCCTCTGTCTCTAAGGCAGCAATACCAAAAGCCCACCGGAACCCTTTTGGGTCCTTGCAGTATCCTCTTCTAAGATAGTCTATGCCAAGGATACATGGAGCATCCGGACCAGTTACAATGCGGTGCTTTTCCCACTCATTCCCAGTCAGACTCACTTCAGCCTCCAATACAGTCAACTGCTGAGATCCCCCTGTCACTCCACAAATATAGATGGGCTCTGGTCCTTTATAGCTCGATGGCATTATAGTACATTGTGCACCGGTGTCTACTAAAGCCTTATACTTCTGTGCGCGTGATGTGCCAGGCCATCGAATCCACACAGTCCAATAAACTCGATTGTCCCTTTCCTCCCCCTGGCTGGAGGCAGGGCCCCCCTAATCCTGGTCAGAATCTTCCTCGTTTCTGTGTTTGAAGGACTGTCTGCTGGAAGTTGGAGCAGCAAACTTTTCGGAGAATCCCTTTTTCCTGATTGTTTTCTTTTGCAACTCACGTACCTGTGCCTCTAGGGTCGCGGTAGATTTTCCATCCCACTTTCTCATGTCCTCTCCATGGTCTCGTAAGTAAAACCACAGGGTGGCACGGGGTGAGTACCCACCATATCGTCTTCCTTGTGTGGGTGAACGCCTACCCCTGACAGCTGAGACACTGCTTTGTACAGGTGCGAAGGAGAATAATCTCTCTTCAAGTTGGTGAACCTTTTCAGAAAGTTTCTCCCAAGTGTTCTCCTTTGGTCGGTGGGCACTGGTTGGTTCAGGTGGGGAGGACAATAGATTCTCTTCAAGTTGGTGAACCTTTTCAGAAAGTTTCTCCACAGCTGAGACGCAGGCCTGTAAGGAAGAGGAGAGACTTTCTTCGTACTGCCGGAGTTGTTTAGCCGCTTCACCCACTGTGGGTTCCTCATCCTCTTTCCAGGCCATTATTGCCAATGAGCTGGCATATGATGATGGTGCACTCCGTACAAACCTCCGCCACATGGGTCGTGTACACTTGACTTCATCTGGATCTGTGGATGTTTGTTTGAGGTCTGGATCCTCATAAATCACTTCCCGTACGGCTAATTCCCTCAGGTACTGGATTCCCTTCTCCATAGTGGTCCACTTGCCTGGTAGACATAAAATATCTTCCTTGAAGGGATACCTTTCCCTCACAGCTGAGAGGAGACGCCTCCAGAGGCTGGTGGGTCGTGCTCCATCTGCAATTGCTTTGTCAATGCCGGCGTCTCGAGCAAGGGATCCCAGCCGCTTGGCTTCCCTGCCGTCTAATTCCACACAATTGGCTCCAGAGTCCCAGCACCGGAGCAGCCAGGTGACAAGCTGCTCACCTATACAGCGACCAAAATCTTTTCGCACATCTCGTAGCTCGCGCTCGTTTAGGCTTCGGGTAGTTACTGTTGCTCTTTCGGCATCCTCATCTTCCTCCTCCTGAATCCTTGACGGCCCAGCGTCGTCATCATCTTCGTCATCTCTATACTTAGTTTTGGCAGAAGCCTTACCTGGATTGGCAGAAGACTCTCTGCGTTCTAAACGACTTGAATTTCTGTACCATATTTTCACCTTCTCTACAGGGGCAGCTTGCACTGCTACTGCTCGTTTCTCTGACTTTGTTACAGGGTCTGCCACAGGGGTTGGAATGCCCTCTGCAGGGTCAACTTGCACTGCTACAGCTCGTTTCTCTGACACGGCCACAGGAGCTGGAGCGGCTACAGGAGCTGGAGCAGTTGCAGGAACCGGAGCTGTAGCGGCTACAGGAGCTGGAGCTGGAGCTGGAGCAGTTGCAGGAGCTGGGACTGGAGCAGCAGTAGGAGCTGGAGCTGGAGCGGCTTCAGGAGCTGGAGCTGGAGCGGCTTCAGGAGCTGGGACTGGAGCAGTTGCAGGAACTGGGACTGGAGTAGCGGCCGGAGCTGGAACTGGAGCGACTGCAGGAACTGGGACTGGAGCAGCTGCAGGAGCTGGAGTTGGAGCGGCTTCAGGAGCTGGAGCTGGAGCAGTTGCAGGAACTGGGACTGGAGTAGCGGCCGGAGCTGGAACTGGAGCGACTGCAGGAACTGGGACTGGAGCAGCTGCAGGAGCTGGGACTGGAGTGGCTGCAGGAGCTGGGACTGGAGCGGCTGCAGGAGCTGGAGCTGGAGCGGCTGCAGGAGCTGGGACTGGAGCGGCTGCAGGAGCTGGGACTGGAGCGGCTGCAGGAGCTGGGACTGGAGCGGCTGCAGGAGCTGGGACTGGAGCGGCTGCAGAATCCACCGTAGGGGTCACAGTGGCCGTTGGATCTGTCACAGGGTTTGGAGTGGCCGCAGGGTCTGTCACTAAGTTGACAGCAGTATCAATGGCAGCTCGATAGGCATGAGCCAGGCCCCAGCACGTTACAATGATTTGTGTTACTTTGGAACTGCCAGAATCATTACACCTTTTTTTCAAGCATTCTGCCAGTTTTTGAGGATTTTGCCATTGTTCAGGGGTGAATTTCCAACACACTGGGGGTGCCAACTGCTCTAGATGCCTGCCCATATCCACCCATACTCCCTGCCACCCACAACTATACTGCCTCCGGGCAGATCTCCGGATGAGCTTCATAAGTAGTTGTTTAAGCAGAATCTGAAGTTCATTCATGAGGCAGAACAACAAGACTATGGTATTCTGAGTATTCCAGAAATATTCAATATCTTGGAGAGCTATTGTGACAAGCTCAGGGGATAAGAGGGTGGTGAAGGAGGAAGGCAGAGTGACCCAGGAGGATACAGGGGTGGTGAAGGAGAAAGGGAGAGTAAGCAAGTAAGGAAAAATATCCTCCCCTTTCCCCTCCACAGATTGACTCTCTAATGGAGAAAAACAATAGGTATAATTGCTAATAGTTCCCAAGATGCTGTTTCCAAAGTACAGAGTCCACGATGTTACTGAGTATAAATACCAAGTTAGAGTCATGACCAGATATCTTATCGTCTCATAAGCCATTGCTATAACACTTAGTACCATAATGGTCTGAAACCAGGGCCCGGAGAGGAGAAACAACACTACAGAGAGCAAATACGGAAAATAATGTACTATAATACTCAATTTGGAAAACAGGCGCAGCAGAGTTGTGATTAAAGCAATCAGCATCATGACAAGTGACTATTAAGCAGGTCTAATCCTTACACCAATTTTAGTTTAACACACTCTGATCAGATCTGCCGTTATCTCAACCTTTCGGGCCCCACGTTGGGCGCCAAAAAGACTGTCGTGGTTTAACCCGACCGGCAGCTAAACACCACGCAGCCGTTCGCTCACCCTCCCCCCTCCCTCTCTGGGACGGGGGAGAGAAATGGAAAGTGAAGCCCGTGAGTTGAGATAAAGACAGTTTAATAAGACAGGAAAAGAAAAAAAAAATAACAAAAATAATAATAACAATAATAATAATGATGATACAATGGGGATAATACGAAAGTAATAATAGTATGTACAAACAAGTGATGCACAATGCAATTGCTCACCACCCGCTGACCGATGCCCAGCCTAACCCCGAGCAGTCCGGCCCCCTCCCCCCGGCTAGCCACCCCTATATATTGTTTAGCATGACGTCAGATGGTATGGAATACCCCTTTGGCTAGTTTGGGTCACCTGTCCTGGGTCTGTCCCCTCCCAGCTCTTACTGCACCCCCCAGCCTGCCCGTTGGCAGGACAGAGCAAAGGCTGAGATGTCCTTGGCTTAGTATAAGCACTGCTCTGCAACAATTAAAGCATCGGGGTGTTATCAGCACTCTTCTCATTCTAAGCCAAAACACAGCATTCCACCAGCTACTAGGAAGAAAATTAATTCTGTGCTAACTGAAACCAGGACAGAAACCTTAAAAACAAACAAACAAACAAACAAAACAAACAAACAAAACAAAACAAAACAAACAGTAAAAAAGCTCTTCATTTTGAGCTCAAAACTTGTTCCTAATGAGTCAGAAAGATTCTTGTCAATAAAAACATATAGAATCATAGCATTATAAAATCATTTAGGTTGGAAATGACTTCTAAGATCTTCAAGTCTAATTGTTAACCTAGCATTACTAAGTCTACCACTAGACTATATCCCTAAGCACCATATCTACGTCTATGAAAAAAGAAAGCTGTTTTCAAAGTCTTTCTGAACAAAACTTTCAAAGGTAGTTTAAGTTACACTTACATAGCAAATTGAATGTGATGGCTCTAGATTGATAAATCCATTTGTACCATATATCTATCCAACAGTGGTAAAAATAACAGGAGAAAAAAAAAAAAAAAAAAGCAACATGACATCAGCACCATCTAGTAACAATGGAAACCCACTGAGGACCTAAAATGCCCATCTAGGCCCCAAGCCTATTCTAAAGGTCTTTCATTTGCTGCTTCATTTTTTTGATATCTATACTATAGGAATATCTATCCACCTGTCTTTTTTATACCCTTCTACCCCAGCAAGATAAACAAAACGTAACAGCATGCTTTGGTATCATTTAAGGTAGAGAATGTATGTTTGGTAAGTTTTACTAGGAGCTGAATAGAGAAACAGCAAAAGTGGGAAAATGTTTGTAACTAAACTGTCTTTAAAATAATGTCTTCACAGAAAGGAATAGCCTTTATATCCTCTCAGTATTTAAGAATGCCAGGCAAGCTCAAGACCCCATTTTGCAATCCCAGAGAAAAATAGACACCTCCTACTGAAAAGTGAGAGCCATCTTAAACAACTACAGCAGAAAATGAACATATTTTTGTTACACACAAATTCAGTGTTCAAAGCAATGTCAGGATTGAGCATTTATCGAGATCAGAAACAGGCTGAGTAGAATAACCTGTACACAATAATGCGGACTGACTTATCTCACCTGGACTAAAACACTTTGCTCCCTGGTACACAGTCTGGAACTCCACTCACAAGACTAATTTACCTCCCTTCTGCCCACTGTGAAGGATCACAAGGCAATACTTCACAGTTTATTTTCAGTTCACAGAAAACATTTTTTTTTTCTTGTTTTTGGGCTAATTAGGTGTATTATTTCCCCACACACAAATGCGCACACATAAACTATTTATTTCTTCTTTTTGATAAATAAAAGCCCTGAGAACTCCAAAGAATCCTTCTTCAATGCAAATGTAGATTGGCATGATGGACTAACAGTTATAAAATTGCTGAATTAAGTTCCTTATACGAGCAACATGCTAGGCAACCGTACCATGCTCTATGGCCATTTTGATAACTCTACAACAATCCAATAAATTATACCAGAACAGAGGTTCATTCGGCTTCAAGGAGAGATGGATAGAACTTTTACAGCAATAGCAAATTAATCAAAAAAAGTTCAGCTTCAGGAAGACTGAACCTACTTGTGAATTCAGCTTTAAAATATTGAGATAATATAAGGTCTTGAAGATGTAGAAACATTTAATTCTGACACTGTAGAAAATCAAAATATCTTGTATTAATTTGTTTCCAGCATAGGTACAGGAAAATACTTTGTTTTCAAAGTGTTAATATTAAAGAGTCAACCGCTCTAAATATAATGTTTGATAGCAAAAGTTCTTCATTTGAGAGCAAAAAAAACCACACTTTTCCTATCCTAATTTTAAATAATCCATTTAAAGATTAACTTGAACTTGAAATACATAACCAACAGATCTCTCATTCAGTCTCCACATGGCCAGCTGGACACTGTTCTGCAAATAAAAACTTGCACATAAGCCCAGTCACTTGAAGGGAAGACTAATACCGAACATAAAATATTCAAGCACTAAATAAAATAAAACCTGGAACCCTCAGTAATAAAACTAAAGTTTGGAAAGAATCAGTCAAATGCACCACGAAGATGATATTTCAACTTCTTTTATCCTCCAAACTCTCTTTGTCAGATGTGCTAGCTTACACAGTGATGAGAAAAAAAAAAATAAAAAATGGTTAGTATGTTCCACTTTTAAACTCTTTTAGGTTGAGTTGTTTTCTCTAAACTCTAGTTGCAACACATATTAATTGACTTTTACCAAATGCTATTCACCTTACACTAAACTTTCAATTTTCATCTTATAGAGTCCACAACTATTAAAGTCATAAAAGAAAAGGATATTTGTCCTGTGTAGTCTTCTCACACAGAACAGGTCAGGGACCTCCAGCTGGTGAAAGATCCAGATATCAATTCGCAGCTGTCATTCTCAAGCAGTAGAGAAGTGCTTTTGACATGCTTCCTATCGGAAGCATTTTAAATAAATCTCTACTGTCTGGAGCAATGCCATTTAGAAAGATCTCAGTATAGTCTTGGGAGCAAGCCAACTGCATGGGATGTAGAGGATGGGTATGTTCTGCTTCTCTGAACCTGAAATCTCCAGTGTTGTCCTCAGTGTTGCACTCTGATACCCATCTGTTGGGACGCACAGCTGCTCATACAGTATTCAATACACATGTATGTCAAAAGTAAACATTTTTCTCTAATAGCTTCTAAAAATTACGTACCTGCAAATTTCCTTTGGGCAAATGGGGTCTTAAATCTGCCTTGCAGAATTTGGGTGTCTGTGGTACCTTCTGTGTGTACTTAGGGAGCAGAGAAATATCTTCTGGGCAGACAGGAAAGCAGAAACTTGACTTCGAAGGGAACAAAGTGGCAAATGTGAAATTAAATAAATAAATAAAATTAGCTTACTGATTACATAGATAACTATATTACTTATTTTAAGAATGCTCCTTGTAAGGTGCAAGTACCCAATCTTCCTGATACTTGAAAAAAATAAAAAATAAATAAATAATAATAATAATAATAATTTGAAGAAAAGGGAGTGAAATGAAAGGACTAAAAAGTTCATTTTCTGCAGTGGGATTCTGATCCTTTCTGGTATTAAAGTTGCACAGAATTCAAAGGAAGCTAAATCTTGTATTTGTTGTAAATACTGACAGCTGCATTGAACCCAGTGTTGCTATAAAGAGGCTTTCGGTTCTTGGATTTTCACTTGGTTCAGAAAGGTGCCACAGCAGTAATTCCTGTTTGCTTGGCTAATAAAATATAAAATGCACAATAGGCTCTCAGTGCTTCTGTACTAATAAAATCAACTGATGTTAAAGGTCTGCTCACTCAAAAACATGTTGTATTCCTAAACTGTAAAGCTGTTTATTGTAATTTGGATATTGATATAAATACATATATATAGATCAATACTTCAGCCTGTCAAGTTTGTCACCTGATGTGAAGCTTTTTTGTTGTTTGTTTGTTTGAAAGACTACTGAACTGCAAGCCATTGGGACTTCTAAAGATACTAATATCATAGATAACTTTTGTTAGATAAAGATATAATAAATAGTAGGACAACTGTTAGTCTTTCATATTGCACTAGAAATTGTTATTTATATTAATTTCTATAGTCTTCTAGAAAAAGATTTCTGTATGTTCATAAACTTATAGTGGTGTATAATGTGTATATATATATATTAGTTTAGAATGTATATTTAGCATGTATATTCTAAACTTATATTCTAACACAGGGTTTTTGGCTTGTTTTTTGTTTTTAATTCTGAAGATGTGGTGCTTTAAGAAATAAAGAGAAAGGGGAAAAATGAAGATAAATCAAAGCAAACAAAAATGTTCTAAAAATAATGAACTAAAATAGGAAAATAAATATATGACTATACTGTAAAATAAGGACTATTTATTTGACCACCCATACACATTTTACAATTATGATAGATGCTTATAAAAAGGTAAAGTGTCATAAATTATTTTCTAGATTTGGTTAAAGTCTCTTTTTTTTACACTCTGAGAGAAGCTTATGCATCAGATACAGGATAGTCATACTGTAAAATCTATTGTAAGCCCCAGAAGAGAGTCTTAGCATTGTAAAATCTACTGAAGGATGTTTTGAGCTGTGCAGTTTCCCCTTATCTCCTTTTCCTAGGTGACATGGACATATAACCAACCTTAGATGACTGCTTTGTGAAACACAGGCAAAAACATTCTGTTGAAGTGAGCTCCAAAAGCACTTGACAAAAACTCTAAGGAAGGAAGAAGTGTTTTGACAAGAAATTTCACTTGCCATAGACACAGACAAAATACAAGTGGCAGTATCACAGGAAAGGTTTCTGCTTCCTTTTTGTTGCACAATATATAGTAATTTTTTGCATCTAGTTGGATCCATTTCCCACATTGAGAGTACCCAGTTTCCAGAACTGTTGCCATTCCCTCGTGGAACCTCTCACAAGAGATCAGTTACAGCATAACAGCCCCAAAACTCATCTGCAATGTGTTTAATTTTTTCTGGTAAGGCTCAGTATTAGTAACTGAAAAACAGAACACAGTCAATAGAGAAAACTAGAAAAGGTCTCTGGAGAACAATGTCCCACTTTCAGTTAAGATGTTAATATAATATAAATAAGTAACACTATACTACATGAATACTAATTAAAAATTTACATAAACAACACAAAGATTTGGAAACATCGGTCATTCATTACTCTGTATCCATATATTTTCTAGCTGCAATGCTCTATTCCAACTAAACTACAGTAAGCAGAAACTCAGAAAGGAACTCTTATTATTTATAATTTTAGGTGAGATAAAACAAATAAGAGAATTTAATGGATGTATTAATTTCTTCCTCGCTTGCATAAATGTTTAGTACGTGGGGCTGGGAAGGGAGGAGGGTATGTGGGGGGGAGGAGGAGGGGAGGAACACAATTGTCAAATATTCTTTCAATCTCTATGATGTTTGGAAAACAAGAATACAAGAATCAGATGGCTTAATAATTGTTTCTTTCTCATAATATAGTCTCTTGGTATTTCTGACCCTCATTACAGTTCAGAATCGCACATTTAAAGAAGTTTCTTCAGCTGGACAGTAACTTTTGTTGCTTCAATAAGTGTATTAAAGTTATTTATCAAGCAGTAATTGGCATTTTCTTCTGAGATTAGTGACATTTTCAGTTCCTACCCTCCATCATATTGATTTTATTTGCTCAAATCTTATATGTAAAACAAGTGGGATTCAGCTCTGCATGTTGTGCTCCCATCTGCAGCTGCTTAATCTTTTTGCGCTAAGAGTGGGTATGAGAAGTATACCATCAATACAATTTAGGGAAATGCAGATATTTATCATATTCCTACAGCAGAGAGGAAATTGGTTTGGAAAAAATTATTATTTAAATGTATGTTCCAAGGATAGTGTGTTATTTTCCTACAGACAAGTCACATTTTTGTTTATTCAAATCAATAAATTAGTACCATACACAAAAATCCAGTACAGATGATGTTTTGATGTTCACAATTTGAAGGTTTTTAAAATAGAAATGCTACATAAGAACTCCACTATGTGGCTTAATGCAATTACTTGTAAATGCAATTTAGATCAGCTATTCATTTTAATGTTCTTTTTTTTTTTTTTCTCCAAAAGATGGTAGTACAATTAAACAGAAGACTCAGTGTTGTGCAGAATAACAAATGTATACAACTCTTTATACATAACAGCAAAGATACTTCATTAATTGCTTATGTCAATATAGTATCTGCCACCACCTTCTTTGTGCATAATGGTGTATCCCAGATCATTATGATACTGGAAATGAGAAAAAGTCTTTGACCTGTGAGATGTGAGAGTTTTCTATTCTGATGAACATCAATTCAACATGAATGTCCTTTCCCAGGAAGCCGCAAATTTTCACAAGTTCTCAGAAGAAAATTGTACTTTCACTCATATAGATGTGATCATGTGCTTTGATTCCTATCTCCATAAGTTATTAATTCATGACTTTTCCATCTAAATAAGCATCACAATTTAATGCAAGCTGTAGCAGATGTGCAATTTTCAGAAGGTCCATGTGTCAAATTTCTTGTTTCAAAAATAACATGATTTTACACAGTGACTAAGAACAGAGTTCTTTGAGTGTGCACAGTATAGAGAAGCACAGAATCATAGAACCATTAAGGTTGGAAAAGACCTCTAAGATATCTAGTCCAACTGTCCACCTACCACCAACATTGCCCACTAAACCATGTCCCTATGTTCCACATCTACCTTTTTCTTTAACACCCCTAGGGATAGTGATTTCACCACTTCCCTGGGTAACCTTTTCAAGTGCCTAACCACTCTTTCTGAGAAGAAAGTTATCCTAATATCTAACCTAAACCTCTCAAGGTGTAACTTCAGGCCATTCCCTCTTGCCTGATTGCTAGTTAGCTAGGAGAAAAGGACAACCCCCACATTGCCACAACCTTCTTTCAGGTATTTTTAATGACATCCTCTGTAGTAGACAGTTCATGTATGCGTAAGTAAAAGCCTTACACATACTTTGCACGTTATATACGGAGAATAAAAGAGCTGCACATTAGCATTCACATTTTAGGTACAATGTATTCAGTGATTGCGCGTCATCTTAAGAACTATTTAATAGTAGATTTATTTCATTTCATCTCTTTTTTAAGAAATTAAAATGACAATTAATGAAAGCAACTACCACCTCATTGTTTTCCCAGGTTGTCTGTAAACAATTTTTTTTTAAACTATTATTTCTTTTTTTCCTGAAGAGAGGAGTTACCATATTCCTCCATCTGCGAACACAGCAACAAGCCTAAAACCAAAATCTGCGAACACAGCAACAAGCCTAAAACCAAACAGAAGATAAAGTATATGGAAGAGGGAGTAGCAATTGACAAAAGTGATAGGTTATGAATATTGCGGGGAATCCCACCTCTCTCAGAATTCAGAGAGGCCTCTATAAAATAATATAATGGACATATCTCCAGACAGGAAAGGCCCTGGCACCATCTATTACCAAAATACACCCCATTCTCATCATTGTACTAAAAACAACAGAGGGGAGGGACCAACACAATTTGATATGTACTGCAGAAGAAATCTGCCTTCACAGTCTTTATATTTAGACTTCTGAACGGAACTGGGCCTGTTTTCATTTTATAAAAGCTTTTTCTCAATTTGTGAACCTTATGCTTTCTAATCCATAGTGGAAACTTAAAGATTCCATCCTCACTGATGGTTTTTGTTTGTTTGTTCATTTTCCCATTAGGGGATTGGTTTGTGTACAAGGTCTCTTCTGCTGGTGTGAAATATTTTTAGCCCATAATTCTAAATAGCACCAGGCTCTACAAGCTTTAATTCTGACCCACAGCAAAGGACCATTCTTCTTTGTTTTATGGTTAGCTTCGTGAGAATGGATGAATTCTAAGTTATACGATGACAATGATTTTTGTCTTATTTTTTACCTTAATTAAAAACATCTAACACTATTTGAAGCATGAGATATCTCTGTGAGTAGAAAATAATCTGATTTATTTATTCATGAAATGAAATTGCTTTGGCTATAATGTACAGGCTTTAAAGTATCACTTCTCTCATATCCCATTATTACATAGTTTCCTAATTACCTCTCTAATCACACTACCTAATATTGTAAAGTGCCTTGGAGTGTGTAGAGAAGTTGTTGCACATTAAGGACCAAATTAGCAGATTTGGAGAGAAAAGCCTATTTTTATGTATTATCCTGTATCCCCATGGAAGAAAGTATCTGTTTTTCACCCTTATGCTGACACTACAGCTCTGAAAGTCCAGGTGGCAGAACATGAACTCACTCTAATGGTCCATATGCTTCAGAGAAGAGTATTTCTCAGAATATCACTTGAAAATTACAGCTCATTAAACATCACTTTCTACCCATGCCTTCTTTGTGTTTGGAGCAACTACTGTGAAGCATGCCAAAAGAAGACCCAGCAGATGACAAAGCCACAAAACCACAGGCTGCAATGTGCAATGGAGACTTGGCCCCAAGGTGGGAATACCCATTTTAGGAATGTCTCTTAACACTGGATTGAATTTACACTACAATAAATAAATTAAAAAAAAAAAAAATCAAGAAAAACAAACATATATATATATATATGGAGTTCTATTGCTTCACCTGTCCTGTTTCATTTAAGATGTGTTTTGGATGAGACTTTTTCTCAAACCATTATTTTCCACAAAAAGATTCATGTGGGATGTTACGTATACATACCGTAAATTGCCATTCTCTGATTCTTGTGCTAAGAACTTGATACACACTTCCTGAGAAGTTATATAGCTGCTTCACTAATGTATAACCATTAATTCATCAATCTGTAACATTGTAAAGGAACACAGAAGTCAGTTTTCAATTAGAAACTCTCAGTTTGGTTTGTATTATCTGTCTTTGATTTCAAAATGCTGTTGACTTGCTTAAATGCTGAGAAAGCATTTGTACTCTTGATTCTACTTCTTTCTTGAAATCTCCATTAACTATAAACAAAACCAAATCTGATGGGCCTGTCTGGGATGGAGTCACCTTTCCCTGCAGCAGCCCACACAGTGCTGTGCTCTCCACTCGTAGCTGGAACAGCACTGATATTACTCCAGTGTTGCGTCTATTGCTGCATAGTGCTGGCACAGCATCAGGACTCCTTCCAAGCCCCCAAGAGCCAGCAGGTTTGGGGTGGGCAAGTGATGGCAAGGGGACATCACCAAGGCAGCTGACCTAAATCAAAGGGATATTCCATAACACCTGATGTTACACTCAGCAATAAAAAGGGGAGCTTTCATGAGGGAGGGGGCTGTCTTCCTGAACAACTGCTACACATTTTGAGGCCCTGCTTCCCAGGATGTGGCTGAACATTGCTCGTTGATGGGAAGTATAGAATATTTTTTTCCCTTCTCTCTGTGCTTCTGCATGGACTTATTGTTTCTTTTTCTCCCCATTCTCTTTCAAACCTCAAAAAAAAAAAAAAAAAAAAACAAACCTCAAAATGGTTTAATTAACCATTCTCATCTCAAACCTCGAGCTCTCAGTGTTGTATTTTCTCCCCCTCCCTCTCTGAGGAGAGGGGGAGTAAGAGAGAAGTTGTGGTGGAGCTCGGCTGCCTACCTGAGTAAAACCACCACACCAAATAACAACAAGAAAAATCATGCCAGACATTTTCTGGAATGTTGTTATTTCTTCAGCAGGTATTTTTTAAAGGATATTTACTCTAGCATAATAATAAGTGTAATTTGGTCTGTTCCTTTACACATTTTTTTTTTTAACAAGTTCTTTTTTTCCTCCTTTTTTTTTTTTGGAAAGGTTTGCTCTGTTATGTAAAGTCATCAGTGTGATGTAGTCATTTGTCCTTGTTGCCTAAGATGATTGCACCCAGAATCATTCTGTATCTCCACACAAACATTAGTTTCATAGCATCCTGTGGAAAGCTCCAAATAAAAGTGGGAGCTGCTAGTCAAACTCCCTTTAAGAGTCATGAAACTCTCTTACATGCATACTTGACTGCTGGTTATTTGATTTATGTACATCACACTGAAATAAATTTCCCATAATAAGGGGTTATGTGGAGCCTCACCCATTTTTTTAGGGTGATGTGGAGCCATCACCCACATTTTTTATGATTTCTTTTTTCATTTCTTGGTGTGTTTGTTTTTTGTTTGTTTGTTCTGAGTAACTTAACAAAGACTTGCTGATCATTTCTTAGTTTTATTATACTAACTGATGGAGAGAAGTCTTTGTGGTTAGTTATAATATAAACCACTGTTCTATTACAACGTCTAAATGATATTAAATGTCAAAAAAGGATTACAGCAGCTTTTTGCACACAACGTTTTCTAGGGTATTTAATTTTCAAGTCTATGTATCCCCAAATTTCGACTGACATTCTAGGCTAGATATGCCCATAGTGCTCTGTGGAATAGAGAGAGATCATCTCTTTAACACACTTTACAGGAAGATTAGTCAAAGGGCCACCTGAGATGAGCTAACGTGTTTGTACACTGCACTTCCTATCCTTCCCTAAATGCCAAGGAGCACATGGACAAGGAGAACAAAATGCTCAAGTAGCACTTTCCCTTTTGTCCTTCTGTTCTGTCTTCCCAACAATTTGGAGTCCAAAAAACACTGAAGCTTTAAGAAAAGACATCCAACAGCAGCAACAAATTAAAGCAAACAAAAAAGCAAACACTAATTGTTTCGTAAATAATGAAGTTTGACTCATTAATGAATGTGAATATATGCTGCCATTTTCTATAATATCAGGACATCAGTACCAGCAATCCAATCTACCTCATATTCCTTTGTTGCTTGCTGTTATTAATATCGACTACGTTACCTTAGCTTTCTAGAAAGTACATTTTACATGTATGTTGAACAAAATTTTGGAACACCTCTTTAGACAAAACCAGACACTGAGAGCAATAGTCAGCAGATATTTTTAAACTGTCAGCATTCAGGAGCTGGAGAGGTTCATTTAGACTGTCAGCTAAGTAGATGTTTCTTGAATTGGAAGTACAGAAACAAGGCTGCACCCTCATCTAGCTGTCAATAATTTTACATATTCTTCACAGTAAGTGTAATATTACCCTTTATATTAGACAAAGAATCTTCACAAAATTGGCTCAATTTAACCTTGCAGAATTTGATTTCATAAAGAGAACTATACCTACTTGAGGCAAGATTTAAGATTCCTGTACTTGCAGCTGAGATGAGCTGATCTGTGAGGAAGAAGCTGAGAAAGAAAGGTTGGTCTTTCACTTTTACAAAATTCTTCTTTGTCACCTATTTATGAATTTTCTAAATTTTAATCAGAAGCAGAGATAATCCATTTAATAAGAAAAACGTGTACTTGTTGAAATACTATATGTGCTTGTCTGCCTGCAGAAATCAACAAAATACTCTGGGATAAGTTTTCGACAAGAGAGCTAGTATTTTTACTAACTAAAAAGAGAGAGATATCCCAGGAGAACAGGGTACTTTGGTGAAATGATCATCGCAGAATGTCTTCCTCAGAAAAGTGATAACAAATCAACACAAGGGAACAGAAGTACTCCATTATATTCAGAGATGGACTGTATTTTCATTCCTCTGAACCAAATATTAAATATATTTTTTTAAATCTTTTCCCTATAAAAAAAGGCTTTTTTTTTTCCTCATACTCTAGTGCTCATACTCAGATTCTCTTTATGCCTAGAATTCTTGGAAAACTGCACATTTGTATTCAGTATTTTAACATATGTCACATATATTGTGTTATAATTCAGCCAGTAAGAACTTATTTACTGACTTTTTCATTTAGTTCATGTTATTTCCTAGACAGACAATTTTATGGGGATGTACACTGTGGCTGTTACTGTGATTTCTGACACAAATGTGGATACAGTTAAGTGCAAGGTAGCAGACTAGACAGAAAAATGTTGAGTTTTGTTTTAGCAGCTCCTGATTACCCATGAGTAATAATTTCCCAAATTATCCAGTACATCTAGTACAAACTTTTTTTTTTTGTATAAATGGAATTGTAGTGAACGATCTTCCTTTTTGGTACAGCAAAATAAACCTCAGTATCCACCTAAACTTTGGAAATTTTCACACAGATCTACTCAAACTTACTAAATGAAATAATTTTATGTTGCAACCTTCTTTATTTTCTCCCACTATACTTCCATGGAATTCAGCCTTTGTCTCTGAAATATTGTCCTCCATTTTTTGCTCCCTTGTCTTTTAGTTTTTAAAATAATCTACTCTGGTATTGCTCTTTAAACAAAATCCCATTGGAAGATAACATGACAATTACTTAAATATCCCTCTTAACACAAATGAAAGGAACAATGCTGTTTTAACTGGATATACAACCATTTTTTTAGAAGAGCAATATCTACCTAAGAAATTGTATATAGTTATCAACTACAGTAATAAACTCTGTAGGTCATTTCCCCTGTGAATGGCTTCTTCTCTAACTCATAATACTCATTATATTATATATTATATATTATAACTCACAACTTCTCTAATTCACTGTAAGTTGAAAATAAGTATTCGTCTATTCATTCTTTTGCTGTCTTTTTTTTTTTTTTCCTTTTCGTCTATTCATTCTTTTGCTGTTTTTTTTTTTTTTGTCTTTTTTTTTTTTTTAAGAACTGATCATAATCAGTTCTTTGAAGAATTAAAAAAAAAAAAAAAAAAAAAAAAGGAGAATCAACTCATTTAACTTGCTCTTTAGGGTTCCTATTATTCACTATTTATGAGCACTCAGGTGACTGCTAGGTATTCATGGAGATATTTGTGAATCCCAGGAGTTCAATACATTGTAGTATGAATGATTAGTCATCTAAAAGTTTTCATCATGACTGGATTATCCTCTACTGAATATTCACTATTTATCACTGGTAATTCTTTATCTTAACAGTCAGTGCCCATCCAAAAAAAAAAAAAAAAAAAAAAAAAAAAAAAAAGAGCCAAACCATTATCGTGTGATATATATGCAACCAATAACAACTTTTAACAAATAACTTTTAACAAGTTTAAACACCAACTGAGTTCCAAGGGAATAATTTCTTAACCTCCAGAGTCTTTGAAAATAATAGCACTGAATTATTTTTACTAAAGAAATTCTGTACTACAGAAACCTAGGAGAGAAGCAAAGCTGTTGATCTCTTTTAATCAGGTTGTGTTTTTAAAGCTTTCTATTTTTTGTTGTTGTTGGACAAGTTTTAAGTGTATCCTTCTAGTATTTCTAGTATTCTGGGGACAGCTCTTATGTTTAATCCACAGCCTATGGACCAATTTAGAAGAATTGAGACCAGTTTAGAAGAATCAGTGAGAGAGTGATTCTTTGTAGTTGCTGGCACTGGACAGAATCATCAAGGTGCCTCATTTCACTATCATCTTCCTACAAGATCAAAGTACATTTTCAGAAAATGTTGTTCATATTTGGAAATCAGTATTTATCTGTAAAAAATAATCTGACTGGCTCTGTTTCTCATATTCCATAAACCTCTATTCATATACATACTTTCAAATATAAATGTGTCTAGCTGTAAAAATAGATAAGCTTCACGTCACTTGGGCAACACAGGTAAATTCCCAAAGATAACAGTTTTATTTTTGAACATTTTGAACCACAACAGCTAACAGCCACAGTCCCTGCTGGTAACTTGTCAGTTTGGCATTTTTATTTCAAAGCCACATATGGTTTCCGAGTATAGAATGAACATTAATTATGTCTTTTTATATCTTTCTATTATGTACTTCTCTAGCCTTCTCTGGCTTTGGGGGATGTGCTTATTTATTTTACTATAACTTGAGTAACAACTATTCCCATTTCTACAGAAGTCTATTTTTTCTGTTTTTCTGTTAAAATATATTTTATTTCTTTCTTTTGTACTTACTTTTTCTTTTTTTTTTCCTTTATAAAACAAGCAACTAGTCTTATTTTGCAATAAACATGCAGTTAACATTTATAAATATATTTATCTTTCCAAATATATATTTATTTTTTTTTAATCAATTAAGGGAAGAATGCCACTAAATGTGACATATACCAGAATGAAGCAAGGGTTTTATTGTATAGAGAACTTTAGATTCTCAGAACTTTGTATACTCATGTTAACTATTTGATGATAATTAATACAGGAAGAAAACAACACAAACACATACTATTAAAAATTAAAATTATGTCTTTTTTTTTTTTTTTTTTTTTTTGGTTTATCTCTAATGTTAATACCAAATGCTAGATGGTATTTTTTATAGCCAAAGGTCTTCGTACTCTAGAAATTTATTACATTTACATTTAGTCTCACAATATCTCTAAGCATATTTGTTCTCTTTGGACTTCAAGGATTATTGACTGAGAAGTTCATTTCAAACTTTTCTTTTTTCTTAATCTGAATGTTTTACAGTGCGGTGATTATTAACCTAAAAATGCTGTTCTAAGAAGTTGCCATTATTCAAATATGGTTAAATCAAAAATGTAAACAATAACGGGATATGTTAGATATATTAGATATTAGATATACTCATTTTTCTATTTATTTTTCTCATTAAAATGTTTTTAATTTTTCTGACTTTATATCTCATGGCTTATTGAGAGGAGTGGAGAGAGAAAAAAAAAAAAAGAATAATGAAATGTGATTGTATGGGAGAAACACTCCTGTTGGAAAATAATATGAAATGCTAGTGAATATTGCCATATAGTGTCATTTTCATTTCCCTCTATTTACTGTTCAGCTTTTTAGGAAGCACAACTGATTTATTGTTTCTGTATCAAAGGATCTGGTCCAGATAAACTTAGAATATAAATATAACATCTGCAGTCTAGATAGTGCTTCACAACTTTCTCAGTCCATGACTTAATGCCAGCAATTTGGAATTCTTCCCGGTATTTTGCCATCTCATTTATTGCTTGTAAATTCTGGTGGGCACAACTCACTTTACAGTTTGGGCAGTGTTGTCCTAGTGGGGAGGGCTCTGGACAGAGGGTCAGAAGACCTCTTTAAGTACAGAAAGACTGCAGTGAGTCTCCCTGGAGATTTATCTTTGCCAGGCTGAACATGCCCAGATCTCTCAGCTTTTTTTTCATAGGAAAGGTGCGCCAGCCCTCTGATCATCTTTCTAGCCTTCCTTTGGACTCATTCTGACTAGTCCACATCCTTCTTTTGTGGAGTGCCCCAAGGTTGACACAGTACATTAGGTGGGTTCTCATGAGGGTAGAATAGATGGGGACAATCACCTCCTTTGACCTGTTGGTCACATCACTTTCAATGCAGCCCAGGATGAAATTGGACTTCTGGGCTGCAAATATGCACTGCTGGCTCATGTCAAATCTTTTATACACCAGAACTCCCAAGTCTCTCTCCACAGGGCTGCTCTCAGTGACTTCTCCCAGTCTGTACTCCTGTGTGGGTTTGCCCCAACCCAGGTGCAGCACCTTGCATTTAGACTTGAACCTCATGTGGTTCACATGGGCCCATTTCTCCAGCCTGTCCAGATCCCTTTGAATGTCATCTCTTCCTTCTTTGGTATCAACTGCCAAATGTTTGTATCAGATGTTTTCTGAATTGAAAATTTTACAGTTTTCACACAGAATCACACAGAATTGTCTAGGTTGGAAGAGACCTCAAGATCATCAAGTCCAACTTCTGACCTAACACAACAAGTCCTTCATTAAACTGCATCACTAAGTTCAACATCTAAACATCTTTTAAAGACCTCCAGGGATGGTGACTCAACCACTTCCCAGGGTAGCCCATTCCAATGCCTCACAACCCTCTCAGTAAAGAAGTTCTTCCTAACATCCAACCTAAACCTCCCCTGGCACAACTTTAGCCCGTTCCCCCTCATCCTGTCACCAGGCACATGGGAGAATAGACCAATCCCCCACCTCACTACAGCCTCCTTTAATGTACTTATAAAGAGCAATAAGCTCGCCCTGAGCCTCCTTTTCTCCAGGCTGAACAAACCCAGCTCCCTCAGCTGCTCCTCATAAGACTTGTTCTCCAGACACCTCACCAGCTTCGTCGCCCTTCTCTGGGCTCACTCTAGCACCTCGATGTTCTTCTTGTAGCGAAGGGCTCAAAACTGAACATAGTACTCAAGGTGTGGCCTCACCAGAGCTGAGTACAGGGGGACAATCACTTCCCTAGACCTGCTGGCCACATTGCTTCTTATACAAGCCAGGATGCTGTTGGCCTTCTTGGCCACCTGAGCACACTGCTGGCTCATATTCAGCCGACTATCAACCAATACTCCCAGTTCCTTCTCCGCCAGGCAGCTTTCCAACCTTGGCCACCTGAGCACACTGCTGGCTCATATTCAGCCGACTATCAACCAATACTCCCAGTTCCTTCTCCGCCAGGCAGCTTTCCAACCACTCATCTCCTAGCCTGTAGCTCTGTTTGGGGTTATTGTGCCCCAGGTGCAGGACCTGGCACTTGGCCTTGTTGAACTTCATACAGTTGGCCTCAGTCCATTAGTCCAGCCTTTCCAGATCCTTCTGCAGATCATTCCTACCCTTTAGCAGATTGACACACACCTAACTTGGTGTCATCTGCAAATTTACTGAGGGTACACTTGATCCCCTCATCAAAATTATGATATTGCAGTCCCAGTAGCACAAAATCATGAAAATCTTCATGGAAAATATTATGGTACCTGTGTTCCTCCTTGGCCGAACTATGTTTCTTCCTTATCTGTGGTGTGTTAGAATTAGCAAGGCCTAACAAAGAAGGCACTGGAATGGGATTCAGGAAATCTGTGCTCTGGTGACAGGGATCCACTGTGCTCCTTCATGAGTCAGTGTTCCACTCTCCACCTTTCTACTTATTTCATCTTAAAGACAGATATTTGGGGATAGGATAAATATATTATCCTCTACTTCTATTTCTCAAATGCTTCCAGCTCTGACCTCACTTGAGGCCTTTAGGTGCTAATGAAATGCAAATGATAATGCAGACACTTAGCTTTAAGTGTTTCCTAAAAACGTGGGTGAAGACTACATTCAAAATGATACAGGATTCATTTGTCTGACAAGATTTTTCAATGTCTTGCATGGGCTTTTCATTTTTAGATGAGAATGCTTTGAGATCAGGGCAAGAATTGTTCTCCCATAAGCAACTCCAGTGAAAGTAATGTATTTGAGAGGCTTAATCAGTTCTTCTTTTGAATACATCCAACTCTGCAGCAAGGCAGCTTATAGAAAGTTATAGAAAACAGACAAATGTAGAAAAAGTTTCCTCTCAGTTATAGCATTTTAATTTGACAGTGAAGTTCATCTTTCATAGAAGGTGGATTGCTAGCTAGAAATAGACCAACTTTGGGGAGAATAAATTTCTGTGACATCATTCTAACATTTTTGTTGACCATTTGATATCCCTACTATGGTAATAGTAATTTATCTGAAATTTCATGCCTTTACTAAAGTCACTTTTTATCCTTTAGACACTCTAAAATTACTCAGAGGATTTATATATAGCAAGGAGGATAGCAAAACGTTGATCAATTCAGGCACCAAGTATTTTGAGCTTCATAGAAGAACCTGATGCAGGTATATTTTTCTTCCACTTCCACAAGTTGTTTAATGCACTAGATGAACAATCTCCTTATAATCTTAACAGTGTTTTCCACATTCCACTAAAAACAGTAGGATTTTGGTCCCAAGAAAGAAGGCAGAATTTGGTCTTCCAGATGTGTGAGGTCCACTGAAAGGTAATACTTTGAATTAAATGTGCATTACTGTAGAGTCTGGGAGTTGCCATATGTTCACAATAGTCAATATTTTTCTATCTGTTAATAGCTATGCTATATCCAAAGCTTTTATGTATATAGGTGTTATTTACATATAGCTTTAGACATGTTATTTACATATAGCTTTATACATATAAATGTATACTTAGATAGATGGATATATAAAAATAGATAGATCACACCCTAGATAGCTTGATTGTTTTGGCAGAGCATAATACTGAACAGTGAATGCTCCAGAATTTTGATGCAAACCAGGATTTTAGAGAGCTCAGAAACAAATGTGTATGCATTATACCAGCATAAATGAATCAACCTGTTCTCATGCAAAATCTACCCTTTATACAATGAACACTGAGGCAGAACAAGAAATCCTAGCAATGAGAAAAGGAATTTTGTACTTCAGGTCTTGGAAACAAAAATAATAAAATAAAATGAAGTGAATTAAATTAAGGCCAGAATGAACAGATACATCTTTGTAATTTTAAATCCAACTAGACAAAAAGAAAACCTCCAGATATTGAAGTCTACATATTCAGTAAAATATAAAGACAAATTCACTATTTTGAGCTGCAAACTGAGGACCTAATGAAATCATCCAAATGGATTTCCAGATCTTCCTACAATGCTCTTTTTTTTTTTTTTTTTAAAAAAAAAAAAAAAAAAAAAAAAGAGCAGAAACTTTCAGTATCTGATTGGCAGGAGAAAATTCTATGAGAAAAAGCAAAAATGAACCTAGTATTAGAAATAACATCGTAATTTAGACATTTAGGATGCCTACAGGAAAAAACTATAAGCTCTAATAAGACTTATTCTAGACATGAATATTCAATGAAGAAAGATGAAATAGAAATAATACATTTTGAAGATTTAAAATAGAGGCTTCAATGGAAAACAATTATGACGATGATGAGTGTAAAAAAAATGATTAAAGATAGAAGAGCACATATCAACAGGAGCAACAGCATTCCAAACTGAATGTAAAAGATTAGGCTTTTAGGCGTACCTTGGAATCAATGTTTTTAAAACATTTAACATTTTTTCCTGATGACCTGAAGACTGCATGAGTCACTTCAAAAAATGTATTTCTGCTTTCTGGCTAACAACATAAAAAAACTATTATTATGAAACAATGCTGGTGCTCCCACAGACCTGAGAAATCAATAAATTTAAAATATAAGAAGTTTAGTGGAACGGAAGAATTTGTTCTTAAAAAAAATAAATAAATAATGACAACCTGGAAAATAAAGCAACACAAAAGGAACGTGAATTTAAAAAAAATAAAACCCTCATTGCCACATATTCTGAATGTTTCCCTCTCAGCCCTGAGGGATATATATCTCTGACCATAAATCAAGATTTTAAAGATAACATTAATTATTATTATAACAAATTGGTAATAATAACAAAGAGTTTAAAAGCCATATGACAAAAAGCTATAATATCTAGCCACTTCTCGGTTTACATCCCCATTCAATTCTACCAGTTATCCAAAGAAAATTCACAAATTAATGAAGATCTGTGTCCTCCTGAGATATAGAAAGTTTAGATTATACATAACAAGTGCAATCATCTGAGAGCTGCAGACTGAACATAAGTTATAATGTGAGGATTGTTAACTGTCATTCAAGAAGCCAAAAAGTATGTCCATGCTATGACCAAGGTGTACACAGTCCTAAATGCAAAAGAGTCCAGACACAGAGACCAGTCCTAGCTCCACCAATATGTTCAGAAGATCTGCACACCTTCCCAGACAATGACACATGGACAGCTGAGAAGTATATCTTGCCGCTAAGGACCTAAATAGGGTACAGTCCAGCACACCCCAGCACACCTCCACACACCTCGCATAGACGCTGACCATCAGCATATACTGACCACCAGCATATATATGCTGGCATGGGAAGTACCCTTGCTTCAGCTGCACCTAGCTGACTACCTGCTAATCTAATGGGAAGCACTCTCCTTCTTAAGGTAGTTCTTACTACCTGAAACAAATGTAGTAAAAAAGCATTTTGACGTGGTCGGAAAGATGTCTTAATGGTTGCTATTTTAATAGCATTATATATATACAATTTTATACAGCTCAGAGATGAAGCAAGAATCTTGAAGGGTACCTAATGCAGCATAGAATAAGAGCTTTGAATATGCAGCACACCAAGACCCATAATGTAAAAAAATAAACATACTTTGCCATAAATGTACCTTACCTCCACAAAAGAGGTTTTCCTCCTGAGATAAAAAGGATTTCAGAATAAATCTCAAATATGAATGATTTTGCACATCAGAACAAAACACATATTATATATTATATTCATTTGAGTTGAAAAGCATGTTTCAAAATTACAGACCTTATTCTCTTCTATGGAGAACCATCTTCATCAACAGATCTCACAAGGAAGTGTTTATGTGTATTTCCAGAGCCTTAATGTTCTTAACACTGGTAAAAGCCCTATTATTTTTGTATGCGTCACTACTTATTGGAATATATGGTTCCAGAGAGTTCTTTATATAGACCAAACTGCAATATTCAATACAAGATCTGAAACTTTATTTAATAGAGACTCATGTTTCATTCTTTATTCATAAATACACTCAGTAAGGACAAAATTTTATACATCACTATTTGAAGGAAAAAAATAATCATCTTCATTAAAAGCTGTGTGCATTTTTATAGCAAAATCTCAGCCTCTAAATTTAACAAAATTTAGGAAAGAACAATTTTCAAAACAGAAGTTATGAAATGTTGCATTTAAGTGTTATAATAAAAAAAAATCTGCATTAATCTCAAAGCCTGTGCATTTTTTGTTTGTTTTCCTTTCATTCTCATTCAGTTGATGACCACTGCTGACTAAAAGCAAACAGTTCCGTAAATCCATGTTCGGTGTCTTAATTCTGGTGGACAAGCACTAGAGTAGTGAAGTTTGGTTGGTTTATTTTTGGAGAACATAGGGGAGATGGGGAAATGTTTGTTTCAATTCCCTCCTTTTCCCCTCCTTCCCTCTCAACTCTAAGTTATAACAATTTTTAAATCTCTGGTAACTAAAAAGTTGTACATTGCTGTCAGTTGATACATATATATATATATATTAATGTTGTGAGCATACTGATTCACAAAGTCTTTGTTCAGTAATAAATTCATTTTGCAAGGCTCCATCCATTTAACATACAGAGAATCGAACCCAAACTTCTTACACAATAGGAACAGAACCAGTGGCAGAATCACTAACAAAATAACAGCCTTTCAAGTTGCACCACTTTTGTCCCCTTGTTACTGAAAGACTGAAAGTATTTGAGATCCCACAACCCATTTGTCTCCATCTATGGGATTTGGCCCATAGAACAGTCTCAGTAACCAAATTAAGGGCTCATTTCTATTCCTTTTAAAAGTTTAATTTTAATGTCTCAAGTAACACACATTTCAGTATCAAAAACAGTGATGAAAATAACTTGACACCACCCTCCACCCACTAGCTCTCTACACCTTGGCAACATGAATCTAAGAATTCAACCTGATGCTTTGCTTTCGATATCATCCTTCAATGAATCAGTGTTTGCACCTTCTGTATTTATGACTTCAATATTTTCCTCTGTTCCACTTCCCTAGACATGTTGCAGACACATTTTAGTTATTCTGTCATCTTTTTAACAGCTACTCTATGTCTCCTGTTCCATTTGTTTTCAAATTAATTTCCTGCTCATCCTAGCAAAGGCTGAGCTCCTGATGTATGACTGTACTTAACCTGAACACGTCATCAGCATCAGCTCCACAAATAGCTATTTCAGCAAAGAAGACAGAACAACATGACACCGAGATTCCAGTTCACCTGAGATCAGGATGAAAACAGCATTACCAACAGTATGCTTTTCTGTAATAATTTCTTATTGCTGCCAGAATTATTGACCCATGCAAATCAAAAATAAAAGCATAATGAATTAGTATCACTGACAGGGTTCATACAACAGCAAGCAGATTCCACCTGCTAGTCTTAACTAGCTATTTCACTGACATCACATTATAGGAAAGTGTTTACTGCCATCATTAGCACTGATGTTTCAACTGTTGCAAAATACCTAGCTAATTTCTGGCACTTTCAAAGCAATGCTGCTTTTTTTTTTTTTTTGCTGAGTTTAACTCAGTACATACAGTGACATCTACTTTGCTTGCATTGTCAGGGATTAGTTTCCACACTGTCCAAAGGATGTTTGGGAAGAAGAAGAAACTTTTCCCCCTCCTGCAATACAGCCACAAGGCTGCATCCAGGAGCAGCTGCAGACATATTGCATGCAGGAAACACTTGCACCTTTTTCTCACTAATCCCTATTATTTGCACCAGGCCAGGCAGGAGCAGTGTGCACACTGAATTTCCATCATTGTTACTGAATCTTTCCCATGGAAAAAACACAGAACATTTCTGCTTGACCACAACCTCTCTCAAACTCCAGCAGTGAGCATCTCAAACAAGGCCGTGCAGACAGTCTGTGGCATAATAAGCCACACTACTAAATAAAGGCTGGCAAACACTCTAGAAGAGGTTTATTTTGCACTAAAGAGTAACTCTTCCCTCAGTTCCAATAAGTTAAAAAAAAAAAAAAAAGTTTATACCTTACTGTTTATTATCTTGTTTTTCTTATCTTTTGTACCGCATCATTATTCTGCCTCTAACATGCACAGAGAAACCAAACAGCTCTTTCTGATCTCATGAATACAGAAAGGAATGTTTTCCTAAGCAATTAGTAATCATACTAAGCCACAGTTCCACGTATGGTTATATAAAGTCAGTATAAGAAAATATTTGAAATGCAAAGCATATCTACCACTAAATTATCAAAAAGACATAATAGCAGGATAGTAAATGTGTGGTATGTATATTTAGTATTTATTATAGAAATTTACTGCATATAAATTATAAGGAAGTGCCAGATGCATCTAATAAATATGAATGAGGAAGGTTTCATACCCCCAGAGCCATATATGATGCTGTCTTATAACTCTCTGGTTGAAAACATTGTACGAAAATCACTTCACCTTGTTTAATTGGAATTGGATCTCCTAAACCTTCTGTACCTGTGTTAAACAGCTAGTCCAAAACAAGCTTTTATGTGCAGTTACAGCTTCCAATGGAATACCTGGAAAAGTATTGGAAAGTTGACTAAGAGTGGAGGAAAAAAAAAAAAAAAAAAAAAAAAAAAAGAAAGAAAGAAATACCAGCAAAGCAGGAAACAGTATCCCCAGTAACTCAAGAAACAAATAGGTTGGACTAGGTGATCTTGGAGGTCTCTTCCAACCTAGACGATTCTGTGAAATATCATGATTATTTATTTTGTATTTGTGTGATTAGCTGACATCTCTGCCTGGTTTAAATGAACACAGAGGGGAAGAAAACAAACAAACAAACAAAAAACTCTCTATACATAAACAAGAAGAAAATATTATTTCTACTATATAGTAGAATATATAGAAGAAGGAAAATAAAAGTAACACTTCAGAGGAAGCAGATTCTGCAACTGTAGTTGTACCACTACAGAAACACTTAATGGATGCAGTACATTTTGCACTTGAACAATACTTATAAATTTTCACTTTTTTTTTTTAGTATTAAAAATATATATATATATAGTGTTATATTTTCAAACTCCCAGACAATTTAGAAATATAGAAGGTGAGTATTGCATCAAAAATAAAATATTCTCACTAGCTGTATTATACACGAGAAGTGAAATTAAAAAAATATTAATAATAAAAAAAATCCCTAAGCAGGCAGAGAACACCTATGGAAATGTGCTACAAAATTAACAGAAAAATTAATCACTACTTATGGTGATAGAACCAATGACAAATTAAGGGGAAAATATGCATATATTTCCTGGCAACCTGATAAGGAATTTTTATGTCAAAACAAATATGTGGGCGAGTAAAAAATATTAGTCTCATCTTTTTTTATTATTATTTCTTCTGTTTTTTTGTCATTGTTTTGTTTATTTTAACTTAATTTCAGTAGATTTTTCAGTGAAATAATTACTTTCCATAAGAGTATTCACAAATGAACAGAAGTATTTATAATGTTGTTCGTTTAGATGTAGAGCTTAGGGATATGGTTTAGTGGGGACTGTTAGCGTTAGGTTGGAGGTTGGACTCGATGACCTTGAGGTCTCTTCCAACCTAGAAAATTCTGTGATTCTGTGATTCATTAACCTACATGTTTTACAGAGTTTGATTATATCCTCTGTGGTAAAATATACTGACAAAAATTAGACCTCAGAATCTCCTTAAATATCTTTTTTCTTATGCTTTGCTGATGCATGTTGCTATCACTCCACCTGCACTGATACTACCAGAGTTCAGAACTTACTGTGCAATATTTGGTAATCTGAATTTTAATGTCATTTAGAAATATGTATTTATGTAAATGGACAATAGTAGCAGATCTTATAGTTGGCTTTACCTTTCAAAGACAATGACAGTTTTATTTTAACATAAGACATTTTAACAAATAAATCCAAATCTAGCCAGTAATTTATGATTATTTTTAGTACCTTTGAACACTGCTTTGACTGAATGCCATTTATCAACTATCAAGAGCAATCCTGACATTCCCACTTATTTTAAGAGAAAAATATTTTCCCACAACCAGCCTCCCATCCATTTTCAGTAAATGTAAGGCTAGGTAATAGATTATATTTCTTCTTAAATGCAAAGCTCCTTCAAAGTCTCTTTTCTGATAAGATCACATGAAAGAAAAAACAGAAATTTCAAATCCAGTCATTGAATTGTTTTCTCCTATACTATAAAAAACATTCATGTTATATATTTCAAACCAGTTCTCACTATGTGAATTTTGAAGTGGATTTTAATTCAATGTAAATGAATAAATAAACACATAAATAAAAGTTGTTTAATTAGAACAAGCATTGCTGTAAGTACGTTTAGATTTTCACAACACTGTCATGACTTACTATCACAAAATTATGCACCAGTTTGCAACTATTTCTGTAAGTCTTCACATCAGTGAAAGATGATACTCTTCTGGAGTCAATGACTTCTTTCAGACATTTTAAAAGAAGAAATTAAAAAAAAAAAAAAAAAAAAAAAAAAAACATTCTCTGAATATTTCTTAACATCTGTTTTCTTTGAAAATTACTAATCCACAATCTCTTTGGACACTTAAGCTGGAACAACAGAAAAAAAAAAATACTGTGCTGGCTACCAGTGCTTTTTTTTTTTTTGCTTTTTTTGCTTTTATTCTCAGATAGAACATTTTCACTGATAACAACCTTTTTTTTTTTTTATTTCACTAGGAAATACTAAGGCTACAGTTGGGATAATTTTTTAGCAATTCCTGATCCAGAATGAGAACCAGCTTTTCAAAAAAACCTACTACTGTAAGTGATTAGTCCTCACCATAACGCTATAGTAGACAGCCTCCCCTTTTGGAGACTTCTATCCCCCCTAGTCAATGTTTTTTTGGAACTAAGGTGAACTAAGGTTGCAATCAATATTGTTAAAAAATCCACCATGAAAGAGTCTCTTGCAGATACCACCAGTATGGAGAACATCTGATGAAGTTAGATGTTTATGTTATCATGCATATAAAGTGGCACTCAAATACCTTACCTGTTCTTTTTGAATGAACAAAGGATGGATACAACCACCATGTGAATAGTGAGACAGCAGACATGCTGTTGCTAACAGACGCTTTGGCACAGAACATGAACACCACGCCAAGCTACACTCATGAGGAACTTTCAGGGCTTTCCAGATCCTCCCACCTTTTCCTTATAAATCCTTGACTGCTTCACATATAAAGTCTAATTAAAAACAAAACACTGTACATTATGTCTGCATACTGCAACTACTTCCCATACTTCCAAGATGACTTGGGTTACTTATATCTAGCTAATTACCTTTCCAAAAACCTTCAAAGTCTTGAGATACTCAGGTGATGTTGTTGATAGCACTCCACTTATTATGTAAATTGCAAAGACTAGCGAGGCTAGTAACTGGAAAGAAATGGGCTTCCTTTAGCCCTTGTTAGAATGGGTCATTATCAAAAAGCTGACTTAATTATGAGACTGCAATTCACTTCCTACGAATCTTCTGAGATGAAAATCTTATCTTGAGATAGGATGTCAGGGATGTTAATTGCTGTGAAACACAGAAGCATAGAAGTTCAGCTGAGAACAACACACATTCCAATTCATGAACACAAAAGCAGAGACTGAAGCAAGTGATAAATGAATCAACTATAGATAAATGTTGTTAATCTTCATATTGACGTATTTGCTCTGAACCTGAAATTCTCAAGATCTAGGAGACAAAGGCTCACATTATGATTTCTCACTTCCTTTGTTATAGATAGTTTTTGAACTCTCTTTAGAAATAGAAATCCTAAAGGATGATTCATACCCTAGCTGGAAAATACATAGGTACCTAATGAATTTTCTGTTTGTCAGTAAGGATTGTGCTAGCATTGTGGGCAAACAATATTAAATTGTTTTCTCTAAATGGCTGATCTCAGAGCAGAGTAATAGATCACACAGTAAAATACTGTATTAATTATACAAGTGTAATCAATTTGCTATCATTTTCACACTCAGAAATTCTTCCTTGCAAAATAGCTGGAAGTAAAAAGATTGCTTTTATTGTGCTTTTGTTTGTTTGTTTGTTTGTTTTCCTTTTTGTTTGTTTGTTTGCTTTTACTCTAGTAAAACTGCAGCAGGGGTAACATTTTCTGCATTTCAGGAATCTAGAGTTGACAGTTTCCTATATTGTTAGAATTTGAATCCCTTTATCTCAGGTCCAGAAATAGAAAATAGCTTGAGCTTTAAAATTACAGGAAAATGCAACCGTTATCACAGAATCACACAGAATTATAAAACACTTAAAATGTTGTTGTTGTTGTTTTAATTCAAATGTGTGCCATCAATTTTCAGTTTCTTAATTATTACTTCACAATTTCATATTTTAAATTTGTACTGAAAATATAACCTAAAAAAAAAAAAAAAAGTAGGTAAAACTTTCAAAAACTTTAAGAGATGTGAACAATCAATAAAGACTTCTCCCACAGTAAATCACCAAGGACACAGTAGTGCACCAATTGCTTGTTTATGTCATGTCTGCGAGCAGTGATACAGTTAATCACCATTGATTTTAAAATCATTAGTGTTTGTGAAAGAATTAAACATTTTTGGAATGTGATGGACAAACTTGTCATTCTTTAGAATTACTCTTCCAAGGAACTGTGTTTAAAGTTTTCATTCTGTTCATATTTACAAGATTACCTTTTCAATTAGTAAACTTTGGGTTTTGTTCAGTTTATTTGTTTTTTTTTTAAATAGCATCTGGTGCTCACCTGAATTGTGTTATTCATTCTAAGGCAAATTCTACAAATTAAGGGTAATCAGAGGCTAGTTAAAATGTAATAGACTAGTAATATAATTAGGTTAGACATTAAGAAGGAAACACCCTCAACAACTAAGCTGAAGCAAAATCTGTGTCTGGAAGTGTTTACAAACACTTTTCAGGTATGATTTAGGTAGATTTGATACTGTGTTGTATATATCTGTGTATGATGACAGAGACAGATAAGTTACTATATATTTCCTTCTTTTAAGTACCATCTCCTTCTTTCTGTTACTCTCTTAACTCTTTCAGTGCTAAAATGAGGGAACAGCTATAAAAGAAACAACTGTATTTTCTCCACCATTCTCTAACTTAGATTTTTATAAAGATTAGGAACTTCAGATATTCTCAGATCCCTAAATACTTTCTACATAAATGACCTAACAGAAAGGAATGCTGTCATCAGCAGTCTCAAGTTGCACCAGGGGAGGCCTAAAATGGACATTAAGAACAATTTCAATTCAAGAGAAATTGGTGGTCAAGAGTTGTAATGAACTGCCAAATGAATTGGTAGAATAGGCATCCCTGTAGGCATTTAAGAGAGGCTTAGATGTGGCACTAAGCTTTAGTTTAGTTTAGATCCAGTAAGTCAGGTTGATGGTTGGGTTTGATGGTCTTTTCCAACATAGAAGTTTCCATGATTCTCTCAGAGAAAGATTGTAGCCCATACGAGATCAACATCCCATCTCTACCAGGAACTGGTTTAATGATTTCTGTGCTTTCCCACTGATAAAATCTCACAGGACATGGCATGGAATAAGCTTGGCACAAATAGAGTTCTTAAATCTTCATCTAGTGTTCATCTTGCCTCCAAAAGCATAAACGTTTCCATCCCCTGAATTATTTTCAACACTGTACTGGGTCCTGTTTGTCCTTATTATCCCCAAGTATTAATAAATAAATAAATAAGGCAGAAATTCATTTCATAGAAGAAAGTATTTTCTTAATTTTAGATCTAGAAGATCTAGATTTTTTGAGACGTTATAGCAGCTCTCCGGTACCTAAAGAGGTCCTACAGGAAAACTAGGGAGAGACTCTTTGTCTAGTGATAGAACAAGAGGGAATGGCTTTAAAAAAGAGAGAGAGAAAGGGAAGAAAAAAAAGTTGTTTTTCATTATATAAGAAAGAATTTTTTTTTCCTCTGAGGATGGTGAGGCACTTGAAAAGGTTGCTCAGAGAAGCTGTGGATGCCTGGAAGTGTTTAAAGCCAGATTGGATGGGGCTTTGAGCAACCTGATATAGCGGAAAGTGTCCCCGCCCATGGCAGGGGGGTTGTAATTAGATGATCTTTAGGGGTCATTCTAACCCAAACCATTCTGTGATTCTGTCTGCTAAGTTTCTGTTTCCACCAATGCATCATAGCACCAAGTTCCTCAGGTTAATTATACACTGTGTAAAATAATTTCTTCTTAGGCATTTTCTATACATATTGTCATTCAATTTCTTTGTTTGTCCTATTAAAAGTGAGTGAACAGAACTGACTGAGTCTCCTTTCTGCAACAGTTACTACCTGTTGCTCCTGTCTCCTGCATTCTTTTCTCTAATCTAAACAGAGTTTCAAGTAATTCTACCTCATCAAGATTTTAGCTTACATAAGTCCCTCTTTTATGGGTATTACAGTTGACCCTATGTAACTTAAAATTTTTATTCTTAATTTATATTTTTGAATGGAGGAGGAGCAAAAAAGAAATAGTGTGAACAGAGCTGAAATCAATATTTCATAAAATTTCCTTGATAGGAATGATTGGATGTTTTGTTCTTTATCTTGTTCTCTGTATCCTCCTTCTTGGTATGTGGTGGCATTTTCCTACATGTTGCAAAACACTACGTAGATATTTTAATTAAATTGTCCATGATGAAAGGTAGAGAAACATGTATATTTGTTTTAGCTTAAGTGATATCAATTTGGAAATAAGATATGTGAGCAGTGCATATATGTTCTTCTAGTATGTGTGGCAATTCTAAAATTCTTTCCACTAATTTTTTCATCTATTATTTTTATATTTCTTAGCTTCTTCTTCACATCACTGCCATATTTAAGCTACCTTTAAGTTTACATTTTTTTCTTTAAAAGCTTTGACAAGAAATTGTGATAATTTAGTCATTCTTATAATGATTATTTACTTCTACTCTAATAAGAAACCTAGGGATCACAGACATTAACTGAGCTATCTGGATGATCAAAACAAAACAGAAAATATAGTCCTTTTGCCAAACAGATTTCAAATTAAAAGAAAATCCATAGCTCTTCATAGCATTCTTTAATGTAGAATGTAAATAAATAAATTAAAGAATATATAATAAATAAATTATTATTCTAAATAAAAGAATAAATAAATAAATCTACTACAGCTGCAGATTGTTAATGCTACCAAGGTGAGCTAAAGGATGCTTAAAATAAACTGAATGTGGTCCTAGTGATCTTTCCACTGCATCTCACAAACTGCTCCACGTCTACCGTAACAATCTACTCTTGGCAACAAAACAAACCTTCCCTTCTTAAAAAAAAAAAAAAAAAAAAAAAAAAAAAAAGTCTGAGAGACAAGAAAGAATAAGATAGAATCTATGCCTCAGCATTTGGCAGACTTTTGTGGGATTAAATATTCCTGAACTCTTATCCTTGCTCAAAGCATTTCTTATGAACTTGCACTGATGAGGCATACCACACCTAAAAATAACTAAAATAAAATTTGCAGAATTAAAAATCATCCAGGTACATTCATTTCAAAATGTTTCAAATTGTTGTGAGATATTAACCTAGAAATTCTAATTTTTACAAAAAAATATATATATATATTTGGTTTACTCAGAATTATTTTAAACAATACAGATTCATACTAAGACAGAATTTTTGTATTGAAATAAACTATCCACATCTAGGAAATATGGGGATAAAAAATAAAATATAAAAGTATAGTGAGTATTGACATATTTTGAACAATGAGCAAAACTTTCAGGACTGATTAAAAAAAAATGGCTTCTGTTAGTAAGATAACAGAAGGATCAAGAAATATATCAGAATTTTCTGAAGAAAAAAAAATCTTGAATTGCATATAAACATTTTTTTTCCCCCAAGCGGGAAAGTGGCAGAAGTTTAAATAAAAATTAAATTTTCAATCAGCTAAAGAATATGAATATTTGTAAATAATACGATGATCCTGTTTTTATAATATGTTTCCTTCATTTTCTTTGGTCTATGCAGGAACATCGAAATGGAGATCTTCTGCCTTTTCATGAAATTTTATTTGGAGTAGGCTTATAGTTGACATAGACGTGCTTGTTAATCTGCCATTTCACTGCCTAATATTTGGCATCCTCTGCACTCGCCATCTGACCTAAGGGCTGTTTACCCAATATTAACCTGTGACATATCAAAGACAAATAGCCTAACCCACCCTTTCTCAGCAGCTCCTTTTTCTGCAGTACTTCAGGAATCTATTTTTGACTCCTAAAGACCATGAATAAAATATATAGACAGTTTGGTTTATAATTGGGTTCAATGTACAGATCAGTGTTCACCAATGTGTAAGAAACAGAAAACACAGGAGCATATTTGCGCTTGGACATAAAACTAGATTGTGAATTCATGCCTGTGTTGACAAGTGAGCAGCTTGTAAGGGAAGTGCTACACACATGCAAAATTCTTAATATACTCAAAATCTTTTTATTTCCCTTAGTATTTCTCGAAACCTAATTTGTTTTTAAAAAACTTCACTTTTAAATTAATGTTTCCATTGCTGGAAAAGCTTCAGTGAACTTCTACAAGTTTATTATTCTGTTCTATAATCTCTCATTTTGAAATGCATCAGTGTCATTTTAATTTCCAAAGATTAAAACAAAATAGAACAAAACAAAAAATCCTTCTCTAAATAAAGATGTGTTCTTAGGTGTAACACAGCTTTTATTATCAGGGAAATACCAGTATGACATAGACTCCAGACCTTTTATATAATATTTCTAAAGGAAATTTGAGGTCCATATTGTGAGGGATATTACAGAAAGCCTCTGAGAGCAGTAAAATAGAAAGATCACTCTAGAGCACTATAATCTCTCTTATTTTAAAGTGTGGTAAAGCTGTGGGGGGAATGTAATAGATATAAGCTCATATTTTTAATTAATATAGACTGTAAAGTCCTAGCAGAAGTGTGAACTATAATATTAGTGTATAATTTTCCCAAGTTAATTTGTCCAAATAAAGTGGGCTTTATTAAGATAAGACATTAAAAAATGATGTCATTGTTTGATAAAATTGAATAAATACTAAACATTAAAATTGTACATTGTAAAATTGTACTCTTTTTACTCAATATAGAAATGGGGCCTGGCTAAATACAATGTATTACATTTTTGAAGTAAAGCAAAAATTTAGAACTAGGGACAATTTCTGAACTCAAAGCATTAGTTACTTTAAATACTAGTAGCAAGGTTTTTGTTTTGTATTGTTTTTTCCCCAATCTATAAGAGAGTTGATTAAATAATTCTATTGTCATCCTTTTCCATTTCATTTTCCCTACCTGGAGAAATGTATTACTTTATAAGCCTTTCAAACCACCAATTTCATTTACTTTGGAGCAATGTTACATCCACCAAAATTAATTAATTATCTTACCATAACAATATTTCATTATAAATTCTAACCATTAGTAGACATCTTTACATCTCTTGCATTTCCCGTGAAGGAGAAAAGCCCTAATTTTGCATTTTCGTAAAGATAGTGAGATAGCCAGTCCTGCAGAAGGGAGGAGAGGAACATTTCTGTCAGCTAATTCTTAGGCCTTATGTAAACTGTGTTTTGAAGAGGAGATGGAAGTAAGTACCAGAGCAACTTTGAAATACAAAACTGCATTACAAAACTCAAATAGATGCTACACATGTATCTAACCTAGAAGTTACCCCTGAAACGAGCAGGGGATCAGACAAGTCAAACTCCAGAGCTCCTTCTAGACTGCATGAATCATTGTGCTTTCTATGCACTGTGGCTTAAAGAACAAACAGGAAAACCACAGAGGAGAAAAAAATATATATATTAAAAAAATGCTATTTTTATAAGCTTGGAGGATGGGAGGGAGAAGGGTGGAGTGGGAGGCAAAAAAGGGTAGGAAAGATCTGAAAAAATCATTTCTCCTGTGTGCTTCCATGTTTCTAGGCCAGTGTGTGATCTGTTCAACACTGTTGCACACAGACTGATTAGTTATTAGCATTACAGTGGTGTGTTTTGTCAGCTGCAGTAGGAACAAGTCAATCTTAAATCAAATTTTTGGTCAAAAACTGCTGTACCTCAAGCTAGGGTGTCTAACTATCTTGCTCTGGTGCTTTGCACACTGATTTTAGTCTGAGAAAATATCATGATACATGAAATGAATTTGGTCTGTAAGCCAGAGAAGCTGAGCAATAACTCCTTTCTGAAAGTCCAAAAATGAGAAGGATCATTACCATCCAGATGTAGCAATAAAATATTTAGGGCCAAAAAAAAAAAAGCTTATAGATACTAATGATGAACACACACATTTCAGGCAGTAGCCACATAAGCCAATGCACTGGCTAGATTCAAAACTTTCAGCCTGTTGCTTCCCAGTATAGACCTTCCTTCACAGCCTTCCATTTTCCCATAAGCCGAGACGCCTCCAGACAGAAAAGCACCTTGAGTGTGCGAACAAGCACATTGGAGGGAACTGCCATCCATGAAAAACCAGCAGTATCTCAGAAGGTGAAGGCAAAGACAGAGAGGATCAGGTTCCAACTTTATGAGGATGAAGTGCATCCCCCACCAATACCCAGCTCATCCAGTTCTACTATACCTTTGTCCACGCCTTCCAGGTGAGGAAGATGCTTCAACAGACTTAAGCGACCTCTCACTTTATTATTGCCCCAGCATTCACATAGATGTTAAGCATATATGCTTCCATGTGGCTGTCTCTGTGCTCATTTATGCTAAGTAGTTTCATGGTAAATATAAAAAAATAAATAAAAGTAATATCTAGCTGTCTTTACCAAAGGACCTCACATTCCATTAGTGGTGTGGGAAACCTTACGCTATGTGTGTTTGGATACTGTATTATTTAGGTTTGCTGACTGCACAGGACTGATTTTCAAGCATATTGAGCGTCATTTATTTGCTTTCTCTCTTGGTTGCTAAACAGTACATATGAAAGGTAAAACAAAAAGTTATATGAAGATGAACCATTTAATTTAGTACTAGGAATATCAGATATCTCTTAGATTCCTATTTTCACTGGTATTGTTGACTTGTGCTTTGTCAGCAGTGACTTTGCTGCAGTGCAGGAAACTGCTAGAAAAGAAAGAGCTGACAAAAAAAAAAAAAAAAAAAGAGGGGAAGAGAGAGGATGAAAAGTACCCTGAACAATGCCCATAGATGTTCATATTATCAGGAAGCTTAATGAGTAAGTATTCAGCCTTGATAATCAAAATGTGTCATTTACAAATAAAACATTTCTAAGTAAATTTTTATAGAATGGAAAGTTCCTGTGTAAAAGATACCTCCATAAATGAATATCAAGCAGTGTATAAACTGCTGAGAGAATATATTTTCCATGCATCGGGAGTATGGAGCTTTTAACAGCTTTCTTCTGTCCTCATGCTTGCAGCTGATAGTCATTACAGTAACATTAGAACTGGAGCAGATTTATCACATTTGCAATGTAAATTTATCACCATTCAATTAATCTTAACACCTGTGTATTAACATCAATAGACATTCCTTTACATTTGCAATTCCCCCCCCAATCATTTAGAGTTGAGTGAATCTATAAATGAAACTGAAATACAAATTTAAATGTACTTTTCCAAATTTTGTCCTCAAAGTCCATTCACCTGAGTCTCTCCTATTAGAATTAAAAGCCACAATAACAGTCTGTAATGTGTCATGTGTTGATCAGTAACTGATTCAGGGAGACAAAAACTGTCATATGAGCAGTATTCACATTATTTGTTTATTTATTTTGTGCAGGTGGCATCAGGCATTTATTTCCAATTAAAATACTGACAAAGTGAGAATTTACACCACCTGCCTCCTTTGCATAGGGATATACGCAGGATAAAGCGTACTCTGTATCATCACTGAGGATTTTGGGCTTGTAGTCTGGTCATACTGTGGGAGTGCGAGTCCCTGAGAACGTTTATGGTTCTTCAAAGGAGACAAAACTGCAATATTTATGGAGACACCTATGCAGCTGTTGTGGTTTAACCCAGCAGGTAGCTAAACACCACACAGCCATTTGCTGTGTGCGAACTGGAAAACAGGTAAAGCTTGTGGGCTGAGATAAAGACAGTTTAATAGAATAGAAAATGAAAAGAATAATAATAATGATGATAATAATAATAAATACTCAAAACAAGTGATGCATAATCCAGTTGATGACCATATGCTGACCAATTCTCAGACAGTCCCCATGCAGAGAACTACCCCAGCTGACACCACCTCTCTTTTATTGTTCAGCATGATGCCATACGGAACATAACTTTGGCCAGTCTGAGACACCTGTCCTGGCTGTGTGCCCTGCCAGCTTCTTGTGCACCTCCAGCCTCCTTGTTGGCAGGGCAGCATGAGAAGCAGAAAAGTCTTTGGCTCTATGTAAGCACTGCTCTGCAACAACTAAACCATTGTTGTGTTATCAACATTATTCTCATTTTAAATCCAAAAACTCAGCATCATACCAGCTACTAGAAATCAAATTAACTCTATCCCAGCTGAAACAAGAACAGTAGCCATTTCTTTCTAAAACAGTCTTAGGGGAGAGCTACCTCCTGGTCTGTTCCCAAATGCAGGGAACCACTGAGGCTGTTATTTATGGAGCTGTTATCTCCCAAAATTCCAAAACTGGTGAGATATATTCCAAACTGGTGAGATTTATAGATAAGGTTACAAGAACTGTTTAGTTTATAACACCCTTCTCCCCATGCTTACTGTAAATATACTGGAAGGATTTATTACAAAAAATATTATACATCATACTAAGGTTATGCAGACTACAAAATTCAAGTTCTTTTTTAGAATGATGACATGAATGTTAAACCTGGAATAAATTTTTCCAGGAAGTCAGATTATTACTACTGCTGCTTTAATAATAATAATAATAACAACAACAACAAACAACACTACTACTTCATATTTTTTTGTACAAAATAATGTTTTCTATTCCAACATTTCATGCTTCCAGGCCACACTTTACTTTTATTTATTCTTTTTTAATCTTTTACTCTATAAAGTCTAAAATAATTCTCTTTCAGTTACTGCATAATAACAATAAAACAGAAAAGAAAAAAGGACAAGGATATGTGCAACACCAAACAGCTTTTTAATAACAACAACAAAGTCAGATCTTTTTAATTTTTGTTTTGTTTTTAATTAGATTTTTATCATGAAAACAAGATTTTTTTGACTATATATAACATATTCATGTTATTTCTTATTAAAACCAAAGATCTTAACTGAGTTTCATAGAAATTATTATTATTATTTTAATAAAACTTAATTTATATAAAGCTTCACTTGCATACTCTGGTGTTATACTAGTCTACCTAGATGAGGGCAGAAGGTGAATTTTTGTGCAGTTTTACAATCAGAAATCAAGCATACCAGCAAGGTGAGTTGATCTAGTGGCTCAGAGACAAACTCTGGTTTTGGATAATCAGCTTAGAGAAACACATGATACTTTTCACCACAATTTTCTGATTTATTTTTTAATGATTTTTAGGTAGCATACTCCTATAAATATTAAAAGTTTCCTCTTGCAAGTTGAAACAATTACAGAATTACCTTTGCCTGACTTTGTTTGATGTATATACTTGTTCTTATTGTCTAAATGTCTTTCTCTCTAATAATTGATAGCTTTGATCTTAAAAGAATCCATAAAAATGTAAGGGCAATTGCACCTTCAGGTATCATTCTCACACCATTGAAAATAGTATGACACAATGCTTACTAGAGGAGGTTTTAATTACTTATCCCACTTCTGCAACACAAAAATTACTTCACAAAAGGATTTGAAAGTAATGTTGCAGATGCTGTGAACATATATACTAAATAACTACCAGAAAATAGATCTCAGTTATAATTAGATTAGCTTGGCATTAATAGAATAGAGCCTTTAATGAAGCAAGGTTGAAACGGCTTTTTTGATTGCACCAAAGATTTGGTAACAGATCTGAGAAGGCTTATTGCTCCATAACAAATTAATTGAATTCCGAGTTGGGAAGCTAAGGGGTCTGTCATTTCCCCATTAATCTTATCACTTTTCTATTCTAAAATCAGTTTGCCCAAAAATGGGATGCAACATTAATCTCATGTCATGAAGGTCAGGCTATTTAAATGAGAGCTAACAAGTAACAGTGAAATCATGTTTAAAATGTCTTGATATATACCTTGATTCAGCTTGTTCATACTGATACATTTTTTTAAGCAGTTAGGTTAAAAGAAAAAAAAAAAAAAAAAAAGCTAGAAAAGTCTAGAAGGAAAAATAAATAAAACACCTTCCTTATGCCCTTTAACACATAGAATCATAGAATATCCCAAGTTGGGAGGAATCAACAAGGATCACCGAGTCCAACTGCTGGCTCCACACAGGTCTACCCAAAAATTCAGACCATATGACTAAGAGCACAGTCCAAACGCTTTTTAAACGACAGGCCTGGTGCCATGACTACCTTCCTGGGGAACCTGTTCCAGTGTGTGATATCACTCTCAGTGAAGAACCTCTTCCTGATATCCAGCTGTACTGGGTCTGGCTCGAATGTTAACTTTCCCGGCAGCAGCCCATACAGTGCCATACTCCGTACTTGTAGCTGGAACAGCAGTGTTATCACACCAGTGTTGTGTCTACTGCTGAGCAGCAGTGGCACAGCATTGGGCCTTTCTCTAACCCTCCTAGGGGGTGGGCAAAAAGTGAGGAGAGAAACATCACTAGGGCAGCTGACCTAAACCAATCAAAGGGATATTCCATACCATGTGATGTCACACTCAGCAGTAAAAGGTGGAAACAGGAAGAAGAGGGGACGGGTGGGCTCTCGTTGGGAAAACATTGGTCCTCCTCTCGAACACCGGCTGCGTGCGTTGAGGCCTTGCTTCAAGGACGTGGTCAATCATCGCTCATTTGTGGGAAGTAGAGAGTAATTTCTTTCCTCTGCACTTCCATATAGCCTTCATTTATTTTGTTTGTTTGTTTTCCTCCCTTCTTTTTATTTTTCCTTTTCCCCTCCCTTTTCCCCTTTCCCTTTTTATTTTCCCTTAGTTAAATTGTTTAGTTCATGGTAGTCTTTATTTAATTGTTATTATTTTTTCCCTTTAATTAACTTATCCTTATCTCAACCCGTGAGTTGTTCTTTGCTTTACTTCTCCCCCTCCTCATCTAAAGGAGGGGGAGTGAGAGAGCAGTTGTGGGGTTTAGCTGCCCAGCACGGTAAAACCACCACACCAGCCTGAACCTCCCCTGTCACTGCTTGACGCTGTTCCCTCTGGTCCTGTCACTGGTCATTATAGAAAACAGACCAGCGCCTGCCCCTCTCCTCCCCCTCATGAGGAAGCTGTAGACCATGATGAGGTCTCCCTACAGCCTCTTTTCTAGGCTGAACAGGCCAAGTGACCTCAGCTGCTCCTCATACATCTCCCCCTCTAGGCTCTTCACCATCTTAGTAGTCCTAACATACTTTCTTAATATCACTCACTTTTAATGAAATGAGAGATAGTTAAGCCAATCTCTGTATAGTACATTAACAATTTCCCCGTAAATTTCAGAACAGTTACATACCATATTCTAAAGTACATTAACATAATAAAAATGGGAAATTATCACAGGGGGGTTTACAGTAACAGGTGATCATAATAGTGATTCAATTTCTACTCAGGAAAAAAAAAAATATATATATATATATATATAATCCAAATGCAGTTGGTTTTGTTTTAAAATACTATTTTTTTTCTATGATGCTTTTTGTAAATTCAAAGAGCATGAACAGAAAACACTCAGAGATTCTCATCCTTTACCAAACAAGAAACAAATTAGAACGTTACTGAAACCATCTGCTTCTTACTCATATATCTGTCCCCAAATATATGGGGCCAGTGAGGTACTGAATAAACTGAATGTTTCTGTAAGATACTGTAGGGACATATATAGAACCTGGTTGTGCAGAAACCCCTCCGTAGTGACACAAAAAGCTGCATGTCATGATCCAGCTTAGGGAACAATTCCCCATCTGAAGAAGAACAGGTGCAGCATCATCTTCCTGACTAGCCAATGTTCATACCAGAAGGGCAAAGAGGGCTAGTGAGGGATGCCAGACTTCTGAGGTTAGAATACATGTATGTCTTAGTTTTACTGATATATATATATGGTATATATCATATATATATATATATATATATATATTTGGTTTAAAGTAAAAAAAAATCTGAATTTTTATGTCTGCCTTGTGGTCCCATGCATTATCCTGTTAGACAGCAAGCACAGCAATGCTGTTGTATGACAATAACCTGCATTGTCCTACAAGATTGTCACTTTTTTTTTTTTCATTTTGCAGCTTTAGATCAGCTTGAGTTATCATTACTTCAAGTCATTTCTCTGCTCACAATTTTCTAGCTAAGCATGAAGGGTAGCAAACATTCACCACAGTACAATAAAATATATTTACAGTAATATTAAGACCATAAACTCTAGCCTATCAAGTACCAGAATAATCTCAAGGTTAAAACTTTGGAAAATAACTTATGTCTTTCATCAGAAGTTGACGTGCAGAAGCAATCATAAGTTCTGCAAAAGTAAATAATCTGCTCAACTAATTTGCCAGCTATTGAGTACCCTGGAGTATATATGTAGTAATATATACTGTAGGATGTCATATTGCAATAGAGCCATGCAGGGACAGAGAGTGATTAGACAGAGATTTTTCTACAGGATATCATTAATACCATAAAAAAATCACCCTCTGGGAAACACTGAAATCCCAGATGGCTTTCTGGTATAATTCTTTAAATCTTTTCTGCATATCGTACCCTAGCTTTTAATGGATATATTTAGTGAGATGTTTGCTAGAGGGCTACTCTCTAGAGATGTAATGCTTTCATTAATCCATAATCATTAATTACAGGCCTCAGCAAAGGACTGTATATGTCTGCAGCATATGTCCCATGCTGTATATGTCTGCAGCAGACCTGTGTTTTTGTAAACAATGTTAGCTTGGGAGGGGAGGGGGACCCAACAACAAAAAAAACCCTCTATATTAAAGTTTTGTGGAACTCTGAAAGAAACATAGAGCTATTTCATTAGCCTCGAAGCCATAAAAACATTTTTTTAAAAATGTAGAAGGTAGTTTAATATTGTTATTATCATGTCTTACTTATGTGCACCAATATTTAGTGTAATTTCCAGCCTTTCAAATTTTAGAAATGATTCTCTTTGGATATTAAATCCAAAGGCTATTTACAGCTGTTTAGACTTCACAACTGAAGTCAGTAACTGTCTGGGTCATTCTCTGCATATATATTAATGGCATTTTTGACCTGCTACAATTTGAGTATCACTGTTTCTGAAGAAATACAAGATTTTTTATTTTTTTTTAAATCATAAATGATCAAAACCTCACTGAAATCACTTTTTTTTTTTTTCTCACCATTTTGGCAACCCTGCTCAGAGCAAGGGGGTTGAAACTAGATGATCTTTAAGGTCCTTCTCAACCCAGGTCATTCTCTGATTCTATGATTTATCCCATCACAAAATGTGACTTTTACTTTTATAAGACTATAGATAAAATAAAGAACTTGAGAAATAAGTACCTACAGAATTTGAACAGAACGTACATAAAAATAAAGCTTGAAAACAGTACCTCAAAAAATCTAAATATCTTAACTGAGAGGTGATGCTAACATTTTTATAAAAGAGTCTATATTAATTAAATCATCTACTGAAGGCCAAAATCAGTGAAGATTCCAGTGAAGACTGTAATGTTTTGACAGTGATATTAGCAAATTCACAATTTAATTCTTCCTCAGTCTGCTCCTAATATTATTAGTGATTATTAGTTTCCTAGTATACACATGGGCTATCTTTCCTGACAGTATCTAGGGGAGACCACAATGACAGAAAAGAAGGTTTGTTATGACTGCTCTGGAAATGGGTCTGTTTGATTATATTTGCTTATGCATATTTCTATAAAATTGAGGTTAATTTAGTAGACAGACTATCATGACATTTTATGATGAGTTTAAATTATATACAAGTATTAAGGACCTAGAATAAGAATCATTTTATGCTTTAAAACTAAAAATATTATTAAAAAATGCAATTAATATATATTTTATTTTTTTATGTAGAACAAGAGAAGTAAATTCACTGTGTAACAGGGTACCACTATAATAACCTGCTGCGGAACATAACAAGTACTTTTTTGTTGTTCTGTTGCCCTGTATGATACAGGTTTTTTTGATTATTTACAATTTGTGTATAATAGATGGGTGTCATTAATTTATAGATGCCGAATGGTCTACACGTGGGACATTCAGAGAAATATTTTACCATCTTTCACAGAAAGGAAACAGCTGATTAGGAAAGGTCTGGCTATTCTAATGATGCTTTTGAGAAAGTCCGCCACACTTTACTTGACACTTACACAGATTCCACTTTAAGAGTCTGCAATATCCAGAAATGTCTTTCAAACAATTGTCGTTGATTTTCCTGCTATACTGCCCTATTTAACCTTTTTGCCAAACAAGACTTTTGGAAATATTTAGCTGACCCAAAACACCTTGCTGCAGATGAGAAATGCTCAGCTTCCACTGTAGAATGGACTACTAGGGCTGCTGTCCCCCTCTGCTGTGCAGAACCCACAGGCAACTGGAGGAATGGAGTCCCTCAGAGGAGCCCAGCACTTCAGAGAGACAGGAGCACACCAAGCACTCCCATACTACCAAAAGACATTGCCATACAGCTGGGAAGTGCAGTGAAGACTGGACAAATTTAAATGAAAGATTGCTTCAGGTTTTACTTTCTGTATACTGAAAAGTTGCCAGATTTCGTCCTGATGCAGATAAAAACGCACCTTATAAATCAGAGTTTTCAAGAGGATGGAAATTAGAAGTTTATCTTTGGGCCTAATGTTTCTAGTAAAATTGCTATTTCATTAACTAAACTAATGTCCCTAGACTCAGGCATTTCTAAGTTAACGTGACAAGTATTTCCAGGCATCATATTCATTCTCTTTTTTCTTTATTGATATTTTAATCCTCATCCAAATATTTTACTTTATTCCTTTGTTTTAATTCTTAGGGGCTCTAATTCAAATCCATTATAATCAGTTAGAGTCTTTATTTCAAGCAGTAGGATTTAAGAAGACCCACCTCAGTGTATATTAACTACTTGTACCCAGTGTCCTTGTTCAAGAACTTGAAGGTATAAAAGGGAAAAATAATTGCTTAGGAAAACAAAAAAGTATCCAGGAAAGATAAGAGAACTTAAGCATACATCCCATGCTCGACACAGGCAAGAATGTGTGGACAGGAAAAAAAGGAAAACAAACTATCATCACAAAAGGCCCCCAAACTGAAACAAATAATAGCGGCTTGCCCATTTTTAACACATCTGTATTTGAGGAATGCTTCTCCTGAGACATATGAGCAGTCAGTGAGCCAGCTATAATGGACATTGGCATTTATAAGAAGTCTGTGCTGTAGGTATGAAAAGCACAATGTACTAAAAAATGCTGCGTGCTACAACAACATTGATGCAAGTAATTTTTTCCCACCTCAGTTACAGATGATGTGAAGGCTACAACTGGGAAGTGTTCCAAAGTACTCTGAAACACAGTGTCCTTTCATAACTTAGCAAAGTTATTTTCACAAAACACCAACATGAAGCCTTAATCCCTTTTATGCTTGCCTCTGCTAAGGGTCCTTCCAGCTGTGACCCCAGTCTCATTCTATAGTTTGTTATCATACCTATTAAATACACTGGTTACTACTAAAGATGATATTTTAAAAAGCATTATCACTGAACCAATAAACCAATTATTTCTTGCTTCACATGCAGACAAAGCAGGGTTGTACAAGTAATGTTTGGTAAGATTCCTTTCACAGGTGATGTCTTTTGAAGGCAATAACAGCAATGCTGGTGTCCAGTCCACAGTTCCATCAGTTCCATTTTTCAAATGCAAAATTAAAAGCTGGCTACAAAACAAGCTATGAAGTGCATCCCCAGGATGTATCATCTGACTATTGAACTCTGAACATGTGAATAGTCACCGGCTTTCCAGAGATCAATGTCTTGTTCATGCATTGTTTGGGAGTGCTGACAGCAAGCAATTATTCCTACTGAAAGAAACTGCAGTTATATCAGGTGCTCTGACTGATTTCCACCTCCCAGTCCCTAGTGTCCTTCCCCCACAACCCTTTTTTTTTTTTTTTTTTTTTTTTTTGTATAGCATAGTTTTATGCATACTGTGTGCAGATGCCTGACAATATGTACTTTGCCTTGGAAAGCAACTAGCAAAGAAAACAGCAAATAGCCAGCCAAATGTATGCCACCATGTGCCCAGTTCATTTTGAGATTTTGCTGCTCAGATGTGTGAATTATTTCCATCTGTTCCTCTATGAGATTAAGATTTAGAGTTTCTGGCACTGGCAAGCCTTCTTTAAAAAAAGCCAGCCTGTGCCAGGGTGGCTTGTCAGTGTACATGGACATGAATGCTGTGACACCAAGCATGGTGGATGCAGTCCATTACAAACCAAAAGGCATCTCATTCCTATGACTGCTCATTATCCAAATAGATATCTAAGGACTTTGAATCTTGAAGACATGGTGTGATGTGATGGGTCAGGATGCCACTGTGTCTGCAGCTGGAACCAGAGAGCAGTGCCAACATTAGCAATTAAAGGTGTCCCCTAACAACCAGTGCTGTTGTTTGCAGACACTGAACACTACTGCACCTAAGACTTGACTTGACCTAAGACTCATGTCCCTGTGGTGAAGCAGCAACAAAACTGCCTGATAAACAAAAGTGCCCAAGAGAAGAAGTTATGTGGAAAGTTTCCGATAGACCAAACTTGTTTTGCCTGTACTTACTGTACTTGCAGACCTGCTGGCTACGTTAAACATGTACAGATGCCTGCACTGAATGAAAATGAAAAACTTAGCTGTAAATACTACTGTGAAGTATATTCACTGCATCTACGCTTGTTCGGAACTACAATTTCTGAAGATGATTTTCAAAACTCTTCCTTCTGCTCACTAAGGCCATGGTTCCTAGTACAAAGAATTCAGTGGCAATAGTAGTTTGACACTGTTCCTCTTCACTTCCATGCATCCTTTGCCACATTTTAGTGTCTCAGACTGTATCATAAATAAATAATTTAATAAATAAAGAATAGAATAAAAAATAAACACACAGAAAAACAGAATATCTTTTTATTCTACAGCACTTTTAATTTCCCAGTACTATTCATAATACAGTCACACAATGAAATCTGCCAGCAAAACTAGGTACAACTACCTTAAACTAATACTGCTACTGAATTATAATTTAAAAGTACAACCTTAGACAAACTAGTAACTATTATAATCCTCTCAGTCTCGCAGGACTGTGTATCTGAAGAAGGGACCACATGCCCAGAAGCTCACTGTTTTTTATCAGAGTGTTTGCAGAAAAACATACAAAACTGATGTTACACATACCCAGGACAAAGCAAAGGAATTGGATGTTTCTTTTTCCCATTGTTGCACTCAAGTGAACTATCAACTCCTCACCATACATATATTACACTATGTGATGAGATCAAACCAGGGTTTTTAATGCTGTATTGCAGACATACAGATCCCAATTCAAATAGTCATAACACCAAGCGTAGTCTAGAGCTTTGAATAAAACAGACTTTAGAGATCATCTTACACTACAGCGTCTGCTTAATAGGCTAACAGTCAGGTACTAGAAGTATGCATGTAGATGCATAGAAACTTTAGTTTATGAACATATTATATAAATGTTGGTAGCTATTCTGATTGGGCATAGGGGAGTGGGAATCAGTTTATTGCAGTACCTATATTTTTGGTGACTAAAACTACAATGTATATAGAAGGACTAGCAAAAGTAACTCGGTCACCTTAACAAAAAAAAGGCTCCCCACCCCCACATGCTCCCCTTAGGGACCTACATGTGTATTCCTCAGCCTGAAGTACACACATAACTATACACTCTGGATATAAATGAGTTAAAAGAACCAGGGCTTAAAGAAAAACTAGTGGGTGTAAAACAGAAATGGAATGTGTGGAGAGGGTTGCACAGGACAATGAAGCACAGACGCATTTTATTTGACTGAAACGATGTTAACAGACGTTTTTTTTGTTGATGTTGTTGTTTTTTAAGAAAAATATAAAAAATAGGGGTTGCCAACCTGTCTAAATTCATAATGTTTACTTGTAATACCATACAGAATAACTTTAAATCAAGTCTTTAAATCAACAGAAGTTTATTGTAAACCACCACTGATGTGCCTGTGCCTGAACACTAAACTTCACATAATCTAAGCCCCCTAGGCCGGTCTTAAGATAATAAAACCCCATTCAATACCTCATTCCTGAGCACTTGTCAGGCTGTTAGTCAGGCCATATTGCATATCATACTCTTCAGCATCAATCAGTCTAAGGTGTCTTTGGCATGGTTTCACTAACCACTCCAGCTTCCTTTGTGGTTACAGGTTCTCTATATATGAAACTGCTTAGCCCAGCTGTGCCAAAAGCACTTAATTTTAAATATTTAGATCTCTGGCTAAAGCACACTACTTCTTCAGCTTCAAATAACTGTAATTTAGAGTTTCCTATTGAGAGAAATGTGAATGTAAAGGGCACACAATAAAAACTTCCTAAGTGCCCTATCATGATAAGACCATTCTTAAAAGAATAAATAAAATAAATAAATAAATAAATAAATAAATAAATAAATAAATAAATAAGAGAGAGAGAGAGAGAGATGAGATCTACATGAACAAACAAAAATCTGATGCTTCTCTGACTCAGCTTACACACTGTGGCTAAAATATTTTGTCCTTTCGATTTTTCATGTCTGCTTCACAGGCTCTCTCAGTTTGGGGCTTCTCTCATGTTCTATTTTCTCTTTTGTCCAGCTAGCTTCCTTTGATATTGACTTGACCAGCAATCAGAAGAGAGTTCCTTCTCTTTCCAAAAGTCTTGCTCCCTCAAATCTCAAAATATATCCTTGAATTTTTCTAACATCATTGGTCATGCATTACATCATGGCATTTAAAGAACTGTAGGAAACTAACAGTGGTGTGCTGTCCATGTTATGTTTAAGAAAGATTACAACTATATTCTCATGAGAGACAGGAAAGAATTGATCACCTACAGAGGAAGGTGGAAAATGCTGATTTCTTTCATATGAAGATGTGCTAGCTTCCTCCTCCTAAAAATCACCTGCTGGCAATCATTGGCAATCTTGCAATTGTCATTTAACTTTAATAACATATAGGCATAAAGCAAGGAACATAAAACATCACAGAATCACAGAATTGTCTAAGTTGGAAGAGACCTCGAGATCATCGAGTCCAACCTCTGACCTAACACTAACCAGTCCTCCACTGGACCATATCACTAAAATCATCTAAACATCTTTTAAAAACCTCCAGGGATGGTGACTCCACCACTTCCCTGGGCAGCCCATTCCAATGCCTAGTGACACTTTTGGTAAAGAAGTTCTTCCTAATATGCAACCTAAACCTCCCCTGGTGCTTTAGCCCATTCCCCCTCATCCCATCACCAGGCACATGGGAGACCAACCCCCACCCTGCCACAGCCTCCTTTAATGTACCTATAGAGAGCAATAAGGTCGCCCCTGAGCCTCCTCTTCTCCAGGCTGAATAAACCCAGCTCCCTCAGCCACTCAGGCAAATCAGTTGGAATGGTGGCAGTCTGGATGGAGTATTTCATCCATCTCAATCGTTTTCCATCTTTCCTCTATCCTGAATCAAGTCCAAAGGCAGATCACTCATTAATCAACAAGTCTCTCTTGGAGAAGGAAGGCTACATTCCATATTGACCATTTATTTCTGTTTACAGGCTTCAAACTTTCTAGCCAAGCATTGTTCCTAGCCTGCCTGTGAGACAGTGGCCTACTGTCACTGTCCAGAGTATCCCAGACTGCCTGCAGAGGGAGATTGGCAAAACTAAGATTTCCATCCTGACTATGCATCATCATACAGAGCATGCATTGACTTGTTCTGTCATGTAGTAAAATAATAATAATAATAAAAATAATAATAATAGCACATTCCCCAATTTTAGATAGATGCAGACATCAGTGAATTCAGTAACATTCTTCATGCTCTGTCTAAACATTATCCAATATTTTGTTCTTCCCTCTCTGCAATCAAAGTCATTGTCACAGCTGCAGCACTGAATAGCCTGAGGGTCTGTAAAATCCCACAAATGTCTAAGGCTTAAGCCAAAAGCCTGAGGTCAGAGAAGGTTGCAGTCAGGATGATGCCAGGATTCCTTTAAAAAAAAAAAAATATGTATAAATAAATAAATAAATAAATAAATAAATTATTATATTATTATATTATATATTATACATATAATATATAATATATATAATATATGTAATGTATTATATATATTTATATATATATATATAATTAAAAAAAAAAAAAGGAGAAGAAGAACGAGGAATTAAAGAAGGCATACCAATGCCTTGGAGAATGACTATGAAGTCAGGAAAAACTCATTCGGAGAAGGAAAAGAGAAATGGCAGGGGAAAAACAGAAAGAAATGGCATTAAAATAGTTCTCTTTTGAGAAATAGACTCCAAAGAAACCATAAAACAGCAGCTTCATTGCCTAGATCGCATAGTAAGACAAAGGCTTAGGTCACATCTTCCAAGGAATAAGATTAAAAAATAAAAATTATAATAACAAACCACTGGAAAAAAAAAAAATAATAACAAAGACCATGTTATTTTTATAAGCTTGGAGGATGGGAGGGAGAAGGGGGAAGGGAGAGGGAAAAAAAGGTGGGAAAGAGCTGAAAAAATCATTTCTCCTGTGTGCTTCTATCCTGTCCCAACACTACAGATAATTCTCCTTCCCTGCCTGTACCCTGCCAAAATGCAAGATAGAGGCTGACATTGCTGACACCTAGTTGTAGAAGCTTCATTATCTAACAGCTCCTAATAAGAAAGGTAAATACAGAACATGTCCTTCCTAACTTGGAGATTTGAAGTGTTTCATTATTTCTGCTGACATTGTCTGAAGAAAGCATATAGCTGAAGCAATAAGTGGGTAGGGTCATATTTAGTAAACCTTGATTTCTCTCTAACATTTCAGGGATTCATGCCTTGTATCCATAATCTCCCACCTGTAGAACTGCTACATCTTAAACCTTATTAGCCATTTTATGTGACATTGATTAAGATGAAAAGTATTTACCCTCCAGCCACCACACAAATGTTGCTTTGGTTACACACTTGGAAAACATCATCAGGAGTTGTGATGACCAATGCATCCTTTATATTGCAGTCCATTAAAATGTTTTTGTTTGTTTGTTTTTTAAATGAGCCATACATATTTTAAATAACATTAATTACTTCAGAAGACAATGACTATGAAAAAAACTTACAGCATTCTGAGTTTCTTACATCCGTGGAAGATGTTTGAATCAAGGGAAAAGGACTAGGTATTTCACCTCGGCAAAGCAGTGATTTAGGAATAGGCATTAGTAACAGGCTCAGGAGCTCGAAGTTGTAAAAACCCTGGGCTAGCCAAACAATTGATGAGGGACAGAAAGTGCTGTAAAATTTCATTTCCAAGAAAGTTGGGAGGAGAATTCAGTTGACTGGAATTTTTAACCTACTGTTTAACAGGTACATTACAATAAATATAACAGAATTTTGTCAAAATAAAATCATGTATATATTTATGATACATTTGAATTGCTGCTATGATTACTACTACTACTACTACTATTATTATTATTTCTTTACTCGTATTAAGTAAATACAAATTTAAGAAGTGGGCCATGTAAACCTAATGAGGTTCAACAAGTTCAAATGTGCTGCACTTGGTTTGGGGCAATCCCAGATGTGTAATCTGGGAGAAGAACTTGTTGAGAGCAGCCCTGGAGACTTGGGAGATCTGGTAGATGAAAAGCTTGACATGAGCCAGCAGTGTGTGCTTGCAGCCCAGGAGGACAACTGCATCCTGGGCTGTATCAACAGATGAGTAGCCAGCAGGTCAGGGGAGGTGATTGTCACCCTCTCCTCTGCCCTTATGAATTCCCACTCGGAGTCCTGCATCCAGGTCTGGGGCCCCCAGCACAAGATATGGACCTGTTAGGTCCAGAGGAGGGTCATGAGGATGATCAGAGGTCTGGAGCTCCTCTCCTGTGAAGAAAGGCTGAGAGACCTGTGGATGTTCAGCCTGAAGAAGAGAAGACTCCAAGAAGACCTCATTACAGATTTTCAGTACTTAAGAGGAACTTTTAAAAAAGATGTTAGAGTGACATTTTTTGTTGGGTAGACAATGACAGGACAACGCAGAATGGTATTAAACTAAAAGAGGGGAGATTTAGATTAGAGATTAGGAGGAAATCCTTCACTCAGAGGGTGGTGAGGCACTCCAACAGGTTGCCCAGAGAAGCTGGAAGTGTTCTGGTCCAGGTTAGGTGGGGCCCTGAACAACCTGATCTAGTGGGTAGCATCCTTGTCTGTGGAAGGGAGGTTGGAGTTAAATGATCTTCAAGGTCCTGTCAAACCCAAGCCATTCTATGGTTAAAAATATCTTGTTGACCAATAAACATTAAGTTCTTGTACATAAAAAAAAAAGTATATTCATTATAGATGAAAGACCAGCATTTATAATATAATTATCACTACCAAGCCTGCCAGAGTTCAAGAAGCATTTGGACAATGCTCTCAGACACATGATCTGATTTTTTATTATTATTATTTTTAGGCGGTCTTTTGTATATCCAGGAGTTGGACTTGATGATCCTTGTAGGTCCCTTCCAACTCAGATATTCTATGATTTTATGATTCTATGAAATTACTTATCATTTGCAGTTATAACTATATAAATTGCAAAACCTAACTAGATGGATACAGAAAGTATCATTAGAATTTGCCACCTAATGTGGACTCAAATTTTGAAGTTTCTGGCTGTGATCCACTATTTTAATCATGTCTATTTTGTTTCTACTCATGTGATTAAGAGATGGTTTTATAGTATTAATATAATTGAATCAGTAGTTTTCTAAATATCTCTATACTTCATGTCAGAAACATTAGAATTACAGTGGCTTCACAGGAGTTTTGTTTTATTTCTAAATAGATTAAGGACAAACAGAAGTACTATGGTGGTCAAAATTCATCAGTACTTGAAGATGAATCTTTTCTGTCACCATTATGTACCCCAGCCAATAACTCAGTTTTGATGGTATGCCACATTTTTTAATCTCCCTTATTACTCCATATTCTTCTGACTATGAAGGCTGTGGACACCATCCTTTCAACTCTATTTTATTTTGCTCCTCACCACAGTAGATCAAGATGTACATTCCCAGCATGTACTTCAGGGCCAGGCAAGTTTTTATGTATTCCTGAAAAGCAGATGGTTGATGCTTTTGGCCATAACGATGGTAGCCCTGATTCGCTGCCAAACGAAGACTATGGAAAAGCTCCTACCTGGTTCAGTAAGCACCAACACTTTTTCCAAACTTCTAAAATTTCATAAGATATCTGAAAAACATCATGTACTTTTAACATCTGTTTGTTTGTTACCCTTTCCCTTTCTCCACACTTGCATTTTTATATTGCTGAAAATAACAGTAAAAAATGCAGATTGGTAACCTGAGATTAGGACTAACTTGTATAAGGCCATTTGTCATCTGCCATCATATGGCAAGTACGAAAGGCTGGTTTGTATCTGCTTTTGTTAATGTTATTGATCAGGGACAGTGAATGCTCATTGCTGCAAAGAGAATTCCTGATGTGAGCAATCTTGAAGTTGAGATTAGACAGTGTCCTGGTTTCAGTTAGAACAGAATTAATTCTCTTCCTAGTAGCTGGTGGAATGCTGTGTTTTGGCTTAGGATGAGAAGAGTGCTGATAACACCCCGATGTTTTAATTGTTGCAGAGCAGTGCTTATACCAAGCCAAGGACATCTCAGCCTTTCGCTCTGTCCTGCCAACAGGCAGGCTGGGGGTGCAGTAAGAGCTGGGAGGGGACAGACCCAGGACAGGTGACCCAAACTAGCCAAAGGGGTATTCCATACCATCTGACGTCATGCTAAACAATATATAGGGGAGGCTAGCCGGGGGAGGGGGCCGGACTGCTCGGGGTTAGGCTGGGCATCAGTCAGCAGGTGGTGAGCAATTGCATTGTGCATCACTTGTTTGTACATATTATTATTACTTTCCTATTATCACCATTGTATCATTATTATTATTATTGTTATTATTATTTTGTTATTATTATTTTCCTGTCTTATTAAGCTGTCTTTATCTCAACTCATGGGCTTCACTTTCCATTTCTCTCCCCTGTCCCAGAGAGGGAGGGGGGAGGGTGAGCGAACGGCTGCGTGGTGTTTAGCTGCCGGCCGGGTTAAACCACGACAGTCTTTTTGGCGCCCAACGTGGGGCACGAAAGGTTGAGATAACGGCAGATCTGACCAGAGTGTGCTAAACTAAAATTGGTGTAAGTATTAGACCTGCTTAATAGTCACTTGTCATAATGCTGATTGCTTTAATCTCAACTCTGCTGCGCCTGTTTTCCAAATTGAGTATTATAGTACATTATTTTCCGTATTTGCTCTCTGTCATGTTGTTTATTCTCTCCGGGCCCTGGTTTCAGATCATTATGGTACTGAGTGTTGTAGCAATGGCTTATGAGACGATGAGATATCTGGTCATGACTCTAACTTGGTATTTGTACTCAGTAACATCGTCGACTCTGTACTTTGGAAACTGTATCTTGGAAACTATTAGCAATTATACCTATTGTTTTTTTCCATTAGGGAGTCAATCTGTGGAGGGGAAAGGGGAAGATATTTTTTCTTACTTGATTACTCTCCCTTTCTCCTTCACCACCCCTGTATCCTCCTGGATCACTATGCCTAGGATGGCAGGACAGAGCGAAAGGCTGAGATGTCCTTGGCTTGGTATAAGCACTGCTCTGCAACAATTAAAACATCGGGGTGTTATCAGCACTCTTCTCATCCTAAGCCAAAACACAGCATTCCACCAGCTACTAGGAAGAGAATTAATTCTGTTCTAACTGAAACCAGGACAGACAGATATGAAATCCATCCACAGCTCTGTCAATTTGTAAATAACTCCAGTATTTCAGGGAAAGAATGATGATGTTGATTAGCTAAAATTAAGATATATATTCATCCTTTGCAAAAACATCAGTGTTGCCGTCAAAAAAGGAGATCCTCAAGTACTAAGAGAATTATATTGTGGACATCAGATTTCAGTAACTGGACAATGTAATTTTACTAAGCTAAATAGATAAATAAACATAGTTTCCCAACTACTCCAAACAAGGAAAAGAAAAAACTATGCATACAACCTGGTACTAAAAAGGGATTAAAATTTGACTCTAAGCAGAACAGAACAGATGTGCTTTGAAGGGCCCTTGGAATTTTTTTCATTCTTGGATTTTTTTCTTTTATTTTAAGTTTTTCTAAATGGAAAACTAATAATAATAATTTACTACTTATGCTCCTGAAGTGATAAAAAACAATGATAAAGTCTTTCAGCTTGAGGATGCTTTGTATTTTATTTTCCAGTAAAGGTAGGGGAATCAGCTTTGTTCTCACCAATGTAAAATGACTGGTTATACACTGATAAATACTAAAAATACTGTTCATTGTCTGGGAAAAATATATATATATGTATATATACATATATGCACATAAAAAAAAAGTGCTAGGTGTTGTTCTAAATGAGACAGATAATTTAAAAAAAAAAAAAAAAGGAAGAAAAAAAACAACAACAAAAAAAAACAGATTAAGTAGAATTTCAGCTGTTCCAACAATAATTATCATTGTACTTGTTCTATTTCATTCTTCCCTCCCATCGCCATGGTCAATTTCTGCTGGAAAAATATATAAATAAATAAATAAATATGTATTTAAATATTGTAAAAAGATACCCTTAAGTTCAGTGCCTGATGTGGTGCTCATTTTAATAGAAACATTAAATTACTGGTTTCTGTGAGTAGTTTTACAGCTATAGTGAGTTGTTCATTTTATATTATTAAAAAAAGCAAAAAGTATTTTTTTTAAGTTCCACATTTCCTTGTTTGTGGTCAGAAAAATAATTTTGAACATACTCCGAACTTAAGACCAGTGTTAGCTAAACTGAGGCCATAACTACATGACTGAATATTACAGGCATAAAACTGTTAGCAGAATCAAGCCTTAGCTACCTTGAAAAGTGCATTATCATAGTGTCAATTAGGAGCTACCAAATTAAGGATTATTTACTTGTCCTGAAACTGTACTCAGAAATAGCTATGTCTAACATTTATTCTACACAAATACCATGACATTTTTAGAACAATGTAGTTTTTACTGAAATTTAATTAGAAAAGAAGTCTCAGAGATACAGGTTCCTATAAGTTTCATGAAAATTAGCTGCTGGACAAAGGAAAAACTGTTTTGTGGAAATAAGTCTCCTACCAATACAACATTTAGGGTACATAAGAGAGAGTTGAGGGACATGAAATACTGCATTAAGGCAAAAATGAGGTAACGCAAGTAATTTTTGTGCCAATGAACAGCTGCAGGACTCACACTGTTAAGAAATCTGGCATCCTTGCATCTATAGTTCATCTTTTTGTTATTCTTCTGTGGTAGTTTCACATTGATGCCTAGCTAAGTTCCACCACACCGTCCTCTTTAAATTCCTTCATTCCTTCACCCTTACTCTTTTTCTGCTCCAACATAGGGTCCTTCCCACAAGAATGATCTGATCCTGTGTGGGCTTCCCACAGACAGCAGCAAGAACTCCTCCAATATAAGAACTCCATGCAAAGGGGTCCATCCTTCAGGAAAAGACTTCTCCATTATGGAGAAGCACCATATGTGGCAGCACCCCCTGCAGATCACCTGCTCCTGCATGGGCTCCTTTCCATGGGCTATAGCTCTGATATGGAACCTGCTCCTGCAGGGCTCTCCATGGTCTGCAGCCTCCTCCAGGCCACATCCACCTGCTCCACCAGGGGTTCTTCCATGGGCTGAAGTGTGGAGATCTGTTCCACCATAGGACCCATGGGCTGCAGGGGGACAGCCTGTTCCACCATGGTTGTCTCCACAGGCTGTAAGGGCACTCCTCTCTCCCAGCAGTTATAACATTTTTCCCCCTTTTTTTTTAAACCTGTTCAGAGGTATAAAACCTAAACAGAGGCTCAATCAACATTGTTTATTGGCTCAGCTTTGGCCAGCAATGGGTCCCTTTTGGAGTCGGATGGAGCTGTATTTTCTCTAACATGGGACAGCTCATGGACTCTTCTCGACACAGAAGAACCCTTTCAACCCTTTGCAACCCTTTCTGCTACCAAAGCCTTGCCACATTAGCTCAATATATTCTTCCAACATTTGTTTGTGCATTTATTTTTTTGTGTGTGAAATTATTTAAGAGCAATTTCTCACCTCTAGCTAATGAATAAATAGATTTAAAATTTAAGTATGAATCCAAAATAAGAGGAGAAACCTGTAGTACCCCATCCATATTCCCTTTCTTTCAGCATATAAAATTCATTTCCTTAGTAGATTCTTCTGTTATTTTCATTGACAGTAGCAATTCTATATTTGAACATTGTTCAGGTTTTCATGTGCTTTACTATCAATATTTCTCTTTAGACTGATGTCCAACAATACTAAACAGTAACCTATCCCTTCTTAGAACCACTTTTAAGTGTAAAATTTTCATAATGAAATACATACTAAGGTAGTAATATATGGAAAAAAAATCTGAACATTGAGAAAATGGCTTCCACTTCTATGATTGATTAGATATATTAAATTATCATGATCATGGACGCACAAATAGCAAAATATTGCAGTAACATAAGTCTGGTCACAGTAATCATGATCACGGATGCACAAATAATGAAAAACACTTTTAGTCTAGTAAATGACTGGTGTAGTTTATTGAAGCAACAGGAGTTCAGGTTCTTTTGGATTGCCAGCAATAAATGCACTGTCTGCAAAGCACATGCAAATAACAAGAATATGACTAACACAACCAACTACATATGCTCACTTATGAAACAACTCCATAGAGAATGCTCGGTTTCCCAAGGAAGCACTCAGTGTAACTGAGAGTTCGAATCTCAACCATTAAGCATCCCTATGGGGGCAGAAGAGAGATTCAGCCCGTCAGCTGAACCCAGAAGTCAGTGATGTCCTTCCAACTTGTCTGCAATGGTGTCTTCCCTGACATTTTCCTTTCTTGAGCCATTTTTATACTATTTTCTTACTTCTAGATGGAGCTTGAGTGACTCTAGTCATATATGTCTTCATTGTGATTGGCATAAAATTTTATTACTTTTGTTTTAAAGGTATAGGCTCAGAGAAATTCAGAGCGCATATTCAGTGAAGGGTGGTCACACCTTGGAGGTGAGTAGCCTTCAGGATGGAAGTGTGTTTTGGCATTATAATGAGATTATAATGAGCAAAGTTCATCCAGAGGACATGATTTGGCTATCAGTTACATGTAGACTCAGGGCTGGCCATGCAATCTGTCTATAGCTAGCATAGTAGGTAGCATAGTACCATCAGGTTCTCCATTCCTGTAGTGATAACGCAGAGCCTGGCTTCTGAGGTGTCTTCACTTCACTCCACCCTCTGTGCTACATCTCTTAGAGCCGAAACACCAAGCTTCCCTGGTGCTACTAGTACCTAAAGTTGCAGGCTATAGTGCCAAGGGGACTATCATGGAAGATTCCTTGAATATCTGCTGCATCTCACCCTGGAATTTTCCTGAAACTTGTCTTAAGATGTGCACATACTTTTAGCTACAGTAAGTCACTTCCAGCAATTATTCTAAACTAGGTCTTATAAATACAGGTAAATTTAGGAAACTTAATGTTCTCTCCTCTGTAAATCCAGGTGAGCCTCTATCTGGAAACTAAATGAAGGATTTAAGTTATATATACAGGTATTTAAAGAAGAAATACAGTAGAAAGATTTTCAAGGTGTAAGGAAGGGAATATACAGGAGCTTTATTGTTACATAGTGAAGCTAAGTAAAAAATATTCCTATCAATAGCTTGGGAGCTATAAAAAAAATATGTGTATGAGTATTTAATTGTCAGTTTAGATTCTAAAGAATTTAATACTGAAAGACAGACCTATGTGCAAAACTAATGTACCAAAGGTTGTTGGCTCTGAGGTTGAAAAATGACATTATTTTAAAGAAAGAAAGAAAGAAACAAACAAACAAACACAAATCAACAACTTCTTCTAGGTGAAAGGGAAGAGCTGTCCCTGTAGTCTACAGAAGTCTTTACTTTCACAGTTTGTTAATTAGCTCAAAGCCTGGGGGTGGCATATGTGATTTAAAAACTAAAATTGAGTCCCCAGTAAACTCACATCACTGAGGCTGCTAAATGTCCCTCAGAGCAAAACAAACTGCAATCCTAAATTGGTCTAGATTCAATCAGTGACACACAAGTAAAAGGCTCGGTATTTCACTGGCAACACCTTGAGGTACTGAATCTTCTAGTAACTGCTAATTTATTAGAAGAAGATATTTCTAATAAAAATAAACAACAGCATGTCAGAAGAATGTTGAGGTTGCAAATGGATTTGTAACTCTGCAAAATCCACAGTAAGGCTGCTTTTTCTTAGTTTCAGTGTTTTCCTCTGATGAGATTTAAGAGGTGGACATAAAAGAAACATGACAGCAACATTTGAATCTAAGACTTTTACACTGACAGTGCAGTATTCTTATTTAAACTGGAAATGTAGCCATGAAAACACCTCTATTGCTGCAGTCAACCTTTACATTAGGAACTGAGTCAATTTCCCACTCAGAAAAGGTAAAATATTTGTTTCCCATAAAAGCAGATATTAATGTCACCTAAATACAGCCAAGCCAGAAAGGAAAAGAGTAACAGTCAATCTGAAAAGAAGTCAGTCCTATGTGACATGTTTTGCTTGTTTGTTTTGGAAGGAATTTCAAACAGAAACTGCAAATATATGATGTTGGTCACCAGCTGACAAATGCAAGCCCTGGCACTAGGTGACACTAGCATCTGTATGTGTCTCCATGCATGGTAGGTCACATTCCTGAAAGTGGGAGCACATTTCCTAACTAAGAGGACAGCTGGTGTTTGGTAGAAGGAAAAAGCTGTTTTTTTCCAAAATGAATACAATCTGAAGCCTTGTTGTACCCTTACCTAACTCTGTACCTACTCTGACAGCCATTCTTATTTATGTAGAACTGGTCCCATCTTTCATTTAATATCCTAGTCTATAAGTCAGAAGACTGCCTGCTATTCACTTCCCTCCCTCCCAGCCCCCTGCTTAACCAATTTTTACTTCATCCACAGCCTTGAAACAAACTCTAAAAGTAAAGTGGTTCATTCCTCTATAGGGCATAAACATGGACCCAAAGAGTATGTCTACTATATGTCTGTACGCACCTACTTTGAATGCCTCCATGCTTTTGTTTTCAGTGAGAAATTGTCTCTTCCAGAAGCTAGTCCTTTCAGGAAACTGAATCATAACACTGGCAATATGATTTAATTTACTCTGATGAATTTTCTCAGAAGAACATCATCCAAAAACCCTACTTTTATCTATGCCAATATAGAGTGGTGGTTTATTCAGTAAGCACCTGCAGAAGAAAATCAACAGCACATATTTTAACATCTGTAAATGTTTAGTCTAAGTTAGTTTAATTAGTAAACATTTTTCTTCATTGAATTCTTTTTTAACAAGCAATTTGAGACTTAAAATGTATTTATTTCTGAAACGTCATGAACTCAAAAATGCTTAAGAGGAGTTATTTCCACACTCATTTATATTTAGGGTCAAATTTGAAGCAATAAGTAATGTGTTATAAAATAAACCTTAAAAGCACAGGGAGAAATCAGTCACCTTGATATCTGCTTTCATTGTGAAAGTGCTGAAAGAAAAGATTAAAGCAGGAAGAACTGAGGAGGAACTGCAATGTCATTTTCATTTGTTACAATTTTTTTCTCTTGTGCTTACTGTCTTCAGGTTATTCAGCATCAGAATACTACCAAACTACGGGCCCTCCCACTCAGAACACTGAAAAGGAAGAGAGGGAGTCCTGAGGTGGGTAGGAGGAAGGGGGCAGGGGGAATAACATACATGTTGGCAAAGAAAAAAAATAATTATATTAGCACGTATATATATAAATACTGTATTTAAAACAGTCAGCAGAGATTTTACTGAGTATAGCTGATATATTGGACAGAGGAACCTCCAAGTTGCACCAATTTAGAATCCCTCTAGTCTTCCAGACTGCATTATTCATCTCCAAATTCAGTTCAAAGTCTGCAGAACAGCAACATGACTCAGACTATTACCAGAAATTTCTACAAAAGAGTAAGATGAAGACTGCAAATCAAAAAGAGGAAGGCGGAAAGAAAATATCAAAATAAGTCACACCACAGCACACAGTTCTCCTATGGGTAACGGATGAGAGAACTACATGTCATATTAGTCATAGTGCTTAGCACAACATGAAGAGATGCTCAAAAAATGTGATAAAAGCAGTACAGAAACATGAACAAAAAGAACAAAATATCATAAATGTGATGTAAGCTAATACTGCCATCTAACTCTCAACAATTTGGTATTTAATTTCATCAACATCACCCTTGTCCTTATCTACAAAGGAAAGAAAATTATGTTCATTATGGCTTGCTGATTGTCTTCAAAAACAATTTGTCTTGAATCCAGGTGAAACCTCTATCTCTGCTCAGCTAGTGAGGTATAAATAATGACAGTAAGAAATGTCTCTGAACTGCCAGATACCTCACGATGAATGAAAAGTGCTAAGGTATTCCTACACAGACAGAAATATATTTGTATTTATACACGCATATATCTGCATATGCACACAAAGAGTGTCACTTATTTTCTCAGTTGATGCATACAGGTTGAAATCACTATATCCTGTGATTCGAAGAACCTCTAGAAATCATCATCTCCACCTGGGCTTTCTCAAATTTATGCACACCTTTCCCAAAACCTTATATAACGGGATGAAATAATCTAAGAGTAAAATGGTAGTGCTACTTCACCTACCTTGTCAGCATCTTATGCCTTTTTCCAGATGATGTTGCCTATTCAACTGGGTTGATGATACAGAAATATCTTATGATTCATCAACAGTGTTACCCTTACACTTAATATCAACATTCACATCTAAATCCTTCAACTTCACCACCTGACTGAAAAATTCGTCTTGGTAACATTGTTGTTCATTTCAGTTACTGCTACATGCTACCTGGCAGTAGAAGGTAATAGGGGCCAAGGCCATTTCCACTACTCCTCAGAATACACCAATGAATATTGGAATTTCACATGAATACATGATTTCTGAGAACCACAGACCAACGCTCTGGACATCTTTTACATTGAATGATTTAAAATCTTTTTTTCTAAGGTTGGCCAATGGTCCTTCTAGGCCACTACTTTGTCTCTAAGAGTTATCAGTTCCAAATACTAGAAAAAGCAGAATATGATGCCAAGGTATATAAAGAATGATCATTTTATTGTTACATACCACATTAAAGTGATTTTCTGCTTCAAGCACTGGGGCAGTACTCCATAAAACCAAATATTTAAACAAACAAAAAGTTTAGGTCAAATAGGGTAAAGCTATAAACTTGTGTGCTAGTTTAATAACAATAACAACAAAACAACAATAATAATCTCAACATGTTGCTGTTCCTTTGGGCTTATTTGATTAGCTTTATGTTTCTTACTATCTTACTATCTTTTTTATGAACCTCAGAGGAAAACAAAATCCTACAACAATCCCTATACTAGTGATCTCTGCCCCATCTCTAAACTGAAAGAGAAAATAAAAGCTTAGAATGGCTTTATGCAATTAGAGTAAATAAAGATATGGTAAAAAACACAGGCTTTGAAAGTCAATGGGCAAATGTGGCTTTTAACTAGTTAAACACTTTCCTCATTTTTTCTAAGAACAACCAAATATACAATATCAAGAAACACAAGGACAGAATTTACATGATAGAAACTTCTGGAACTAATTAAGCTGGTGTATTTGCTTTCGCCAACAGAAAACACAGCTTTTGATCTTTGTCAAAGTCAGGGCTGAGACTTCCTGACTTTTATTAGACAATAGCTATAAATATACATTGAACTATGATGTCTATAAATGCACAAATTTTCCACTTTCAGAATATTTATACATTTCTGAAGGACTGTCTATAAACTTTACACCTGAGGATTAACTTTTTATTAGTAACTAGGCAGTCTACTTGTTCTTCTAATAATAATTCATATACAAATCCTTTCCTACCTGCAAATTCACCTACAATGTTTGGTGAAATTATGATGTCAGACTACGGATACCCAGGTTAAACAACTGTCTTCACAGACTCAGCTGAAGAAAAGCTTCCCTCTGCACCTGTTTATTATTACTTTAAAGAAAGAAAAAGCTTTCAGTTCATCATTCATAAACACAATCTCATCTGCCATCCATTCTCTATTCATTTCCTGATGTCTGTGATATTCTGAAGTGCTTTTCTGCATTGAGAACAAGAGACAAGAGGTAACAGATTATGCCGAAGTGTTAACTACTGAATTTGCAATAATGCCTACCACATAAATAAAATAAAATAAAAAAAAGAAGGAAAAAAAAAAAGAAGGAAAAAAAGTTAGAAAAAAAAAAAAAGTAAAGTTAAATTTAACTCCTCCTGTTTCCTTTTAGAAATGAAATAAGAGTTCTGTAAAAATTAAATTGTGAGGGATCAAATTTTACTTATGAATCAAAGTGAAAATTATGTGAGAAGGCTATATCTCTTTTCAGCTTTCCATACCTTGTTCACTGAGACATTAATGTCTTTGGATAAAGGACAAAGACTCTGCCAGACACTGTTCCCAACAAAATCAAATTGATGGGCCTACATAAAAAGACTAATACCATGCAGTTAAAGAAAATGAAATAAATGTACATTTAACTTGGATTCATATCAGAGCATGTTTTTAAGAACTTTTTCCTTCTCATTAAAGTAATTTGCATCAGTAATCAAACTAGATTTAGTTATGTGACCAACCTACGTATTTGCTCATCTACCCACCTATCTGCCTTTGCAAACAAAGAAATTAAGAGCATAAGCATTCTGATTTGCAGAACTGCTTGTCCCTATAATTCTGAATCAAGGTTACGCTTTCAAAATACAGGACTTTGCATGTGACAATCTTAGCTGAATTTGAAAATCCATTCATATAGTTAAGTCTATAACTTTGTTTCCAGTTCCAAATTAATTCAAATCTCTGTATTCAAATGCTTAGACTGAACACTTAGATAATTATAGCTGTGATTGCTGAACAGGGTAGAACTAACATTAAATTACACAGTAGAATTTGCTGGAGATGCTCATGGTACTCCCCATGGACCTATTTCGTAGCAGTGTTTTATGAGCACGTGAATGATATTTTTCAGATCAAACAGTCTACTAATAAGATTTTTCAGAAATACAAAATCATATGGAAAAAAAAAATTAGAAGTTAAGCAAATAAGTGTTTTTGAAAACCTTCCCATATATATCTTAACATTTTTTACAATATTACTACACCTGAACTTATTATTATTATTTTTAAACCTAAGGCATGGTTGGTTGTTTTGAAGTTAATCTGAACAAGATTCAGACTGGTTTCACAGATGCATTGCTTAACCACTTGAAGTAACTAAAAATGTATACAACTACAACACCAACTACAACTAAGGAACAGTACAGGTTAGTAAGTTAAGAATAGCTGTGCCTCCCTGAAGAGATAAGCAAAGATTGTTAATGATCTTCTGTAATCAATTACCCTCTTTTCTGCAGTTTTTAAAGCTTCACATGTCAATATTCATTTGCCAGCTCTTAAAAGAGTAAAGTCTTCTCTTATTGGATCAAAGTAACATCAGTAAGTTAAATTGAATGCATTTTCTTTTCATCCTTAGACAAATGAAAACTAACCAATAATATCTTTTTTTTTTTTTTCTTTGATTAAAAAACTGGAAATACCTGTAGATTTAGGGAGAACTTTCTGCTTAACATAGCCTGCACTGGGATTTCTATAGTTAAAATATAGACATTCATGACATCAGTTATATTGCTTGCACATTTAATGAGACTGCAACATTTTGGAGTATGGAGACATTCAGCTTGTCTCCATGTCTCTCTCTCAATGAGTTCTATGAGAATATGTCTATTAGTAGACAAAATATATATTCTTACCCACTATAACTTCAGTCTCAACTCAGAAGACAAAATAAATACACAGAATAAATACACTTAATTGAGTTTAATTCCTGAATAATTGAACCCCTTTTACCACCAATAGTTTATAGATGATAAAAATCTGTTTTCTGTGTGATCAAGACACAGTAATATTGTGTCATTCTGTCTACTTTCCTAAAGCGACAATTGACACTGTCATCCTACTAGCACCCCTGGATGCATCTTTTGAAATGATGAAGGAGAAGAAAAAGAAATACTTCACTCAGAGATGACAAATAATTATTCAGTAAGTTCAGTATACAAAAGGCAAAAGACATATCTGCTAATCTGCAGTGAGCTGGTACTGGAGTAGTATTTAGAGTACCATTTGTACATACATCAGATCAGTCCCTTCTAACTCCTAGACATTACCACCAGCTCAGCATGAGCACTTTAGAAGGCTAAGTTAGAGCTTGGTTCATGCCATATCCTACATATGTGGACAGTAGGAAAATATAAATATCTGTCACTGTTGCTCATCAAAGAGTAATAATAGCTTTTAAAAAATAAATAAGTAATAAATAAAATAAATAAAAGCTAATGTCTAAAAATTAGTACAGAGTAAAACTTTAACATTAAGATTTGAAATTTGGGACAGAAAAATAGAGGAGCTTGTATGAATACCAACTCTACATATCTCTGTTCAGAAGGAGTTTTGGTCTAAAATGGCTTTCTCCAAAAACTGACAATTAGAAGAGAAAATGAATGTTACGTAAGACTGAATGCTACTGTGTTTCTGAAAAATAATTAAAACAGCCTTAACCAAACATTATCATTGGTAATTGATGGCTAATGGCTAGAGTACACTAAGTTATAGATACACTGTAACTGTAGCCATTTGTAACAACTATACTCAAACTTTTATAGCCATATGCAAAATCTCGTGTTCATGAAGGTTTATAACATCTGGCCCTCACTTATTAATCTTCTCCAATAATAAATAAACATGCACTTAACAACATAAAACTTCACTCCAATTGGAAATATTATATAAAACCTATCCCTTGAAAAAAAGCCAAGAGAAATGCAATTAGGATACTCCAGTGACAGCCCTAGTAAGCACTGACTTTACATTCACCTGTAACAGTAATTACTACACTCCAAAACACTACAGTCATTGTTAATTGCCACATGTACTGCACAATATAAAAATAGGAAAGACCATGATTAACTTCTCTGTCTTAACTATAATCTTAACAAATTTGGTTAGCAATGATACTAAACTGGACCTGTTTAAGCCCACTTGTAAACCGGACTTCTATGTTATTTCATCATAATATGCTCCAGTCATATGCAGGAAAGAGTTATACCTTTATCTATCCAGTTTTTCATTATCTAAACCTCACAATACCACATATATAAAACATGGCAAATATTTCCAGTTCAGGTTATCCAAGCAGGAACAAAATATCTGGCGTATTCTCAGAAACCTATACTCTGTGTTATACTGAAGTATATGAGAACTGAGATGCTAGAAAATTAATCAGAAGCTGCAAAAGCAGCAGGTGCAGTGCTGGAAGAAGAAAAGCAATCAATGGAAAAGTTGCCAGGTTTCATAAGAAAAAAGAGAGAGAAAGAGAGAGAATACTATTGATTTTTTCAAATTATTACCCAAATAATCTATTGTGACAGCACATTTGACAAACAGCTTGGATTGTGAAATAGTCACTGGTAGAAGTTACTGTTCTTAACATGTTTAGGACATAAAATATCTTTATTTATTTTACTACCAGCTGTCAAAATAAGAGACCTTATAGCAAATTAGATTAGTATTTTGAAGCTGGACAAAATGGTCCTGAAGCTAAAATTCTTGTAAGAGAAAAACAAGGCTTGCACTCTTTCTCAATATACAGATTAAATTTATTATTTGTCCACTCAGGACACGATTCAAAAAATCGTTCACTATTTATTGTTCAACATTTATGCCTCTTTCTCTTGGACTGAGCTTCAGTCGTTCTGTTGACAGTTTATTGACTGAATTCATTTATATTCTCCTTTTGCAGGAAAAAATAAAATAATAATCTGAAATTTATTGGCAAACCATCTGCTATCAATTAATCAATTGAACTTCTGGTAAGATCAAGCCAGGCATTGCCTTGGACTCTGATGCTGGGAACCTTCGTTCTTGGAGTTCAGAATAAACCATGAATATCAATAAGGTAAGGTTTGTTATGGCAGTATAATCCAGAATTTAAGGTTTAGTAGTAATAAGCAATTCCAAGTACCAAACATCCTTATAAATAAAGTTTATACAAAGTCTCAGAGAGCAAGATTCAGCTCACCATCACTCTCTATATTACATCTATAGAGAATGTTAATGATAAACTGCTTTCAGAGACTGTTTTATTCCATCCATCTATTTATTCTATCTGTCTTAAAATTATCATAATGGTCTGCCCATTACTCTTCATTAATGCCTGGGTGACTAGTTTTGTCTTAGTTTACTAATTTGTCAGGTAAGATCTCCAGCAGAGTCCAGAGTGTTCTGCAAATGTTTCTTGATACAGAAATTGCAGGGAGCACTTACAAGTTTTTTAGATGAAATACTGGGCAACAAGGTTAAGAAAAATGTCACAGTAAGAAGTAACTTCAATGAAATCTGTAAGTAAACAGAAAAATTAAAACCCCTCAAAAAAAGAAGGATAAGCAACACGATAAATATTCTTAATTTCAAGTAGGTATTTCAAGTGATTAAATAATTGCAAACCATCCTCTTGTGAAAGAAAGACGAGAAACATACCAAAAGATGAATGAGGTTAATCAAGAGTTTTTCGCTGACATAAGAAGAAAGCATACAAATGATGGAAAAAGTCAAATTCTTAAGGATACATACAAAAATGGAGCATAAACATGTGAGGACAATTTAAGGAAGGGGAAAGAAAGAAGTTGTTTTTGTTAAAGGTTGGACTAGATGATCTTAGTGGTCTTTCCCAACTTAAATGATACCGTGAGTCTAATTTGTTCCATAAAAAAATAAAATAAAATAACTAAATTAAAAGTCATTCTGTTGGCTCTTTTACAACCAACATTGATAACTGAGGTTGAGAAAAACAGCTATACTTAGCTTTGCTTGTTGCATTAATGAAAAGATCAGTTGTGATAAACTGTCTATTGCACTTAACACTATGGGAGTGGAGTAGGAAAGAACAGGACAGCTGTTATGTTAGAATATGCACTAAATGTAGAAGTCTAGAAGAAAACATAAATTATCAGGGGTCTACAAAAGCTTATCTAACTGAAAATATTGAATAAGCTTTGTTTCTTTACCTTAAGGAGAAATTTAAAAGGTTTATTTACCTTAGAGCACTGACATGTTATAAATATATACATGGCTTCTGAAAAGAAGGGACCAGTCTATTTTCCTTTCCTATGTTACATAAGACAATAATGGGTTTACATTAAAATACAAGAAATTCAAGTTAAAAATAAGCACATTCACAGATTCCCTGAATACCAGTACAGGTGTTCTCACTTAACACCTCTGCCTGAATGGTGACCTCCATGGGTCTCCGCTCACTAACTAGCCCAGCTTGACGTTTGCTAGCAAATAGGCACACTTACACATTCATCTCACAGGAACTCTGGTGGTCCTCTGCCCACCTGATATGGATGCCTAGACCCAGGGCCTCCTATTCACCAACTAGTCCAGCTTCAAGTTTGCTATTAAGTTATGGCACATGCGTCCACACATGAGGTTACAGGAAACACCCCAGGCCCCAGTAGATAGCACTCTAGTCCCACATCCCATTGTCCAGCACTGCTGGATGATTGTGGGACCTTCACCTGCTCCAGCCGAACAGGACAAACCCGGAAGCACCTTCCCCCTGTTCTGATGCAGGTTGCTGACCCCATAACCACTCATGTGGATCCTCACAAGAGCTGGCATCCAGTCCTTATAGGACTCACACCGAGTAGAGAGTAAGATTACACAGAAAGCTAGTTAAAAACAGATCTAATAAAAAAAGGACAGGCTACAGCAATCACCACAGTTCTAATGTACTGACCAGAAACTGTGTTAATTTCTTCCTTTTTGTTCCTTTTCTTTCTATTCACCTTTGTTCCTCCCCATTCTCCCTCTCATAATGGTTTCTTAAATTTAACACAGCCCCTGACCCACCCAACCCCCTCTCCTCCCCCCCACCAATTCTCAAGCATCCCAAATCCTGATATTCCTCTTGCCTTCCCCTTATCAACTACCAAGTCAAGGGTACTCCTCTCCAAAACTGTGCCTGGAGTTTCTTAATGGACTATCAGTTAGGGACTGTGAACTTTTTATCACTGGCATTGTTTCCATTATTCACTGTCCATCAGGTTCCCTGAAGCTGCACAGAACTTATTTCAGGAATAGACCAAAAACACCTGGTGGTTCCTACTGTTTCAACACAGTGATAAGTGGCAAGCGGGATAACAGAGCAAAATTAACTAATATTAGAAATATTAGTTCTAATATTAAATAAATAATTTAATATTAAAATTTAACTAATATTAGAAATGTGGTATCTTTCTGCTTGTTGCATAGAATGAGATCCTTAATCTACACTGAAGAGCCCTTTTTATAGCATTGTCATTCTCAGTCCTTGTTTCATTTTCCTAGGTCTCACCCACTTGAACTTGAGGTAGTGTTTTTTCTAAAAGCAGCATTCCTATCTTGTTCCTTTTTTTTTTTTTTTTAATAGAAAAAGTATTTGACACGGTAAGTCAAATTCAACTCTTCCTGTTGTCAGACTTTAAAACCAAATTTGACTATCCTTTAGCATTTATGCAAGCTAGAAATATTTTCACTTAGATGTCTTGTTAGATTTCAAGTTGCATCCTAAGCAGTTATTAGTCTGTTACTTCTTTCTGATATTTTCTCTTTCCCATCAGCAGAATTGTCTACTTATGCTAGAGATACCATCCCAAAGTGACTACTGTAATTCAATCAAGCCAATGAATTTATATAGCTGGATCAGATATACTGTAACCAGTCAACTGAAACACAAGAATTTCAAAGATTTCCAGAAATACTTAGTTCAGAAACTTTTTTTTTTTTTTTTTAATAAAAAAGAACAAAGTTATGATACAATCTTATTTCTCAAACCTTCAGTAGTTTAGTAGCAATAACTGAGAAAATGCAGTTGAATGTTATGTTGGGGAAGAGTACAGGATATTACTGGCAGGGACCAAAAAAAAAAAAAAGCATTGAAAATCTGGTTCTGAAATGCTATCTGTACCCTCACATTTATATTCTCAGAATGTGAAACAAGTGGCAGAATACAGTTCATTCTTTTTGTCTTTTTTTCACCTATCCAGCTAAGAAATTCATTTTGATTAAGCAACTATACTTGTTTGTTTTAAGACCCCTGAGTTGTCAACCAATCCATAAATGAGCATATTTATTACTCAAGACACAAAGACTCATTTAAAATTTTAAGAGTCTGTATTAGTCTACTTGCCAATTGTTCTGTAACTGTTTTGTTTTTGACTTTTGCGTGTTTGTTTTGTTTTGTTTTGAAAATACTTAATTTTGAAATACTTAATTATCCTAATGTTATTGAAAAATCACCTTTCCAAATGAGAAGATATAATTGTTTTGACATTTCAGACTTGCTTCAGTGTTGCAGGTAGGGACTGGCAAGTAAATCTAAATCTATCTAAATCTAAACAAATGTTAGTCAATAGCCTAAATGCTATATTTGTGTTTTATCTTTCTTAGGAAAGGATTTTTTCAGAGGACATGTTAAGCCTCATCAGATATGTCAATTTTACTGCACATCACTTTATTAAATTCCATGAAATTTTAAATCTCAATTTTTAGTTTAAAAAGTTGCAAAAGCATCATATCTACTATGATCAGGAACATATGGGTCATGTTAGGGTATGAGAGGCTATGATTAGTAGAAAAAATCATCTTCCAGGGAAAAAAAAGGAATTAGAGTAAATTCTTTCAGGTTTTTTGTTAGTCTTTAATTACATTAGCACACAACTTGGCTAGCACTAGAGAATGCACGATGTGCATAAGAGGAAAACACTGAAGTACATTTAAAATAAATAAATGAATAAATAAATAAATTGGAATTTTACTGTTAAAAAAAAAAAAAAGGTGTTCAAGCAACATTTCTTTTTTTCTTAATTTCAGGAATGATTATGGAAACAAAGTAAGCAGGATGCATGTTATTAGTTTTAGCAATGCGTTAAACTTATTCCTACAGAGGACAATATAAAAGTTGTATTGATGACAACATGATGTACTTCCTTTGAAACAATTTTCAAAATGGGAAAAAGAAGATGAAAAACAAAGTTAAGATATGAAGTGATATGATTTTTTGTCAGATTTGCTTCTCCATTTAATCTCACTAAACAATCTACAGACATGGTTCCTCCAAGATATGCTTGTGAATTCACTTTTAATACAGCAAAAGTTTTCTTTAATCTCACTTTTAAATTATCATTAGCTAACTTGGGTACCTCTCTTGAGGTGTGTCTCTTTATGGGTGTAAGCATTTGATCATAAAGGGGTCATTACAAGATCAGGACTCTACATGGCAAGAAAGACTCCTTTTTTCCTAGTGCTAAATATTTTTCAAGATAATAATGTTCAAACCTTCAATGAATACATTTCAGTATTTAAATAATGAAAATTAAATTTACAGAGGTGCAGCTGAGAGTATAAAACTTGTATTGATTCACTAAATTTGGCAAAGCAAAAAGCAGAACATTAATACAGAGTCTGAATGCTCGCAGTAAAGGGACTAAACATGAGAGCTTGGTGTTCTCAGCCTAAAAGATTTTGGATTACATAAATCATATTGAAACAATGTCTTATAACTCAACACTGGACATAGTTTGGTGAGGCTACTGTTATTCTTGTTATCTATTTATGTTTTGTTTTTTTTTTGTTTTTTCTTACAGACCTTCTTATTTGCTAAAAAAATAAAAAATAAATTTAAAAATTAAATTTTAAATTTTAAAATTTAAAATAAGTTTCTAGTATTTAGCATCTCTTCCTCCCTCCTTCCGTCTCTCCCCTTCTCCTTCCCCTCCCCCCCCCTTTCCTATTAACAAAATAAATAAAATACTTAAGTTTAGAAAATTCAGAATAAATGATTTATTTTATGGGTAATCTAAGTAATAGCATACAGGAATTCATTGGCAATTTATTAATTGTTTGTATTTTACTGTCACTGAAGTATGGGTTAGAGTAGAAAAAATAAAATTGATCAATAGTTCCATAAAAAAAAAAAAATCTAGGGAATAGATGAATATAAGAATCAACTCATTTACTAACTCTTGAGCTTACATGATTAAAATATCATTGAATCTGACATGGTAGTATCTGATTCCCAAAGTGAACAGAATATGAAGTTATATAATGGGTATAAGCTATATATTAAAATAAATTGCTACATTGTGCTTTGGATTCACAGAATCACAGGTTGAGGTTCAAAGGGACCTCTAGAGATCATCCACTCCAACCTCCCTGCCAAGCAGGGACACCTAGAGCACATTGCACAGCATTATTTGCTGATGTAAGCAGTCTTACAAATTAAGTTTTTCCCTGCTAAAGAAAACATTTAAGACAATTACAAATATATATATAGAGAGAGAGAAAGAGAAATTAATCACCTCATTGCCCTACTGCTGAACTACTGAACCAATGTGGAATTTCTCTTGATAGAAGTTAGAAGTAAGATATTAAGTCACTAATCCTGTTTACAGAGAGCATAAACCAAGCTCTATTCTTCTGAACAAAAGAAAATGAACAACTCCTTTCTGTTTAGTTTCAAGCTTTAGCTGAAATGTTAAGTATGAATTCAAAAAGGAACTTCTCCCTTCACTTTCTCTTAGGAATTATATGCATTTTGTGACTGTTTCCATCACATTTGCAATGTATTCAAGAGCACAGACGTGTTTTCAGTGTGGCTTACATTTTTCAGGTAATGAACAAAACTTTAGCACTGTAGTTTATCTATGCTTTGAGCAATGGTTTTAATTCTTTTAATAATTACTAAGAAGTAGGGCCCTTAATTGCTTCTTCATTTAAGTATTAATGGAGACAATGAGTATTATTCAGTAAGATCTGCAATAGCCCTCATATTTAAAAAGCATGCAAGTAGATCCTGATGCTTAGCAACACAAAATCACCAGCTAAATCTCATTTCCACTACTATTTTCTGTAATTGTAACTTTATTGGACTTGAAGATTGGTAACAAAAGATTTATAAATATCTATTGTTGAATTAAAACATTGTTTTACATGAGCAAAGATTTCTTAGAAGAATCAACTTTCAGTACAATAGTACTTCAGTACAATAGTACTATTGTACTGAAATAGTACTGAAAGTACTGAAAAGTGCAACTTTTCTGTATATTAATCAAATAAAAGCTAAAATGTTAACATAAAAATATTGCCACTCAACATAAGACATATAGCTGGCAATACCCTACATAAATCTCTCTCTCTCTTCCATATAGTTCTAGTTCAATACCATTGAGGATATTTCATTTCTTTCTGGTTATCTTCAGAACCTTCTCACCTTATTAGCGTTTTTTTATTATTATTATTTTATTTTATTTTGATCATAAACAAACCTTGCATTTGTTTGCCTACTTCTGTAAGACACTACCCTTTAAAGCAAAAATATCCATGTAAAACAACAACAACAACAACAAAAACAGTTATTCTCACCTATGAGTTAGCCTGTATCTTCCAAGCTTTAAAGAAAGTTTAAAAAAAGTCTTAAGGAAAAAGAGAAAAAAAAAAAAAAAAGTATCTCTAAAGGGGAAATTACAGCCATAGAACCAAAATAAACTTGAAGCCATATGGAATTATTCAAAAGATGTTTCTGCAGATAGCTATCCTGACATATGGTTCATAAGTCATTAATGTAATTACACTAATGAATGAATGATGAGAACAAGAGCTTAAGGTCTGCTTCCAACTTAGCTAGAAGTTGTGAAACATCTAAGACTACTAAATTTCTACAGGGCCCAGATATAACCAAGAGCACTGAAGGTGTCAGCTCTGCAGCGTGCAGAGCAGGCCTTAAGTTCTTCATTCAGGAGGGACTCTAAAAGATTATAGTAGAACTATCACAGACTGATAAACCTTTCTGAAGAAACTCTTTCTCTGCAACACTTTCCAACAAATCTTAATGTTCTAATCTTGCCTAATATAATTACATATGTATATATATATAGTGAAATATTTCTCTTTTTGCATTCACAGCTTTAAAAACATGGATCCATATCATCATAGCCGTATAATTCTATATATTCTATGTGTTCTCTTACAACTACTATGTTATAGAACAACTGTTCTCATCTGTAGTCAATTCAGTACAGTCTGGCTATAACAAAAGTGCAGCTTACTTCTTTTCTTCATTTTCTTTCTGAATAACAGTATTACCTTAATAAATAAATAAGCATTCACTTATAAAATGTCTTGTAAGAATGACTGAAGGATTTGATTTCAGTTGCATCTTGCTGAGACTATTAAATTAAAAAAAAAAACAACAAAAAAACAAAAAAAACACACCAACAACAAAAAATAACAACAACAAACAACAAAAACAGTTATACTGTAAATCAATTCATCTCCTTAGGTTTACCTGATCCTGATTTAAAAATAAATAAATAAATAGAAATCATGGGGTCACACAAAAAGTTTGTTTTTTTTTAATCCTGCACCACTGACGTCAATAGTTTTTCAAAAGAACTGTAGTTGTATAGCACCAGAAAGTGTCAAAAAATTACTTATGCTATAATTATCCATTATAACAATGTCTTGAAAATTATAAATGATCCAACAGAGAACAGAACAAAAGATTTTCAGAAGGTTTTCGCATTGGGACTGGTATGGAAATTCAAATATTATTCTATCTTACTGGACTGCAGCTATTCTTTGTCTATGAACAAGATGACTTAACAGCTATTTCTGCACAAGAAAAAAAAATCAGAATGTATGACAGACATTAGGACAAGGGGCAATTATCACTGTAATATCCTGTTAAATATTTTTCATAGGTTTTCCATTGTTCTTCTATTTCTCTTGTGTTAATTGAATGTATTTTTAACTGCACTGAAAAATTAACTAAAGAAAACCATCTGGAATAAAAAACATTAACAAAAAAAAAATCAACTCCCATTTACACACATTTTTTTTAATTATTATTACTTTTATTTTTTCACAATGCTACCAAGTCTCATTGAACCCAGTCAAGTTCTTAAAAGATTTTTATGAGGACCTTAGAGCTTTGGTATCTTGGTGTATATCCAGCAAATGCTAGCCAGCTCAGAAATAGTTCCAACACAACACTGTTAATATAGAATATTTCATGAGGTAGTATTTTTAGAGAGGAGTTCTCCCTTGTAGACACTCTTTTTTTACCCTAGTTTAACTATCAATTTTTGAATAATGGCTTCAAATACTCTTTCAAATCCTGCAGGATGAGATGTAGCCAAATGGAAAAGGGGAAGGAAAAAAAGGGGGAAGAAATAGGACAATGCTTACACACCTTGTCCAAAATAATATTGTTCTCCATCAGATAGACAACATAGGTTTTAAACAGACAACAGGAAATAAATACAAAGCTACATATATATATATATACTTATATATACACATACAATCTGTCATAATCTTGACCCAGTGTATATGAAGATAGATAGAAAGAAAGAAGATATGAGGGTATCACCTCTCTAAAGAGAAAATTATTGTAAAAGAGAATTAAATGCACAGAGTTTACATATAGTTCAAGCAGATTGTGCAGAAAAAAAAATAAAATAAAATAAAATAAAATAAAATAAAATAAAATAAAATAAAATAAAATAAAATAAAATAAATAAATAAAATAAAATAAAATAAATAAAATAAAATAAATAAAATAAAATAAAATAAAATAAAATAAAATAAAATAAAATAAAATAAAATAAAATAAAATAAAATAAAATAAAATAAAATAAAATAAAATAAAAAAAGCTAGCACACCTGGACTGAATCTAAAGGAACTACACCCACTTAAAACAAGAAACTATTTGACCTGTGATCTTTAATTAACCCAGAAGAAGTAATTTTCCTCGTGTGACTAATATATTTTTATTCAATATGACCTTTAAAGTCACAGGCTAAACCTAACTACTATTTAACATCCAAATCTGTTTTCAAAGTGGCATATAAGCCAAGCATAAGGGTGTTCCCCCAACTGAAAATGACAGGCAGAAGAAAAAAGTCACTACAATATTCACCATCATGGGGTTATATGTCGTTTGATGTTGTCTGAAATAACTGATTTTACTAAGAAGGAGAGGAGGAAAGAAATGGAGAATATGCAGTGTTTGTATGTACAACTTTCCCTGGAGACCAAAGTAGTCTACTTGTGAACCAAGGACCAATCATGGCCATGACTTTCCAACAGTGCCAAAGATGCTGTCTAATTATATCTGCTATAGCATACTCTCTCTGCAGCCTATTCAAACCAACTTTCAGCATAAGGCCCTTTGTGATCTTCTTTGGCTTTTACAGGGTCAAACAAACTGTCACTAAAAACTGACACTACCTTCATGCACTGAGTCTCATATCACATTTCACATCACTCACCATGTTGTAAGTGAGTTTTTAAGAGACAGAATGACATTGTTCTTGTCGTTCAATATGTCTTATTGCTATCATTTTTAAAAGTCTGGCTTACATATCATCAACAACAAAAATCAGTAAGCCATAATAATGGTATTAAGGAAACTACTGAATATCTTCCCAGTACCTCAGGGTCACATACTGGCATTTCATCAGTTAATAGGAATAATATTCTATTGATTCCTATGTGAAAATAAAAGTCAAGAACAATTTAGAAACATCAGTCTCTTCAAACAATCTTCCTCCAAGGTGAGCACAGGTTGTATTTTGTTGGAAAATGCTCTGATAGAAAAATAAGATATGATTTGAAAATAGGGAGTAGCACAAACAAGAAAATAGCAAAGGTATTTTGGGCCACTTTTCCAAAACTGTTTCCATCTATATTTGCTAGCTTAATATAAATATATGTAATGTGTGATAAGTGTTAAGAAGTCTCTACGTGATAAATAAAGGACTGGGACAGTTTAAATTAATTTTCATTTCCTATTCACAAACCTTACTTTATGAACATTCTAATAAATTGAGAAACAAATTGTATGTCATTAATTCTTCTTTCAAAATACAGTTAAAAACCTCATCCTATTTAAAAGGACTGGTCCTTGGAAATCACTGAGTACACACAAAGTTACAATTCATTTTAGAGATCTGCAGATGTCCTATGTTAGCATAGAGCATCTCAAGTATCTTATAGAATGACAGAAAAGCTGAGGGAGATGATTATAACATTGCACTCATTCAGCAATCAAGCATCATCATCATCAAATACAGAGAAGCTTAAAATACTTGCACTTTTTAAGGTTGCTCAAGACTCAGCTCATTCAGCAAATTGTCATCTAAAAATTAGAATGGGAAAGGTGATAGGCCTGGGTTGTGTAGGTTTTCATATTTCCCTCAATTACTCACATCATGGTTAGGAACATTAAGGATATTAATTTCCTAAAGACTGTGTCTTACCTGCAAAATATTTTCACTTCTGAACACTTCAAAAATCAATGAAACATGCAAAGTTTGTAGGTTTTTTTAATAGTTATCAATAAACTCAATTTAGTCATCTGAACAGGCCAATTTGAATAATATTTTTCAGTAGTGCATTTTTGTATACTATGTACAAACATACAATAACTGAATTTAACTGAATATTTATATACAATTTATAACTGAATAACCTTTGCATGAAAAGAAGATTCTTTAGAGAATTAAAACAATAAAACTCATGTCAACAGAAAATTTCCAAATTATCTCTTCTCATTTATATTTCTAAACAAGAAAAGTTACCAACAGAAAGCAAATTAAGAACTTTGAACTACTAATAAAAATAAGTGCTATTATTTTATGTGTGCTGTGAGGTCATTTTAGTAAGAGTTGATCATCCAAACTTGGGCATATATATATGACTCTCTCATAAATATATATATGACTCTCTCATAAAAAATATGCTTAAGACTTCAACAATCTTATAGCAATAGGTTATAATTACAGTATTAAATTTTTTACTCTTTCACCTTGTCATTCTCAGGGATGCCCCAACCCTTTGAGAAAGACCTTTGAGAAAGATCTTTATGTAATACTGTACCCAAATCACGGTGGTTTTCAACTTGGTGAAAATTAAGGTATGCCAGAAAAGGCCTTTCCAAATCTTAATCCAAATCTTAAAGTAGATAGAAGATGGATGATGGAAGAGAATCAAACTACTTATTTGTAAAGCAAATAGTAAATAAAAGAAATCTTATAAATATCCTTTCAGAAGAATCTCTCAGACTGTCTGTAACCTTGAATAATACTGAGTACCTAAATTGCTGGTTGATGTTACACTATATTTCCAAACCCTAATGTTCAAAAATTATGACCCAAGACAGAAAAAAAAAAAAAAAAAAAAAAAAAATAAGCACAGTTTAGTTAGTTTTAGTGTTTTAATTTTACATGTATGTAGTAGCTTAACTGAAAAACTTTAGGAAATATACTTCGAAAAAAAATGGTACTTATGCCTTCATATAAAGAAATATATGTGTGAAAAATATTGACAGTCCCTTTGCATTAAAAAGAGAAGACATCCAAGTACAGATTATATGGTTAAAAAAATATAGGTAAAGTGAAATATGTAGAAAATTCATGTATTCGGTTCAATATTAGATAGATTTTCCTGGTCTAAAAAATTTTCCCCTGAAACTTCATTAAAAAAGTACAGTTTCATATTTTCTTTACAACCAGAAATGTAACTGTAACTACAGTTTAGTTTTATAGCTAAAATGATGGAACGCTGGTTTTATAAGAGGAATAACTGGTTATTTTTCTTTAAGAATGTTATCTGTGTTCCTGTTGAAAGTCTGATTGCTGCTGCATTTGTGTAGAACCGTGGGTTAAAAATAAATCAATACATAAAATCCAACAATAGAGAAAAGAAACAGATCTGCAGAAGGCCAAACTCCTATCCTAGTCAGCTTAGGCAGAACTGTCTCAGTTTTTCATTCTCCCCACTCAGCCCCCAAGATTATAGAGAGATTATAGCCCAGCAGAAATCAGCCTCCTGCTCAAAGTAGGAGTGCCAGCACCAAATCAGGTCAGTCACGGAACTCTAATCAATCACAGAATTTCTAGGTTGGAAGAGACCTCAAGATCATCGAGTCCAACCTCTGACCTAACGCTAACAGTCCCCGCTAAACCATTTCCCTAAGCTCTACATCTAAACGTCTTTTGAAGACTTCCAGTGATGGTGACTCCACCACTTCCCTGGGCAGCCTGTTCCAATGCCTCACAACCCTTTCAGTGAAGAAGTTCTTCCTAACATCTAACCTAAAACTCCCCTGGCTCAACTTAAGCCCATTCCCCCTCGTCCTGTCACCAGGCACGTGGGACATGGAAATCTTCAGAGATGGAAGGAACTGTTCCAGTGCCACATAATCTTTGCAGTGAAGTTTTTCCTACCACCCAACCTAAACCTTGAGCCTGTATGACACTTGAACATACGGATGGCTTCCACTCTGAAAAACTGATTTACTATTAGAAAACAAACAACAATAACAGCTTGGTTTCTCTCTGTATCTCGAAATGAAACGATTGTTGTTGAGGGAAAACCCTTAGATCAGCTATGTAAAACATACTGCATAATAACAATGTCTGTGCCCTCTGTTCTAGCAGGATTACTCCTCTCCTGCAGTCACAAGCTATGATTACATTTACAAAAATGTGGTGCACATGTTAACAAAAATGTTAACATATCTATCAAGTGAAACTGTTGCTACTGAAGAGCCACAAATACACAATAGTAATTTCAGGAGCATTTTATTTCCTATGGGCTCAAATCTGGACACATGCATTGAACGTTCACTAGAAGCAGAACAATATCAAGTCACTTTCAGAGGAAATACTCCAGGTTCTCAAAGGAATTCATTTCATATGTTCTGAGAGCACTTCACAACTTGAGTCATATTTCTGTAAATGGGGACCATCAGGAGGTTAACTTCAAATGTACACTCCTGATCTGAACTAAAACTGGTCATTGTGCACTCTCCGTTTCAAATCCAGGTACTCTCACAGTAGCTTAGATTGAATACATTCTTTGCCTTCTCCTCTGGGATACTACAAATGACCGCTTTCCATCACTTCTATTGCTGCAGTGTCAAATAAGACTGTAATATGAGCCGCCAAATAGCAAGCTATCCTGATCTATATGTCCTGCCCATTCATTCCATAAGAAAATTCTTATGTTTTAACCCATCACACCCATCACTGGTGGTATGCTTAGCACATGAAGAAACTTGGGGCTAACATATGGACTCTGGCATCTTGAAGGATTTCTATTGCCCAATTTAAAATTTTAACATAATTAACTGTTCAATACCAGGTTGACTATAAAAGGAGCCTAAAAGACAAGAAAAGTCTAGTGTGCTCCAGATCTGTAATAAATAAGCATGAAAACCTGGCTGGGATGTGATTCATTCCCCTAAGAGGACTGATCCAGGAAGTATCCTCAGATCATGATTGACACTGGAAAAAAATGAGTTCACTGAACTATATAGCAGCTCTGCTCCTAGGTACATTCTTCACAAAAATTAGTTTTGTTTTCAATAATTTTAGGAAAGTTCCAAGTGCAAAGTCTTTATTTTTAGAGTGGAACAATTAACTAGTAGTCTACAAAGTAGTCTACAAAGAACATTACTAAAAGCCTTGCAGAGAACTGTTCTTTCAGAGACAGACTCTTTATCCAAGCAGACAGGACTGGAAAGTTTTCAGCCCCAAGTTACTGGCACCAAGTTACTCTAACTGTGCCAGGTCAAAAGCCCAAACCTTGCTTCAGTATGGTCTTCCCTCTTACAGTTCCAAAGCCAAGCACTCAGTGTTTCCCTACTCCCACTTCTGCTGGTGGATACATGGAAATATTAAGTGGACAATGGCCAGGAAGAAAAGGGGTAGGGGATCATAAGAGTGATGTGCAAAAAAGGAACTACGGAAGTTCTCTGAGCCCTTATTTCAAGTATATCATTGGATAATCTCACTCCCAATGTACCTGATGGTGAGTGTTCAGGTATACTTTCATATTAAACATTTCTCATTGGCTAGCTCTATGTCGTTTACTATTAAGTGCATTTTTTTTATTTTTATTTTTTTTTTATATTTCTTCAGCATCTACTTCCCCTCATAGAATGCACACCGTGCAAAGGTACTGGCATTACAATTTTGGATTCAGTTGTGGAGAATCAACATCCATTGGCATTTTATTGGATCTTGCCCTACTGTGCTTGTCACCTTCAGAAATGAGAGTGAGGATGGCTTTTCTTCTATGCCTTTTTAATTATTGTTTTAGTTAGGAATCTTTGGAAAACATTAGTTTGTGGCTGGAGAAGTGACAGTCTTGGTTAGAATTAACCACAATGATGTCCTGAAAATATCTGATAAACACAACAGAACGGATAGAATCTTATGTAAGAGATATCACAAAAAGGATTAAAGAGAAAATTGAAGAGTATTACCATATAAACGGAATCAAGGAAATACATTGACAAATGCATTTATCTATTCGTCAAATCAAACCATTACTTTGTTTCATAGGATAAGAAAATAGATGTTGCCTACCTTTTGTAATACACTCAAGCTATGTGATTCTCAATTATATCTTTAAAATTACAAGGCTGAAAATTTAAAAGTAATGAATTAGAATATAATAGAGCAGAAATCACATAGACTGGAAAAGGAATTACCAAAAAAAAAAAAAAAAAAAAAAGTCATAAATATTTCAAAGATGATAGGTAACCAGACACCAAACTGCAAGCAGTGATTTGACAAATACAGCTGATTGATCTGTCCAGTCAAAATAAAGGCAACCAAACCATCATTGCGGTGTATCATTTTAACATTGCCAAATAAATCAGGATTAACAAGGAATTATTCAGATCAGTAGACAGTACTGCTATATTGGAAGAAATTGACCTCCAAACGTTTCTAGATTGAGTGGGGAAAAAGAAAATAGAAAGCCAAATAACACATATGCATGATGCTGAGTATTTACTGGTGGAGGTCAATTGGAAAACACATATGCTTTGCTATTCCAAATTCAGGAAGCACTGTGAGAACTTGAATTTTAGAGAACAGCTTCATTACAGCATAGGTACAGAAAGGAATTCCCTGCAAAGTCAGGAGAACATGCAAAGGGAGTGAAAATGATACAACTCCTTTTTAGTTTGTTCTAAGCAGGCAAAGCTGAACTATCAGACTGTTTAAATAAATATACATTCTGACAATATGTTTGTGTACATATGTAAACAATTGATTCGATATATGAAAATGGTAGACCACGCTAAAAAATTTACTTGTACAAAACACTCTTAAAATGTAGTAATAATCAGGTTTACTTTTCATGTCTTCAGTTTTGCTTAATCTAGTTTAGAATAGGCTTTTCTGCATTTTATTATTCCCCAAGTTTTTCTTTCTATCTGAAAGTAAAAGTGACACAAATGTCATTTGTCAGGATTTTTTCTTATTGTGTATCTATCCACACAATGCCACTAACACTTTAAAAGTGTTCTCAAAAATAAAGCTGTAAGACATCACTATTTAGCAATCCTTCTGTGAAAGATCACCTTGCTAATCACTAATTAGTAACAGAAAGACAGGACTTCTCAATCATTTTCTTCAGCTTGAAGAACAGCTCTTTTCTTCCTACTTATATGAATAATGCAAGTCAGGGAGAACAAACAGTTGCCCGTTAAAGTAACGATCTCATTTAAATACAGACAAGTGAAAATCATCCAAATACCCACTTAATTCAAAGACTCAGCTGACCTCTGTGGACCAATTTTTACCATGAATTGGTACAACTCAAAGCTAAAGGCATAAGTGCCTTCTTTTTTTCTTCAGACATATGAACCAGTCACATGGATAAATCTAATTTGATCTGTGAATGTTGGAAAGATCAAAGGCTTTTTTTTTTTATGGTAGTTCCACAAAACACTTTTTTTTTTTTTAAGTAAACAAGTATTAATTTATTGTTTTGTTTTGTTTTTTTTTTTTTTTGTGAATTTGTCAAGTGTGATTACAATCTAAAATGTCACGTGGGTGTCTAGTACAGTTAGAAAATTGGAAGCAAATTTCTATTAATATGTAGGTAGGACAATAGCAGTCTCTCAGATTTCCCACTTATATCCTGGTCCTGCAGATTCTTTGTATCAAAAAAATTCCCTAGAATATGAATTTCAAATGACAGGAATATATCTCAGAATTAAAGCCTGAAGTCCACACCCCTCTATTTTCATAGGTGACATTCTCAATCTCTTTGAAGACTGAGGTCACAGTTTTGCAAAACTCAGAGTGGATCTTGAAGCTGAAACAAATACTTGGAAAACTGCAGAATCCCTAGTTCTTCCATACAGTTTTGTCCCCCGGTTGCATAAAGGATGAGTTACATCACATATGTTCTTTTCTTCCTGGAAAGAACTCATTTCTTTACTTATGGTCCTTCACAAGGGATTCTGGTTGAGAACAGAAAAGTTAAGAACTGGAGCCCTTCACTACACATCTCTGACCGTCATATAGAAAAGCAGTTACATTGCTTTCTGTTAAATATCAAGGAAAAGACTTAATTTTGTACATATTTTTGTCCAATCCCTCTATAATTGTGATTATTCATTTGGTAAGTGTGTTTTCCAGTAACATACATTCTTGACAAACGAGTGTGTCAAAGCATTAAAGGAGATGGATTAGGTCTATAATGATCTGGTTCAGATGAGGCAGTTAAGCCACAAAGGCCATAACGTATGCAAGCAAGATTTAACTTTCATAAGTATGCCAATCGCAGCTGATCCATAAGAAAAGTTGAAGTCAGCCTTGCATACACTGACGTTGAGCTGACAGTGGGCAAAAAAAATACTTCCACATTCAAGTCATTCTCCTAAAAAAGGACGTATAGGAATCTTTTTAAGGGCTGCTCTTTGATTTTAACTTTAACTAATAAAGGAAACTTCCTATTATATTACAACATTATACAGCAAAATGGAGAAATAATCTCTTGGTATTTAAATGTTAAAGTCCTTATCAGTAATCTATCAGGTCAGGAACTCTGTGGATATTTTAAAATCTTTTCAGACTTTAAATTCATTTTGATTTACTATTATTTTCTTAAATACCTGAAAATTAGTACGGCATATCTACTATTTTTTGCTCTTGAAATGCAAAAATCTGACTCACGCTTTCAAGTCTATCTACACCGATGTGTCACTGAATGTGGTAAGAATCTGCATTAAATAAACCTAAATTTTGAAAAGGCGATTACTGTTATCTCTGTTCCTTCTATATTTTCACAAAGGATTTTTTTCCCATGTGCCAAATATTCTTCTGTTAAGTTGAACATAATAATTGCTTACTTCATACTCTATGGTTTATAATTTAACTTATGACGTACTAGGCTTACATGACAAAGTTTTGGAAACAGGAGGCTGCAAGGATGGTTTCTGCACCTATACTATAAAGAGCCAGCTCCAGTTGGCTCCAAAATGTACTTACCACTGGTCAAAGCTGATTCAATGAGTGATGCTGATGACACATCTGTGGAAACACTTAAAAGAGTAAAAAGTACTGAAAACAGCTGTGAGAGAGAGAAGCAAGAAAAACATGAGAAAACCCTGAAAACACCAAGGTCAGTGAAGAACAGGAAGGATGTGGTCCAGGCAATGGAGTAGAAGTTCAACTGCAGCCCATGGAGGACCACAATGGAGCAGTGGACCACCATGGAGGACCCTGCAGTGGAGGAAGCTGCTGACAGGAACAGCTGTCCCAAGAAGCGAAGCCCTGTCCTGCTGAGAGAGCAGTTTGGTGGACACCTGGCAGACAGCTAATTCTAACCCACCACATATTATTTGTCCTTCTAAAGAAAAATTTACACAAAATAGTTTTTCTGTCTAACTACTTTTGGAGAAGAGGAGAAATGAGAGATATCAGAAAGAAAGCTACGTATTTCTCTATTATCCCCCCATCTCCCCCCCACTTAATAAATAAATAAATAAATGAATAAAATCAGTTGGCAATCTAGCAGTTTTATTTCAGACAAGTCCAAAACCAAATTTATTGCTTTGGTCTTTAGACCTTGTACAGCCTCTGATCTACACATCTGACTTTTGCAGTTAATATGGTTTTCTCAGAATTCAGGACTCCACACCATAAGAGCCTTACCCACACTCCATCTTTATCCTTCAGGAGTCACCTCCAATACAAAACTACCTGCACATAGAAGACCCTTAGAGTATGAAAACAGAAACATGCCGATAAATATTCATGTGAAAAATAAACAAGTTTATGAAAATATTGCCAAAATACAGAAAACTACCAAGAGCTTCCACTTGCAGCAACACGCAGGCTGTTTAGGGAAGAATGATACCAGACATCTCTGACCCTCTGATACCTTTAGCATGTCAGTCATTACTAAACCAGAAGAGAAAAGACCTGATCATAAGTTTAAAGGAAGAAAAGTATTTTTTCAATGTACATTCTCATTCATCATGATTGATGAACATATAAATAATCTAGTATTTGATTAATTAACTTTAAACAATTAAAATTAAATTGATCTTTTGATTAAACCACCTCCAGCTAATCTCTGTTATTACTGGTAGTACTTTTTAGCAATTATGTTTGTAGGTATTAAAATGTTGCTGTTAAGAGTTACAGTTTTCTTTTGGCTCTACTACATTCAGAAGTCCATGCACTCCTCATGGTTTACAGTAGCATCATAAACTGTCTAAAAACATAGATTTTTTTTTCCTTTATTTCTATGACCCAATTTTAGGCAGAACAACATAAATCACTCTCACTGTGAATGTGTCTTTTTTATGTGGTATCTACACATACCAATTACTCTTCCAGATTATATACAGGAATAATGAAAACATGAACATGAGTTGCTATATAGACCTAATACTTCTTAACTTCACTGTAAGTAGGGGAAAGGGAGTGGAAGTTAGTAGCCCAAGATGATAGGGTAATTAATGATTCAAAATGAAAAAGCTGATTCACTAAGTAATATACAGGAATTAAAAGTCTACTTTAAATAAGCAAATTAATTATTGAACAAATTTGCTATCTATTTGCATGGATATAGAGTAAGGACCATGTTCAACTAACTGTAAATAGAAATGTACATTTGCAAACCTGTACACCTGGCATGTAAAGTACAAAGCCCATAAGTTTCCTGACAATCTTTCACTCAAATAAGGAAAATGTTGTGTGGCTCAAACACTTATCACAAAATCACTCTAATCAGTGTTTTTTTTCCCTCCTCCCTCATGGAAGTTCTTAAACATTAACTCAAAGTGAACCTGCACAGTTTTCCTACATTACATGAAGCTGAGCCTAACTTCTGATTTGAGACTTACGGTTAAAAAAGTAAATAAATATTTGTTTTATCTAAAACTTCACAGTTCTTCTGTGGAATATTACCAGGCTTGTTGGTATTGAAATACCATGTGACCATAAATCAGCAGACAATTGTTGAGAACAAGGGCTGGAGCTCTTCTCTGTGAAGATAAGCTGAAGCAGTTGGAGTTGTTCAGCTTGGAGAAGAGAAGGCTCTTGGGAGATGTTCCAAAAACTAAAGAGAGCCACCAGGAAAGCTGGGGAGGAATTCTTTATCAGGGAGAGTAGTAATGGTACAAGAAATAATTGTTTTAAACTAAAAGAGGGTAGACATAGGTAGATATAAGGAGGAAAGTCTTTACTTGGAAGTAATGAGGCAATAGAACAGGTTGCCCAGATAAATTGTGGATGCTCCCCCCTTGAAGTGTTTAAGGGCAGTTTGGATGGGGCTTTCAGCAACATAATATAGTGGGAAGAGTGTCTGCCTATGGCAAGGAGGTTGGAGTTAGATGATCTTTAAGGTCCCTTCCAACCCAAACCATTCTATGATACTATGAAACTGGGCTTGAGCCCAAAAGTGAGTTAATTGACGTGCAGGAATGTGAGTTGATTGGCATGCTTACCTTGTTCACCTGGTCAAAGCACAGGACAGATGTTGAAGGCTTGCAGTTGAATACCCAGTATGTATGAGGCCTGGCAACTATAGCAACTAAATGATGTCTGGAGTGAGTCAGATGTCTCACAGCTCAATGTTGTTTCAAGTGAAGCTGGGAAAACAACCATGCCTTCATACCAAATGGAGTTTTTGGTTGATAGCAAGTTGAATATGAGCCAGCAGTACGTCTTGGCAGCCAGGAGGGCCAACCGTGTCCTGGGGTACATGAAACATAGCATTGCTAGTCAGTCAAAGGAAGTGATTATCCCACTCTGCTCTGTGCTGGGACAGCCTTACCTCGAGTACTGTGTGCAGTTCTGGGCACCACAGTACAAAAAGGATGTGAAACTATTAGAGAGAGTCCAGAGAAGGGCTACTAAGATGGTGAAGGGCCTAGAGGGAAAGATGTACAAGGAGAAGCTGAGGTCACTTGGCCTGTTCAGCCTGGAAAAGAGGAGGCTGACGGGGGACCTCATTGCAATCTACAGGTTCTTCATGAGGGGGAGTGGAGGGGAAGGCAACAATCTGTTCTCTTTAGTGACCAGTGATAGGACCCAAGCAAACAGTGACAGGGGAGGTTCAAGCTGGATATCAGGAAGAGGTTCTTCACTGAAAGGGTTGTCGTGCACTGGAACAGGCTCCCCAGGGACGTAGTCACAGCATCAATCCTGTTGGAGTTTAAGAAGTGTTTGGGCTATGCTCTTAGTCATATTGTCTGAATTTTTGGGTAGACCTGTGTGGTGCCAGGAATTGGACTCAATGATCCTTATGGGTCCCTTCCAACTCAGGATATTCTATGATTCTATGATCCTAACTTTGCAGAACTGTCTGTTAAAGTCCTTACTGAACCTCATGACTTAATGGGAGGGCGTACCTCAGACACATACCTCAGACACATACAAAAACATTCAAATCTCAAATTCAATCAATACTTAAAAACAATCTGCAATATGTAGTATGATCACTGCTACTCATTTCACTTTCTTACCCTTTATCCATCAATTACAATCAATATCCATCAATTATTATATGTCAATAAGCAATAACAACATGTTGTAGCAGAACCTTAAACAATCATTTAACCTGGATTCAAATTCAATAAAATATTTAAAAGAATTTGCAAATTTAAAAACAGATTTCAATGAGTGAATGCAAAACAAGAATACATAGTTCAAGACAAAAATCAATGCAGGAAAAATTCTCTCACATATATTAACAGTGAACCTCACAATGCAAACTTTCTTAATTTTCACTAGTGGATCGACTTTCTTGAAAGAATGGTTCCAGTAAAAGCCCACAGGAATAGATGCTGTATTACTCAGTGCAATGTATATGTAGGTGATCAGAAACACCTTTCTCTTGCTAAAACACCTCATTTAACACCTCATGATAAAACACCTCACGCACACAAACACACACACACACACACACACACAAAAGCTACAAGCTTAGTTTCCGTATCTCAACTAACGCAAGGCCATTTTACACTATGCCTAGAATTTATGTAATTAGCAACACCCTGTTCAGCATTACTCCCCAACCCTAATATTCCATGGATGCTCCTTTGCCCTCATATCCACTTCATATCCACTTACAAGAGATAAGGTTATTTCTTGTTCACAAGTGTTGCCTCAGTTGTTTCACCTACGAGCTGATTCTACAAGCACTTCAATGGAAGCAGAGTTCTTCTGCTACAAACAAGACTAAATAGCCACCATAAATCCCTCATCAGAATTATTATAAATTTGATTCTGTTTCCACTTGCTAGTGGTAAATGTATTACAAGGTCACCGTACATATTATCAGTAAGGTATGGGGAGAGATAGAAGAGGAAGGGACAAGAAAAGTTACATTGTTTGAAAAATATTCATTTGTATCTTTCTGCTTAAAAACAGAGAGCTTCTGCTTAAAAACAGAGAGCTTCTCTACAGTAATGTACACTGTGGGGCATTGTTGTGCTAATGGCATTGTATGTTAAGCATGAAAAATTAAATAAATGCCTATTGAAATTATATCATATGATGAATAATTTAATGAATAGCCTTTATAGAATGTAAACATTCACAAATTACTTTACTATGAATTAGTAATCAAAAGCTAAATTATTTAAATTTCTGCAGCAAGAGAAAAACCTAATGAGATCATAAAGATTCCTTGTAAGAGAACTCTAGACTAAAAGAATGTTTTCCAGAAAGGTAATTTACTGTCCAATAATTTACAGTTATAAAATTGTGTTTTTTGCAGTCAGGATGATTTATTTTCTGCTCTTACCCCAATGAATGCTTGAAGTATAGCAATAACATTCTTCTGCAACTGTGCAGTGTCATAAACACTATGAAGATGTTTCCATAAATTAGAAGTACTTTTGGTCTAATTTTCCAGGAGCTGCCTTCAGGAAGTAGATATATGAGAATACAGTCATTCTTCTTTTTTTTTTTTTTTTTAATATTTACATTGTAGTTAATTTTCAAGAGTGATATGCCTAAGAATGCCAATACTATAAAAAGCAAAGGATTTAAATATATTAAGATACAACTGTTCTACAGCTTAGTCTCTCTGAAAATGTTCCATGGTGAAGATACAGCTAAAGACTTCTCTTGTTTAGTTTTACTAAACTTTTATTGTGAACTATTGCATCCCGAGTCTCCTAATCTGTTCATTTTGAGATGGTATATATGTACTTGTGTTTTCACTGTTTTTAGTTGAATTTAGACTTGCAGAATTAGGACAACACAGTAAAACAGATCCAACATAAAAAGGTCATCGTTAGGTTCCTGCTAAAGTTGCCAATGACACAGATATATGTGGTGTATTTACTATAATTTAAGAACAAATAAAGAGCAGTGCCTTTTCATCATAGCTGCAATGGATTCTTCACTTAATAAATTAAGCAACATGAAAGTGATCTTCACCAACACGAAGTTAGTGGAAGATCAACTCATTTGTTTCATTTGTTTAAACACTGATTTCCATGAAACAAAATTTCAGAAGAGATTGAAATACTTTCCCTTTCTCAATCATGCGCATAAATGGGCAGGAGGAAAGGGTGCTGTTGCACTGGTGCAGGATGGGTGAAGTGAAAAAAAAAAGTCCTGTTTAAGAACAGCCTTGTAAAAACTCAGTAGAGACAGATGGTATGATACCATGCAGCTAGGAAAAGTTGTTTTTTTTTTCCATTGGAAAAAAAAAAAATTAAAAAAAATAGGACCCAGAGCACTGGTAAAGAAGACAATGAAACACATGATTTATTTATTTGTTTTTTGTTTTTTTAGTGATATTTTGGAAAATATCACTGTAAAAACAGCAATTGTTCACCTCATTCTGTAAAAGTACAAAGGTACCAGAACAGAATTCACAGTAGGATCAAGAGCACTGTTAGCTCAGAGTAATTCTTCACAGGGACAATTGAAAACACTGCAAATGAAGATGAATGAGCTATTTTTTAGTTTGGAAGTATACTCAATATTTATTTTAGAGTTTACAAGCTTATCAGCTCCTGTCAATTACATTACCACTGGAAAAAAAAGGATCAAAACTATAAAACATGCAGTACTGATCTAATCTTTAAAAGAAGTTTATGAACTAAATATAATTCTGAAGTTGTTAACAATTCAATTTGTAATAGTTCTGTGGAAAAAGTACTTTAAAAGTTACTGGGTTAAAACTAAGCCCATGTTCTCTCTCTTTCAGGAGCACATAGTTTTAGAAAAAGGCAAAGGGACAGAAACATTTGAAGGAGAATTTAAAGAGTAGTTCTGTAAGAGGTAGAACTTCTCAGCTCTGTCAGAATAGAGCTCAACTTAGGCAACTTGTTGCTCTGAGAAGAAAACACAGAAATAATCAGTTACTTAATTCTTCAAGCCAGGTTCTAACAGCTATACGTAAAAATGTTCTACATTTGTGTTCTACATTTTTGTACATATGCCTATGATAGCCGTCATTTCTACAAAGTACCACCTAAGTTATCCATTCAATGTACTTGAATAGGTCCACAGAGAAAAAAGATAAAACAAAACACTAAGGTCTATAAGAATGATAGTCCAGTTGAATAAAATAAAATAAAATAAAATAAAATAAAATAAAATAAAATAAAATAAAATAAAATAAAATAAAATAAAATAAAATAAAATAAAATAAAATAAAATAGAGAGATTTATAGGTGCAGAGCTGAACTATGAACAAATTATTTGCAGGATTGTAGAATCCAAGAGGAAGAATGCCAACAAGAGAGAGACATAATTCCCAGGAGCTAACAATGACTCCATAATCTAGACCAGTCCATCTATCTTTGCCTGCAAGACAGAAACATCAGTCCCAGTGTAAATCCCAAAATCAATGATTCAGATGACTTGGCAACCTTCAATGAACTGCATTTGAATAGTTCACACACAGTGCATGACTCAAGATGGTCATCATTTTGTATCACCCTTCACTGTGGTGGCATTTCATACTCCTGAGGTTATGAGAGAGTCATTTTTAAACAGCCATCTCTCATATCCAGAGGATTAGCAAAAAGAGATGGCAAAAACAAAACAGACAAACAAAAACCAAAAACCTAAAACATGTTTAGTTTATATGAAGAAAAAAAAAAAAAGAAAAAAAAAAAAACAGACAGAAATAACACCCACCCAAAGGAGAATGGTTGCTAAGGATGCTGTTTCAAAGCTGAGCAAACTACGGCACAGAATTCCTGTGAGAAAAAAGAGGGAGGGAGGGAGGGAGGGAGGGAGGAAGGAAGGAATATCTAGTATATTGAAGGCTAATAGTGACAGTACTTAAACTCTCAATGAGCAATCTCAAAGACCAGCTGCTACAGCTCAGGTAGGTTATCACAACACTGTAGAGCTAGTAAATAGTAAACCGCCCAAAAATTCACAAAGGAAAACTAGCACCTCTAAACAATCCAGCTCCATGAGAATGAAGCATAATTATAATAGCAAGATTAAATGACACGGTAATTATATTCTTGGTAATTCCCAGACTGATAATTTAATAATCAATGAAAATCGTTCAGTTATACAACCCATTTGTTACTTCACAGTCAGAAGGAGATACTCTGAGTGCTTGTTGTTGTTTATCACCTGCTGATTTTCTATCATTTACTTCCATTGTTGCTCCATTTAAGTACTCATTTTCTTTATTGTTTCATAACTTTTTCTCTCTTAGACCTCCCTCAAAATACTTCTTCCTCTTTTATACTTCCACTTTCCCACTAGAAAATAAGTAAAAGAAAATAAACATTTTATGACAGTAACTATGTAGGATTATGATCTATTTTCATGAAACCATTCAAGATGGAAATGCTATGAATTTGATGTGAAGAAATAGGATCTTTTGAATATGACAGTCACCACAAAGCAAGATAAATACAGGCCAGTAGTCTCCCCAAAGTCATGATACGCAGGAAACCCCTCCAGTTTGGGTAGAGAAAATGGAATAAATATTTTCCCATAACTCATATAATTAAAAGAAGTTTTGTAACTTTTTGGCTAGCTCAACCTTAATATTTTTCCCATGCCAGTAATTACCAGAACACAGCTACAGATACTTCTTGTTCCAGTTAGACTAGACAACCTGGGATACATGAAGTAGAATCTGTAAATCCCTACTCTTTTATGACAGCTGAGAGATTCAAAGAAAATGAGTAAAATAAATAAATAAATAAATAAATAAATTATATACAGTCATATTTGAAGAATTTGTCCTGAATGTTTAAATGTTAAATGTTTTCTGACAAGATGCCATAATTTATGTAAATCTAATAATAATAATACACAGTAATGCAAGGACACACAAGCGATATAGATGTTACCATGCAAAAGTGATAGTAGCTTGAGAAGTAAGAGAATTAGTCTTAACTATCAAGAAAAATAATATATAATTTACCACTTAAGCATTAAACACATTGTTAGAGGTATTATTTTTAACACCAGTGCCTTGGAAATAACTTTGGTAATAGGTTTCATTACTTTTTTAAAGAAAAAAAGTGTAAGTCCATCTTCAAATCCTGAAGGAAAAACAAAACAAAACAAAAACTTCTGCTAACATCATAGATCATAAAGATTGGGGGTGCATGGAACAGTCAGATACATAGAAAAAAACACATGATAGATCTCCCTTATGTTAAAAATGTACATGACAGACAAGTGTGACGATAAATGGGAATGAGGTCTCAATTTTTCTAAGTGCTGAAGGCACCTTAGTAACACTATGGCAGAGCTGATAGGTTATTTAATAGAGATTTGAAAGCTGTAATTAACATGGTATTCATAAGATTACAGTGCAATTTTAACAGATCTCTTAGGTTGCAATCAAAAAATATAGCTAAAAAAAAAAAAGCTGTATACAAATTTATCAAAGTGGGTGGGTGTCAGGTGAGAATGTTGTTAGGAGATGACGTTGGGTGATGATTTCAGAGATCTGTCTGAATTATCTTAATTTTCCCCCTTTTTACTTTAAAAATCAATTAATCTAATTTGATTGAGTAAGAAAAGTCAACAGCTCACATGACCATGCTTCTCTCCTCTCTATAGATTTGTAGCCTGTCATATTTTGAATATCTTGCAACAGATCTAGGCCTGTGATTTTTCTTTAGTCATGATATATTTTACTGCTCTTCCTTTTTTGTGCAATTGTTAAGTTTTGCCTAAAGGTTTTTGGGAGCAATTAAGAGTGACGAGTGCAAAAACAGTATGAGCTTGTACAGTAAGTTTCACCCTCCTTTTCATTTGTTGCATTCATATGACAATAAAGCCCAAAATCACAAAGCTGTTTGAACATTTCACCCAATCTGTAAACAAGAGGAAGATGAAAAAACACCTTTTGTCTGAAGAAATAAATATCTACTATTTCTCACTCTTTATCTACTTCTGTCATGGTTCATTAGGACTGCTACCTGATGACTGATGTTTCAGTCTGGCATAGTATAAATAATGATTTAAGTTACACTGAGAACAGCTGATTCATATATATTTCTTGCATTCTTAGAGCCCTTAAGCTGATAAAGATTTCAAGAGTCACAAGGAATGTGTGTCTTTTACTTGATTCTAAATTAGTTTTCCTACTGACTAATTGGCTTGCCGTGAATGACCACTACAGCAATTTTGGTGACACATCTTCAGGTGAGCTCACTGAAGGTGACAAATTAAAAGAGCACACAGAGCTATGCAAACTGGAATGCATTGAGAGGGACACCACTCTACATCATCATTCAATGGATAAGGATTTAGTTTGAAGATCACACCCAGAGAGTGATTGCTAATGGCTCTGTGTCCAAGTGGAGGCTAGTGACAAATGATGTCCCTCAGGGGTCTATCTAGTGACCAGTACTGTGTAATATTTTTATCAGTGAAAAAGACAATGGGATTGAGTGCACCTTCAGCAAGTTTTTGATGACACCAAGCAGTTCATAAAACAGAAGGAAGGGATGCTGTCCAAAGGCACATGGACAAGCTTGAAAAGTGGGCTCATGTGAGCATAATGAGGTTCAACAAGTCTAAATTCAAGATGTTGCACCTGGGTCGGGACAATCCCAGACATGAGTACAGACTGGGTGAAGAACTCATTGAGAGCACCCCTGGGGACTTGGGGTTCTGGTGGATGAAAAGCTTGACATGAGTCAGTAGTGCATGCTTGCAGCCCAGAAGGCCAACTGCATCCTAGGCTACATCACCAGACAAGAGGCCAGAAGGCTCAGGGGCGACCTTATTGCTCTCTACAGATATCTTAAAGGAGGCTGTAGAGAGGTGGGGGTTGGTCTGTTCTCCCACGTGCCTGGTGACAGGACGAGGGGGAATGGGCTTAAGTTGCGCCAGGGAAGTTTTAGGTTGGATCTTAGGAAGAACTTCTTTACCGAAAGGGTTGTTAGACATTGGAACAGGCTGCCCAGGGAAGTGGTGGAGTCACCATCCCTGGAAGTCTTTAAAAGACGTTTAGATGTAGAGCTTAGGGATATGGTTTAGTGGGGACTGTTAGCGTTAGGTCAGAGGTTGGACTCGATGATCTTGAGGTCTCTTCCAACCTAGAAATTCTGTGATCCTGTAAAGGTTGAGGGAGATGATTATCTCCCTCTACTCTGTCCTCATGAGGCCCCATTTGGAGTATTGCAGCCAGATCTGGAGCCCCCAGCCCAAGAAAGATGTGAGTTTGAGTGGGTTTAGAGAAGAGCCACAAAGATTATCAGAGGGCTAGAGCACCTCTCATATGAAAAACAAACAAAAAAAAAAGAAAAAAAAAGGCTGAGAGAGTGCTGGGAATGTTCAACCTAGAGAAGAGAAGGATCTGGAGAAAACTTTTCAGCTTTTTAGTATTTCAAGGTGTGAGTGAGGGGCTTATGGAAAACGATGGAGATAGACTCGTTGCTCGGTCAGAGAATGACAGAACAAGGCTGAATGGTTTTAAACTAGAAGAGGGGAGATTTAGATTAGATGTTAGGAGAAAATTCTTCACTCTGAGGGTGGAGAGGCACTGAAATAGGTTGCCCAGAGAGGTTGTGGATGCCCCGTCCCTGGAGGTGTTCAAATCCAGGTTAGATGAGGCTCTGAGCAACCTGATCTAGTAGATGGCATCCCTACCCATGGCAGGGAGGTGAAACTAGATGATCTTTAAGTTCCCTTCCAAACCAAGCCATGATTCTGTGATAGAATCTTGATTATATCAAGCTTGATTCTATGATATCAAGCCATGATATAATCAAGTATGATTCTATGATCCTTATACTAGCACACAGTAACTTTTTGTGAGATGGAGTTGCACCCTGAGTCTCAAATGAATATTCTTTGGGCTTTGGGACCTTTAAAAGACTAGAGAGTACATTCTCTAGGAGGTAAGTGGTACTAGTCATATAAACATACCAAATGTCCATACCATTCTTTCCATTTAAATAACTTCATGCATTTAATGTAAGGTAAACCATCATGTTGTTTTGAACAACTGTTGTTTTTTCACCCTTTATCTTGCATTAGTTCTTTCAAACACGGTGACATTTGTTCTTCGGTTAATGGTTTGAAAGATATGTCATAATCTTGACTGCCACAGAAAAGAAGATCTACTGTAAGCATCTTATCATGGTCTATATATCAATTTCTGATTTTTCAAGAACACCTGTAGAGGACTTTGAAAGTCACTGATTTGACAACCTAGAATTTAGTTTAGTGATTGTGTTTTATATTTATAGATATAAGGTGACTTCAAGTTTCCAGGAGAAACTTCTGATGACTGTCTAGAACATCAAAATTGTTCTTATTTTTTGTCTGTGTATCTATTAACAGTTAATGAGTTAATGTTTTTCATCCCTGTAATCTGACTCTTGTGGTATCCCTATAAATAATTTAAACAAAGTACACATAATCTTTTTGACTATCTTAACTTTCTCCATTATGACTGTGTAACTAAAGTTTCTACAGCTTATACCAAATCCAAGCCTAATTTCAAGGCCTTAGAGTCAATCACTAACTGAATTTTTATCATTGGCATATAGTCTTTCTTCTGAGATATTGTAATTATAATTTCTGCACAAATAAATAAAAAGCTGCATATACCCTTTGTTCATTGGTATATATTTTTATGTGTAATACATTACATGTTTTGAATTTAAGTCATGTAATTCACCCTTACTACAACTATTTCTTTATATCTGTGCTGCTTCTTAGACAACCTTACCAGAATATGAGATATGTGGCATTTATGTGACTTATCTTCATGTCTACAACTATCTAGATGCTTGTATTTCTTATAGGCTTTTTTTTCAGTATTTTCATTTGCTCCTAAGGAGTCCGGTGCATTCATTCTATTCTGTTTTCATTCTCTGGTGTCTGGCCATCTATAGTTAAAAGCTTTTCATCTGTCTCTGAAGTACAATCCCATTAATATTTTTTTCAACTTGTCATCTTCATCTACTAATGCACAGCTTTATGAGCAGCAGCTGAAATTCCCATTCATCTTTGGCGTTCTCTCATGAAAGCTTTCAGTTTGAATGGGATTCCTTTCAAATAACTCACACATTTCAAATAAGTTGGAGACTTACAATCATCGTGTTATTTTTCTATTGGACTCTCATTCTCTCTCTTTCTTTTTGTCCCATGTATATTTGCAGGTGTTCTGCCTTATAAGTTGCTGGCCATCTGCATCCTTCAGATTCTGCAGATATTAACATTGTGTAGCTCTTTCCATCTGGCTATTCTCTCAGAAATGTTTCCATTTCAAAAACAACTGGAAATGATCTAACTGCATTTGCCAGTTGAGCTTTCCTTTGACATCCTGCCTTGTAATCAGAAAAAAAAATCTTCAACTTAACTTCCAAAAATCAAATTAATTTTTTGCATCCCGAATGGTCTTCCTTTTGCTTGGATTGTATACACACACTAAAGAGGGTAGCTCTCTTAGAATATCTGTAACAGCAAATCCAGTGAAAAGGAATGCCTCATTACATTAGGCAATATACAAATGCAGCAAAATGATAGCCTTTTAACCCAATTTCTTTCAATCAACACTCTCCTTTTGAGAACACTGACATGTCACCTATCAGTAGAAATCAATATAGAAACATCAGAAAGACGACCTATATGGGAACCTTTTACATTTCAAAGAAGGTGACTAAATGATAGCATATTTGCAACCTTAATTGTTTGTTTAATGGACAGATTATCACTTGGCATTTCTATCAGCAGTTTAATGTCTTAATTCAAACATAAAATAGCATCATTAAGCATTTAGTTTTTTTGCATTCTTCCTGTTATTTCCAAGCCTAAAATACCAGACAAAAAACATGGTTGATTTAATTATTGTGAATAGATAATATCCAGTTCTTAATCACATCTACTGTATGTTTCTCTCATCAACAGATCAGAAGAGGAAAAACTACTCTATCTTTTCTTTTTTCCTTCAATATTCATTACCTTCCAACTTAAAATATTTAGAAATGCTTTTGTGCTGAATCAAAGTTTAACATATTCATCAAAATATGGTAAGAGCATTGATTTTCCCATTTTTTAAACTTTTCTTTCATCTGTATTGTAAACAATTTTTTTTTTGATGCATACAACTTTACTACTTTAAAAACAATGACAATTAATCTATTTTACCCTTTGATGAATTCTTTCAGTAAACTGAGGAACATACAAGAGGCTGAGATGAAAAAATGATTTTCATTTTGTGATCTCAGTAAAATAATCTCCTTGATTACACATTAACAAATCACATGTAATACAATAAATATTCCCTACATTATGAGTTTAAACATTATATCACCAGGCTGAAAGTCAACAAATACCATAAAGTTCAGGTTAGAACTTTAGAAGGGGAGGGGAGAGGATAAAGCTGAGCATCCAAGTCTCTTTAACTCAGAAAAACACAAATGCTTAAAACAGCACACATGCCAGGTAAGTAACTGCTTGCCACTTGGGGAAAAGCAGCAAATATGGTACCCAAATTCAAACTCTAAAAATCCATGAGTCACACTCTTAATCTGCTTTCCTAAAGGAGTAAATAACTCCTTTATTCCTGGATACTTGGTAAAATACAAGCACTTCTAAAATTTTAAGCTACCGTATGTTCACATATCTTATGGAAGCACATTTGCTTACTTTTCACACAACTCCACTTTCTCTTATTTTCTCAAAATATGCATTACTCCTACTATTTCCCTAAAGGCTTAATTTTTAATGCTTTAGTGGAGAACGGAGAGAAGCCAGGAGTAAGGGGAGAAGCAGAGAGGCATCTCATACATGGTGTACTAGGTAACTCAGGGAAAAGCAGCTTTTGTGAATAACTGCAGCAGGTTTTATTCCAGAAATAAACTAACCTAAAGTTCATTAACCACTCCATGCCACGCAATAAAATTAAAGAGAAGGGACACTCTATGATGAAGGACAAACCATCACAGAAACTTTTTCACATTAGTGAAGTGAGTGCGGGAAGCCTTTCAGCAGGTTCCTGAGGATCTGAAAGAAGGACTCTCCAGCTTTTAAACAGGAAAAGGATATTTCCTTGGAGCATACAGCTATATATCTCAACCGTCTGATATCTACTGGACATAAAGACATGCTTGCAAGGCACACCAAATAATAGTAGCACTATTTCCATTGACCAAAGACAATGAAGCTTAGAGGAAGAAGGTATAAATTCTTTCTATGAAGCTAGAAAATACATTTCTGTTACTACATTCTCATGCCTCAGGTTTTGCAGGAAAAGCTTTTGATGGTGTGAAGAATAAATGAATTTAAGTCAACAGAGAGAGAAATTGAGTGAATATCTGTTGTCAAACTGTCACATTGATGAGGTGGTACACCAAGTATGCATCAGTAGGATGACATTTGTATTGACTTATAGTAATCAACACATAGTTGTATCAGAGGCCATTCATAAAACTTAAATGTTGCTCAAATACAGTTTCAAAATATACTTGTGATAAGCTGTTAGATTATTGTTGTGCTTTAACCCCAGCAGACAGCTCAGCATCAACAAGCTGCTCACTCACTCTCCCCAGGAGGACAGGGGAAAGGTAAAAGTGCAAGAACTCAGCAGTTGGGATAAAGACTGTTTACTAGGTAAAGCAAAGTCCTCATAAACAAGCAAAGCAAACTAAACCATTCACTACTTCCTATCGGCATGCAGGTGTTCAGCCACTTCCAGGAAAGCAGGGCTCATCATGCATAATGGTTTCTTGGGAAAACAAACTCCATCACTCCAAATGTTCCCACCTTCCTCCTTTACACAAGGTTTTATTACAGAGTATGATGCCATATTGTGTGGAATTTCGCACTTCAGTGCTTGGTAAAATTCTAGAGAAGATTATTCTGGGAGTTACTGAAAAACACCTAAAGGACAATGCAGTCATTGGTCAGAGCCAACATGGGTTCACTAGGGAAGGGTCACATCTGGCAAACTTAATTTCCTTTTACAACAAGATCACCCAGCTAGTTGAGCAAAGGAAGCTAGTTAATGTAATCATTCTGGATTACAGTAAAACTTTCAGTACTCTCTCTCCTTATAGACAAAATGACCAGAATACAGTTAGATAAAAGCATAATAAGATGGGGTAACAATTGGCTCATGTGTTGGGCCCAGAAGATTCTTGTAAATGGAGTTACATCAGGTTAGTGACTTGTCATTAGTGGGGATCCACAGGGCTCTATTTTAGGACCAGTCCTCTTCAATGTTTCTTTAAGCAATTTGGATGAAGGAATTGAGGTATTCTTTGAGCGAGTTCATGGATGATATCAAATTGGGTGAAGCTGTTTACTCCATTAAGGGTGGTGAGGCCTTGCAGAGAGATGTGGACAAATTCGAGGACTGGGAAATCAGCAACATTATAAAGTATAACAAGAGCAAGTGCCAGATGTTGTACCTGGGATGGGGCAGCCCTGACTTTACATACAGTTTGGGGTACAAGAAGCTGGAAAGCAGCCCTGTGGAAAGGGATCTGAGTTTTCTGGCTGATGGCAAGTTGAATATGAGTCAACAGTGTGGCTTGGCAAACAAATGGGCCAATGGCGCCCTGGGGTGCATCAGGCACAGCATTGCTAGCCGATCAAGGGAAGTGATTGTCTTGCTCTACTCTGTGCCAATGCAGCTTCACCTTGAGTACTGTGTGCGGTTTTGGACACCACAGTATAAGAAAGATATAAAAGTGTTTGAGAGTGTCCAACGGAGGGCAACAAAGATGGTAAAGGGTGTAGAGGGGAAGATGTTTGAAGAGTAGCTGAGGTCACTTGGTTTGTTTAGCCTGGACAAGAGGAAACTGAGGGGAGGCCTCATCGTGGTCTACAACTTCCTCACAGTGGTGCGTGGAGAGGCAGGCATTTCTCTCTTCTCTCTGGTGACAGGGAATGGCTTGAAACTGCAGTGGGAGAGGTTCAGGATGGATATCAGGAAAAGGTTTTTCACCAAGAGAGTGTTTGGGCACTGGAACAGGCTCCCCAGTGCAGTAGTCATGGTCCTGAGCATACCAGTGTTCAAAAAGCATTTGGACAACACTTTCAGACACATGGTCGGACATTTTTTTTCTTTTTTTTCCTTTTTCTTTTTGGGTAGTCCTGTGGTGACCCACAAGTTGGACTTGATGATCCCCGTGGGCCCCTTCCAACTTGAATATTCTATGATTCTATGATGCCTTTAGACAGTCTGGGTCACCTGTCCTGTCTGTGTCCATTCCCAGCTCCTGCTGCATCTCGAGCCTCCTTGCTGGCAGGGCAGCATGAGAATTTGAAAAGCCCTTGGCTCTGTGTATGCACTGCTCTGCCACAACTAAAACATTGTGGTGTTATCAGCATTATTCTCACCCAAAACCCAAAGCACAGAATCATACAAACCTCTGTGAAGAAAATTAACTATCCCAGGCAAAAACATGATAATTAAGCAAAAGGCTAAATGTATGAAATTTAAAACTGTTTAACAAAAAGTGATTTCTGACACTGAGTTGTGATCCAGTATAAATTCAAAGTAGCTATACAAACTTTTAACATGTACTACACTGTTTTCTACTTCATCAGCCAACTGCACATACTTAAGCTAAAGTTATACCTTGACTGAAAATCTAAATGTTTTTAATGATATCACAATACTGAAAAACTGTCAACTCACATATCTTTTAACACACCACAAAATAAGGAAATAAATGTTATACAAGGGATAGAGATGTGAAAAAATAACAAGGTCTGATATCCAAATAGCTTATGGTTCTTACACTGCATTTCACTTTTTATTATTTAATGGAGGCATGTCTCTGTCTAGTTCTTCAGACTTGCACCTGTTTCACATTCCTCTGAGTGCGAGCAGACCATCAAGTTAATACATTCATGTACTCATGGATTTTAGTGTTCTTTCTTTTCAGACAGAAGGCTTTATTTATTTAAATACGACATTCACCCTTTAGTGCATTTATTACAGGGCTGACATTTTACAGTTTTTTTTTCCATCAGAATCAAGCACTACAAGCATTAACTTTTATTGAAGCCTTTGCAAGCATTTATCTGAGTTAGAGATTTTTAAGGTTACTTATCATTTAAGTGTGGTTTTGGCTTCTAAAATTTTAATTCTTTTTACTCAGAAAAGTTTTATATGATATACAAGATGTAACATAAAATTCTCCCAAACAAAAACACTGTTTTGTGACTCAGAACATGGAAAGAAAAAGATGTCGTGTGTGTGTGTTTATGTTGTGTTGTTTTTTTTTTTTAAGCTTTCTGAGCTAGAAAGGAAAATACGGATTCTTCTCCCATTTTAATTTGTTCAAAAAGACTCCTCAGTTCTGCTACTCTGCCACTAATAAGAGTATAAGATAAGTTGAGGAAAAGGATTTGGGAGTAGGAATAAGACAAGGAGTCCCGCTGCACCTTTCCTTACTGATAATCCCAAAGGTTATAATCCCTTTGCTCCTCATGTTGTTGACACCAAAACCTTTCCTGATACTAATGCTCCAGAGTATCACGAGAGCATTTACTATGAAGAGCACTTTTTTCCTGGGCATATCTGTCATTACTAACAAACACAGGTTTTCTTTTCCAAGCAATTCAACACGTAAAATGGCAGAAAAACACTGAACACCTGTTTTTTAGTCTTCCAAAGGGAAAAAAAGATAGGCAGTTGGTTTTGCATGAGCAATGGTTTAGCTCCAATGGGTTTTTTCCATTTCAGCTGTTAGATGTATAAAATACTACTTGGCTTCCACCTTTGTTTTTTTCCTGTTTATGAACTCCTAAGAGCTAAAGAAATTATTAACATTTAACAAGAAAGAGTTGTGATAATGTTACTCATTTTGCAGCAGATTTTAAAGTAACTGATAATTACATGACAAAACAGCCTTCTGGGGTTATAGTGGAATCAAGAGTTCCAAAGAACACACAATTCACTTGTCTTTTTCCAATTACAGAAATGCTGTAACTTCTTTCCCAGAAGAACCACCAAACCTTTCTCCAAACACAAAATGCTGCATAACACTCAGGCCTACCTGTCATTTGATTACCACAGTTAGGAACACAACTTGCGTACGAAGTCCCTAAACCACACATAGTATTCATGAGGAACACAGTGGCTGTTCTCATTGGACATAGGAGGCAGCTTGCTGGTTTGACTCACAAGGAGGAAACTTCCTCTCCCAGAGACTCCCTCAGAAGCATAGTGTTTTCCACATAGATGGGTATGAATCTTGCAGGCTCTTGATGTGACTGTAAGGCTTTACCTCTTCCCTAAACACCATAATAACTGCCACATGTTCTACCCTGCTTAGCATTTACAATGCAAGCATTAAATACTAACCATAAAGAATTTTAAGTCATCAAGGACATTTTTAAAGCTCTTCTTTGTGTCTTGTGTTTGAGATTTTTTTTCTTTACTATTGTTTCTTTTCCACATTGCTTTCCTGTCCCTTTTGTACTGTTATATATGCTATTTGCCCCATCACAGCAAGAAATGTTTAACTAATGTTTTTTTTTCCCTTAATCAACTTCACCCCTTCCCAAAGCATTTGCAAAACTGTTAGCATTATGCTTCCCATCTGACAGACAGGAACAGAGGATCTGAACATGGAATTCAAGCCCTTCAAATCATACTTCAGTGGGAATAGTCCCATGTATTTCACTATTTAAGAATAAACAAACACAAAAACAAAACCACAAAATGCAGTCTTTCTAGTGGTTTAGGCCTCATATGAGTTTTACACAATGTATATGTCAAGCCATGCATCACTTGAAAACATTCCTTTAAGCTACTTCCACCAAACAGACATTTATGGAGGATATTAAGAAGATAAGTGCCCTTTCTCCACCTTTCATACATTATTTCTGGGCCCTGTCCCTGCCAACCATTTCCTTGATTCAAGGTTATCTTGGGTCAAGTTAGATAAAGGTTAAAAAAAATCTCCAAAGACATTTTCTTATTTCTAGATTTGACAACAGCTTTTAGGAGAGACAAACTTCAGGATTTCTAAGTTGATTATAATAAATCCACTGTCTATATATAGATGTATAGTTATTATCTGAAGGAATGTTAGCTGGGGATAAATTTGATTATAAAATTACTTTCACAGACAGTGCTACTCTGAATAATGATCACAAGACCAATATTAATATTTTATATTCAAGAACTCCATTCTTGTATTGTTCAATATGGAGAATAAAAGAGATTTTGCTCTTTGTTATGATTTTTTTTTATTTGAATTGACTACATAATAAAGTATTTCTACAATTATCACTAACAGAAAGACCATATGAACTTTTAATTTGCGTCTAACAGTAAAATGGCATAAAAATTAAGAACTGCTGGCCTTCTAAAAATCAAGGAATTTTTGAAGATGGGGTTTTCTTTTTTAATTGTCCTCCAGGTGGTTGCAGGGGATTAGTTACCATTATGCCCATACATCTTGACACAGCATGGGCATAACGGCCTGATCATTATTTAAATATCTTGTACACATTAAGGTAAGCATTTCATCCTCTATGAAATGGTAAATTTTTTTGGCATGAATTATAAGGCAAGTGTACCTTTTAATGACACAGACAGAGCCTGGTACTTTGTTCACGTGAAAGGGAGAGGTTGAAGGTTTTGCATCAACATGATTTGAGCAAAATTTTTGAAAATAAATGTACTGCAGTAGAGTTAATAAGTGGAAAGCTTGACTAGGATGCTGAAGGACAAAAATAAATAAATAAATAAATAAATAAATAAATAAGATTTATATACTGTTATTAAAGACTTAAAAGACATTGTTTGTCTTTCAAATGATATTCAGCACACACACTTAAACTTCAGTACTCCAGTTTAGATGTCTGCCATGAGAAAGGGAGCAAGAAACACAGTGAAGAGCAGTTCCCACATGAAAATAAAGCAGCTGAACCCAACAAAAATAAAAAGTGAGTGTATCAAGCAAGTCATTTATATGCTACTTTTCAAGGCAAAGACTAGAAAGAATCAGAGAATAAACTATGAAAGAGAGATATACAGATTCTTACATCAACCAGTCTGTCAGATTAGTCAAACATCAGTGCTGAAATCTTCAACTGTCTTCTAAGCATGCTCAAACTATTCCAGTGAGATATGTGTCAGGACAGCATTACACATAAAAGGAACTGATTCTTTAATATCCAAGCACTGGAAAATGGAAATTCTCTAAAGAATACATTAATTCTCTAAAGAATACATTGAGGATAGAAATGACAATAGACCAAGCATGACCGAAGATAAGTAACAGATCTGAGAAGCAGTTGTAATTCATGTGTGCAACGAGTGAGAGACAAGAAAAGGTAAAGACAAATTACTGTCTGGATACAGAGGAAAGCTATGTAATCACTTTGTAATTTCTCATCTTAATCTAGACTAATTTATTGCTCAATTGATACTTTTTGGGAATGTAAGAAACATAGGTTTAACTTCCTTCAGACCAAAGAGAAATTTAAACAGAGGTATCTCATTTCCTGCACAACTGCTCAAGAAATTGCATGAAAACACATATTAAAACCAAGAATTCATTTGCTTTGCAATCACCTTGTTGTTTTTCAAAGAAGAATTCAGATATATATATATTCTTGAAAGGAAGGACTGACTGATTCTATAAATGTTAGTGATTTTGTCTTCCTACCAAAGCAGGCACTTGCCGGAACTCTGCAGCAATGCTTAACATCTGAGTCCTGATTTAGATGGGAGATTGAACTGTACTGCTCAGAGTGGGAGTTGATTCCACCCTAGGCACTCAGGTGACTTTTGGGAACTGCAGAGATGTCTGCAAAATCAGAAGGATGTGAGCACAAGACAGGTGTCAGACTGTAGTTCTGCATCTATGCTTCGCAACTCCACCTGGACAGTGCTTTATTGGCTTTGTCCCTTGAGCTTCAGTGTTGTAAGAGACACAAAGTTTTGCAATTATATATTTCTTTTGACAGACTTCTTAGGAAAATGTCAATGTACCACCAAGGGTTGTTACCTTTTCAATGTATGTAACTGTGGTGGGTAGACCCCAGCCAGCCACTGGGTACCCATTCAGTCACTTGCTCACACCCCATCAGTGGGAAGGGGCAGATAATCGAAGGACAAAAGCAAGAAACTGGTGTGTCAAGATAAAGACAGTTAATAACAGTGAAGCAGTGTGCACAAGAAAATCAAAATAAGATGTTTATTCACTACTTCGCATGGGCAGATATCCAGCCACTTTCTGGAATGCAGGACTTCAGCATGTATAACTACTTGAGAAGACAAATGCCATAACCACTGATGGCTATCTGCCTGTGCCCTACTCTTTGTTCTCCTTTCCCTGAACTTTTACTGATGAGCATAACATACTATATGGTATTGGAATATCCCATATTCAGTATAGAATATCCCTTTGATCAATTCTGATCTGCTGTCTTGGCTGTGCCCCACTTCTCTCACCTCTTGCCTACCCCCAGCCTAATCACTGTAGTGGAGTGGTGGGAAAAAGAGAAAATCTCAATACTGTGCAATTGCTACTTAGCAATTTTCAAAACATTGGTGTGTTACTAACATTCTTTAAGTCACAAATCCAGAACACAGCACCATACAGGCTGTTATGTAGAAAGATAACTCCATCTCAGCCAGACCTCGTACAATTACTTTGGATTGTTGATCAGGCTTGCATATTATTTCACTATTAAAAAAAAAAAAAAAATAGAGGTTTCTGTTTGGGGGTCCAATTTTGAAAAATATAAAGGTAAATCCATAGTTAGACTAGGTTAAAAAATAATAATAAAAATAATTAAAAAGACTAAAAAAATCAAAATAAACAAAAAAATACAGAATATGCTCAGCTATCAAATGTTTGGGTCATGGAAAACAAAAATTCTCTTCAACGTGGAACATGAATGCATTAGTTTTGAAACACTTTCATTAGTGAAAAAGACAAAATGTCAGCTCTTCAATAGTTTTCTCAGGTGGGACCAGATGCTTTCAAAGAATAAATCTCACCCTTATTTCTGCTCCATAGTCTCCCTGGAATTTACCACTGGGACTTCAGGTAGACTTTGATTCAAATGAAGTTTAATATGGGCTTCAGATTAAGAATGAAAATGTATTCTTGCTTTAACAGGCATGTATGGTGCAATTCTTTTGATGTTGATCTTGCAATCCTTCACACATATGTACATTAGGAGTACCTGCCAGTTGCATTTCAGTCGCTAGATTTATGCTCTGACTAAGCCACTATAAGTAATGTTTTTTAGTCATAAATATAGAAAACAAGGCAATAGGAAAGCAGACAGATACTGAACATCTGATGACTAGCTGAGCTTGAAAACCCAATTCTTGATCCTTCAGAGAGAATCCTTATATAGATTCACAGCTTCTCATGTTTACATCTTATTAAAAGGAAAGGGAGGTAGAGAAGAGAGTGAGAGCATGTATTTTTAGTGGCCTATGTGAGTACTTAAGGGTTGGATGACATATTTTAAAGGACAGAATGAGTATTTTCAATTCTAAAGTATTTCAAATCATCATTGTGATCCTGTGGGTAAGTTTTACACCTCAAGAGGATACAAATAAAAGGCATATATTTGTAAACTCTGAAAGAGTTAAGTCTGAACTAATAGTCTGCTGACTCTTTTTATTGTGACCTTGGGGTCAACAGATTTTTTTCCTAATAATAGAATATTCAGATATAAACACACAGTGTTGTTTCATCTTTTTATTCCTTCTGGGCATATCATAATGATAACATAGTGAATGTTTATCTCAGCTAGTCTTTATCTCATTGTTTTAGTGGTAAAGTACACTTGACTTATAGGATTCTATACTTTTCATTAAAACTTATTTTATTGTTATCTGTTCAATCTGAGTCACTAGAGATAGAAAAGGACGGAAGCTTTTAATTAGAGAACTCTGGATAGAATAATTAACAAAGTAAATTGCAAGCAATAACCATATTTCTCAAAGTATCCACAATAAAATCTTTCTGCAGCTATTTGTAATGAGCTAAATACTTTCTGGAAGAGAAATAAAAAGAGAGTTAATTTTATTAAGTACTTCATTTTCCATCTTGGTGACACTTTCATCTCTGTGAGTTAAATGTCCCCAAAGGTAAGAGGACTATAGCCTTGCCTCTGTAGCTCAAGAAGTAAAATCCCAGACTGATCCAAAGCAGTGCCAAATGGATAGCAGAACTTTGTAAAATATGTGATATCCCGGGTCCAAATATTTTCCATGTCAAAGTACAGACAAAAACCATGGCTTTTCCTTCAGGGCCATCATCCCAAAAAAAGATCAAGCTCCACTGGGACAGCACAATTTAGATCACTGGCACTAGGTCTCCAAAGGATCAATAGACTCCCTGCAATCTCTCCAGGTGCCCCATATTTCAGTTTTACTGTCTTTATTTGTGCACTTCATGTTTCTAGCAAGTTTCCCTGTAAAGAAAGGGATCCTTTTGGCTTTCTCTATCCCTTCATGTCAGCTTTACAGCTCTTGAGCCACACATAGTTAAAGAAAGAAGGAATGAAGTCCTGAGGGCAGAACATGAAAACCTCTGCAGTACTGAGGACCAGTGTCTGAAATCTGCCTCTCCTGCTCTTGCTCGTATAAGTCTGTATGTCAGCTCTTGCAACCAACAGTTCATGGACTAGAACAGTGACACTGTTCATTCCTTCTGCAATCAGTATGCCAGAGTAGGAAAGGAAGTGACTTTGTTTACTTCTCTATCCTTTGCTCACTTCTATGAGATTTTTCTTGCCTCCTTACATTTATGAAGTCATACGCTAGACCCAGATAAACACAAGATGTAGTTATTCTTTATACTACTATTGTCAACAGCCACTCTTCTACCAGTTGTCACAAAGCAAAATGCAGAAGATCTACTAGACTTTGAATAATACATAGAGTAGCCTCTCATTCACACACATTGAAAGATGTGCTACTACACAGTTCACTTAATCACAGTTCACTGAGCATTAGTTTTGAAATGCTCACAAATTTCAGAGGGAAATACTTTGTCTAAGATCACCTACAAGCATATGAAGGACTGAGTTACAAGAGAACCTATGGTCTTATCTATGCATATCTACATTGTACTATTTTTATTCTTATATCCCAAGTACATAGGTGAGACACCAAATTCTTCTACTCATCTTCAGGAAAGCAATCATTCTAACTAACAGGTCATATATTAGACTGTATATTAGAAAGTACTTTAAAAATACTGCCATGCTTTTCCAGTAAAAACTTTACAAATATTTCTTCTTTTCTTACACCTTAAGAGGATACAAATAAAATACATTTCTTCTCATATTCATTCACATAAAATATTTTCCTAATATTCATTCAAATAAAAGACTTTCTTTTTTCCTCATATTCATTTAAATGTAGGTTAAAAATAAATAGCACTATGGGTTTGTAATGGTTTTTTACACAAACTCTTTCTAAGTGCTTTTTCAAATGTTTAATGTTTAATACATTAATTGTTTTGGAAAAAGGATTTTCAAATTCCTACTTATAGGCTATTCTTCCAGGTGAGATTTGGAACACTTTGTTGCTTTGATCTTCGAATTCCATCTCCAAACCCATTTTGTTCAGCCTGGTGTGAGATATGTTCATCTGATTCGTGTCAGTATGGAACAATGTTAGGGCCGCATGGTATGATGAATGTGACCTTCTGTCTTACAAAGAACAACTAAAAGACAAAGCTTGCAGGGGACATTGCACAAGTCTCTGACATACAGCCAAGTTGGACAAAGGAGAAGGACAAGAGGGAGGAAGACTATGAGCCTTCAGCATGAGACACCCCCAGAGACACCCAGAGGGACCACCGGAGACTGATACGCATGCTCCAGTAGGAGGGTTTGGATTCCGGAAACTAATTATAATAACCCTGGTTTTTTAGAAGTAGTAATGAATATGTATTAACCTAGGAGCATAAAAATCAGCTGCTCGATGTAACCGGTGTGCGTCTTGGTGGAGCAGAGACTCCCGGCGCACCCAGCGCTGTTTGCTTACCTCTATTCCTTTAATAAATTGTAAACTTTGATTATAGTCCTATTTTGAAGACTGAGCCATTTATTACACTGGCAATACAATTAGTAATGATTATGTGGCTCTACCATCAAGCATTCTGTAAGGTAATGCATGTTCTCTTTGTCATTAGGTTTATGACTTTTTTTTTCCCCCACTGCCAATCAAACATATCTTAATTAAATATTATTTCATAATACAGATTCCAAAAGCAAATGAAAAAAATCCATCAGTATTTTCAAATACTTTAATCTGATTAACACTTTAACCATATGTTCTTATTAGTTTACATTTTCTCCCTATGCTGGAGATTTACGAAACAGATTTACAAGTTTGGCCCATTCATCTGTATATTTCTGATATACAGTTAACATTAACAATGCAGGGAATGCATTTCTACCCTTAATTTTCTACATTTCCTGATAACCAATTTATGATAATACAGCTACCAATGATAGCAATACATGCTGTTCTCAGCTGCATATATCACACCTGAAATCCTACATTCCTGTCAAAGTGCAGAATGACAAGAGCTTACATCAGTGAGATCCCCAAAGAAGTTAAGAAGACGTTTAAATTTTAAAAGCACCAGATTTTATCGGAATAAAAACTACAACAGAGCTTCTTAGGCAGAGAAATTTCAAAGTCATGAGTAAAGACAAAATAGATGTAAAAGGTGGCTACACATCTCCTTTCTTCATCATCCTTATAGGCATTGGTCCCAGTACAGTTTTAGTAACATCAAATATCTTCGCAGCTAAAGTGAGGCAGCTCCATCCCCTGTGGTCCTTAGGCCATTCCTATAATCAGCACCAAGGTCCACTCTGTGCTTGACCAACAGGTCTCTTTGCTCTGTCTTTTACAGTGTCTAGCTTCACACCTTTTGAAAAAAACAATCCATGCCACCACTTCCAGACAGGTCCTTCAGACTCCTTTACACTGTTTAAACTAAACATAAAAAATTAATAATAATCAAATCAAACACAGTGGATGGCCAAAAAGAGGAAGTTATAATCCACCAATGTGTGTCCCCAGGAGATAAAACAACCAGGCAGTAGCTGCCTCAGGTCCTCCATGTGGCACTGGGACCTTTTCTAGGGAACTATTTATCAAGCACACACACAAAGACAGCTTGCATAGGTATGACTGAGGCAGACAGCTTGGGATTTGGACTGTGCCCAACACAATTACATTGCTTTTGTTTCCCATGAAGACATGAGCTGCCTCAGTATGCAGGTGAGCAGCTCTGCAACTTTTGCTGCTGCACATACATATAGTGGACAGTTTTACCAGAAGGCCACATGATTCTTTCCTTGGGCCACATTTTCATTGCCCGTCACCTGACTTGTTTGCTTTTCCATCACTACTTGAGTGACAGATTTTTTCCTGTGCATACCAACTCCCACCTCACATATTGCAAAGCCCACAAAAAGTAGGTCATGCAGAGGTACAGTAGCTTCTTTTAGCTGCACAAAACCAGAATCAGTGATGAGGATTTAGAGGAAAGTTGTTTGTTCTGGTTTTGTACTAAACAAACAAAATTGTGCTAGTTTAAAGATGGCTTGGTTACATTTTCATGCCTCAGCACAGCCACAGCAGTACCGTGGCACTCTAAGCACCTTAAAACCTTGGTAAATAAACTCTTTTATTCATAAGTTACTGTAAAGAACATTTACCAAAAAACAGTCTTTAGTACAGCAGAGCAGCTACACAGAAGAGAGAGATAATTAACAAGTCAGTGGTGACAGTAACAGGACCTGAGGGAACAGCATGGAACTGAGACATGGAGGAAAATGTTCTTCATTGAGAGGGTGGTCGGGCACTGGAACAGGCTTCTCAGGGAAGTAGTCATGACACCGATCCTGTCAGAGTTCAAGAAGCATTCAGACAATGTTCTCAGACACATGGTTTGACTTTTTGTGGTCCTGTGTGCAGACACACATTGGATTCAATGACTAATCCTTAAAGGAGGCTATAGTGAGGTGGGGATCAAGCTCTTCTCCCAAGCATCAAATAATAAAATAAGAGCAAATGGCCTCGTTATACCAAGTGAGGTTTAGATTGGATATTAGGTGAAAATTCTTTACTGAAAGTGTTGTGTGACATTGGAATAAGCTGCCCAGGGAGGCAGTTGAGTCACCGTCCATGTAGGTCTTCAAGAAGCGTGTAGATCATTAGAAGAATGGTTTATTGGTGAACTTTAATACTAGGTTAAAAGTTGGACTACTTGACCTTAGAGAACTTTTCCAATGTGGATGATTCTACAGTTCTTCTGATCTCTAAAAAGGTGCAAGATTCAAGGGATTTTGCTCTGAGGTACTGGAGTGAAAAAGCAGAACTGTGTGCAGCAAAGTGACAACCCCAGGGGATAGTGAAGGCAGAAGACTAACAAAGAGGACAAAGACAGAACTGTGGGGACAGAACAAGAACACCTTTGCTGAAGTGAATGGAAAAGAGTGCTTCCTTTGCACCATTACTATTTCAGATTCTTTTGTATCCTCTTTGTAAACATGTAATTTACTGTGAAAGAACAGACTTAATCCCATAGGCATTCAAAGAGCTACAAAGCTGGCCACAGCTTTGCAGGAGAGCAATTGTGCAATTAGCAGAGGTAGCCCATAACAAAAATCAGATCTAAGTGCATGTGATCTGAGAGGTAAACTTTCAGGTTCTCAAGACAACCTTGATTTCTTACAACAAACTAGTGTACAGTTCTAAAAACCCTCAACTTTAGTACAGAACTATTTTGTTATAGTTTGCTATATTTTTTATATATATAGGTGAATAGATAATAGCTGTGCATTGTTTTCATTAGTCCATGAGAAACTGAAATATTTATCTTAACTGTAAGCAAATGTGTTCTCATTTAGTCTTAGCTAGTCTTTTGTTTATGAAAAAGATTTAAGATAATCAGCAGTCATTAACTTGTTTTACTGTTAAAAATATAATCTATTCAACAAGTACTAATCCATAAGAATTAATTTGATATTCTATGGCTCTTATTTTCCCTCCCTGAAAATATTATTGTCATTATTATGGAGATGATAATAGTAGTAGTAGTAGTAGTGGTGGTGGTGGTAGTGGTAGTGGTAGTAGTAAGTAGTAGTAGTGATAGTAGAGGGTCAGCATTTTACTGTTAAAAATATTAATTTCTCATGTGTGAAACAAAGGTCATTATATCTGACAATGCAGTATAACTCAAGTCTGGAGATCCCTGTATAACATGCTTTTGCTGTATTTTGTGGTTGGAGAGTAGGATCATATATCAACAGATAACCTAAATACACTACAAACCAAACAAATATTAGACTTTTATGTACAAAGTTATCTCCATGGCAGTGTTAATGCCTGAACTCCATTTTCTTAATTAAAAATAAAGCAAAAAACAGAGAGTGACAGTTGTTAATAAACCAAAGCTTCCACACACTTGACTCTTAAATAAAATAATAAAATAAAATAAAATAAAATAAAATAAAATAAAATAAAATAAAATAAAATAAAATAAAATAAAATAAAATAAAATAAAATAAAATAAAATAAAATAAAAAAAATTGAAATGAAATGAAAAAAGAAGGGAAGGGAAGGGAAGGGAAGGGAAGGGGAGGGGAGGGGAGGGAGAGGAGAGGAGAGGAGAGGAGAGGAGAGGAGAGGAGAGGAGAGGAGAGGAGAGGAGAGGAGAGGAGAGGAGAGAGGAGAGGAGAGGAGAGGAGAGGAGAGGAGAGGAGAGGAGAGGAGAGGAGAGGAGAGGAGAGGAGAGGAGAGGAGAGGAGAGGAGAGGAGAGGAGAGGAGAGGAGAGGAGAGGAGAGGAGAGGAGAGGAGAGGAGAGGAGAGGAGAGGAGAGGAGAGGAGAGGAGAGGAGAGGAACACCTGAGACCCATTCAAGAAATCTTTCCTACAGAGCTATCTTGCTCTCTTGCTTAAGGCTGTTTCCCTATAACATTATACATGTAAAGCAAAAAGTCCACTCAAGCAGCTCTTGCCGACATTTCCAGTGTCAGTGTGTATATTTCCGGTGTCACTGTAAATAAAGTACTAATACTTTCAATTGAAGATAGAGTGGAATGTATGAGCATCTGATAAAGATGTCAGCAGCAGGTCACACAGATGAGCAAGCCAGTGAGACTACTTTTGGGAAAGAAGATAAAAGAAGGTTAGTCTTAACTTAGAAAGCATAAACTCTCTTTACATGATTGTCCAAACACACATTTTTTCACAAGATATGCCAAGTAGACATTTTCCTCTCCCTGCAGATCATTAAGAAAATGTGATTTCAAATGATACAAATATGCCTAGATCTAGTTAGAAGGACTTCCCCTTGCAATCTATTTGTTTCTTTTTAAGAAAGTTTTCAAAGTAATATTTCATCTTCCATTGTGTCTAGCTATGTGCTAGACACATAGCTAGACATGGTAAGTAACTTGTCTACAAGGAGGGATTAAATATAAACTGAATTTCTTACAGTTAAACTTTTAGCATAAGGGCACTTAAGCACTGGGCTTGCTTGTTAAATGAGGAGAAAATA